>NC_088911.1:40205255-40830255 GCF_963576675.1 Euphorbia lathyris
CTCTATCAAAGTTCCCTAGACCTAGATATCCCCTAGCAACCTCCACACGTCGGTTGTCAAGAGGCCCAACATCCCTCATAGTTCTAACGGCATCATCATTTCCGATACCCTCAAAGTCATCACTATCACTATCAGCGTTATGCACAATGACAAAGTTGGGTCTTCTTACCTCAGGATCCCTAGGACCCATTTGTGGAAGCGGTTGTTTAAGGGCTCCTTCCTTTCTCTGGGTCGATCCTCCCGCGGTTGGTCGGATTAGCGCCAGAACCTCTAGCTTGAAGTTTTCTAAGGAGGTGGTTAGCTCTAGGAACCGTTGATCGGTCTGCCTCTATCGTTCATGGCTGGCTTGGATTTGCTCTGCGAGGTGCTCCCTCAACTCCTCATACCTCCGGTCACTGGTTTCTATGGAATCTTGCGATTGTCGGGGTTGAACCATTGCCAAAAGAAGTTTCGGGTCAGGAAACGATCGGCTCTGATACCAACTGATACAGATTGAAAGCGATAATGAAGGTTTTAATCGTAAACCCACAAAGACGTTCTTCTCTAGCTAAACTAGAAGGAGTGAATCCCAAGATAAAAAGGTATTAAACCTTGAATTCTCAAAGAGAAAGAATTGATTGATTAAAAGTTGCTGTCATTCTTACAAAATGAGGGTTTAAATACTTCCCGTTAATGATAACAAAAGACAAGGATTACCCCTACTAGGGTTACAATAAGGCTATCCCTAAAAGGACAAAATAGGTGATACGCCCCGACAAACAGTACATTGGTACAGGTACGGCTTGTCAGGGTTGTTGGTGAATTACTTCGGGAGGAAGTAAGCTGAGAGATCCGCCCAGGGTAGATGCTGATACGCCTTGCGTACTCCTAGATTTGCCCAGCTTGCTTGTCTTGGGGATCCGCCCTCCTAGGTATAACTTCCGTGGGTCTGATGTCTGGGGATTCGCCAGAGCGCCTGAGATCAGTGATCTCAGTTAGGATGTCCACATCATCAAATGCCATGCAACTAAAAATCAATGCTAATATTTTTCTCAGCTATATATGGCTCACTTAGTAGGACACTAGACACATGAAGTTCTTCATTCTTTTTAGCCTCATTTAAGTCTTCATTCAACAAAACATAAATTTCAAATCTTTAGACAACCTTAATAGCATATATTGTAACTATAGCAGCTCTACATTATGCAGGGATCTTAGTGACTTGCACCTAAAATTCATAAAATCCTAAATTCCATGAGAGTAAAATTTTTACTAATCAACTAGCTTTTCGAAATAATACACACTGCACCCAATAGAAATCACAAAATGGAAGCATAATTATTGACTCCTATAAAAATATTTATCTTATTGTTTGGGTTTGCCAAGGAATTCCTTAGTTATTGCTTCATCAATCAGCACCCAAAAGAAGAATTAAGATAAATTTCACCCAGGTTATGTGTGAATCAAATTTTCTATGCCCATATTTTCTCTTTCTTGTCTACCTTTATGTCAAAATTCATCAAAGAAAAAAAAGCAATTGTAATATAAACCAAAGCAAAACTTAAAAGAAAATGGTAATTTATAAGACAATAAAACAGAATCATGTTATTGATTCTATGTATAAAAGAAACAAATTACCTTCATAAGGTGCATCTACTGCACACTTAACGCTTGTAAGGGTTTTGGAGCTTCTCAAATTGGGGCTGTAAAGTAATGAACTTTTTGAAGTTTGCACATTGGTAGTACTGCATAAACAAGGGGAAGCTTTAAATTGATGTTGAATTCCAAATTAATAATCAGATAGGCAGATAGGCAGCATAAAAAATGGAGAAATACGGATAAAACAAAAGAAAGAAATGGATGTAGGGAAGATGCTTACAGTTTCTGAGGAAGGAAATGAGAGGAAAGAGTAGGGCTAGAGAGAAGAAAGGAAGCCATTAATCGACCAATTTGTTAACGGAAAACCCCTGAATTGAAGTTTCCGACTAGGTAACAACCTCAGCCCCCACGCTCTCTCTCTGCGAACGGCTCGCTAGAGTTGCAGGAAGCCGAGAGAAGACGATTTGTTGAGGATTTTGCATTGTGTAGAGACAATCGGTGGGTCCCACATGTATCTATAATTAAAATTAATTATTCTCTAAGGGTCTATATGTAAAATAATTACAATTTTTGATATTTGAGAAATTAGATTCCAGTAATAATCATACAATTTAATTTAGGTGTAGTTTATGTTTACTTTGTTTTTGTTTTTGATAAAATAATTATTTTATCAAGCATAGTCTCTACTATTTAGGCATAGTTATTTGGAAAAAGTTTTTTTTTTAATCAAGAGAGTATCGGAAAAATAAATTTACTAGATAAGGTATATCGTGCAACGACATGTGCTATCTCGTTCAATAGTCTCGGAGAATAAGACATTTTGAAATCGTGTCAGTTACTCAAAATTAATTTGCAATCCTGAATAATATTACTAAAATCAAACAAATCGTCCATGGAAAAATTACCACTTTTAACAACTTCTATTACATCACTCTCAAATAGTACATTAAAACAGTACAACGATAAGGACCAATATAATGCCTCTCGAAGTGCTATCGCTTCCACCATACGAGGCTCGGCTAAGAATGGCAGTAAAATATTTTGATATGCCATAAACATTCCATTCGAACCCAATGTCCGAACAGGAGAGATCCTGAGTCATTGATAGCTCCCATTTGTATAGAGTTTTTAGGATCCTTTTAGTTCGTTTTTGCTTTATTTCCTTTTAATTTTAGTATTGTTTTGTTGGTTTTTAGTTAAAATTAGCAATTTCCTTTATTTTTGGCATTTTCGGTGTTTTCAAGGATTTTCAAGGACTTTTCGTGCATTTCCGAACAAGACCAAAGTCCATAGGGGAATTACCGGACTTCTCAGGGACCATTAGAGCACTTTTCAAAAGTTCAGGGACCAAAACGGATAAAAACTGAAAGTTCTGCCCCATTTTGGCACATGTCTCGACGAGACACATAAGTGTCTCGACGCGACAGCCCTTGTCTCGACGAGACGAGGCACTGAAATGCGCGAATCTGCCCCAGAATCCACTAAAACGCATTGGAATTGCCTATTTTGCCCCCGGCGACATTAGGGTTTCTCCCTAACTCTACAAATAGGGAGCTAATCTTCATTATTCGGGGGGATTAGCCATTCAATAAATCAGAGAGCCACTAGGGCTTTCTCTCCTCCACTATGTAGGTTTATATTTTCGTTTAGATTAGATTTTCTACTTTCTAGATTAGGTTTATTTCTGTTTTGTCTTTTCTTATTGAAGAACAATTGATGGGAGAAGCTCCTCATCTTCTATTTTTGTAATCAGAATCGACAAGCGGGTTTTGGATTTCTATATCTCCCTCTTATCTTTTCCTTTTATATTTAATTGAAGCTTTTTCCATTATTCATATATTCCTATTGCTCTGATTGGTTTGTCTATGAACTGATCCCCATCCAATTTGGGATGGGGATGAAATTGATTGTATGAATATGTATGATTAGGGATCTAGGACCTTTGATTGATCAGTTTATGCATGCTTAATGCCTAGAAATTGTTAGGAACAGGATTTATACTAGAATGAACATTGATAATGATCAACTAGCCTGTTTATGTATATAATGTGCTTAATGCCTGTGAACCTGACATTAAATAGGATTATAGATAGATGAGAACCTGACCACGGAATCGTCTATACCGAATTTGTATTAACCTGACTTCGCTAGAGACCACTAGGAATGAGGTTTTGTGGCTGAGCTACGGCTTTAGCCTTAGTTGTCAATAAACCTAATGCTTTGTATGACCTTGGGTATATGCCTAATCAAGCCGTCACCCGAATGCATGTGAATAGGAAGGACAATACTGATCATATTAGTCTTTCACTTGGGACAATTACCTTCAATCACTGGTAAAACATAAATCTGAACTCCCTAAACCCATACATAGGATTTAATCAAAGGATTCCTCAGCCTAGATTGTGTCATCCATTAATTCACCTTCTACCCTGTCAATTGTTCACTTTATTTTGTTATCTTAATTGCTTTCAATTCAATTAGTTAGTTATTCAAAAACCTAACTTTTATCCAACCCTCTAAACAATTAGATCACTCTAGGTAGATTTACTAATTATAACAAATAGTCTTTGTGATTCGATCGCGTGCTTAGCACAATATTACTTGTTGCGATAGGATACACTTGTCCTATTAAATGCTATATACTTTACGAGCATCAGTCATCGTAGCACAGACTTACAAAATAGCATCGGTAAGATAATCAAAGTTAAAGATCTCTATATTGATCCCCATGTAGTGCCAGCATTCTTGAGCATACAAACAACCAACAATGACGTGGTAATCGTGTTCAACATCATCATGACAAAACAAACAATGAATTGGAACCGAGACTCCCCTCACTGCCAACCTATTCCGTGTTGCAATACAACCCACCGCCAACTTCCACGGGAACGAATTTATTTTTTACAGCAGTTGCAAACTCCACAACATTTTCCACTTGACATGACCCGAACCTTGCTGGTTAGCCGATACCAACGCCTTATACCCTAATTTACTCGTATAGATCATATTCCTCGTATGATGCCACATCATATGTTATCCCCGACCTCTCTCACTGGGGGAACCATCTTCCAAATGACCCTAGCATCTTCTAGTGACAACCATGACAATATATTCCCTCTATCACATACTTTTGTACCTGGAATAAATAGCTCAGCCACCACAGCTCCCTTATTAGACACCCCAATTGCATCTTGTACCCGAAATGGGGCCACCAAATTCAGCCAAGGATCCTTCTAAAATGAAATAGACCTTCCATCCACGATTCTCCATCGAACCCCCAAATTAAGAACTTTCACTGATATCCACACGCTCCCCCAAACAAAACTAGGATTATTGCTCTAAGTTAGAGGAAAGGTACCGTAGGAAAATATTTAGCTTTAAAAAGTTTACTCACCATTGTGTGCGTTCTGGTTATTATCAACTTACATCCTTGCTTCCCTAGAAGTGCCAAATTGAAATTATGCAGGTCATGAAATCCCAAACCCCCTTCAGCTTTGCCTTGTGAGAGTCATGCCGAATTAAACGATTGTATGCTTCTTCTAGCTCCTAGTTTCATACCCCACCAGAAAGAATTCATAATTCGTTCCAATTCCACACACAAAGATTTTAGGAGGAGGAAAATACTCATGCAGAATGTAGGTAGAGATTGAGTCACGACTTCGATTAAAACCTCCTTACCCGCCGACGAAAGAAAGCGAAAACTCCAATTGCCGATTTAGACCTACCAATTAATGATGGTAGGCCTAATTTGGGAAAAGTTAAGAAAAAATGGTGCGAATTCATAGAATTGTAAATAAAGAAATGTGTTATTTTTGGTTGTAAAAAATAACGGGTTAAATACCAAACTAACCCAATTGAGTGGTTCTTTTACATATTTAGATCAATTACAACATCTCTTACTGAACTAGACACTTTTAAAGTTAACTTTCGTGAAATACTCTTTGTATATATATATATATATATATATATATATATTATCACTTAACACTAACTCATACTTCACTTCTCATCTTTTATGCAATCCAATTTTAATTTCATACATTCAATTCTAGGCCTAATAGGCACTCAGCCCCCTAAACTTGCAAAAAAATTTCACCCGACCCCCTCAACTTAGGGGACAACCTCTCAACCCCTTCAACTCTCTAAAAACATCACATATAGCCCACAACATGTATATTCAAAACAGCACTTGTCTAAAAATTGCCCTTCAATATAGTTTTAACTCCTATTTATAGTGCTCAATGTCGCCTCATAGTCAGATTGGGTCGTCTGGTCGAATTGGAGTGTTACGAGTTGATTCGAGTTGGGATTCTGGCATAAGAATTCTGATCAAAATCCATCTCTGGTAGTTGCTCGCCGAGCACAAATGGGCTTGCTCGTCGGGCAGGGGTCACATATTTTTGCTGACATGGAAAATTTTAATGAAAAAAATGACATGTGACATTCGTGTGGTCAACAGTCAAACGCGTTTTCTACATAGGTCAATATTTTGACCGAACATAGAGGTGTAAGGGGCTGTATGTGATGTTTTTGGAGAGTTGAGAGGGTTGAGAGGTTGTCCCCTAAGTTGAGGGGGGCATGTGAAAAAAAAATTACAAGTTTAGGGGGTTGGGTGCCTATTAAGCCTTCAATTCTAAGATCCAAACTCTTCAAGTAAATATTTGTTGATTTTACATACATAAATTATTTTATATAGTTTAGTTATATGTATTTTAAGCTAGTTTGCACTTTGGAGCTAAAATTTTGACGGTTTATCAAATCCAATGGGTTTGCAGTTTATGATTTTGCTCGCAGAATCGTAAACTGCGAAGCAATTGGCTTCGCAGAATTGTAAAATGTGAAGCACCAGGCTTCGCAATTAGGTTTAGATTTTATGAGAATAGAGTCTACATTTATTATGAAACAAATTGACTTCGCAGTTATATTAACTGCGAAGTATTGCGAAGCAAATTTCTTTTGCATTTTTTTGCCCTTTTTCGCAGTTGTTTGAACTATAAAGCAAATTTCTTTTGACTGTTTTTTTATTGTTTTGACAATATGCTTGTTTCTCAACAGTAGCAGTATGTCAACCGATCATATTTTGTGTGTGATCACGTGAAACGACCAATGAAAAATAGAGGGAAAAGCCATGACATACGTGGGTGGTGAATTGAAGTTGCTTTGACTTTCAAACAAAAATCAACTTCGAGATTTTACAAGAGAGTATACACTTCTTCACCTGTTGATTCAATATCATTTGACCTTCGAATGGCCATGCAAACAACTTACGGTCCAAACAAACTTCTTAGCTTAGTAGTTCATATTGCCGAATGAATCCAAGCGATGTAATCTCACTATATGTTATTTTTGAACAGTGAACAATAGATGCACAACTACCACGATTTTTGAAGAATGAGAATGTCAACCTCACATCCAAGCCCGATTTATATGATATAAGCTCGAATCCATTTTTGATCTCGAATAAACGGTATATGAAGAAGATATTTGGGGTCCTTATAACAACAATTATGATGATGATGATGATGATGAACAACCTATCCGACAGAAACAACCTCATCGTGAAGGTGTTCCCGAACAAATGCACAAGCTAACCATGTCTCACTAAGTATCTATATGACGGATGATGAAGAAAGAAGAAGAATGAGGACTGGTCCATTTCAATGGCTGCCAGAGGTTTATGATGCACCTACAATTCCTAATGAATCTAGTGCATCAAAAGGAGTGATCGGTTTAAAGGTGCATGATATATTCTCAAACAAACGAGAATTGCAAGATGCAATTGAAAAATATGCAGTTAAAAATAAGTTCGAATGGAAAGTGTACAAATCTAACAAGTCCTTGTTTGAAGTTAGATATAAGCATGATGAGGCATGTAAATGGTGAGCTAGAGGTAATGTAATAGTGAATTCCGATATTTTTTGACTTCGAAGAATGGATGAGATGGACTAACACACATGTCCTAAAAATCAAATATTAACACATCACAGGCAAACGGAGAAATGAGTTGTCAGCATACTACTTGTGCATAAGTTTGATATTGAGGATAGAGCGTATCAACCAAAGGACATTGTTAAAGATTTTGAAAAAGTGTATAAAATCAACATGTAATGAGTCTAAATATGTAAACGGACCTCTCAA
Source organism: Euphorbia lathyris (assembly GCF_963576675.1). Classification (NCBI taxonomy): domain Eukaryota; kingdom Viridiplantae; phylum Streptophyta; class Magnoliopsida; order Malpighiales; family Euphorbiaceae; genus Euphorbia; species Euphorbia lathyris. The sequence goes on from NC_088911.1 coordinate 40,212,972, forward strand.
TTGAACTAGTTTTGTAAATAACATGTAATTTATAGAGTTGAAAAAAAAGACCGACACTATTTGTGATTCTAACAAGTTAATATGGCACATCATCAAATCAACATGCTATATCATTAGGTTAATATGAAAAATCAACAAAAGTCAATATTTTATTGGCTATGTAAAAAAAATCAACAAGTTAACATATCCGCATAATCAAATATCAACATCATTAATCAAAAAAATTTAACGGTATAAACCATATACTTTTTTGTAAAAAAGAACAGAGTTAAATTAGAAAAACCATGTGGTTTAGTATTTTCGCAGATTAGTTCTCATAGGTTTTTTAGAAACAAAAACATACATGTGGTATGCTCTATTAATAAATAAACGATTTTTGTCTAACGTTGTCGGTTCAGTTCACGTGGCAAGTGACATTTTATTTTTAAAAAAAAACCTCCCTATTTGAATTTTCAAAGTCAAAATTCATTTTTATTTTTTATTTTTTTTATTAATCAAAATCTTCCCTATTTGAATTTTCAATAACTATCTAATCAATTTGTACTTCTATTTCCTTCTCTATATTCTCTATAAATATGGCTAGCCAATTCATACTTCTTTTTGTTTTCGTTGTTCTATGTTTAGTTTCACTGTTCACATAATAATGATAATAAAAATAATAATAATTCACTTTTATTATATAAAATAATAATATATGAATTGTTTCAAAATAATAATATCAATGAATAAAATAATATGAAGAGTTTAAACAAGCCCTATTTTCTATGAGTCCTAACAAATCCCCTGGCCCTGACGGGCTAAATCCGGGCTTCTTTCAAGCCTTTTGGGACACATTGGGGGCAGATGTGGGAGCAGCCTGCGCAAAGTGGCTTAGTGAGGGGGAATTCCCAAGTGGTATTAATGACACCACAATTGTTCTGATTCCAAAGGTTGACAATCCTAGAATGCTGAAGGATTTTCGCCCTATCGCCCTGTGAAACTCAATCTGCTTTTGTTCCTGGAAGGTCTATAATTGACAATGTGCAGGTGGCTTTTGAAAGCATACATTATATGAAGAGATTGAATAGAGGGAAGAATGGGCAGGTTGCCTTAAAAATTGATATCAGCAAGGCCTATGACAGAGTTGATTGGGATTTCCTTAAAGCAGTTTTGGGCAGAATGAGATTTCATGAAACCTGGATTGGCTGGATGATGCTATGCATAACAACTGTGAAATACAAGGTAGCAATAAATGGGGAGTGCTCTGACCAAGTTGTCCCTGGAAGAGGATTGAGGCAAGGGGATCCCCTATCTCCTTACCTTTTTATCCTGTGTGCTGAAGTCTTATCTAAACTTATCAGAAAGGCTGAAGAAGAAGAAGGGCTTATTTCAGGGTGTAAAATCTGCAGAAGGGCACCGGTAGTAACACACCTTTTCTTTGCTGATGACAGCTTTTTGTTCTTTGGGGTAACTATTGATGAGACTAGAAAGGTTATGAACATCCTGTCAGAATATGAAGTGGCGTCGGGTCAGGCAGTAAACTTGAACAAATCAGGGGTTTTCTTCAGTCTTAATGTGTCTGAACCTTTGCGATTACAGATCAAAGCATTACTGGGGGTGAGCACTCCTCTCGACACAGGCAGATATCTGGGTTTACCATCACTCATTGGACGATCCAAACGCAGAATTTTCGCTTTCCTGATTGATAGGCTTCGCAAGAAGTTTGGTGTGTGGGGTCTCAAATTCCTGTCGCAGGCTGGGAAAGAGGTGCTTCTTAAGTCTGTGGCTCAAGCCTTGCCAACCTTTTGTATGAGTACGTTCCTTTTACCTTTATCTATCTATGATGAGCTGCAAAAATTAATGAATTCTTTTTGGTGGGGTATGAAACCTGAGGGAAGAAGAAACATTCATTGGTTTGATTGGGGTAGATTGTGTAGACCTAAAGATTCAGGTGGGATGGGTTTTAAGGATCTACATGTGTTTAACCTAGCAATGTTAGGTAAACAGGGCTGAAAATTACTAAAATTCCCAAATACTTTAGTGAGTCAAATGTTCAAAGCTAAATATTACCCTAGGGAGGACTTACTTCTCTCCAAATTAGGCAATAATCCTAGTATGGTTTGGAGAAGCATATGGGAAGGCATTAGTATATTGAAAACAGGGGTTAGATGGAGAGTGGAAGATGGTAGATCAATCAGAGTTTGGGAGGATGAGTGGGTTCCTAATCTAGAGGGTTTTCGCATAAATTCCTTTTTGGTCCCTGGAATGGAAAATTTGATGGCAGCGGATCTGTTCCTTGAAAATGGGAGAGGGTGGGACATGCAGAGACTAAATGGCTGCTTTAGCAAAGTGGAAGTGCAGGCTATTAGTGATATTATCTTGCCATACAATGCAGGGGAAGATATGAGGATCTGGCATTGGTCAAGGGATGGACACTACAATGTTCACTCAGGCTACTTAACATGTATGGGGCTAGTAGAAGCTAGCAGAGCCCAAGAGGGTTGGAAGAGGTTGTGGAAGTTGATGATTCCCCCTAAACTAAAACAGTTTATTTGGCGTCTGTGTTCAAAGTGTTTACCCACTAGAGCTCGGTTGGCCCAGAGAAGAGTCCCCATTTCAACTGAATGCCCAGTATGTGTGGAGCAAGTAGAGACGGATAACCATTTATTTGTTGATTGTTGTTTCGCAGGTGACATTTGGCGTGTAGCAGGAGTTCCTGTGCCAAGAGTGGATAACAGTTACCTTGACGAGTGGCTTCTCCAAGCCTTGAGCAACTCAAATCCGGAAGAAATAGTCAGAATCTGTTGTGCACTCAAAGCAATCTGGGACCACAGAAACAGAGTCCTGTGGCACATGAGATGGTGGCCGGCAGACACGGCTTGGCGAATCAGCCTGGAGATTGTTCAGGATTGGAAGGCCTACCAACAGAAGGCGCCATCGTTGGGCAATCGTCACACGCAAGCAACGTACATACAGACGGCCCCACCAATGGCCGCCCAGCCACTCCCGCATGCACAGGGCACGCAGATGAGAGGTAACCACTTTTTTCCAAATCCTCTACATATATGGAACACGCCTTGCCCAGGCTTTATCAAATGCAATATAGATGGGGCCATTTTCAATGAATTAGAGAGCAGTGGCATGGGAGCGGTTATTAGGGACGAAAGGGGAGCATTTCTCTTTTGTAGTAGCAGTCTTATCCCAAGCATTAAAGAGCCACGTGTCATTGAAGCTCTTGCAATCCGCACAAGTTTGTTATGGATTGCTAATTTGGGTTATTCTGCTGTTATTTTTGAATCTGATGCTAAGGCTGTGGTAGATGCTATTCACTCTGAAAAGCAGGACATTTCTGAATTTGGTATGATTGTGGAAGACTGTCGAGTCCTGCTAAGATCCACCCCTTCTTTTAAATTAGCTTTTATTTCTCGTCTAGCGAACAGTGCGGCTCATTTGGTAGCTAGGCTTGCCTGTTCCAATGCTAGCGATTTTGTTTCAACTGTTGTGCCAGACTGGCTTGTGAACATTATTTACATGGATGCAAATTCATCATCTATTTAAGCGTCTCTTTCAGGATCAAAAAATGAATAAAATAATATGATTAGAGGGTGATGCAATTTGAGGAACTTTTGAGAGAACTACTGTACACCGACCCAACTGATAGGTGTATTGCACCGAGAGTATAATAGAATTCTCAAACTGTTATATTATAACGGTTTTTAGCATGAAAAGGGGAATAATTTAGAAAAAAAAATTACATATAAAATCAGTTTTGGTTTTTATTTTACAGTTATATAGCTCATTTTTTCTGATTTTTATCATTTTCTCATATTTGGTTGTTCTCCTCTTTCCCATCTTCCTGTCCAAATGGATTTTCATTCTCTGATCATGAAAAGCATAAGAAAAGGAAGGGGAAGAAGTTTTTGAAAGCTTTCAAAGACATGGTTGCTTCTGGTTAGATCAAGATCCATCAAAGAGACTTTCTGCTGAAAATTTACTAAAACATCAATTTTTTAAGAATTGTAAAAACATCAATTTATTGCTGAAAAACAGATTCAAACAAAGTAAAAATTTGAATGTAGTAGAAGAGGACATGGAATGAGAAGCAAGGGATGCAATTTTGAAGATAGAAGAATCAGTAGGCGAAATAATTAAAAACTGAGTCAGGTAGAGTTCACCATATGGAAGTATTGATAATAAGACAATGGTAGGAGGATTAATTGTATTGAAGAATTGTTTGGATGATATTAAATTTAATTGTGATGTTGGGAGTGGAAGTTTAGAAAATGGAGGAAAGTGATTCAAAAAGTTTAAGATAGAACTCCACCAATGAGATGCTGCAAAATCATGGAGTTTCATGGTTAAAAGCAGTTTTCTTTTTTAGATATTTGACATTTTAATAAATTCTTTTTAAAATATTGGATAATTGTAAATAGTTAACTTAATAAGGAGTAATATGTAACTAACCCAATAATTTAACAAGTGTCTGGAAAGTAAAGAGCTGTTTCCCTCACATTTGGGTTTATATGAAGGGCTTCAATTTTCCAACAATTCAGGTCAATTTTTTTGGAACAAAATATCAAGTTCATCCTAATATAATAATAATAATTTATTCCGATCAGCTGTAACTAATTTTGCCTTTCTTTATATATATATATAAACGTTTTATCTGAATGTTAGACCGAATAAATACCATAGCGAATGTGGAAGTCATAAATGGCGGCCTTGATTTTGTATAAGTTTTTTTATTCAATGGACAATAACGGAAAGGAAATGATGATTATCAACTCAAATCAGGACTTAACAATTATATACAAAGACTGCCAATTTCTAACCCAACAACACAATATATGTCATATATAATCACACGTGGGGTATATATCACATACATACACCATCCATTTTGACATGGAATTCGGCAGCTGCTTCTTTGGTTGGTTTTGGGAAGAGAAAGAACAAGGTTGATAGCTTTATGTTGTAATTCTTCTTCCTGTTTATTAAATACAAGTATGTTTCTATAGTTTAGAATTTTGTTCTTGTTGAACAAATTGCTGCCTCAGAATCCTTCTCATCACCTTATTGGTTGCTGTCCTTGGAAGAGATGCGACGAGTTCTACATGAGAAACCTGCACATTTTAAGCATTTATACCCATCATATTCATATTCATATTCAATCCAAGATTTTAATGGAAATTTAGAAATGCTCAGTAAAATACCCTGAACAGAGGATTTAGTTTCTTCTGCACAGCTGAATTGAAAGACTTTCTCAGCTCATCCAAATCTCTAGTTGAATTCTCTGGATTTTTTAATACAACTGCAATTACTAATCGTTCTGGTCCCCCTTGAGCAGGCGGTACACCGATTGCAGCTGTCTCAAGGATGCTGCTATCCACTGCGTTACAAATGCGTTCTATTTCCACTGAACTAACCTGCAAACACTCAAAAGGAACATGGATGTTTTTAGGACTGTCTTCAATAGGTAAGAATTTGCTCAGTTGATGAACTTCAACTCAAAAGCAGGTAAAACAAAACCATTTCCTAAGTATGTCCTTTCATATTTAAAGGTTGTTTCTTAGGCAATCTTTGGCATGCCTGAACTGAATGTTTTTGAAAATTATTTGGTAGGGCGTTCGCATTTGGTTTAACTACCTGGATACCTCAAGACCATCAAATTGCAAACTGAATCAACCCCTAGAAGCTGAATCTTCAGTTATGAAAATGCCGTAAGAAAGAACTATATGATTTAAAATGAAGGATTTCCGGAGGAAAAGAAAAAGTATAAAAAAGAAGCAGAAGCTTTATTAGAAATGACCTGAAAAATAGCAGAAAACAATAAGTATTCCGAATGAGAGTTTACTCTAGACGAGTCATGGTGGAAGAAAGGAGGGGCTTATTCATCTTCTTACATGTGATAGGACATTAACTAGCTAGTATCAAAGGGTGTGCATGAAACTTCATTCTCATACAAAATATGTAGTACTCATGAGTCGTAAAGAAAAAATACATACCTTGATGCCCCCAAGATTCATCATGTCATCTGAGCGACCATGTGCGTGATAGGATCCTTTAGAAGTACGCTCAAAAACATCTCCATGCCTTCTCAGAATCTACATAGGAGAACTCAAGGACTAAAGGCTGTAGCTCAGACACAAACTACTGAAAACATGGCAGAGGAAAAGGAATTACCTTTCCATTCCAGACAGGCATTCCTTTAAAATACACATCATAGTGGTTAGCATTGAGTAGCGTACTTGAAGCACCAAACATGAGAGGACCAAGAGCCAGTTCACCCATCCCTGGTTCATTATCTGGCTGCACTCAACCAAATGAAGGTTAGAGAACTGCGTTAAGAAATGCATAGTAAAATCATATCATCAAACTGCTATTGCATATATATGAAAATGCACCAAACATGAGACCAACATGTTATTGTATATATATGCACGGATTTCAAAATGCTAGGAAGAATGAATATATGAACTCCTCTCCAGCACAACATCATAACAAAAACAGGTATTCATTTGTTCATCTGTTGCACTTCACCTACAATTTGACAAGGATTAACCTCTTCTTGTGTTCTAATGGAGGATCCAGATGGTGCTTACAATTGGATGGCCGTCATTGCCAAGAATAAACAAGCTGCAACCCATTGCTGGCACGCTAAAAGCAGCCAACGACTGAGGCTGCAATAAAGACCCTGTCACAAATGCACCACCGATCTCTGTACCTCCACAATATTCAATAATAGGCTTGTAGTGGGCCCTCCCCATCAACCATAAGTATTCATCAACATTAGATGCTTCACCAGTGGAGCCAAAACACCTAATAGATAATGACAAACGGAAAACACATCATGGATCAAGTATCAGAAGCATAAACCACAGTACATACATGACCTTCATTGGAAGAGTAAAATTCACATAAAAAATATAAAAGTGAAACAGTAAAGCAAGCCTAAACACATATAACCTTCAATGAAATAGAAAACACATGCAAAAACTTATTATCATAAAATAGTACTTTCCAATAGGGAGAACAAACAGGAAAATGTGTAACATCTAAAAGAAAGAAACTTACCGAATAGCAGACCAATCGAAGCCAGCAGTGCAGTTCAGACTTTTCCATGCCCGAACAATGCTTGGGATCACACCAAGCATCGTCACTTTTGCATCCTGACCAAATTTAATGAGGAATTGATATGAACTTAGAAAATTTGTCAAATGCTGAAAGATGCATTTAAGCAGTCACATTGTTCACTTCAACATCCTTAAGTACATAAAGTACTAGTATATTCAATAAAATAAGCTACAACATGAAAAGTGAAACAAATCTTACACTGACAAATCAATTGAGATTGTCACCTGTACAAACTTGGCAAAGCCAGAGCCTAGGGGGGATCCATTATATAAAGCAATGCAGGCACCATTAATTAATGAAGCATATACAAGCCAAGGGCCCATCATCCACCCAAGATTAGTAGGCCAAGCAACAGTATCTCCTTTTCGGATATCCATGTGGCACCATGCATCTGCAGCAGCTTTGAAAGGAGTTGCATTGGTCCATGGAATTGCCTTTGGCTCCCCTACACCAGAAAATAATCCCTGTTACCAGAAAACATACTCTCTTTGCCAGAATTCATATCAGTTGGATAACAACAACAACAACAAAGCCTTAGTCCCGAAATGATTCGGGGTCGGCTAACATGAACCATCATATAAAACCGTGAAATCAAGTCGTGTCAGCGACACAAATTCGATCCCTCCACTCCGTCCTATCCACTACCATATTTTCCTCAATTCCCAGTAAACTCATATCACTCTCAATCACCCTCCTCCAAGTTTGCCTAGGTCTTCCTCTACCCCTCACCACTACATCAGTTGGATAACAATTTATGTAAATGTATAATTTAACTTGGATGATACTCAAAAACTCTGTAGAACTGGTGGCATATATTAATGCAAAATATCAATATTAAGATCAGTTTATCCAGAGAAAGTGCCAGGTTCTATTTGTAAATTTCTGTAACATTAATCAACATCAATAAGCCCAAGTTCTTAGGGAAATCATAATCTACATGGAATAAGAGCTGAGTGTTTGAACTTTTGTAACACTATCAGGGAATTTGCAGGAAGCAGTTCGAACTAGGTCAAATAGCTACCAGGAGCAGTCACCCATTGATACTCAAGATGAAAAGATTGCAGAGCTTTCAACTCAGTTTCAACAATTTTCCTCTGTTATTTCATTGATGCAACACCTTATGAACTCAATGCAACAAACAATTGAAAAACTATCGCTCAGTGTAGAAAAGATACAGGGCAAGCAACCTCAAACAGAAGAAGGAGAAACTACTACTGAAATCCTAGTTAAAGGAGATGAGTTCAATCCTGAAGACTCTGTTCATATTCATTCCCAATCACAAATTCAACAACGCAAAAGCACTAATGTCAGCCTCAATGATTTACTTAAGGTAAATCACTTCTCCAATTCCACATTCTACACTCCTAGGGTTCAAATTCCTTCATTTTCCGGCCAAGACCCAAGAGGTTGGATCTCTAACGCAGAGCTCTATTTCCGATCCCATCACCAGTATTTGTATCATATGTTTAATAATGAAGAGACTTAATGTAGATCATCTGCTAGTTTCAAGCCCTTTCCTGTAACTTAGCATTCAGTAACAAGTCTGGTTATTCATCCTTAGGATGGAATAATATCTGGATCCATAGCCCCAAAATCTCCATCCAACTAACATAAGACATGCAATCTAGAGGCTATAACTTGTTCACTTTTTTTCTCCCTCCCCTACAAGTGAACCTGTATTAACTCCATGAACGACATAAACGCCTCCCCTCATTACTTTATAATCCTACACCTCTTGTTATTTTAAAATCATAGTACAAGTAGAATGACAGATTTTTAAGTAAAAGAAAATCAAGAGAGCCTAAAGAACCCAACTTTCAACTGTAAACTACCTGTTGTTCCAGATGAGAAAAGAATGTTTGTAAATGCTTCTACAGGTTGTTCCACAGCAGCAAATTCATGTCCTCTGCTTAAACATGAGTCGGTAAAGCATCAATATCAGAGCAGCAATGCTCATGATTTGAAATAATAATAATAATATAATTCTTAGATAATTTGCAGAATGATAATTTTAAATGGAAAGGAATAGTAATTTTAAAGACTAAACCGGTCCAACAAAAAACAAGTAAGAAACTGTACAATATTTGCATTCAATTTTATTATCATATCTACTACTGATTTATGTAACATCTCGCAAACTACAGATAAAAAGTTTTGTTATCTAATAATATCACGTTATACTCTATGTTGCCCGGACACGGATACGGATACGGTATCCGACACGGACACCGATACGGGAAACGTCATTTCTATAAAACACAGGACACGGATACGTGGGGGACACGTGTAAATATTAAAAATATTGGGGCACATTTATAAATATTAAAAATATATTTTTATATATGATTTTTTATAATATAACTAAATAAATACATATAAATGAATGTGAATGAATTGTGAAAGATTGTTAGCAGCCCTATTTATATAGATGGATCGAGAAGTTTGAGAGTTTTTGTATTAATTAGGAGTTTCTGGCATTAATTCCCCCTGTCCTTTGGAGTTTCTGGCTCTCCAAATCTATTTGGAATAACCACGATCAATGATTGAAGTTGAACGGCGGTTTTTTCACCTTTGAAGGATCGCTTTTTTTTTTTCTGGGACACGCGTATGCTTCACTGATACGCGTGTCCAACTTTCCGATATTACGGAAACGGCCCCGACACCGTGTCCCAGGCGTTTCCGGCCGTTTCCGTATCGGATACGTATCCGACACGCGATACGTTGGGTATATGGCGTGTCCGTGCTTCAGAGGTTATACTTGATCTAGTTTCCAAGAAGGCACTTGCAATTATTTAGTGTAGCTCTGAAGGGTCATGCCCCCCCTCAAAACTTAAGAATTTTAGAAGTTTTCCTGTAAACTCTTCCAAAATACTTCTAAGCCCCACAAAAGATTTTAAATTTTTTCTTCAACTTTTATTTGGACTTCTTTTCTGTTCTCACTATTAGTTTTAATCCCAAAATTGTACATATTTTGTTGGGTTAATTACCATAAAATCCTAAACTTTTCCCTCTTTTACAATTTCAGCACAACCAAACTTTTTTGTTAGCAATAGCACTGAACTTCGAGATTTAGTTCAATTTCAACATGAATAACACATATATTCTTGGGCCTTACATATCAACTTAAGCTTTTAAGTCAATCTACTTAACATCGTCCCATAGCCTCTTAGACAGAGATCGAGGATTCAAATCCTGGCAGCACCATTTAATGTCAAATTTCAACCCATGGTAGAGTAGGCCTATCTACACACTTTAAGCCCAAAAGACATTTACATGCGGAGGGGTGTGTGTGTCAGAGATTATATAAAAAATCTATTGTTAGACCTTATCAACATAAGCTTTTGGATGAATTGGTTTCGTGACAAAATTAAACAAATAAAAAATGAGAAAGATAAAATATTATGAGAGAATTCCAATTAGATTTCAAATGTTAGTCAAGATTCATTCATCCACACATTTGACTCCTTTGCGCTTCAAATCACAAAAGGTTCTCTTGTTTTCTTGAGTACAACAAAAATATCAAATATTATCAAAATTATTCCTCAAGGAAAAATCATATAAAATAAAGATATTGACCATGAAACACAAAAGAAAAACACATGGGTTCCTATTTCATTTTAAAAGATAGAAAAGTAAATGCAGCAAAGAGTGGACGATCATATATCAGGGTTGGCCCTTTGACATCAAATGAATATTGCAAAGAGGCATACCTCAAATTCTCAACTCTTTTGAGAAAATCATGCCAAGAAATGTCTTGATCACGTAATTTCATGCTAAAGCTGGAACCTTTTGTAGGAATAACGATCGCCATTGGTGATTGAGCTTCCACAACTCTACTGCAGAATTCAAGTTAAATTGTGAGATAAGTGTAGCTCAAAGAAAAGAATGGAGAAAGATTGAGGACCCATATAGCCATCAAACTAAAGGGTAGTCAGAACTTCACCTGTACAAGGGAATTCTTTTTTCACCACGAATTATAAAGTCCTGAATAAAAGGTGTCTAAGTCAGATGGTTGTGGAGAAATAATTCTTTTGAGAAAAGATAACAACAGAAGGTTGGTACTGAGTGACCAACAGAGAAGAACACCTCACAAATTGGTTTCCATGACACACTCCTTATAACAATGTACTAAAAATCTAAAGAAGAAGATTGGCGCTGAATGAGCAAGGACAGAGAACACCTCTGAAGTTGTTTTGCATAAGACAACATCATCATAACAATGCACTAAACAACAACAACAAAGCCTTAGTCCCGAAATGATTCGGGGTCGGCTAACATGAACCATCATATAAAACCGTGAAAATCAAGTCGTGTCAGCGACACAGATTCGCTCCCTCCACTCCGTCCTATCCACTACCATATTTTCCTCAATTCCCAATAAACTCATATCACTCTCGACCACCCTCCTCCAAGTTTGCTTAGGTCTTCCCCTACCCCTCACCACTACATCCCTTTGCCACTCTTCGGTTCTCCTAACCGGCGCATCAAGCGCTCTACGTCTCACATGGCCAAACCACCTTAGTCGGTTTTCTCTCATTTTATTCTCAATAGATGTGACCCCTACTTTTGTCCTAATTATTTCATTACGCACCCGGTCCTTTCTCGTGTGACCACACATCCATCTCAACATACGCATCTCCGCCACCGACATCTTATGGATGTGGCAGTGTTTCACTGCCCAACACTCCGTACCATATAACAATGCTGGTCTAATTGTCGTCCGGTAGAATTTTCCCTTCAATCTATTAGGCATGCCGGGATCACAAAGGAAACCCGTAGCACTCTTCCACTTCGACCAACCAGCTTTAATCCTATGAGCAACATCTCCATCTACTTCTCCATCCGTTTGGATAATAGATCCTAAATACCGGAAGCAATCCGAGGCCTGAACAACTCTCCCATCTAGGGTGATTGTCCCTGCCTCCCTACTCCTACGGCCGCTAAACTTACACTCCAAATATTCTGTCTTACTTCGACTCAACTTAAAGCCTCTAGATTCTAGAGTTTGCCTCCATAGTTCCAACTTCATCTCCACTCCTTCTTTCGTCTCATCAACCAACACAATATCATCTGCAAACAGCATGCACCATGGTATACCATCTTGAAGTGAACTTGTTAGTTCATCCATAACGATGGCAAAAAGAAATGGGCTTAGTGCGGAACCTTGATGCACTCCAATCGTAATAGGAAACTCTTCAGTCTTCCCAACACTAGTACGTACACTCGTGCATACTCCCTCATACATGTCCTTTATGATGTCAATATATTTCCGCGAAATGCCTTTCCTTATCAAGGCCCACCAAAGTACTTCCCTTGGTACCTTATCATATGCTTTCTCCAAGTCAATGAAAACCATATGCAAGTCTTTCTTCTTATTTCGATAGTGCTCCATTAATTGTCTCATTAGATGGATGGCTTCCATAGTTGATCTTCCCGGCATAAAGCCAAACTGGTTTTCCGAGATCTTCACCGTCCTTCTTAGCCTTTGTTCAATCACTCGCTCCCAAAGTTTCATAGTGTGACTCATTAATTTGATTCCCCGATAGTTGGCACAATCTTGGACATCGCCTTTGTTCTTATACAAAGGGATTAAGGTACTTTTCCTCCATTCTGATGGCATCTTATTGTTTCTCCAAATTTTGTTGAAGAACGTCGTCAACCATTCGATTCCTCTTTCTCCCAAACATCTCCAAATCTAAATAGGGATGTCATCAGGTCCTACTGCTTTCTTCAACTTCATCTTACTTAATGCCATTTTGACTTCACCCTTTTGAATTCTACGCAGGCATTCATGATTTATCATATCGTGATGGATACTTATATCTCCAACATCTTGTTGGCGATCTCCATTAAATAAGTCATCAAAATAGGACCTCCATCGTTCCTTGATATCCTTATCTCCAACTAGGACTTTCTGGTCCACATCCTTCACACATTTAACTTTTCCGAGATCTCGCGTCTTCCTATCTCTCATCCGAGCAATTCTATATATGTCTCTTTCCCCTTCTTTCGTATCCAATCTTGTATACAGATCCCGATTCACCTTTGTTCTAGCATCTCGTATGACCTTCTTTACTTCCCTTTTAGCCTCTTTGTATTTTTCGTAGTTCTCGTCACTCCTACATTTCCCCAATAGTTTATAGGATTCTCTCTTACTCTTTACTGCTTGTCGTACTTCTTCTGTCCACCAAGATGTGTCCTTACCCGGTGGCATGCTACCTTTAGATTCCCCTAGAACTTCCTTCGCTACTTCCCTTATATTATGCTCCATCTTATTCCATATCGAATCTATATCTGAATCCATATTGCAAGTCCAAATATCTTTTTTGGTCATCTCATCCACAAATTTTTGTTGATTCTCCCCTTGCAATTTCCACCACTTAATCTTAGTCTCTACTTGAGGTGTTTGTTTTCTTATACATTTCCTACTTCGAAAATCTAGCACCACTACTCTATGTTGGGTTGTCGTACTCTCACCAGGGATCACCTTACAATCAATATAACTCTTTCTCCAAGCACTCCTTACTAAGAAGAAGTCAATTTGGCTCGCATTACCGCCACTCCGATAAGTCACTAAGTGGGATGTTCTCTTCATAAACCATGTGTTCATGATACTCAAGTCATAGGCTGATGCGAATTCCAAAATATCATTTCCTGCTTCATTCTTATCTCCAAAACCATACCCTCCATGAACACTAAAATCTAAAGAAAAAACTTTTTAGTCTCAATCTCAACTTCTATCATCTTTAAAATAAAAAACTGTCACAGATCTATTAGGTAAAGTAATGAGAGAAACTGCAAGAACGATATAAAGGCATAGAATGACCAATTTGAGGCTACATTCTACGTTTTATGATCACAGATATGAAATAACCCCAGCAAAATCTATCAGCATCTTCAGTAAAAACGTACAGATGCCATAATTTCATGTTAAGAAGCTCAAAAAAAACCAGGAAAATCTTAATACACAGGGCATGATATTACATAAACAAAATGAAACTACAATAACCTGAGTAAATATGGCTTTTGCTCCTGAAATTCTTAGCCTTGTTGATATCTCAATCGAGGCAAAGCTATCAGCAATAGATACAACCACATATCCAGCAAGAACAATGGCTAGGTAGATAACCACAGAATTGACATCCATTGGCATATCAATAGCAATTGCAGATCCTTTCTCCAAACTAAGAGCATCAAGTGCATATGCAACCAACCTACAAGTTGTTGTGCAAATTAAAAACAAAAATAATGATGTTAGACTGGATTAAAGTTTAAGAATAAAAGGTAACTTCTGAGTTAATGATTAAACAAAAGTCAAATCCTCTTCCCTATAGCATGTGTGCGATACCCGACCAAAAGCATAACTATGTTAAAAAGGAAAAATTGCATACTATAATCTCAAATAATTAAGTGAACTGAGAAAAAAATTATAACCTCTTAGGACACTAACAGAGAATTATGCTTAATTAAAGCTCAGAAAGAGGATCAACTACAGTTAAGAGTTGCATTAGCAAACAGTTCAGCTATTTTTATACAGGTATAGTTAATTGAAAAAAGAGAGAGAGATTTAATATAGCGCAAAACCAATTACTATAAGATAAAACCAAGCACAAATAAAAAAAAAATCAGCATACCAAACCTCTGTCCGCAATTGCTGAAGCGTCATGCTGTTTATAGGCTGATTACCATTTCCTTCATCACGCCATATTATCATCTTATCCTCCAAACTTCTTTTACAATTCAAGCTCAAGCAATTGTTTGCAGGATTCACATATGCTCCTGGAAGCCATTGGCCACCAGGATTCATTAACGGGCTTTCTCCAGGTGGATCCTCAAGTAAAATAAAACGGGGAGGAACTGCAAATGATATACTCAGTTCATCCAGTACAGTTCTCCAATAAACCTGATCATCTAAAAGAAAGTAAGCAAACCTTTTACATAGCACAATTAAACTTGTATATACACAAATTCAATTTACATATACCTCAGGATTCGAAACAGATAATTCCTGAAGAGCGGAGAAACTCGATATGGGATCAACATAGAGGGAACCCAAAAGCTCTTTTCCACGTTTCTCTAAGAGCTGTCCTACATTTGTCGAAAGAGCGCTCTTCCTAATAATGCATACAATTCAAAGATATCAACACTGAATAGACATAACGCGCATATCAAAATCTGAAGTTTAGCTCCTAAAAATAACCAAACCATGAAATTGGATAGATATGGTCTGTCTTACGGGTCAGGTGACCAAGCAGGTGGGTCGGGGCCGAAGTCCTTGAAGCAGCCATAATACATCATCTGATGAAATGAGAAAGGAAGTTCAGGATGAAGAACAGACTTTGAGATGTGAAACCATGTTTCAGGAGAGGAAGAGCCGTAATCACTGATAATTTGAGAGACATGGTTGTGAAGATTGTGAGCTAATTCGGAGGAAATACCAAGAGCTTCAATTTCAGAAACAGAAATAGCGTCGAGGGTTTTGTAGTCCATTGGGAATAAATGAAGCAGGAGGAGGGAGAGGAGAAGTGATGATCTATATTAATGTGATAGTTGAGTTGTTCATTAGTTTTGCGTGAAGAGGACGATCAATACTAGAGTGTGGCAGCTCAGTCAGGGATGGGGATGGAATGGGGAATGGGACTCATGTCTAGGTGTCTAATATTTTTTTTTTTTTTTTTTTTTTTTGGATAAAAATGCCATATTTCATTTCATAGAATCACAAATTACACATACAGCACGATAAAACTTCCTACTCATACAGGCTATAGCCAGTATAAGAACCACAAAGGGAAGAAAATAGACTACAACGAGCAAGGAAAAGACTACAAAGAGCAGTAAAAAGACTACAAAGAGCAATTAAAAACCATAAAAGGTACAAATACAACAAAATAGAAATCACATACTTTTCGGAAGTCGAATTCCATCGAAAAACAACTGTAATCCATTCTTCATCATCTAGCCTCTTCCGGACATTCGGATCTAAGTCCTTTCTATTTTTGCAACCACGCAGATCTATAGATCTGCGGACAAGATGGACCTTTTCCGCTCTTGCTAAGACCGAAAAAAGAATAAACGATAAAAGTATAGCTAACAGGTGTAGATCTGATGGAAAAGAGATTCAAGAAAGTATATAGACTTCAAACTAGGAAGAAAAGATAAAGTGAAACTAAAAAAACAAAGACTAAAACATAAATGGGAGGAGGAAGAATGAAGATAAGCTTCCTTCTTCCTCCTCTAAGGGAATCTAAACAAAAGGAGGAAGTAAGACGGTGACGGTGACGAAAAGTTGGAAAAGAAGAGTAAAAGGGGAAGAATGAAAGTTAGGTCTAGGTGTCTAATATTGATTACCAAAATATTGCTAATGGTTATCCAAATCTTTTAAATAGTATAATATTTAATACAAATTATTATTATTTTGGTTGATAACACAAATTAAATTTTTAATTCTCAACTTTAAATAAACGAGTTTTTATATTAAACATTCGGTTTTTCATGTCACTCGGAGGACCCCAATTCATATTTGGACACGTGTATTGTGATCCCACGTAATAATTAAAATAGTGAGACCTCTTATAATATATGTAGATCCATGTTACACGTGTCAAAATGTATATAAAAGGTTCTCCATTTGACATAGAAAACCGGGTAATTCTAATAATTTGCCTAAATAAACAACTAAGTGATGGGTTTCACCGAAAATCTTAGGAGAAACTCATAGGTGACCTAAACCAGTTTACTTTGACACTCTTCACCAAACAGGGATGGTGTATCCTTTTGCATCCTGGTTTGTTAGTTAGCAACGTATAAAGCTCGATATTTTCCTAACCCATCCTTCCTAGAAGCTAACATTGGCAATAACCTAAGCTATGTATGGCAGAGCATTATGGCATCTCAACCCCTAATTTCCCTAAGGGCCAGTCGAGTACTGGGAACTGGATCATATACTCATATTTGGAAGGACTCATGGCTCTCATGCCCATCTAATTCCTTTATAGAGAGTGGATGTATGGATGGAATCTATGTTGATACTATTGATAATCTTCTGTGTGGGTCTCGTTAGGATGAACATATGCTACACTGCTTATCTAATGATAGGGATTGTGGATGTGAAGGATGATTAGGGCTGGTTTTGGGACCCCAATGGTCGATTTAGTGTGAAAATCTTTTATTGTGGCTTGTGAGAGGTCAGTGGTGGGTATTCGACATTAACTCTTGTTGTAAACTGGAAATCTATATGGTGTCTTCACGCCCCCCCCCCCCCCTCCGTAAAGAATATGTTGTGGAGGGTAATGTTCGACTGTCTTCCAACCCATGCAGCCCGCAGACGACGACACATCGATGTAAGTAGTTTGTTGTCCGTTTTGTGCATGTTCTAGTTGACTGTGTTCAAGCGCGTCAAATCTGGAATCTGTCTCCAATCGAGGATGTTAGCATGATGTTCAATACTTTTAGTGAATTCTAGAAACAGGTGACTCTAATTCATCCTCAACATATTAGGGAATTGGTAGATATCATGTGTTGGTCCATTTGGTTAAACTGCAATGACAAAATATGGAATAACAGGTCTTCGGCTGCTCCCAACTTATTCATTATAGCCTCTGCTTTTTTGGCTCGGTGGAATACCCAGGTTGTTAACTGCTCTCGCTTTCAACTGCCAATGCCTGACAGAATGATATGGTTGCCTCTACCTGAGGGATATATCAAAATGAACATTGATGGAGCAATCTTCTAAGTTATGGGCATGGCTAGATATAGGTTTGTTGCTCGGAATGTGATAGGGACATTCGTCGTTGCTGGGAGTGGAGTTTTGCATTCGCTATTGGATCCCCCTAATAGTGGAAGCTCTATCTTGTCGGGAAGTTTTAAGTTGGATAAAAGGTAACGACTGAAAGGATATTCATTTAGAATCAGACTCTTAAGTGCTAATTTATGCGTTAAAAGAGATTCTAGTTGTAATTCG
This sequence comes from Euphorbia lathyris, assembly GCF_963576675.1. NCBI lineage: Eukaryota > Viridiplantae > Streptophyta > Magnoliopsida > Malpighiales > Euphorbiaceae > Euphorbia > Euphorbia lathyris. The sequence continues at coordinate 40,231,045 of NC_088911.1, forward strand.
AATCTTGATATTGAAGGATATTGGAAATTGTAGCGTTAATTTCATTCGTAGGTCAGCGAACCGCTTAGCTCATGTGTTTGTTCGAGCAGTGGCTTCTGAGCCTGACCGTGGAGATTGGAGTGTTATCCCTCCCTCATTTTCTTGTAAAGTTCTAGCCTCTAGCTCTTAATCTACTGCATTCTGTTAAAAACAACACAATCATTTTTCAGAAACTGTATATTTGATTCTAATGTATAAAGTTACCCTAACATTTCAAACAATATTAATTTTACTCCTATATAATGACTTTCACATTGTACTCCGATCAATTTTCAATAACTATCTAAAGAGACCTCTGTTAAATCACCTGTCGGAGCTCCTGAACTCTTCCTGATCAAATCCATGGCAAATAATATAAATTCTCTTCATAAAGAGATAATGACAAACTTAGCCAAGAAGCCCATTCCCGCTGACGCTCCATCAGCAATGATGAAGAATCTTATTTGGCTGGCCTGAACTTCACAACTGCTCCAACTCAGTAGAATCAAACTCCTTTGGGTGATGATATAATTATATTCGCTCTGACAGCCTTTAGGTTGAAAAATAAAGGATCTGACTTATCTGAGCAAATAAAAGATCAAAGGGCTTCAACGTCTCAGACCTTCTATGAAGCAGAGGTTCTGAAAATTCTTGAACAAGCTGCCACAAAGATGGTAGCAATTGCTAATGCCTTATTTGTTCCTCAACCTTCTTTGACGTCTGCTCAGACTAGTCCTCCAATGACAGCCCATTCCTTAGGTGAGACTACTCTACTTCTGAATGAGTTGGCCAATATTAAAAGCTTACTTCACACAGTAGCATCTCTGGTCTCCAGGGCCGATCCTGAGATTTAAGAGGCCTAGGGGCGAATTATCAAGTAGGCCCTAATAAATAAATGCAAGTAAAAAATAAAGTAGAAAAGTCAATTGTATAAAAGAAGATTATTTTTTGTTACATTTAACAAGCGATCTAATAAAAACATTTCATATGAAAAAAACATTTTATATTGCTTTAAGTACACAATTTTTTTTGTTACATTTGCTTTAAAATGATGTCTATGAGCATTTATAGATGCAAAATTCTCAAATTTGATAAATTATGAAATAGTTCTAATAGATTTTATGTTCTCTAGGACACAAAAAATGAAAACAGAAAAATAAAAAACCAAATATGAAAATCATCTCTCTTAACGGGCTTTAGCCGTTAAGTTCTTAAAATTAGAAGATTTCATGCGCTTTTCCCAAATTGCCTCTGAAGGACAAGTAAATCAGAAACTGATAGAGTTTCTTAAAGATAAAAAAAAGCTATTAGCAATTGGAAGTTTCACAGTGGGGTGATTAGAGAACAAAATTGATTATATAACCGATGAGCAGAAGATGAATTGAAGATGAATGATAATATTACCGTTTAATATTCTTTGGGATTGGAGTGTGATTACGGAAGGGAGAAATAAAGAGGCAGGCTTGGAAACCCATGGTACAAGTATAGAGGTGTGACCATAAAATATAGAGCTTATTTATGAACCCCCCTCCTCTAGGGTGGGTTCTTTGATTGATATACAATTATTATTTTATGTCAAGAGTCCAATGATGAGGGAAGTTCATATAAGTCTTCCTATCCATCTTCGTGCAGAACCAAAACTCCTTCTAGTGATTTACGGTAAGAGGTAGAATGATCATTCGAAGCCCAAATCCAAAGGGAATATAGATAAAGAAAGACATGGTGGGTTCAGGGATATCATATACCCTCATATAGCTAATGAAGAGATACCAAATCTAGTCAGGCTTTCAGATGAATCTGGCTTGGAAGGTGATAGACCTCATAAATAGAAGATATAGGATCCGAAAGAGGATTAGAGAACCCACTATCTATTTGGTCAAGATAAACAATAATGTAATTCAGATGGGGAGAGGTACGCCTTAGCACTAGAGGGAGGGATCAGAAAATCCACTTTCCTCAATCAGGGATAAACGATGTACATGTCTTTGACATGTTGGACATCTAGTTTTGACGACATGTCTTGGATCTTAAGAGTAGGATTCTTAATTACACGTTTTCATTAGGGTTTTGAGCTTACTAAATCCCATTTTATCCTTGGAAATATAATTTTCCCCATTCGAAATAGAAATCTCTCCCTTCAGTGAGTCTCAAATGAATCAATAGTGATGATTGGTGGGAGAACAACCTTTCGCGGGTAATGTTCATCGTCATGGCTCATACTATGCCCTCCAAAGTAAAAGAAAGAGTGCACGAAGAAGAGAAAGTCTAATTGCAAAATGAAGAAAGAAAATTGGCTCCAAAAGCTTATCGAATGAAGAAGAGAGACTTGGTTGATGATGAAGAGGAAAGATGCCAAACATAAGAGCTTAGAGAAGAAAAAGATATAAGATGGGGTAAGAAGGCGTGTAAGTTGCAATGAAAGGGCCAGTTCCCACTTATAGAGGGATTGCGTTTGAAAATTGTGAAAATGTAGAGACATTTGGACTCTCCATACATCATAACCGTACACTTGTCATACCTTAATCACCCTAAGAAAACTCTTACCAAACGATAAACATAGTGGTTGAGCGTAAGAATCGAAGCGTTGCCACAACCTTAAAAGGCGGTTTGACATGGGGGGTTGTGCTTTTTATAACAGGCGAATGTTATCATTAGAACTTTATTGGGAGATTTTGGTCGGATGTCCTGAAGTCCCTTGACATGGATTCAGATAAAGGTCAATGAAAGAATGTCCACGTATTACTAGAATGTATGTCAAAGGATATATGAGTAGCCAACATGCGACCATCTAAATGTCTCATGGTCGCATTATTGAGATTCAGATGATTGACTACAAATGAAGGTCAAGTAACATGCACTTAGGGGTCTCCTATTGAGACAACAATCCTTCAATAGAAAAACGACAGCCTAAAATCCTATTAAGAAGGATTAAGATTAGACTATGAATAGTAGATTAAAAGTGTTAAGGAACCAATCGAACTAAAAATTTAAGATTAATTGACTAAAAACTTAAAATGGTTGCTAAGATCCAATCCTAAATCTTATAATTAATTTCTGAAAAAAAAAAATTTCAAATATACTCCAAACACTAGCGTCAATTATTTTCTCATTTTTAAAGAAATGTATTAATTTTGATACAAGAGTAAATCCAATCAACGACTCTCCTCTTTTATAGGAAAACATTCGGACCACAAGGAGTATGATACACAATCTACGCACAAAATATCACAAGGTACAAGGTATAATTTACTAGAAATGGTAGTAGAAAGAAAGCTAGTGTTGAAGTTGAAAGTAATGCCAAAAATGATGTGGGTGGCTGCAATTAAAGCTTGAAAAAGGCACGTAGGATATGATGGAGCCCAATCCAATTTGTGTTTATTGGCTAATTTTTGTAAGCCATCAAATTCCTCATCACACAATCTGTGATTACTTCCTTCAACCAAATAAAAGTCCCATTATTTTCAATTCCACTTTGTTCCTTCCCACATTATGGCTTTGGCAGCTGAGATGATGACCTTAACTTCATCTTCTGCTGCCACTCCCAAATTCTCCTCTTCTTCAGCTTCTTCATCATCAAAATTACCCTCTTCTGTTAAGCCCCATTTGAGACCCATCTCCTTATCACTTCCAACTTCAACCACCATCTCTCTCTTGGCGGTGCTTACTTCTCCATATGAGGCTAAAGCTTTCACTCTTTCCAAAGATGAAATTGTGTCTACTCTCACTCAAGTAAGAAAAGAAACAAACTTTTAGATACCCTTTTTTCTCAAAATGATGATATGTTTCTTGAAATTCTTTTCTTGTTTAGGTGGAAAAGACAGTTGATCAGGCTCAGCAAGTCGGGTCGGGTTTCTTTGACAATGCTCAACGAGTATTTGGAGTTGTTAGTGAGGCTTTGAAGCCTGGGATTGATGCAGCAATGCCGATTATGAAGCAAGCTGGAGGTGAGGCTTTGAAGTTTGCTTCTCCTGCTCTGTCTGAGGCTTCTAAGAAAGCACAAGAGGCACTTCAAGGATCTGGCTTTGATACTCAGCCTGTTGTTACTGCTGCTAAGGTCATTTTTCTGTTTACCTTTTTTTCTTCTATTGTTTTAGAGAATTGGTATGGAAACTGAAACCCATTTCATTTTGCTAGCTAGCACATGTCTTTTTTAGTCTGTAAATGGTTTAGATCCATTGGATAGTTAATTGATCAAGCAAATTGCAAATTTTGGTCCTCAACTTTGATCTATACTCATGGGAGCATAACAACTTAAAAAGGAAACAAGCATCCCTAGGCCATGATCATTTCAATTTTGGTGACTGAGTCCTTGTTATTTTATTTTAACACATCAATCAATTTTTTTTGAAGCGTCCTGCTTGAGAAAATAGTTAGATGTGAATTTAATTCAGTGAATAAATGCTACTTGTTTCAAATGGGTTTGAAGTTGTATTCTTTAAAGTTCGAAATAAGGCTATAAAAAACTGCTTTCGAACTATTAAATAAGGCTTTTATTAATTAAGTTTTATGTTTAAAGCTGACTTCTATGGTAATCGGGAGCGGATCCACCAAAACCAGAACGATATAAGGGCCTTAAGATGCTTTTTGATACTTCAAAATACACTTATTCTAATTAGCTTGATTAAAGAATAACAAACTCTACCCAATGTTGCAGGTACACTCCTCTTTAGTAGCGTTTCGTGTCCGTATCTGTTTCCGTTTCTATTTCCATTAGAAGGCTATATTTTAGAATAACATTTACCGGTGTCTGTTCCTGCAACATAGACTCTAACTCTAACTATAACCCAATCAAATTTCAGGAACTAAATATACAAACTGACTAAGTACAGCCAGCATTGAATTGAATTGAATTGCTCAGATTTGGAAAGTGTTGCTATTCTGTTTTTATTACTATTAGCTTAGAATTGTGAAGTTGAACAGAACTATCAGCAAGTCAATTGTAATCTGCGTGGAGATTGTTGTCTTTGATCTTCAGGATTTGAGTTGATGCTATGTGTAAATTTGAATTAATTATATCATGTTGCTTGTAATTTTGTGCTTATTATGACTTTGTCAAACATATTTGTGATAATTTGCATAAGATTCCTAGTTTTGCATTCATATAATAAAAGGGTTATATTTGAACAGACAGCAGCTGATGCTGCACAGCAGACAAGCAAGGTAATAGAAGGGGTAAAACCTGTAGCTTCTTCAACTGTTGACACCATTTTATCAGCAGACCCTGTTGTCATTGCTGGAACTGGTGGAGCTATTTTTCTTGCATACCTCCTCCTACCTCCTGTTTGGTCTTTAATCTCCTTCAACTTCCGCGGCTACAAAGGTCAATTCGCTCTTCCTCCTTATATGACTAGTTATATATGTGCGGCAATCCTTATCTTTTGATGTACTTTTTGGGGCGAGTTAGGCCTTTATTTACAAATCTGCATCCAACTTAATTGTTGTTCTCTATCAAGTGACAAGAAATTGGCATCTCTTTATGAATGTTTAGGTGAACTCACTCCAGCTCAAACCCTTGATTTAGTCTGTACAACAAATCATGTTTTGATTGACATTCGATCCGAGAAGGACAAGGACAAAGCCGGTATCCCTCGCCTTCCTTCGAATGCTAAGAACAAGCTCATTGCAATTCCGTGAGTGCCTCTCATTTCTTCAACTTCTGATATCAAAATGCTATCATTTTCATACTTTGTTTCTTATGTTTCAGTTTGGAAGAAGTACCAAACAAGTTGAGAAGTAGAAGCTGAAATAGCAGCATTGAAGATTTCATATCTCAAGAAAGTTAACAAAGGCTCAAAAATCGTCATCATGGACTCGTCAGTTCTTCCTTCCCACTGCTTTCTTTCTTCCTAGTATTTTAATCTATGTTGCACAAAAACGGAAACAGACATAAAAAAAAGTTATTTCTGATAAAAAAAATATAAATAGGCAACGGTAATGGAAATAGAAAAGCAACAGAAACTGACATGAAACGCGAATGCAACAAAGATTATAACTTTCTGCTTAACCATTTGTTGAAACATTTCAGGTACTCAGACTCAGCTAAACTTGTAGCTAGAACACTAACAAATCTTGGATTCAAGAATTGCTGGATCGTAGCAGATGGATTCTCCGGAGGCAGAGGATGGATACAGAGTCGGTTAGGGACAGATTCGTATAACTTGTCGTTTGCACAAGTGATATCGCCCTCGCGCATAATTCCTGCAGCAGCTAGACGTTTTGGAACAACCAGCAGCACTAAGTTGCTTCCTGGTTCTGATTAAATGTGTGTTTAGATTCATTCATATATAGTTGTCTAGAAATTGTTCTTCTTATTCTTTTTATCAATGATAATTAATTAATTGATTTTTACTATGTTACATGTTTCTACTAGTTGGCTACTGGATATAGGACAGAAATATCAGTAACACGTTGAGTTACCAGCATTTTGCAAAGCATATTCAGGGGTAAAATCATTGATCATCTTACAACTTTTTAATGAATTCCAAAATGTAATTTAATTCATTTTTAACAGTAACACTAATATACTGATTGTTGAAACCAAATGAAGCTGACAAGAGGAAAGTTATTTCAATAATTATTATATGTATTGGAAAGACATTATTATATCGAGGTCTGTGGTTTGCCCTGACCTTGGGAGTGGATAGACCTATCCTTACCTAAACTTTTTTGATTCCAAAAAAAAATAAATAAATAATAAATATGAAACTAATAAAAAGTATTGAAGCTCCTACTGCATACATTTTAAATTAAATTTCACTGACATATAAAAAAGTGGTTACTTAATTATGAGATAAAACTACTATTTTCTAATTTAAGTCCGTTTTGTATTTATTTAGGTTATAGAACTTTGTAATAACGTGAGGTTTGAAGCATGAACAGGCCAATTTTATTTTAATGTTTTTATATATAACAAGATTCACGCACTAAAAAAATTGGCCTATTAGCTCAGTTGGTTAGAGCGTCGTGCTAATAACGCAAAGGTCGCAGGTTCGAAAACTTTTTAAAATTTTAATTTAAGGAATATTTGGAGAAAATATTTACACTATTAACAAATTGGCCTATTAGCTCAGCTTGTTAGAGTGTCGTGCTAATAACGTGAAGGTCGCAGGTTCGAGACCTGCATGGGCCATTTTTTCCCCTCTTTTTCAAATATTTCTCTATAAAATTAAGATCCGCTACTGTAACATCAATTGTTTTTTAGTGCAAATGGTTACACAGTGTTGCTCTTATACTGGAAGTTGCTGGTTCGAGACCCCATTTGCCATTTTTTTCTTCTTTATTTATGCATCTTTTATTAGTTTTCTAAATAATGTTTTAAATAAAATTCAAATTTAAAACCTCATGACTTTAAAGTAATATTGTGTATAACTAAAAGTAATATTGTGTATAACTAAATTAAAATAAAATTCAAATTTAAAACCTCATGACTTTAAAGTAATATTGTGTATAACTAAAAGTAATATTGTGTATAACTAAATTAAAATATAAATGATTATTTAACTTCGACTTTTGGCAATTAAATGAATTATAAAGAGTTAAAATGCTATACCATTTGTCATTTTTTACTTCTTTATTTATGCATCTTTTATATTAGTTTTCTAAATAATGTTTTAAATAAATTTAAAACCTGATGACTTTAAAGTAATATTGTGTACAACTAAATTAAAATATAAATGATTATTTAACTTCCACTTTTGATAATTAAATGAATTATAAAGAGATGACTTTAAAGTAATATTGTGTATAACTAAATTAAAATATAAATGATTATTTAACTTCGACTTTTGGCAATTAAATGAATTATAAAGAGTTAAAATGATATACCATTTGTCATTTTTTACTTCTTTATTTATGCATCTTTTATATTAGTTTTCTAAATAATGTTTTAAATAAATTTAAAACCTGATGACTTTAAAATAATATTGTGTACAACTAAATTAAAATATAAATGATTATTTAACTTCGACTTTTGACAATTAAATGAATTATAAAGAGTTAAAATGCTATACCATTTGTCATTTTTTACTTCTTTATTTATGCATCTTTTATATTAGTTTTCTAAATTATTTTTTAAATAAATTTAAAACCTGATGACTTTAAAGTAATATTGTGTACAACTAAATTTAAATATAAATGATTATTTAACTTCGACTTTTGGCAATTAAATGAATTATAAAGAGTTAAAATGCTATACCATTTGTCATTTTTTACTTCTTTATTTATGCATCTTTTATATTAGTTTTCTAAATAATGTTTTAAATAAATTTAAAACCTGATGACTTTAAAGTAATATTGTGTACAACTAAATTTAAACATAAATGATTATTTAACTTCGACTTTTGGCAATTAAATGAATTATAAAGAGTTAAAATGCTATACCATTTGTCATTTTTTACTTCTTTATTTATGCATCTTTTATATTAGTTTTCTAAATAATGTTTTAAATAAATTTAAAACCTGGTGACTTTAAAGTAATATTGTGTACAACTAAATTTAAATATAAATGATTATTTAACTTCGACTTTTGGCAATTAAATGAATTATAAAGAGTTAAAATGCTATACCATTTGTCATTTTTTACTTCTTTATTTATGCATCTTTTATATTAGTTTTCTAAATAATGTTTTAAATAAATTTAAAACCTGATGACTTTAAAGTAATATTGTGTACAACTAAATTTAAATATAAATGATTATTTAACTTCGACTTTTGGCAATTAAATGAATTATAAAGAGTTAAAATGCTATCATGTAATTATACATATATAAGGTTAACTAGAAGAAAACGATATGGCCCAATAGTCAAAAACCTAAGAATTTAGACTCTCTCGCTTTTGCCGAGCCTCAGCCGTCGCCTAAATTCTTCCACAGCCTCACCTCCACCTTCACTGTAACTATAGAGTCTTTAATTGATATGAGCACACACATCACTTTGGAAGAGGAATCCGCCGCAAAACACGTCCTCCAGCCAGACGACGCCACGACACAACCCAAGCCAAAAACATGGAGCTTGATTGGTTCGTGACCGCCCAGTGAAAATTCCGTTCATGAAAACCACACTCGCAGACATTTGGAGCCCGTCTAAGGGTATCTATATTGAAGAACTAGGCCCAAATTTGTTTCGGTTCGAATTTTATCATCCCTGGGAGCGGGATAGGGTGTTGCAAGGGGGCCCCTGGACCTTCGAACATCAGCTTCTATTAACTCAGTGAATTGAGGAGGGCCAGGATCCTCATGGGACTCGATTAACTCACGCAGACTTCTGGATTCAAGTCTTCGATCTCCCTAGCGGTTTCATGTTCGAAAAGGTAGCAGTTGGAATTGGGAATTTTATGGGTACCTTTGTAGAAGCCGATCCTAGCAATTTCACTGGTATGTCGCGCACCTATCTCTGAATTCGTGTCTCTATTAATGTCTTTCAACCAATTAAGAGGAAGATGCAGATTAGTATGGCTGGTGGGAAGGCTTTTTGGGTCAGTTTCAAGTACGAGCGACTCCCGACCTTCTGCTTTGTCTGTGGCCATATCGGTCATGCGGATAAGTTCTGCCCAGTTCTACTTGAAGTAGAGGACCCCTGCAAAGTTGAACGTGCCTATGGTTCCTGGCTCAGAGCCTCGAACCGACGTAGTCCCAACCTTCCTCAATCAAAGTACCTGCTGCAGCGGCCACTTCAATCTCTGCCCCAATTATCAGAAAACGTCAAAGATCATGGGGGTTCGAGTAGGCCTGGTCAATGGGAAGCAGGGAGTAAAATTCCAAAGTGTGCCTCTAATATCCCTCCGGGCTTTGGTGTAAAGCACAATGAGTTGTTTAGCGGCACAAACAAGGAGAACATACCCCTCTCGGAAAATTTTATTGTTAATCTGTCTGACCCCAAGAGGAAACGTACATTAGCAGAGGGGGAAAGTAATGTTGAAGCTCTCTCAGGTTCTATGGACTGCAATGTCAGCATGCAGGCGGACACACATGACGGGTCTACAAATTCATTAGAAGCGAGCCTTGGTCCCCAGGCTCGCGGTGAAATATGAGCATTCTATCGTGGAACTGCCGGGGGATCGGGAATGCCCGGACAGTTCGTCAACTTGCCGATCTTGTTACTAGCTTTAATCCTGATTTTGTTTTTCTTATGGAAGTAAAATGTAGTCGACACAAAGTTGAAGCAATAAAAAAGAAAATCTCTTTCTCTGGTTTATTTGTTGTTGATCCTATTAACCAGGGTGGTGGCCTTGCTTTGCTTTGGAAAACTGTTGATTCAGTTCATTTACTTGGTTTCTCCTCTAATTTTATTGATTTTAAAGTTTCTATCTTGGGTTTGCCGGAATATCGATTAACCGGTTTCTATGGTTGTCCAGAAAGATCTCAAAGAGCTATTTCGTGGCAACTGCTGAAGAATTTGGGCGTGCAGTCTACTGATCCTTGGGCTATCATTGGTGATTTCAATGACCTCCTTGCTCAATCTGAGAAAAATGGTGGTAACAGACACCCGATGAATCTCATTAGAGGTTTTCGAGAGGCAGTTGAGACTTGTGGTTTATCTGAGATTAAGATGTTGGGGTACCCTTTCACCTGGGAAAGAGGCCGCGGCTCAGATCATAGCATCGAGGAAAAGTTGGATAGAGCTTTTGCAAATGACAGTTGGTTGAACCTGTTCAGTCAAGGTACGGTTCAGAACGAAGACACCATTAGCAGTGACCACTCGGCCCTTATCCTTATTCCCGTAAGATCAGCAGCCGCCCCGCCTAGACAGTTCCGCTTTGAGTATTCATGGCTCGAAAAGGATGATTGTGGTGAGAAGGTTCAGTCAGCGTGGAATCAGTACAAGGGTGATGATCTCCTTCAGCGTCAGCTAAGCTGCGGACGCACCCTTTCTGATTGGGGCAGCAAGGTCAGAAACCGTTTCCAGAGTGAGCTAAAATTGTGTAGAGCTGAGATCAGAAGATTAAAATCCAAAACAGACCAGCACTCCAGGGATCTATTTCAGCAAGCGCGAGTTCGCCTGGAAGCTATCCTGCTGCAGCAGGAAATATATTGGAAGCAACGGAGTAAGAAGCTCTGGTTCCAGGCAGGAGATTCTAATTCCAAATTCTTTCATTCAGCGGCAAATAGCAGAAAAAAGAAAAATACCATTCACCGCTTGCGCAATGATGAAGGAGCTTGGGTTGATTGGCATTCAGGGCTGGATATTCTCATCTCTAACTATTTTCAAGGTATCTTCTCTTCCTCTGGCTGCACTCCAGAACCTATAATTGAAAATGTTCAGGCTAAGATAACTCTAGAGTTAAACGCAGAGTTATTGCTTCCTTACACCGAGGAGGAAGTCAAGAGAGCAGTGTTCTCAATGCACCCTGACAAAAGTCCTGGCCCTGACGGGTTTAATCCATGTTTCTATCAGCACTATTGGGGCTTGGTGGGTCCGGATGTGGTAAAGACGTGCATTCAGTGGCTTAATGCTGGAAAATTCCTTGATCAGATACATGAAATGACAATTGTTCTGATTCTAAAGAAGAACCTGTTGGTCCCTTGTAAGGTTGCAAGTATAGTTCCAAAGGGGGGGTTAGGAACTATTCAAACTTTTTTGCAATTAGGGCGGACTTCTTTTTCTAAGGAAAAAGGTTTTAACAGCGGCGCTGAGTAAACAGCAAGATACTGGCTTAGTCAACTGGTGACTAGGTCAGTTTCTTAGCTTGAGTCAGGAGATAGCACTTAGAGTCTATTCCTGAGCTCAGATGTTCAACGCGCACAACTCTACTTGACCTCTTTACTTGGTCAGTTTTTGGTTATTTTAAGCAAGCAATATATATAAGGAGTTAAAGGTAAGAAATACTTCACTCAGCAGATTTATCTAGGTTCGGCTTCTTCTAAGCCTACGTCCTGTCCCCGGAACACGTTCCGAGATTTCGAATCCTCTACTGAGCTCTTTAAAGGTAGAGCCTCAAACCTTTTACAATCTTAGCAACTGAGTATGACAAGAGTACCTTCCTTTATACCTCTACTCAATCCTAATCTCTCGCTGAGTACTAAAACCGAGTACTCAGCCTCTCCTTTCTATCTCTAGAAATGATAAGTGTTTTGTCCTATACAATGATTTGCTAAGACACTTTAGATGATTGAAACAATCACTCTAGACTTTTACACAAATGTATGAATTGTAGTGTAAGATTTTCTTTGCTTCTTTGCTTGCAGAACTTGTGTAGAAATTTGGTCAGCGTAATGGCTTGATCAAGTTCTGTATGGAGTGAAGCTTCTGATGGCACTATTTATAGAGACGTCGGGGCATCGGTCATTTCGAATTTCGAAATAACCGTTGGAGGGAAACGGCTACATGTCATTATCATCCTGACTTGCTCAGAGCTCTCGGCCAATCAGAATTGTGTATCTTCTGTCCTCGGTCAGCTCAGCAGACTGTCTCTCCTTTTATGGTAAAGTCAACTGGACAGCATACTGTGTCGTCTGAACTTTACCCAAAGTAGAAATACTTTGTCTGGAAGTTTTCATTTGCCAGCTGCTGTCTTGTACGCTTTGTCGAGACTACTCAGCAGCTTCATCTTGAAGTTGTTCCCGAAGGTCTTCTAGATCCTTCTTTTGCTGAGTTGCGTTTTGTTCAAAATGGCAACGTCTTGACAAACGCGGGCCGAGTTGTACTGAGTTGTTTGACTTGGGCCTTGACTTCCGTATTGGGCTTGGGCCTTCTAATTCTTGTGTCTTATAAACAATTTAACTCAACATTGAACAAACACATTAGTAGAATAAATCAAAGCATTTAAACTTAGTGTGTTTAGAATATGTATTTTAATTATACTTAAACAATTTTGTCAAATCAAAATTTATGTGGAAAGGTGTTTCAACAAACTCCCCCATTTTGATGTTGGCAAAACTATTCAGCGAGGAACTCAGTATGAGCTCCCCCATGATAGTTGACCTTTTATAACTTGGTAAACTCCCCCGTAAGGGTTGAGCTACTGACTTAGTTTTACTCTAAACATTTAAGGTTTGATCGAGTAAGTCTAAGGTCAGTTTTTCAGATAGGTCAGCTAATTCAACATATTCTATTTACTCAGTATTAAGCGGAAGGTTTGATCATATAGAGTGCGCTGAGTAATTTGTTGTTCAATGGATTCTTAACAGACAATGTTTTATAAGCACATAGGACAATGTCAAACATGTTATCAGCATTTGATTTAGTCAATAAAATTTATAAGTATAAAAGCTGATTTAATTGAAGATACGTAATGACTCAGTACACAGTAACATGTATTAACATATATCATAGCTCAAGAATAAGAATAAAAGATGCAGATATAATATATTGATGGAAGTCAGTGTTTACACAGCAAAACTTATAGATAAGGCATAAAGATTACATCTGACTTAGTCTATACTGAGCTAGCCTATCTATTTCTTTTTCTTGTGTTGAGACTGACTTCGCTCATGCTGAGCTCTAGCTGTTTTATCTTTCTCCCCCGTTTTGTCAGCATCAGGAGGAGGAAGTTTGAAAGCATCAGTTAAGACAGCTCGAGTCAGTTCTTTAGACAGCTCCTTAAGTTTTTCAGCGCTTTCATTGACGCCGTCAAAGATGGCAACTCCATCAATTGATACCTCTGCGGGTATGTTGAGGTCAGCCGCACTGAGCATATTGACGCTAAATGCTTGAGCTTTGCCTTGCCAGATGAGAGCTTCAGTAAGACCAGCAAAGATTTGGTGAAAGGTCTTCAAAAGAGCTGTGTCATAATACTGGCGTTGAATATTGTTATGACGAATGTGGTTGAAGGTTTGTTGCATGATAGACTGCATCTCATTCTGTTTCAATGTGTCAGTATCCATCTCTTGCTTATTCAGATTAAGCAAGCGAATAGCCTCACCTATTTGCTCTATTGAGCACTGATTGTAAGAAACCATTTGCTCATTGGTCTTAAGTTGCTCGGTGTGAAGCTGAGCAAAAAGCATCTTTACTTCAGATGAGGTGGCATAGTCGGTGTTTACAGCTGACAATTTCTGAACTTGTTGTTGTAAAGAGTTCAAGTGTTGCACGGTTGTCAGCTGGATCTCAGCCAGCTTGGCTATTGAATCCTGCTTAGCTTGCTGTGCTTGAAAAGATATGATGACATTCAGCAAGTCCTTGAGTCCCTTAACTTCGTTGAGAAGTTGAGTGACCTGGGAGAGCTGAGTAGTCTCAATAGATGAAGACCCAGCAGCAGCAGGAGTATATTGTTGAAGGTCTCGGATTAATGCTTGCACTGAGTCAATGATCTTTTTGCCGGACTCAGTGGCATTCAGATAGCTTTGTGAGCCTTCAGGAACATCAGTGTGACCGTGATGAAGAAGAGTGAAAGGAGTTACCTGGTCAGTGACTGGAATAGTTGTTTCAATCTGCACTTGAGTTTTAGGTATAGTCGGTAGAGAGTTGAGTTTGAGAAGTGGTAATCCGAATACTGTCTGTGCTGACGGCAGAAGTGTGTGGAGTCAGCACCATGCTTGAAGAAATGGCATGAACAGTAATCGGCTCAACCTGACTGGTTGAGGTGGCGGAAGCATTTTGGTCGGCATGTTCCTGTTGAGAAGAAACAGAGGCTTGCTTTTCTAATGGCGCCGATGTAGTGGAAGTTGGTTGGCGTTTGAAAAATGTTAGCTTTACTGAGGAGGGATCCTTAGTTGTCTTTGAAATGGTAAAGTCAGGAAGAGTTGGTGGTGGCACAAAATCTTCACTGACAGGCTTCTCACTGGCCTTAACCAACTTTCGTCTTCTCCGAGGTGGAGTGACAGTTTGAGTATCATCTCCTGAGTGAGAAGGAGAAGATTCATGTTGCGCATCATGAGGCTGGTAAGCTTGATCTTGGACTGGATCAACGTTGTGTTGATCAAGTACTTGCTCATCTTCAGCAGCAAACCCAGCATTGGCCTGCTCAGTTTCATGCTCACTTGCTGTCTCCTCAGAGTCCTCAGCGTCATCCTGACTGCTGGCCTCTTCTTCTTCCTCTGTACTGTCACCATCAAGTTCTTCCTCAACTTGTGAGATGAAGTGATCATCCAGTTGGACCTCATGTTCTTCGGACTCAGCTACACTACCTTGACATTGGGTGAAGTGAGAGTCACCCGGTACAATGAAGTCAGTAGGCATGGCGTTGAGGGGAGTCAGTGTAGAAGGTTTCTGCTTCTTCTGAGGTTGCTCAGCAGTTTCCTCAGTTCCAGGCTCACTTTGCCTGCTTCGTTTCTCAGCTGACTTACCAGCTGACTTCTGCCTTTTTGCTGGAGACTCAACATTTTTGGAAGGAATCTCAGCAGTTTTCCTTTTGCGGGAAGCTGGGGCCTTAGTCCTTCGCCCTTTCTTTGGCTCAGCAGTTCCCTCAGCTTGTCCAGCAGCAGCAGCAGCTTTTCCTTTCTTCAAAGGCTGTCCAAACTTTAGTGCTCTCAACGAGGCAGCTGTGATCTCAGTTCCTCGAGTCTTCTCCTCACATTCGAGATCAACCTTATGGTCAATGAGGATTCTGGTGATGAGTGATCCAAGCCGCATCGTGCCAGTGCTTCGAAGGAAACCAGCAACAAGAAAGACTGGCATATTAATGGGAGTGTACGTCAGCATATGCCATATAAAGCATTGCTCGAAATTAGTTGCTGATGTAGTGCAGTTGATCTTTGGGTAGATAAAGTAGGTCAGCAAATAATGAGCCATCTTCTGGTGCTGACCCATTGATGAAGCTGAGACTTCTCTTGAGTGACCCTCAGGTTTGCAGAAGTTGTGTTCATACCCAGTTCCATCCTGATCTCCAAATCTTCTCAGCCTTGCTCCCTCAGTTTTCAATTTGAGAAGATTTCCTATGTAGAGAGGGTTGATGAAGATGGTTTTCTCTTTCACCACAGTGCATAGGTAGTCAGTGTTGTCATTTGCAACTTTGAGGTTGTGGTAAAACTCCCTTACCAGGTTAGGATAGGTTTCATCCCTAACCGAAAATAGCTCCGTCCAGCCATTTTTTGAAATCCACTCACAGAAAGGTTGTTCGTTTTGTACGAAGTTTTCTGATACCCATCTCGAGGGTTCAACTTTCCATTCGCGGACGTTCTCGAAGACCTTGGAGTAGGTCCTGAATTTTACAGGTTTTCCCTGACCAGAGGTTTGGCCAGCTTTTCCTTTGCTTGCCGAGGTTATTTTGGTAGGTTCCGGCACAGAGGTTTGCCTGGAGGTGTCATCGGAGCTGGGTTTAGAGTGGCCAGCACCGGAGATGTTGTAGGTAACCTTAGTCATTGTTGAGGATGGGAAAGCTTAGAGGGATTTTTTTTGAGAGAAGGAATTTCTTTGCCTTAGAATTCGATAAGCGTAAAGAATAAAAAATGGGGAAATACCCATTATTTATAGAGGTGATGTGTGGTGTGGATTTAATCGAATCCATGTGTCAGTTTTGCCTTGGGATTTTGAACCGAAAAAAATCCTGTCATTTATGACACATACGGCGTATACGTCATCCTAGGGCTATACGCGTGCTATTGCATTTATTCTAACGGATCTAACACTCAGCGTTTAGAATACTAATCGTTTGATATTCTGAGTGGTCAGTACTGCATAAAGAGATGATTTTTTTAAGTTTAAGTTTAAACTAATTTACTCAGTGTGCAAGTTTACTCAGTATTTAATGTTCAGTCAGTTTCGATGAGTTACTCAGCAAACAATCAATCATTCAGCATAGTAATTCACTCAGCATGCATATTTAGTTCAGGAATTGACTGAAGAGGATTAAACATACCAATAGCTTCTCTCAGTATGCTGAACTGCTCACGGGCCAGTGGCTTCGTGAAGATATCCGTAAGCTGTTCGTCCGTTGGGACAAAGGTCAGCTTGATCTCACCCTTGAGTACATGGTCTCTAATGAAGTGATGTCTGATGCTGACATGCTTCATTCTGTTGTGTTGAATTGGGTTCTTTGAAAGATCAATTGCACTTTTGTTGTCACATTTGACTTCAATTGTCTTCGTTTGAACACCATAGTCTTCAAGCTATTGCTTAATCCATAGGACTTGAGCAACACAGTGACCAGCAGCAATGTACTCAGCTTCAGTGGTAGACAAGGCTACTGACGCCTGCTTTTTGTTGAACCAGGATACAAGATAGCTTCCTAAGAAGTGACATCCTCCAGAGGTGCTTTTACGTTCCAGCTTATCTCGTCCATAGTCAGCGTCAGTGTATCCAATGAGTGTAAAATCATGAGTATTTGGATACCATAAACCTGCGTTCACTGAGCTTTGCAAATATCTAAGGATTCTTTTTACAGCAATGTAATGAGATTCCTTAGGGTTAGATTGATATCTAGCACAGTAGCATACTGAAAACTGAATGTCCGGTCTACTGGCTGTTAAGTAAAGTAGAGAGCCTATCATACCTCGATATAATTTGCTGTCTACTGACTTACCATTCTCGTCAGCGCAGAGGACAGTGTCAGTGCCCATAGGAGTGGATATTGGCTTGCAATTTTCCAAATCATATTTCTTTAATATCTCCTTAGCATATTTGGCTTGACTGATGAATATGCCATTCTTTCCTTGTTTAATTTGAAGACCGAGGAAGAAGTTGAGTTCTCCCATCATGGACATTTCAAACTCAGTCTGCATTTGTTTGCTAAACTCCTTGCATATTGATTCGTTAGTTGCACCAAATATTATATCATCAACATAGATTTGGGCCAGCATGGTATCTTTACCCTTTCTCTTAATGAATAAGGTTGTATCAGCTTTGCCCCTGACATAATTTCTAGTCAGCGGGAAACTGGTCAGCCTCTCATACCAAGCATGTGGTGCTTACTTGAGGCCGTACAGAGCCTTTTTGAGTTTGTAAACATGGTTTGGGAACTTAGGGTCCTCAAAACCTGGAGGTTGATTAACATAAACCTCATCGTTTATAACTCCATTAAGAAATGCACTTTTGACATCCATTTGGAATAATTTAAAGTTCATGTAAGATGCATATGCATATAGAATTCTAATTGCCTCTAGCTTTGCCACTGGGGCAAAGGTCTCACCGTAGTCAATACCTTCTTGCTGACTATAGCCCTGAGCTACAAGCCTTGCTTTGTTCCTGACTATATTCCTTTGTTCATCCATCTTGTTTCTGAAGACCCATCTTGTTCCAATGGTCTTTTGACTCTTTGGATGAGGCACTAGCTCCCATACATCGTTTCTTCTAAATTGATCGAGCTCCTCTTGCATTGCGTTCATCCATAATTCATCGTACTCAGCTTCAGCAAAATTCTTCGGTTCTTGAACTGAGACGAAGGCAACATTGCTGAGGTACTTCCTGAGTTGATTCCTAGTCATCAGGGTATTCCCAGCAGAATCAAGGATTGCACTTTCTGAGTGCCCTCTTGGAATCCTTATCTCTTTAGGTAGATTTATGTCTTGTGCTGTCTGTGTTTCAACAATCTCTGCAGAAGTAGATGGGTCAGTAAAAGTAATCTTAGGTTCACTCTTACTCTTGGTCAGCCTTTTCGTGAATGACTCAGTAGCTGGTTCTTGGTCAGCAGTGGTGACTGAGTGTGGATCATCTTCGGTCAGCGGCTGGTATCTACCTGCAGGGTCAGTTTCGTCGAACTCTACATGTACTGACTCTTCTAAAACTTGAGTTCGCTTATTAAAAACTCTGTATGCTTTGCTGTTTGTTGAGTAGCCCAAAAAGATAGCCTCATCAGCTTTTGAATCAAACTTTGCTAAGCTATCTTTGGTATTTAAAATAAAACATCTACAGCCAAAGGCACGAAAGTATCCAATATTGGGCTTTCGTCCTTCCCAAAGTTCATAGAGGGTTTTCTTGAGTATAGGTCTAACTAGAGCCCTATTAAGAATATAGCACGCTGTGTTAACAGCCTCTCCCCAAAAATACTTTGGAAGCCTATGCTCATCCAGCATTGTCCTGGCTATTTCAACCAGAGTTCTGTTCTTCCTTTCTACAACCCCATTTTGCTGAGGTGTTCTAGGAGCAGAAAAATTGTGGTCAATGCCGCTGGCTTCACAGAATTCAACAAACTTTTGGTTTTTGAATTCTCCACCATTATCACTACGGATGTGAGCTAATTTTAGGTCTTTTTCATTTTCAATTTTTCTAACCAAATTTGAAAATGTCTCAAAGGTTTCATCCTTGCTGGTCAGTAAGATGACCCACATATACCGAGAGAAGTCATCTACAATGACCAAGGAAAATCTTCTTCCACCCAGACTCAGCGGCTGGACTGGACCAAAGAGATCCAAGTGTAGTAACTCTAACGGACATTTAGTTGAGACAATATTTTTGCTGTGAAAAGATTGTTTGGTTTGTTTTCCAGCTTGACAAGCGTGGCATAATTGATCTTTTTCAAATTTAAGTTCGGGCAGTCCCTCAACCAATTGCTTTCTTGCTAATTTGGCCAGGAGGTCCATGCTTACATGACCAAGTCTCCTGTGCCATAGCTAGAAATTCTCTTCCTTTGATACTAAGCACACAGTTTTTGAAAACTTTTTCTCTAAGTCTAGCATAATGACATTATCTATTCGAGGGGCAGTTAATATTAACTCATTTGTTTTACCCTCGTATATTTTACATCCAGTAGCATCAAATATAACTTTTCTCCCATTGTCACATAGCTGAGCTACGCTGAGTAAGTTATATTTGAGTCTGATGACTAGGGAGACAGATTCAATAGTAGGATTACCTCCGATGGTTCCTGACCCTATTATCTTACCCTTCTTCTTGTCTCCAAAACTTACGCTCCCTCCTCGTTTACGCTCAAACGTGATGAACTGAGTTTCATCACCCGTCATATGCCTTGAGCATGCGCTGTCAATATACCACATCTTTGACTTCTCGGCACATCTCAGGCTTACCTGCATTGTAACTAGTTACTTTTAGGTACCCAATTCTTTTTGGGTCCTTGCTTGTTAGGTGCAACAGGTAAAGTATCATATTTTATTTTATGGCGACATACATGGACAGTATGGCCATTCTTTCCACAGAAGTCACAACTGACCTTCTGTTTAGGATGTTTCATTGACTTGTCAGCACCCCAGTGCTGAGCGTGCCAGCACACCTTAGTGGTGTGTCCTAACTTCCCACAAAATTCACACTGGACTTTTCGCTGGGGATTCCATCTCTGCTGAGTACCTTGGTACTGAGTTCTCAGAGGACTGTTTCTTTTATTTGGAACCTTCAGTTGGTTTTGGATAGCTGTGATGTCCTTACTCAGTTTCTTTGAAACTGAATGGACTTCAGAGACAAACTCATGTATGATCTTCATGTTATCATGCAGAGTTGTATTGTCCTGAAGAAGGAATCTGAGGTCACTCAGTTTGACCTCTTCCACTTCGTCACAGTGCCTGCTGAGTGCTCTAACTTTCTTATTACACTTCTTGACAAGTGTATAGAGATCACTCAGGGCATTAACCATATCGTTTCTGAGCTGGGGAAGAGAAATTACCTCATTTGATTGCTCATCGTTATCTGATAGGTCAGCATGCTCAGAGACGCATGGCTCAGCAAGTTCGTCAGCCATGAGGCATATCTTCGCTGACTCGGTGGCCTCAGTTTCTGTAGATGAAGACTCATCACTGTCGCTCCAAGTAGCCACCATTGCCTTCTTCCCACTCTTCTTGTCTTTCCTCAGTGTGGGGCAGTTTGACTTAATATGGCCAGTTTGATGGCACTCAAAGCATGTAATGGGCTTTGAGCTGTCCTTTTTGTATTTGCTGTCGCTTGAGTCAGCTTTATACTTATCAAACTTTCTGTAAGGCTTCTTAGAGTATTTGTCATTTTTCCTGAATAGCCTTTTCATCTTCCTTGTGAACATAGCCATCTCCTCATCATCAGTTGAGCTCCCGTCAGTGGAGTCAGCTTTCATGACAATGGATTTTTGCTTCTTGTCTTCAGATTTTTCCTTCACCTCAAAGTTCTTCATAGATATCTCATGGGTCAGCAATGAACCGATGAGTTCGTCATATTTGTAGGTGGTTAAATCCTGAGCTTCCTCAACTGCTGTCTTCTTTGCTTGCCAATCTTTAGGAAGACTCCTGAGTATCTTTTTGACTTGTTCTTCCTCAGTGAAGATTTTTCCAAGTCTCTTGAGCTCATTAATGATGTTGGTGAACCTTGCATTCATGTCTGAAATGCCCTCATTATTGTTCATCTCGAACAGCTCGTACAGTCTCATCTGCTGATTCACCTTGGACTCTTTTACTTTATTTGTTCCCTCATAGGTGACTTCCAGCTTTCTCCAGATCTCTTGTGCCGACTCACAACCTGAGATTTTATTATATTCTGCAGCATCGAGCGCACAGTGAAGCATATTGATAGCCGAAGCATGGTTTTGGAGCTTCTTAAGATCATCCTCTGTCCATTTGGCCTCAGCTTTTACAACTGTTTGGCCAGCCACAACTTCGACAGGTACAAATGGGCCTTGGACTATAGATAGCCAGGCACTCATGTTTATAGCCTGAATGAAATTTTTCATCCTATTCTTCCAGAAGGTATAGTTTGACCCGAAGAATAGGGGAGGCCTAGTAATGGACAGCCCCTCAGGCAGTATCTGAGTTGTCTGGTTTCCAGGGAGAAACTGAGTGCTGTTTTCGGCCATGGTAGGGATCAGCTCAAGGTTGTTAGACCTTTTACAGTGAGCTTTTAAGCTCTGATACCACTTGTTGGTCCCTTGTAAGGTTGCAAGTATAGTTCCAAAGGGGGGGTTAGGAACTATTCAAACTTTTTTGCAATTAGGGCGGACTTCTTTTTCTAAGGAAAAAGGTTTTAACAGCGGCACTGAGTAAACAGCAAGATACTGGCTTAGTCAACTGGTGACTAGGTCAGTTTTTTAGCTTGAGTCAGGAGATAGCACTTAGAGTCTATTCCTGAGCTCAGATGTTCAACGCGCACAACTCTACTTGACCTCTTTACTTGGTCAGTTTTTGGTTATTTTAAGCAAGCAATATATATAAGGAGTTAAAGGTAAGAAATACTTCACTCAGCAGATTTATCCAGGTTCGGCTTCTTCTAAGCCTACGTCCTGTCCCCGGAACACGTTTCGAGATTTCGAATCCTCTACTGAGCTCTTTAAAGGTAGAGCCTCAAACCTTTTACAATCTTAGCAACTGAGCATGACAAGAGTACCTTCCTCTATACCTCTACTCAATCCTAATCTCTCGCTGAGTACTAAAACCGAGTACTCAGCCTCTCCTTTCTATCTCTAGAAATGATAAGTGTTTTGTCCTATACAATGATTTGCTAAGATACTTTAGACGATTGAAACAATCACTCTAGACTTTTACACAAATGTATGAATTGTAGTGTAAGATTTGCTTTGCTTCTTTGCTTGCAGAACTTGTGTAGAAATTTGGTCAGCGTAATGGCTTGATCAAGTTCTGTATGGAGTGAAGCTTCTGATGGCACTATTTATAGAGACGTCTGGGCATCGGTCATTTCGAATTTCGAAATAACCGTTGGAGGGAAACGGCTACATGTCGTTGTCATCCTGACTTGCTCAGAGCTCTCGGCCAATCAGAATTGTGTATCTTTTGTCCTCGGTCAGCTCAGCAGACTGTCTCTCCTTTTATGGTAAAGTCAACTGGACAGCATACTGTGTCGTCTGAACTTTACCCAAAGTTGAAATACTTTGTCTGGAAGTTTTCATTTGCCAGCTGCTGTCTTGTACGCTTTGTCGAGACTACTCAGCAGCTTCATCTTGAAGTTGTTCCCGAAGGTCTTCTAGATCCTTCTTTTGCTGAGTTGCGTTTTGTTCAAAACGGCAACGTCTTGACAAACGCGGGCCGAGTTGTACTGAGTTGTTTGACTTGGGCCTTGACTTCCGTATTGGGCTTGGGCCTTCTAATTCTTGTGTCTTATAAATAATTTAACTCAACATTGAACAAACACATTAGTAGAATAAATCAAAGCATTTAAACTTAGTGTGTTTAGAATATGTATTTTAATTATACTTAAATAATTTTGTCAAATCAAAATTTATGTGGAAAGGTGTTTCAACAGAACCATCCAGAAAAGGTCACCGAGCTCAGGCCAATTGCACTCTGCAATGTGCTGTATAAGATTCTGGCTAAAGTAATTGCAAATAGGTTGAAACTGGTTCTTCACTTGATCATATC
This sequence comes from Euphorbia lathyris, assembly GCF_963576675.1. Lineage (NCBI taxonomy): Eukaryota > Viridiplantae > Streptophyta > Magnoliopsida > Malpighiales > Euphorbiaceae > Euphorbia > Euphorbia lathyris. Next base: position 40,254,156 of record NC_088911.1, read on the forward strand.
TCCTACTCAAAGTGCTTTTATACCAGGCCGCTTTATTTCAGACAACGTCATGCTTGCTTTTGAAGTTAACCACTATCTCAACAGGAAAACTCAGGGTCGTGTTGGTTTTGCTTCGCTCAAACTGGATATGGCCAAAGCCTATGATAGGGTCGAATGGGAATTTCTGAAGCGGATAATGGAGAAAATGGGTTTTGAGGAAAGATGGATTACACTAGTTCTACAGTGTGCCACACCAGCCAAGTACAATATTATTAATGCACTCACTCGATCGGGCCTATTATCCCTCAAAGGGGACTTAGGCAAGGGGATCCAATTTCACTCTACCTGTTCCTAATCTGTGCAGAGGGTCTATCTGCTACCTTGACGGCTCTGGAGAGCCATGGTCTAATACACGGATGCAGAATTGCACGGTCAGCTCTGCCCATCTCTCACTTGTTTTTCGCGGACGATAGTTACCTATTTTTTAAAGCCACTAGTGCATAAGCTAGCCAGATCCATCAGTGCCTACAACAGTATGAAGCAGCATCAGGGCAACAAGTTAGTTTTGCTAAATCGGCTTTAACTTTTAGCAGGAATTGCAATGAGGAGATTCGAACTTCATTGAGTTCACTATTTGGTATCCGACTTGATTCGGCTCGAGGGATGTACTTGGGTCTACCATCTCTAGTGGGTCGCTGTAAGACTCAGGTCTTTCAGTATATAGTCGACAGGGTTCGAGCAAGGTTAACGGGCTGGAAATCTAAGTTCTTGTCACGGGCAGGGAAGGAGATCTTATTGAAATCTGTCATACAGACACTCCCTTCGTATGTTATGGGTTTGTTCTTGCTGCCAAAACAGCTTTGTGAGGATTTGGAAAAGTTGATGAACTCCTTCTGGTGGTCCTCCACTGGTTCAGAGGGTAAGGGTATCCGTTGGAAGTCTTGGACAAAGCTTTGTGAACCAAAGTGTAAGGGAGGTATGGGTTTCTGGAACCTTGAACAGTTTAATACGGCTCTTCTAGCTAAACAGGGATGGCGCCTTATCACAAACCCATCCTCACTAGTTGCTCGGGTATACAAAGCTAGATATTTTCCCTCCTCCTCCTTGAATGCAGAATTGGGTCCAAATCCGAGCTTCATATGGAGAAGTGTCCTTGCCTCAAAACCGTTACTTGACTCTGGAGCTAGGAAAGTGGTGGGGACTGGCTCATCTATACTAATCTAGGAAGACCCCTGGCTCCCTAACAGGGATAATCCGTATGTGGAAAGCGGTCAACTTGAAGGATTAAGTAGTAATACTGTCGATAGTCTTCGTTTACAAGATAATGGCTGGGATGAAGAGTTAATACATGGTCTATTTGTAAACAGGGACGTGCAACTTATCAGGAACATCCCGCTTAGCTGCCGCCAGGTAACCGACTCATGGGAATGGTCCTGTGATCCAAAAGGGAAATTCATTGTGAAATCGGCTTATAATCAAGCTATTTCGCTATAGCATGGGGCGGAACAGGTCATGAATGATTCGGTGGACTGGTTGTTAATTTGGAGGATGAAAGCCCCTCCGTGAGTTCGTAATTTCATATGGAGGTCTTTGGCTGGTTGCTTACCAACACTCGTAGCTCTTACAAACCGACAAGTCCCGGTAAGTTCTCTGTGTCCGCAGTGTAATGGTGACGAGGAGGATGCCTTCCATGTTTTAGTTGGTTGCAGATCAGCGAGGAATTTCTGGAATTTTACCCCCATTTCTGATATTAGCGCATTGTGCAGCAGTTTTTCAGATTTCTGGGCTCTGATCATCGACAGGTTCAGACCCTGGCTGGAGTTGGTTGCGGTTTGCTGCTGGTTTCTTTGGTTTAATAGGAACAACAAAGTGTGGTCAAATAAATTGACAGCTCCAGCGATGCTCTTTAGTTCAACAAAGGCTTATCTATCTCAATGGTCATCCTCTCAGTTGAGCCAAACATCAGCAGTAGCGCCTACAACTTCACACCCTTGTGTTTGGCTTCCGCCGCCGCTGGGTAAGATTAAAGTGAATGTTGACGGAGCTATCTTTACACAGGAAGGTTGTGCGGGCTATGGTTTCATCTGTCGGGATAGCTCGGGGATTTTTGTCGCTGCTGGTAACGGGCTATTGCGCTGCCTCCTTGATCCGCTCGTAGTTGAAGCCCTCTCCTTCCGTGAGGCACTAAGCTGGCTGAAGAGGAAAGGATGGACTGGTGCTATGTTGGAGACGGATTCACAATTGTTGGTGTATGCCCTTAAGCGAGAAACCGACGGCAATTCGGCTCTAGATTTAATTATCGATGACTGCAAATCCCTATTACAGGATATAGCAGCAAGTTCTATTTGTTTTGTTCATAGATCAGCAAATTCTGTAGCCCATGCTCTTGCTCGGGCGGCAGTTTCTAGCACTGATCGTGGGGTGTGGGAAAATGAACCACCTCCTTTCGTTTGTAATGCTTTAACTCCCATTTAATGAATTATGCTTTCCAATAAAAAAAAAGGTTAGCTAGTACATTTTTTTAGGGCCTAATATTCCTCCAACCCTTTAACTTATCTAAATTGGTCATTTTACCCCATTAACTTATCGAATGTCCTATTTACTCCCTTAACTCCATAAAAGTGGTATTTCTCACCCCCTCAACTTGTCCATTTATCCCCCCAACTCATAGAATATCATATTTACCCCCTTAACTTCATAAAAGTGGTATTTCTCACCCCCTCAACTTGTCCATTTACCCCTCCCCAACTCATAGAATGTCCTATTTACCCCCTTAACTCCATAAAAGTGGTATTTCTCACCCCTTACAATCCGTTATTGAGGCCTAAATTGATACATTTTTTAAACGTTAAACCTATATTGGTGCTATTTTGTACGTGGAACCTAAATTGATACTTTTCCAAAATCATAGGCGTATTTTGGTACCTTTTTCCAACATATAATGTCTTTAACTTGTTTATATTAATGTTCTTGTTTTTTTATCAAAAAAAAATGTTCTTGTTATTTGTATCTTTTATTCATTCTTTCTCTTTTCAACTTTTTTTGCTAGTTAAATTTTGATTATCTAATTATTGTAATACAATATTATTATAATAAACACATGAATGATCGATATAATTATCAAATTAAAACAAAATAAAAGGTTGATATTAAAAATATATTTTTTCAAACTCATTTGAATAAGTGCTATTAATTTTGTACTATAAAGGGGTAAAAAATACCACTTTATGGAGTTAAGGGGGCAAATATGATCATAAGGGGTGAGAAATACCACTTTTATGGAGTTAAGGTGGTAAATAGGACATTCGATAAGTTGAGGAGGGGTAAAATGACTAATTTGGACAAGTTAAGGGGGTGAGAAATACCATTTCTATGGAGTTAAGGGGGTAAATAGGACATTCGATGAGTTGGAGGGGTAAAATGACCAATTTAAACAAGTTAAAGGGGCTGGATGAGCATTAGACTTTTTTTTAATATAAGGTGAATTCATTATCATAAATGAAAAATTATGACATATTTTAATTGCGGACTCTAGAGTATTAGTAGATAACAATATATTTTAGTGAGTTTTTAAGCATGATAAGTAAACATTGGATAGCTTTATTAAGATCACTACAAGAAAAAACGTTATCACTGACGGAAAACTGTCAGTTGAAACCAAAATTGTGTAGGTGATTGTGATCACCGACAAGACTGACAAAATCCTATGTGTCGGTCTTGACCTCCTAGGTAACCAACTACGACAGATTTTCGGCTGGATCAGAGATATTACCGACACATTTAATGTCGGTGTTATGTGTAGGTATTTCCGATCCATTTTAGTTGTTGATTTTTATAGGTATTACCGACACCATCACCGTCCCATTCGTTGTAGGAAATGCCGACTACTTTTAGTTGGTGATTTCTATCAGACATTCCTACAACTTCACCGGCCCATATGTGTTGGTGATATATTTTTTTAAAATATTTATTTACATAATTTTGCAATTTGGAAATTATAAATCATTTTCAAAATCATTTTTTATATTTAATTTCTTTATGGATTTATTTGGATTGAAAGGAACTTTTATATATATATATATAAAATACAAAAATAAAGAATTACTTATCCATGCGTTTGCATCGTTGTGCTCTCTAAATAGATCAAGAATAAAATATACCGTTCCTAGAATAAAAAAATTAATTAGAATTACTCAGGGTAAATTTCATCAATGGTGTACAACATTTGTTTCATTTCACACTTTCGTGTATAACCTTCAATTTGTCTCACTAATATATACGAACTTATAGGTGACCTTCCACTTTGGTATACAACAGGTAAAAATGAGGATTTTATATTAGGAGCCGGGTGTTCCAACTCACACTAAGGACCTTCCATTCACCTTGTGACATCTATACTACATTTTTAATTAAAAAAAAAATCAACCCAATTAATATCAGTTAAAACACTTATGCAGGAAAACGGAACTCAAGCTCTTCACGATCTCCACTTTCCATATCCATGGCAGCTACCGTTCTCCAGTTCTCCAGTTTTCCGTTCCATTTATCTACCTCTTTTTTGTTCTGCAAATGAATTAATCAACCTTACCAGTCTCTAATTACAAAACTCAAAGAAAATATGTATACTTTCCTTAAAATTCCATCAACAGATATACCCTCCTTTTCCAACCCAACCATCTACGGTTCATTCCAAACCAAGTCTCCCACAACATACACATAAATAAATTAAAATCATTAGCTTCCTCCATATTTCCAATTTGCAACAACCAAACGGCAGACACGAAGTTTTTCCGATTCTAACAAAAGACTATCAGATTATTATTAATAAGAACCTCTGCATTACTACCAGATTCTCTCTTGGAAATAAGGGACTTCAAATGAGTACTTGATTCCGACAGTGAAGATCAGATGATTCCGGCAGTGAAGATCGGATGATTGTGGAGGCGGTGAGTATGGGTAGTGGAGAACGGTGGAGATGGAGATAATGGTATTAATTGGGTTGAATTTTTTTTAAAAATTAAAAGTGCAGTACATGTGTCACAAGATGAATGGAAGGTCCTTAGTGTGAGTTGGAACTCCAGGCTCCTAATATAAAATCCCAACTAGTCAACCTGAAATCAATGCGCCACGTAAGCAATTTATACCATTTTCTTCCCTTTCCCTTTCTCTCTCTAACTCCTCTCTCTCTCCCCCTTGTTTCTCTTCATTTAATCTTTCCCTCACCTAGATTAGACAAATACGAAGCTTCACTTAGGTTAAATTCAGTGGTAAAGAAACGAAAACTTTGAATTTAATGTGATATTTTAATTAAAGCAGAAATAAGAAAATTTTATGAAAACGCAGTTATGGAACACAAGAAAGAATATGCCAATAGCAATACGAGCAGCTATAGAAAGAAGAAGGCAACTGATTAGGCAACCAACTAATCTTAAATCTCAACAAATCCATAATTGTCTTCCATCCCACTTTCTTCACTTTCACTTTCTCTTTCTCTTCTCTCCTTCCCTGCCCACCTTCTATCATTATCTTCTCTCAGCAGTTCATCTGGCAACGGTCAGTCCTCATGCAGAAGATTTTTAGAGGCTGAAAAATCTTATAAGTAGCAGAATGGAAATTATGAAGCTAGTACAAATGGCTTATTTCTCTTGAGAATGTGGATGCTCGAAAATCAAATTGATTTTCATTCTTATCAATAATATTATTGTTGTCGGATCTAATAAGGGAAATGTTTAATCAAGAAAAATAAGGTAGAGAGAGGGGTTAGAGAGAGAAATGGAAAGGGAGAAGGAGGAAGAATAAGGTATAAAAGTAATTTTATAATAGGTGGTCAAATTTTGAATTTTTGATCGGTCAAATTGCTGACGTGACGCGTTGACTGATCATTTTTACCTGCTATACACCAAAATGGGAGGTCACCTATAAGCTTGTACATATTAGTGAGACAAATTGAAAGTTGTACACCAAAGTGTGAAATGCGGCAAATGTTGTACACAATTGGTGAGATTTACCCAAATTACTTGTATCTTTCGTAACTACAGACTCTAGAGTAATAGGAGATAACGATATATTTTAGTGAGTTTTTAAGCATTAGCTCGAGACATATCGGAAAGATAAGTAAACATTTAGTTTTGAAAATTTAAATGTAATAAACAAGAATTTTTTTCTTTGTTCTTTTTAAAATTGCGAAAACTTGGATAGTTTTTTTTTTGTAGGAAAAGTTTAGGTAAGGGTATGTCCATCCACTCCTAAGGTCAGGGCAAATCACATACCTCGATGAGGATTTACAGTGGAATTTACAAATCACCTACTAATGATGGCTAAATTTTGACGGAGTGGGAAATCGAACCTCAAACATATAAGATGACTATTCATCACCTTTAATATTTATTTATTTATTAACTAACAATTAATCTTTACTCTATTTACATTATGTAATTGTTAGAGATGAATGGATTTGGCAAAATAGTTGTTTTTCTACAAACTCATAGATGAAAAACAAAAAAAAAGTGAACTATATTTAAATACACAATTAATCTTTACTCTATTTGCATTATGTAATTGTTAGAGATGAATGGATTTGGCAAAATAGTTGTTTTTCTACAAACTCATAGATGAAAAACAAAAAAAAAGTGAACTATATTTAAATACATATGTCAACAATTTTATATTAAATTGTTATCTTTTTATTTTAACTTAGATCAACGGATATAAAATGATTATTTTTTTTCTATATAACACTACATATTTGTCGTTTAAACATAGAACAATTACAATCTGGTATTGTATGAGCTTTGTTGTTGTTCTTAATCGCTGAGTTAAGTAGAAACCTAACATCTCAATCCAAACACCAAACAATAAGAGATGAGAGTGGATAAGCAAGAGAGAAACGCCTAATATTCCTATGAAAAAGGCTGCGTGTAAATTGATGTCGTGTTGTTGAAGTTCTCCTAGAGTGCAAAACATGTGAGAGACATGAACCAGAAATGCAAGAAAATAACATTAAAGTATGAAAAAAATATCATCGTCTAAATAGAATATGATGTATTGAATTGGACGATGTGCAAAAGAATGACAAAGTAAATGTAAAGGTAGAAAAGTATATTTCTTTTTCTCGACTTTTACACTACAACACATTTTTAAAGTGTTTCTATCCGGAAAATACTTTTGTCATTAATTTAAATAGGTTTGTTTTTTTATATGGCTATGTAAACGTTCACCTCATTTACCATTCAGTTGAATGTTTAGCCTTAATAGCATTCATATAAATTGAAATTAATTTTCTTTTTACTTCCAACATAGCTATTTCCTAGTTTATTTTATGGATACGTCTATATTTTTGTAGTATTTACTCAAATTCCTACTCACCGAATCAGTATGTTATTAATCTTATATACTGGCATAATAGTAGAATTTTTTTTATGTTTTTTTAAAACGTTGCATTGGAAGCGAAGCGAGAGTATCTACTAAATATATAAATAAATTTAGAAAAACTCGAATTTAAGACAGAAGTTGTGACAAAAATTATGAGTAAGAATTCAAATTAGCAATAAATAAAAGTTAATTAAGTGAGAAGTACATGAAGAATCAAACAAGAAAGAAATTGTGAGGGATTTGTATTAATTGTTGAAATTGCAAAACACATGAAAGAGAGAGCAACAGAGAATTTCCTGTAAGACAGGCATTAGGTGACAAATGCCAAATTAAATTTCTGTTTTTAGGTTTTGGCACTTTTGAGGTGTAACTTTTGTTTGTAGGCTATTGGATGTTTGTAACCAAAGGTATTTTTGTTTAGGCGGGTTCATTATTATTCACAAAAAAACATAAATTGTCCTGTCAGATCATTATTTTGGAATTTTCTGCAGTTAATAGGACAGGAAGAAGATGAATAAGAGAGCAGCCACGTCCCTAATAACTATTAATTCATCTGATTTCTTTGGATATCTTTTGCTAAGTTATATCAAGATTTTGCAAACACAAAGGTACGTAGTATAAGCGAAAAGAATTTCATATCTTTCAGTTTTTAATTTACATCCTTCACAAATTCTGGTCACCTATTGGACTCAGAGAAAGAAAATCAATTAATAGTTATTATTATATGTCAAATATGAAACAGAGCATTAACCAGTGTAGTCTAGGGTTAGGTCACACTATGAATATCTCTGAAAAACTCAAAGGTGTAGGACGGACAGTCTCTCCTGATGATGCCACATCAGATACGTTGTTGAATGGAGGGATCAGTACTGGTCTCATCCACTCTAGAATTTGAACTTTTTTATAATGGATCGGGATCAATGCTGGTCCCGTCAACTCATATAATATCACCTCATTTCAACGGTCAATATAGCATCATTTGAATGGAGATACTAGTCCGGGTCCAGAATATAACTTCTAGACCGTAATCTTTTGAACATTTAATCTAAAAGGTTAAGTTGATGTGAAAACTCAATAATAATAATAAGGGTAATTAATTTATTAGTCTCTATATTTTAACAAAACACACTGTTTAGTCCCTGTATTTTTAAAAAACACATGGTAAGGTCCCCAACCCTTTTCTTAGTGAACTGTTTAGTCCTTACGCATGTTTGTTAGATTTTTTACCGTTTATGAATTCGGAAATGACTAAATTACCCTTTACTATTTACCTTCAAAGTTCAGAAGAGGAAATCCAATTTAGAAGAAGAAGCTATTTGTATAGAGAACAAGAAAAAGAACAGACCCAATGTTTACGAATTTGAACGATTAAGAAGAAAATCAAGAAGAAGAACACTCAAAGTTGATTTCAAATACAGTAGAGTTTAAAGGAAAGGAAAATAAAGGAAAAGAAGAACGCAAATTCAAATTGACAAACAGAATCTTTATGAGAGTCTAACGGCAGTGACTAAACAGTTCACCGAGAAAAACAATAGGGACTAAACAGTTTATCGAGAAAAAAGTTAGGGACTTTACCATGTGTTTTTAAAAATATAGGGACTAAACAGTGTGTTTTGTCAAAATACAAGGACTGATAAATTAATTACCCTAATAATAATTATTATTATTATTAACACATCTTTGCAAGTAAATGCTCATTGAGAGAGGTTAAGGCCCGTTTGGTTTACCTAATGTTTGCTCTTACGGTTTGATGTTGCTGTTGGAAAAGTAAAATTCCCTGTTTTTGAAAGCTATTTTTTAGGTATAAAAGTCAAACAATAATTTCTTAAGTAAATATATAAAAATCTCATTTTTAATACGAAAAAACAAACAACACTTAGTTAGAGAAAGAAAAAAGGCCACGGACACCAAAGAAGTAGGAAAAGATTTATATATACAAGATAATTATTAAAAGTTAAATTCTACTCTCATTTTTTTTTTTATTGTTGCAACCACAACTAATTAAACTCATTCTTTTACTTTTTTTTTTTCTCTCTCCTTTAGAAATTCATTTTTCTGTTTTTTTGGGTGCAAATTAGACAAAAGAGGAACACTCTCTATCCAAACTTATAATTGAGGTTAGGGTTTGGGAACAAGTTGAGTTTTATCATATTATTATTATTGTTATATTACAAATTAAAGAATCAAATTGAATGAGTTTTATTATTTAGGTGGATTTATAAGCGATTACAATCAAACTTTAAACTATTGATGCGTTTTTCAGGAGGAAAACGATTAAAGAGTCGGAGAACATAGCACGTTCAATGCGCCCCTCCTCCACCGAAAAAATTATCATTCTCCGCCACAGATCCATCTCACTATGTGCTGAAATTCCATTAATAAATGAAGTTATCAGGATTTCAAACTCTTAACTACTTAGTTTAAAGACTCTACTGCTAAAGAAACCAACTGATTCAACACTTAAATTGATAGATAAAGTGTATAAATAACTTTTATTATTATTTCTACATACTTGAATCAGTTTTCAATTTCTATAACGTGGGCATTCTTGCCAAACCATAAGCCAAATTTGTTTCTTGTATAGTTTTTGAACTATAAAGCCTTCAAATCCAAAAACTGAAAGCCTAATTAATACCCTCCAAACTATAAGCAACTGGCAAGTAATCCACTTGTTACTACATTAATATATATTTATATACCCTAATCAGACAAATTAACAAGATGCCAATATTATCCTCATCATCATTCTTGTAACCATGTTATTATACATTAAACCAATATCATAATATTGATTCTATTCTTCATCAAACCCTATGGAAAACTCAAAGAAGAAGCAAGGAAAAGGAAAAAGATCCTCATATGTTGGGGTAAGACAAAGACCATCAGGAAGATGGGTTGCAGAAATTAAGGATTCTTCACAGAAACTAAGGTTATGGTTAGGAACTTTTGATTCAGCAGAAGAGGCTGCTTTAGCTTATGATAATGCTGCTATGCTTCTCAGAGGAAGAAATGCTAAAACTAACTTTGTTAGAAACCAAGAAAGTTGCTGTAAGTTGTTGAAGAACCCTAGATTATGTCAGCTTCTTCAGCTTGCAATCTTGAAGAATCATTCAAACCCTAAAGGGGATATTAGTTGTGGAAAAGCAGTTGATCAGACTGAGACTTTGGTTCAGGATACTATAGTTTGTTCTTCTTCTTCTTCTTCTTGTTCGACGTCGTTTCGTGGTTGTAGAGTTTATTCTTCTGTAATTGTTGCTCCTTCTTTTAGTTCTTTAGAAGAAGAAGAAGATGATTGCAGAGAGGTTAACTAGGCTGAGATCAATGTTTTCTTCTTACTAGTTTTTCTTTTGTATATAACGCCTTCTGCTGTTGGTTAAAAAATAAAAATAAAATTGTCTACTTCAGAGAGTGAAAATTTCCACTTCAGAAGTACTTAACTTCTATGTTTCTTTCCATTTCCATTACCGTTTCTTTGCTAATTCTTTTTAAAAATAACGTTTTTCGATATTTGTTTCTGTTTTCGTTTCCCAGTATAGCTTAACTTGCTACGTATTGTTACTTCTATTTTCTTGATCTATCCAATTAGTTAAGGAAGTTTTTCTAATGGTATACATCTCTAGAAATCTAGGGTACTTTCAAATTTTTATGATTATATTCTATTTCAACTTTATGATTGTATTCTAAGTTGAGCACATGACTTGGAAGTGTATAATACATGCTTATCTTCCTATATAATTCTTTTTAACAAATGAGACTTTTCAAAATTCGATTCATCGAATCATTTAGTCTAAGCGGCTCTAATATCGTGTCGACAAATATTCGACTCACTTCTAAGAGGAGAATTGCCTCACATGTATTGAGCCTTATAACTCTCTCATTAAACAATACATGATGTTTAACGACACTTTCATGCTCACTTTATTTGGAGCTGAAGTTAATTTAGTGGGAACTCAATATTGTGTCAAAGAACCATTTGACCCGTAAACTTAAACTAATATGGGTAATGTCCAATAATAGTTTTAAGTAATCAATTAGAGAAGTTTTCTAATGAGGACATCCTTCTTGAAAGAGAATATTTCTATTTGCGAGCTTTTAAATCACAAGACTATCTTTATAACTCCATTAAATCATAAGGTTTATTTAATAATATAAACTCAGAAACTCTAAAAATGAAATTTATTCTTTTTGGGACACAAGGCTAGTGGTGAATACAGGATTGCTAGAGAGGGCCGGCTTAATAGGTAAAAAAAATTAGAAATTTAGATTTAAGAAAGACCTAACAGGTCAAAAAAAATTAAAAAATTTGGATTTAACGAGGGTCTAAAAGGCCAAAAAAATTAGAAATTTGGACATAGAGATGACCTAACATGCAAAAAAGAAAAAAAAATGAAATTTTGAATCTAGAAAGGACTTAACGGGACCTAGACCAATTTTAAAGTACTAATATAGCACCCGAGTTAAATTTTTTAGAAATAGGAGGGCCGGAATTACCACAACCTTTAATTTTGTGGAGACTGGAGGGCGAAACTACTCGTGGTCATAGTGGTTCCGACAGCCCAAGAGGTCCAGACCCACTGTCTCCGCCCCTACATAAGGCCGATCGGCCTCTGTCTGTTTCAGGCAGAGTGATCGACTCTACAAATTCATTGGATCCAAACATAATTTTCAACAAACTCAAGTCCAAACTTAATCCTTTCTGCGGACATTAAAATTTTACATACGAAAAATATATGTATTTTACACAAAAGGAAACATAAGACTTTTTCACTGAATTTTTTCAATTTCTTTAGGGTCCATTTGTTTTAACTACTGTTTGATGTTTGCTGTTACGGTTTACAGTTTGCTGTTTGCTGTTACGGTTTGCTGTTTGCTATTGTTGTTTGCTGTTAGGGTTTGCTGTTTGCTGTTGCCGTTGGAAAAAGCTGCTTTTCAAAAATCAGAGATTCTCTGCTTTTGTAAAAAGGCTGCTTTTCAGGTGTAAAAGGCAAACAGAAGATCACTAACCAAACACTTAATGCTGCTTTTCAACTGTAAAAGGCAAACAGGAGAAGTCTAACCAAACACCTAAAACTCTGCCTTTTAAAATGAAAAGGCAAACAGGAAGTGAAAAGTAGGTAAACAAGCACCCCTTTAAAATAACAACTTTTCAAATACAAAGTTAAGAAATCAAAACAAAAATACCTTTTTATGCTAATACTTTGAAAATGACACTTTTATGTTCCAAAACTCAAGAAAACCATAACTTTATACATATGTTAACAATATCGACATTTTTAGTGAAAAATGCATTAGATACACAAAGTTTGACATTTAAACTACCAAAATAACATTTATTTACCTTTTAATTCGTAGATATAGAGATAACCATTTAAAAGAATAAACAATATATATAACGACTAAAAACATCTAATTTAATATCTTTAGGGATGACCAGCTCACGAAAGTACCCGACAAACTTTCCCGAATTATCCCGGAAGGTTAATGCGTAGACGTGATAAAAGGTCGCATTCTACGGGTCGTCCCGTGATCTCGAGATAAGATATTTCGGAAAAAAATTCCACCGTCATGAGACTCTAAAAACCTATCCTAGTGTGTCCAAATTGAGTTCGGTTAGCCTCATTGGAATCGTATCGGGGCATATACTTTAGTTATGTGATGACGTCTATGACTAGCTTTAGATTTTTAAGACTATTCTTCGCATAATTTTGTTAAGGATTTTCCTCGTATTTCCATTTACCTAGGTAGCAATAGTAAATAATAAACAACAGCTAAACAAAATGAGTTCTTTATGTATATTATTTCATCTTTGATTTGATTTGTTGGATGTAATATATTATATAATTTCATTTTTGGAAGAATGTCAAAATTTGCTCTCATTTATTAGAATCCTAAGGTGGAGATTCAAAGCATTTTGATTCTTACATTTAATACGCCTAGATCTAACGGTGAATGAGCAAATTCACTTGCTCATTAAGGTGCATGTGAAAATTCATGTACTCTTAACATACAAAATGGTTTGTATTTCTAACATTTCTAAACAAGATCAATTTTATCCCCACCTAATAGAAAATTTGAACTGACTACTTTTTCATTATTTAACAATCATTGTGGAGCTTTCAAATATTAATTATACCTAAAATGCTTACTATATTACCCAGGACCCATGACTGTAAGGGGGTCCAAATATTTTTTATTAGATGTGTGTTATGTGTGTATATATATATAGTGTGAACCAAAATTTATACAAAAGTGAATAAGTATCTTAGTGGTAAAGAGTATAATTGACATTTAAATGAGTTTAGGTTCCAATCCCTCTAAGAACAATTTTTTTTTCTCAAACAAAAGAAATTACACAAATATTTGACATTTAAAAACTTATTTACAATTACGTTAAATAATAGTTTTAAATTAGGTCAAACTAATAAAATCATTGTTTTTAATATATTAAAGCTTATAAATTAAGTGTCTAGAATATATTTACTAAGATTTAAAATTTATGAATTGGAGTCTAATTTTTTTAATTAGTGTATAAAATCATACTTTATTTCTTATATATGAAAAATAATAACATATATGGATGAACTAACGAGTTCACTTCAAGATGGTATACCATGATGCATGTTGTTTGCAGATGATATTGTGTTGGTTGATGAGACGAAAGAAGGCGTTGAGAGGAAGTTGGAACTATAGGGACAAACTTTGGAATCTAGAGGCTTTAAGTTGAGCTGAAGTAAGACAAAATATTAGGAGTGTAAGTTCAGCGGTGATAGGAGTAGGAAGGCATGGACAATCACCCTGGATGGGAGAGTTTTCCACAACTCGGATTGCTTCCGGTATTTAGGGTCTATTATCCAAAATTTATACAAAAGTGAATAAGTATTTCAGTGGCTAAGAGTATAATTGACATTTAAAGGAGTTTAGGTTGGAATTCCTCTCAGAACAATTTTTTTTCTCAAACAAAAAAAAATTACACAAATATTTGACATTTAAAAACTTATTTTTACGTTAAATAATAGTTTTAAATTAGGTCAAACTAACAAGTTCACTTCAAGATGGTATACCATGATACATGTTGTTTGCAGATGATATTGTGTTGGTTGATGAGACGAAAGAAGGCGTTGAGAGGAAGTTGGAACTATGGAGACAAACTTTGGAATCTAGAGGCTTTAAGTTGAGCCAAAGTAAGACAGAATATTTAGAGTGTAAGTTTAGCGGCGATAGGAGTAGGGAGGCAGGGACAATCACTCTGGATGGGAGAGTTGTCCACGGCTCAGATTGCTTCCGGTATTTAGGGTCTATTATCCAAACGGATGGAGAAGTAGATGGAGATGTTGCTCATAGGATTAAATCTGGTTGGTCGACGTGGAAGAACGCTACAGATTTCCTTTGTGTCCCCGACATGCCTAATAGATTGAAGGGAAAATTCTACCGTACGACAATTAGACATGTATTGTTATATGGTACGGAGTATTGGACAGTGAAACACTGTCACATTCATAATAAGATGTCGGTGGCGGAGATGCGTATGTTGAGATGGATGTGTGGTCATATGAGAAATGAAATAATTAGGACAAAAATAGAGGTGACATCTATTAAGAATAAAATGAGGGAAAACCGACTAAGGTGGTTTGGCCATGTAAGACGAAGAGCGCTTGATGCGCCGGTTAGGAGAATTGAAGAGTCGCAAAGGGATGTAATACTAATGGGTAGGGAAAGACCTAAGCAAACTTGGAAGAGGGTGATCGAGAGTGATATGAGTTTATTTGGGATTGAGGAAAAGTAGTAGATAGAACGGAGTGGATGGAGAGAATTTATGTCGCTGACACGATTTGATTTCACGGTTTTATATGATGGTTCATATTAGCCGATCTCGAATCATTTCGGAACTAAGACGTTATTGTTGTATTAATCAATTAACTAATAACAAACCATGAAATATCTAACAATAACAACAAACAATTAAACCATATATATAATTAAATTTCCATTAATTTTGAAGAGGTATGAAAATAAATTCTATTAATTAACTCTCTTAGACATTGGATCAAAATTCAATCCAATTAAGATTGTAAACCATAGATTTGTTGTAACAACCCATAATTGTTTTTAAAGGAAAAAGATAAGCATAAACTGTGAGTTTGAAAATTCAATTGGGTTCATTTTTCTGTTTCAAATTACTAATTATGCATAAAATTTGAAAAACTAACTAAATTGTTCAAATAGATTGTCAGTAAAAAAATGGAGAAACAGAAAATAATAATTAAAAAAACAGAAATAAAATAAATAAAAAAAAACAAAAATTAGAAGAAAATAGGAAAGGGACAAAACACAAACAAATAAAAAAACAGACAAATTCAATACTACAATAGTAAAGCTTTAGTCTCGAAATAATTCGAGATCGGTTAACATTAACCATCATACCAAATCGTGAAATCAAATCGTGTCAGCGACATAAACTCTCTCCCTCCACTCCGCTACCATATTTTTCTCAATTCCCAATAAACTCATATCACTCTCAATCACCCTCTTCCAAATTTGCTTAGGTCTTCCCCTAACACTCACCATTGCATCCTTTTGTCACTCTTCAATTCTCCTAACCGGGGGCATCAAGGGTTCTTCGTCTTACATCGCCAAACACCATAGTCGGTTTTTCCTCATTTTATTCTCAATAGATGTAACCCCATACTTTTGTCCTAATTTTTCATTACTCGTTCGATCCTTTCTCGTATGACCTCACATCAATCTCAATATACGCATCTCCGCCACCGACATCTTATGAATGTGACAGTGTTTCACTACCCAACACTCCGTTCCATATAAAAATGCAGGTCTAATTGACGTGTAGTAAAATTTTCCCTTCAATCTATTAGGCATGCCGGGATTACAAAGGAAACTCGTAGCACTCTTCCACTTCGACCAACCAGATTTAATCCTATGAGCAACATCTTCATCCACTTTTCCACCCGTTTGAATAATAGACCCTAAATAACGGAAGTATTCCGAACCCTGGACAAACCCTCCCATCTAGGGCGATTTCCCTGCCTCCCTACTCTTATCACCGCTAAACTTACACTCCAAATATTTTATCTTACTTCGGCTCAACTTAAAGCCTCTAGATTCCAAAGTTTGTCTCCATTGTTTCAACTTCCTCTTCACGCCATCTTTTGTCTCATCAACCAACACAATATCATTTGCAAACAACATGCATCATGGTATACCATCTTGAAGTGAACTTCTTAAATCATCCATAACAATGGCAAAAAGAAATGGGCTAAGTGCGGAACCTTGATACACTCCAATCGTAATAGGGAACTCTTTAGTCTTTCCAACGCTGGTACGTACACTCGTGCATGCTCCCGCATGCATGTCCTTTATGATGTCATTATATTTCCGCGAAATGTCTTTCCTTATTAAGGCCCACCAAAGTACTTCCTTTAGTACATCATCATATGCATTCTCAAACTCAATAAAAACCATATGCAAGTCTTTCTTCTTATTTCGATAGTGCTCCATTAATTCTCATTAGATGAATGGCCTCCATAGTTGATCTTCCCGACATAAAGCCAAACTGGTTTTCTGAGATCTTCACTGCCCTTCTTAGCCTTTGCTCGATCACTTGCTCCGAAAGTTTCATAGTGTAACTCATTCATTTGATTCCTTGATAGTTGGCACAATCTTGGACATCGTCTTTGTTCTTACACAAATGGATTATGATACTTTTCCTCCATTCTGATGGCATCTTATTGTTTCTCCAAATCTTGTTGAAAAACGTTATCAACCATTCGATTCCTCTCTCTCCCAAGCATGTCCAAATCTCAATAGGGATGCTATCAGGTCCTACGGCTTTCTTCAATCTCATCTTATTTAATGTCATTTTGATTTCACCCTTTTGAATTCTCCGCATGCAGTCACGATTCGTGAGGGATACTTACATCTCCAACATCTTGTCCACGATCTCCTTTAAATAAGTCATCAAAATAGAACCTTCATCATTCATTGATATCCTTATCTCCAACTATGACTTTTTGATCCACAATCTTCACACATTTAACTTTTCCGAGATCTCACTCCTTGATATCCTTACCTGCAATTACTAGCTAGGGTATTTGTGACACTTTGGGCTTTGCTCAAACGGCTGATTTAGGGAGATATCTTGGGATGCCTATTCTGCACAAGAGGGTCACAATGGAAACCTTCAACTTTGTGGTGGATAGGGTCCATGCTCGGCTTGCAGGTTGGAAATCTAAGTGTCTGAACCTTGCTGGTAGACTAATGTTGGTGAAATCGGCTATTTCTACTATTCCTAATTATGCTATGCACAACACCCTCCTGCCGATGAGTATATGGAATCGTCTTGATAGCTGTAACAGGCGCTTTCTATGGGGTTCACATGGATCCAACAGGAAAATACACTTGGTTAATTGGCAGATTGTGTGTAAAAGAAAAAGTGAGGGCGGCTTGGGGATTCGACAGATGCATAAGTTTAATCTAGCTATGCTTACTAAACTGAGTTGGGCGGTTCTAACTGAGAAAAAGACTCTTTGGGTGCAGGTTGTTACGGCTAAGTACGTCAGCCAGCGTAGGGGAATGGAGGCTTTTCGTGTAAATTCTTCTCACTCGGTACTTTGGCATAGTGTAGTTGCGGGAGGCTCGATTTTGAGTTCGGAAGCGGAAAAATTAATTTTCAATGGTAAGGGGACTCTCTTCTGGTCGGATCCATGGTGTGGTTCAAATCCGCTTGAGGCTTCTTGCTGCACGGACCTCACGGCGGGGGAACGGGCTGAAACTGTCGGTCAGCTGTGGTTGGGAGATCGTGATTGCTGGGATTGGGACCGTCTGCATCCGCGCCTGCCAGCATTGTCTCTGCTCAAGATTGCTGCCCTCGTGGTAAGCCCGAGTAGCCCGATAAATGACCCTTGGTTCTGGCCGTTAACTGCGGCGGGGGAGTATTTGGTTCGGACAAGATATGAATTAATTGCTAGTGGTCAGGGGTCGACGGAAAGTGTGTTATGGCGGCCTATTTGGCGGTTGAGCGCCCTGGAGAAAATCAAATGTTTCCTCTAGACGTTAGCTCAAGGCGGAACTATGTGTAATCTTAATCGGGTACGTCGTCACCTTACTTGTGACCCTAATTGTTTGCGTTGTGGGGGGGGGGGGGGCTGAGGATGAAATTCATTTTCTTCGAGATTGTTACATTGCTCGGGCTTATTGGGATGATGTTATTCCAGCCCAGTATCGCGCTGTTTTCTTCGTCGGGGACCTGAAAACTTGGCTGGAAAAGAGTATTCGTTGCCCGGCTTTGGTTAGGAGTGTTAAGTGGTCGGTTCTGTTTGCCTTTTCCGTTTGGCGGCTATGGCAGAACCGTAACAAGTTTGTTTTCAATGGGGCGGTACGCGTGGCTATAGACGTGGGGAATACTGTAAGTGCTTGTGCTGAATTTAATCGGGCCCAGATTCTGGCAGTGGAAGGCTGCATTGCGACTTATGATATGATCTGGATAGGCTGATATCCTCCGGAACAGGGCTAGGTGAAAGTTAATACTGACGGAGCCTGTAAAGGTAACCCGGGTCTTGCCTTTGCTGGGGGTCTGATTCGGGATGAAAACGGTATCTGGCCAGGGGGCTTCGGAGCAAACATTGGGAGCTAAGCTTTGTGGTCTTTATATCGGCCTCCATATAGCCTGGGACAAGGGCTTCAAAAAGTTCGTTTTAGAATAGACTCCAAGGTGGTTCTGCACCTAGTGAGGGGCATTGTGGATATGCAACATCCTTTCTCCTGGTTGATACTCCGCTGCCAAGAAGTTAGGGATAGAGATTGGTCCACTATTTTTGTTCATACCTACCGTGAAGGTAATCGTGCTGCTGACTGGTTGGCGAACTTCACAGATTCGTGTTCTCTAGGCCACCATGAGTTTGGTGCGCCTCCTGCAGGCCTCTAGGATATCCTTTCCGATGATCGTCGAGGATCAGTTCCTAGCAGAATTGTTCGCTCGTGAGTCTTTTCTTTCCTGTTTTGTTTTCCCCTAGGCCTTGTGCCTTCTCAGTGCACCAAAAAAAGAAAAACTTTTCCAAAATCTCGCGTCTTCCTATCTCTCATCCGAGCAATTCTATATATGTCTCTATCCCCTTCCTTCGTATCCAATCTTGTATACAGATCCTGATTCGTCTTGCTCTAGCATCTCATATAACATTCTTTGCTTCTCTTTTTAGCCTCTGCACTTTTCGTAATTCTCATCACTCCTGCATTTTCCCAAAATTTTATACTTCTGTCCATCAAGATGTGTCTTTATCCGTTGGCATACTACCTTTAGATTCCCCTAGAATCTCCTTCGCTACTTCAATATATAAATAAATTATAAAGTTATTTTTAAATTGGATTAGAGTGTATTTGAAATATACGATTAAGAAGTTCACTCATAATTCGGAATATGTTTTTCACAAAATAATATAACAAAAAAAAAAAAAATCAATTTATTTATAACTGATTGATTTGAACTTCGAGAGTAGTGACGAGTCACCAGGATTGAGTAGCTACATCATACAGCTGGTATAAGCAATTTAACTACTATACTCAACACACATTTATAAATAAACAAATAAATTTCATTACTTGCTCTCTTCCGGGAAACAAGACAAAAATTCATCATGAAAATCATTTACAAATAAAAACTGTCTAAAGGTACTCTTTCTCAATTCGGTGGGCTTTTTGCGTTTTCCCCCCAGTTTGGCAGGCTACGTTTTGCGTTTTCCTCCATTAGTCAAAATAATCCTAAAACAGTTAAATAAAAAAGTACTGGAAATGGTAAAAACGGAACCAAAAGAATCCACCTATAACATTTTCCACATAAAGCAAACTGAGAATAATAATTCTCGCAAAGTAAAATAGGAGTAATATGCAGAAAAAGATAATTCAGAGAAAGTAACAAAATGCAGAATATACTAAAAGATTGATTACGGAAAACCCAGGAATCTCTTTAAATTTAGCTGGTCCACAGGGTAAAGGGTAAAGACATAATTCATATACACTCTAGTTTGGGTCGCATCAAGAACATGATACCAGAGTACACACCACACATCAATTTAGCAGATTCTTTAACAAGTTGGTATCATCTCTATTTTTCCTTCACTTTCATTCAGTAATCATGATGGTATGTTTCCCACTTGGAAACTTATTCCCAAGGTACTACTTTTCTTTGCCAACGAAAGAAACAAGAAAACTACTTTTTGACCACAAAATGACACAGGTTTAATTGCCAATAGAGTGTCAAAATGGGTTATCATGTTATACCTTATGTGATCTATATGCTATATAATATAATAAAAATGCAACATAAATTATAATTATGTGAAACGGATTCTCTGTAAATTGTGTTGGTGTGTGAAAAATTGGCAGCCCTGTATATACCACCATTTAAAACATGTTGACTCTCATTCTTTCTATAATATTTGGGGAAAAAATTGTGTATCAACTTTCTACCAATTAAGTGCAGAGTCAAAGTGCCTGGTGAGAAGTTGGGGCTGTGCCATGATTACTTCCATATTACTCTCATATGTAAAATTTGACCTTATTAAATATGAGATTCAGTCCCAATAGTTTAAACTAAAAGCTCAGACTGCTTTTAATTCATCAGAAACAAAAAGCATCACAGTATTTATTGATGCAAAATTAGTTTTTCAGAAAATTAAGTTACACTTATAAAACGGGAAAAAGAACTAGTCAAATAAGAGAAGCATCTTAATGAAACAAAAGAAAGATTCTGATTCAGTGAGAGATGCCAAACCAATAATACAAACAAACTTGACCGTGATGAAGTAAGATTGAAAGCAAATAACACGAAATGTCCCAATAAACCACAAAAAAACAAATTGTTCTCAACAGATTCAGGCAAGTAAAGACAAGATTTCCATAAAAATCAGGGATTGCAATAAAAATGAATCACTAGTCTAAGTCAAAGTAAATGCTGTGGATCTCCACAATAGAAGGAAAGTAAGCATTATTCATGGATTCCCATGTGCACTGCAGGTTAAAGAGAGGCATGACCCATAAAAATACTGAATTTGATGGGAACAAATGCTCAGAAAGTATGAAAGAGAAAAAGGAAAAAAGCTAAACCAAGCATGGAGCATTTAAAACGACACATGTTATAGGCTGAGCATAAACTTCAGAGTATAGAGGTTCTCACAAGCAACTTTTACAATTTTCACAGAATTTAATGCCAGAAACAACTTAATGAAGTAAATTTTCTTTCACCTAAAACTTGTTCAAGCAAAACTAAAAAAGATTATAGTCATTAAACATACTAGTTGTAATTTAAAAACATGCAATAAACATGGATTCACCATGTATTAACTTTATGGTTACAGTTGCATCATAAGTAATTCCTCCCTCTCATGAAGTCTTCTTTAATATGGCAGACAACAGATGATGCATAAATATTATTGAATAAATCAACAAGTTAATTGAAGACATATGGATGAAATAATCAATTTTCTACCACCAAACCCAGATCCAACTAGAGAGACGAATCAGAATCCAAAACAAACCATCACCAATTACCTTCTACCACTTTGAATACAAGTACAGAAATTAATGGATATAATATAATAAGGGACGAAGAGCATGTGTCACGCATTTCTTTTCCTGCAACCTACTTCAATCAGCGCATCAATTCGAAGCAAAAACACAAATTATTTCAGCTATCATAAACATAAGGATAAAAAAAAAATATCTAGATTTTCGTAAACAAAACAAAAACCTTCCTCTGTAACTTCCAACAATTTCACATCAGTCAAACGGAGAAGAGCGCAAAATAATAACAACCAAGGGGCAAAAAGGAGGATAAGCGCTGGATGCAGAGGTTTATCGATCGATTCATGTGTTTGTTTCTGTTGAGAACAAAAATCCCCAGGAAGAGATCGATGAACCGCTGCCTCCAGTGACTTCACCCCTATAAAAAAAAACGCAACAAAATCAAAGCATAAAATAGAAGAAATAAACCTATGTTCCCTACAAAAATTGAATCAGGGCGGCAAAGTAAATCAGATCTAAAACAGAGAATAAAGAGAAAACAAGAAGGAAGATGAGTTAAATTTCAAACAATTCCGGCAAATTGAGCACCAATGTATAGCAATAAAAGTCAAGATGCATGCATTTATAGCAATAATAGAGTTGCAGAGTCATAAAGAAATTCAAAATCAAAAGAGAGTGTGAAAGAGACAAGAGGTACTGAACCAAAGGAATCAAAAGTGCAGATCACCATTTCCGTAGGTTTACCTGCCTCTTCCGCTCCTCTCTCTCTCTCTCTCTCTCTCTCTTTAACTTTCTCCGTTTTTGTTGAAACAAAGAAAATACGGGTTGCGAGCCATCAAATAAATACAGAGAACGGCTTTTACCGGGGACGTTTTTGGTATTTTTCTCGTTATTTACTTTTGCCTCTTAAACGTGCCGATTATTAATTTATTATCAGTTCCGTTCCATTATTGAATTTTGAAATCTTTAAATTTGGTCTTGTTTGGAGTTTGGAAGTTAACGAAGGCGACAGTTAAAAGAGGTAATGATAGGGAAGGGAAGTGATGGAAAGAAAATGAAAGTTGAAAATTAACCTTGTTTAAGAGTTTATAGGATGTAAATGAGATTAAATGTTTAATTTCGTTTAGGAGTTTATATATGGAAGGAAATGAATGTTAAATAGACAAGAAATTTTAAAAAACTTTACGTTACTTCCATTAACCTCTAATTTGGAGGTTAGAGGAAGTAAACATTTAACCTCATTAACCTCCATTTACCCTCAAAAAATAACTCCCAAACAAGGTTAACTTAATACTTAACATTCCATTACTCCCAAACAAGGGCTTAAAGAAATTTACAAAATTATTGTCATTTATATTTTTAAACTCATTTTAATTCATGCCAATGAATTAGATATATACAATACATCCGGTGGCCATCAATAGTTTTTGTCCCCAGGTGACCCACTTATTCTTTGCGGACGATGTCCTTATCTTTCTTGAAGGTAATGAGGAGCAGTTGAGTGTCATTATGGATATTCTGGATTGTTTTTGTTCGGCCTCTGGTCAGAGACTTAATATCCAGAAATCTAGGATGATGTGCTCTAAGAATATGAATCCGAGAATTTGTAAAAGATTAAGTGATTTGTCTGGTATTCCTCTTACTAATTCTCTTGGGAAGTATCTGGGGATTCCTCTCCATAGTGAGAGAGTATCTAAAGTTTCTTTTAAAGATACTTTGGACAAAGCCAATACGAGGTGTGCCACGTGGAAAGCCAAGACTCTCTCCCTCGCTGGCCGTCTGACTTTAATTCAATCTGTGAATTCCGCTGCTCCCAACCACATCATGCAGGCTTGTCAGCTTCCGAATCCTGTGCTTAATGATCTTGATAAGATTAACCGAAGGTTCCTGTGGGGGGAAGCTGCGGAGGGAAGAAAGATCCACCTGGTGCCTTGGAGTGAGGTTTGTCAGCCCAAAGATTCAGGGGGTTTGGGCATTAGGAGAGCTAAGGATAATAATAAAGTTTTATTAATGAAACTCCTTTGGCGTATGTGGCAATGCCCCTCCTCTCTCTGGGTTCGCCTTCTTTGTGGTAAGTATCGAAAAGATAAGATCTTTGGGGGCCCGAAAGAGAGAGTTATCAATTGTTCCTTCCTCTGGAAAGGGCTTAGCGCCGTTTTTGCTGAGTTTTGCTCGGGGTTGGTCTGGATGTGGGTAATGGTAAGTCCATAAGCTTCTGGTTTGATACCTGGATTGGGGATAAACCTTTAGTGGATGTGTGCACTTCCCCCCCCCCCCCCCCCCCCCCCCCGCCTAGTGATATCCAAAACTGGAGGTTAGTCGATGTGGTGGACTCTGAAGGGGACTGGGTTTGGCCTAAATTTGATTCTTTCTTTAGCCTTGAGACTCTCCTTAGAATTAGAGGAGTGAAGGTGAGTAATCAAGAGGAAGACATGGATAAGCATTGTTGGGCGCTGACTAACAATGGAGTCTATTCTTGCAAATCTGCCTTTGAAGCTTTTTCCCTTAACAGGACTGATAATCCCTCGGATATTTGGAAGACCATTTGGTCCCTTAAAATCCCCTACCGCATGAGGAGCTTCCTGTGGCTGGGCGTTAAAGACAGATTACTTACTAACTCAGATAGATACAAAAGGCATTTGGCGACCTCTAGAGCTTGCGGTAGATGTAGAGGCCATGTTGAATCGTTGTGCCACGCTCTTAGGGATTGCCCTAAGAGTGAAGAGATTTGGAAGAAAATTCTCCCTCATCATACTTTCTCTTCCTTCATGTCCCATTCTATGAATGACTGGTTCTCAGATGGTATTAGGGGAAAGTTATTGTCTTATATGGAGCATGTGGACATTTTCTTTGCCATTATCTGTCATCAAGTGTGGAAATGGAGGAACGAGGAGATTTTTGATAATAAAGCTGTGCTTTTGCCTAACTTAGCTGAGTTCTTCTTGAAGAAACTCTCCTCTATTATTGATAGTTTCAAAGGTGAGTCCCTTGCCAGATCTTCCCCGAGTAGTGATGTCCACCTCGTGAGCTGGAGCAGGCCGAGAGAGGGGGTTGTGAAGCTGAATACTGATGGTTCCTGCCTCAGTAATGGTAAGATTGCTGCCGGAGGTGTTCTTAGGGATGCGGGAGGCGCCTGACTTTCTGGGTTTACCCAGAATTTGGGTTTGGGTTCTTCCTTCTCTGCGGAGCTCTGGGGCATTCTCTCTGGGATCCAGCTAGCGATTAGGCTGGGTGTTAAGAAGCTTTCTGTGGAGTCAGATAACTTGGAGGCCATCAATATGATTTTGGGTAGTCATGCCATGGATCTTCATAGCCGCAACCTTATTAAAGTTATTAAGAGGCTTAGCCCCTCATTTGATATCCTTGAGTTCAGCCACATTTTCCGGGAGCAGAACCGTGTTGCAGATCACTTGGCGGCGGCAGGCCATGAGGGGGTGTTAGGTGTTTCTACCCTTACCGTTCCCCCTATCGCTCTTTCTCCTTTTCTTTTAGAGGATAGGATTGAGGTTAGCTTTCCTAGGCTAATCCCGGTGTAGTTGCTTGTTTTGCTTTGCTTTCCTTTCCTTTTCTACCAAAAAAAAAGATATATACAATACATGTTTTCTAAAAGTATCTTTAAATTTTGTTTGGTACGCTGTAATGCAATGTAATGTAATCAATGATATAATGTAATTAAAATTATAATACAAAGTAATGTAATGTGATCAATAATATAATGTAATCAAACTTATAATACAATGTAATGTAATAATGATTGCATTACAATGTTTGGTTGACGAAATTTAAAATTTGTGAAATGTAATTACTATTACAATATTTATGTTTGTTTCGTCAAATATAATGGAAACATCATCGATATATGATGGTTAATAACTTGTTAGTTTTTGTTAGTTTTTCCCGTTTTTTCCGTTTTTACATTTTTTCCTATTTTTTGCATTTTTCATATTTTTCACGTTTTTAGTTTTTCACCTTTTTTTTATTTTTTCATTTCCGCATTTTCACCATCTTACCCGTTTACTCCATTTATTCCTATGTGAATAATAGACACTGAAATCAAATTAAACAATGTTGAACCCAACAAACTAAGAAATGATATATGCAAACTCTAATCATAACAACAAATGATAAATAGTTACATCCATCAATGGAGTGTCTTAACATATATATATATATGGAAGAGTTCTCAAGGGTGAGTCTCCATCAATGGAGACTAATATATTCTGATTAAGTGACCTGCTATAGCAGGTTACCTAAAGATATATTTATCTCTCTATGATAAATCATTTTCTGTTTTTCAAGAAGGTTTCTCTCTTTATATTAAATGATTGTCTACATTTTTCAAAAATACTTAATCTCTCCATAATAAATCTATCATAGTAAAATCATTGGTACATAAAAGTATTAAAATAAATATAAGTTTCTTTAAATACCTTATTTACGTTTTTTCTTAAATGAAATATTGTAGTACCTTGTTTACTATTTTGATACTTTTTACTAGTTTAAATTTATCAAATATTTGGTCACACATTTTCTCAAAATTAATAAATATGTTTATTTGATACTTTTTATTAATTTAAATTTCTCAATCTTGGGTTACATACCATTTTTGGGTTTAGTCTTTTTTTAATAGCAAAATACTCCTAACATCTGATAAGTTAATATCAATTTTACTCTTATGTCATAAATAATGTAATTTTAACCTAATATTGACAAGTTAGACAATTTCAACGTCATTAAAAAACACATATTATAATATGTTCTCGTGTTGTATATCAGTTGCTTTAGAAAAATAGTATTTTGTGTTTTCTATGATTTCAAAATTGATTTAGAGATAGCTTTAAACACGAAGAAATATTTAAATTTGTTTCCAATACGTGCATCATAGATAATAATTTTTCTATTTTTTTCGCGTGTACATCTCTCTAATTTGTTAGTGATGAGTGATAACATGATATATATATATGTAGTGAATAACATGATTAGATTTTATTATTGATATTTAAAATCGATCAAACTTATCAATGTTAATAACAGATCATAAACATATGATTTTTTTAAAAATAAAAAATAAAAAATATACTATTTTTTTATACGAGTTGGACAAATTTTTTTAAAATATTTAACCAAATTTATAAATATTAATCTCCAATTCTATTATTAAAAAATATGAAATATTTTTTTTAGAACCAACTGATATGCAATTGGTGAGGAATAACGAACAAAATATATGTGTTTTTATAATAGGGATAAGGTACCAAAATAGACCTAAGGTTTTTGAGGAAGTACCAATTTAGGCTCAACATTCAAAATAGTATTAATATAGGCTTAACGTTTACAACATAATATCAATTTAGGCTTAACGTTTACAATGTAGCATCAATTTAGCCCCCACGTATAAAATAGCACCAATATAGGCTTAACGTTTACAAAATAATACGAATTTAAGTTTAACGTTTACAAAATATATCCAATTTAAGCTAAATGTCAAAATTAAATTAATCATATTATATTCTTTTCCTATTAACTTTATATGTTATCTTTTTATTTAGTTATATTTTCTTATTTATTATAATACACTTAATTAGTATTCTTGTCCATTAAAACCTTATATTTGTTTTTCATCATCTATTTCATGACTCTTAAATTCCATGGCTCATGCAATATATGCAAACTAAAAGTTTTGAAATATTCAATTACTTTTAGTTTGCATATATTACATGAGCAATGAAATTTAGTAGTCATTGAATCATTGATGAAAAACAAATATAAGGTTTTAATGGGAAGAATACTAATTAATTGTATCATAATAAATAAGAATATAGAACTAAATAAAAAGTAACATATTCTTACCAAAAAAAAAAAAAAAAAAGTAACATATAAAGTTAATAGGGAAAGAATATAATATGATTAATTTGATTATGACGTTTAGCTTAAATTGTATATATTTTGTAAACGTTAAGTTTAAATTCGTATTATTTTGTAAACATTAAGTCTATATTGGTGCTATTTTGTACGTGAGGCCTAAATTGATGCTATATTATAAACGTTAAGCCTAAATTGATATTATGTTGTAAACGTTAAGCCTATATTGGTGCTATTTTGAACGTTGAGCCTAAATTGGTACTTTTTCAAAAACTTTAGGCCTATTTTGGTACTTTATCCCTTTATAATAATATCTGAAATTGACCCAACTTACGAATGTTAGGGTAAAATTGCTCTTGGCCGCAACCGTTGGGAGTAAAATTGTACCATTTTAGACGTTAAAGGTAAAATTACTTCTAGCCCTACATCTTATCCCTATATAGTATAAAGGGATAAGGTGCAAAAATACCTGTAATGTTTACAGCCATGACCAATTTTACCCCTACCATTGGCAGCGAATAGCAATTTTATCCCTAACGTTGATAAGTTGGCTCAATTTCAGACATTATTGTAAAACACAAACATTTTGATCCTTATTCTGCACCAATTGCATATCAGTTTGTTTAAAAAAAAATATATATTTTTTGTGATTTAATAATAAAATTGGAGGTTAATATTTATTAATTCAGTGAAATATTTTGAATTTTTTGTCAACTTGTAAAAAAGACAGTATATTTTTTAAATTCTTTTTCACATCTAATCATATGTTTACGATTTGTCACTAATGAGTATTAAAATGATTCACATGTGAAATGTAGATAATAAGATTAATGATCGAGGAGACAGTTTAATGAATTATTTCTAAAATTGACCAAACTTGACAACATTAGGAGTAAAACTGCTTTTGGCTGCCAAGTTTAGAAGTAAAATTGAACAATTTTAAACGTTATGGATAAAATTACATCTGGATATAAACGTTAGAGGCATTTTTACCTTATCCCTAATATAAACCAACAATGAAAATTGGATAAACATTCAGCAAAAAAATCCTTATTTATCATGCAATCATAAAACATAATAGTAATAAATTATAGCAAAGAGAAAATAATTACGTAGTATCTATATAATTTGCATTAGATTTATTTATCTTTTTACAACATTTTCAACGCTATAGTTTTTTTTTTGTTTGTTTTTTTTAACACTATAGTTATTTAACTCTTTAAAATAATATCTATCCTGCTTCAAAAAAAAATAATATCTATCCATTTTAAAATAATTATCACATTTAAACAAAAGGTAAAGGCTATGCTTACTTTGTTTTTTACAAAGTAAGTCTTACTTTGTGTGTTTTCACCATTAGATTAATTTTAGACTCCATCATCCAATGGTGAAAACACACCAAGTAATGATACTTTGTAAAAAACAAAGTAACCATAGAAAGCACCTTAACAAAATCATATATATTAAAGAAATAATTGATTTGTATTAAATCTATGGAATATAGACTAATTACCTATATTATTTACAATTCTCATTTTTTATGCCATTCATTAAATTAATCCACTTTTCATACATTAAGGGGGCGTTTGGTTCACAAGGGGTAAGGGAAAAGGAATCAAGAAATGGAAAGGAAAGGAAAGGAAAAGAATAACCATTAATTCTCCTGTGTGTTTGGATATGTTTTAGGAAAGGAAATGGAGGTAAAGGGAATCCAATTCCCTAGAGGGCATAGGGTAATGGCTTAACCTAAAGTGGGGTAATGGCTTAACCTAAAATGGGTAAAGGAAATGTGTTTTTTTTATAAACAAACAAGAACAAAGGGAATGAAACCCTCCCATTTCCATTCCCATTCCTAAAGACCCCAAACCAAACGCCCCCTAAAAACTTAAAAGTGCAATTAATATTAAGCTCATTAATAAGGGTAAAATAGAAAAAAATTGTCTTGAAAACTAAACATGAAAAATAATATGAAATAATAAAATTAGATCAAATGTGACAATTATTTTAAAATGGAAGGAGTATAAACTATTAGGTAACACAAATTTGGCTAGCCAAGAAACTAAGAATTTATAAATTGAGCTTATAATTCTAAAGACTTATAAATTAAGCTTATATTTATTACGTTACGTTAGGGATTGTAAGCTCAATGATTGTTTTTAAATAAAAGAAAGCTTAAAGAAATAAAAAAAAACCTAAAAATTTACAAATTGAGCTTACAATCTTATGGATTTATAAATTGAGCTTACAATGCTAAGTATTTATAAATTGAGGTTATATTTATTAACATCACGTTAATTTACATTATGTTAGGTAACGTTAAGTTACTTTACGTTACATCACATTAAGTTATGTTACATCATATTACGTTACGTTACGTTACGTTACGTTACGTTACGTTACGTTACGTTTTAGTTAAGTGATTTTCAGTTTGGTGATATTTTGGTTCAATGATGTTTTAGTTCAGCGATGTTTCAGTTCAGTGATGTTTCAGTTCAGTAATATTTCAGTTCAGTGATGGTTTAGTTCAGTAATATTTCAGTTCAGTGATGTTTCAGTTTGGTAATGTTTCTGTTTAGTAATATTTAAATTCGGTAATGTTTCAGTTCAGTGATGTTTTAGTTCAGTAATGTTTCAGTTGAGTAAGGTTTCAGTTTAGTAATATTTCAGTTCATTGATGTTTCAGTTTAGTGATGTTTCGATTTAGCGATGTTTTAGTTCGGTGATATTTCAGTTCAATGATGTTTCAGTTCAGTGATGTTTCGGTTCAGTGATGTTTTGGTTCAGTGATATTTAGTTTAGCAATATTTCAGTTTAGTGATGTTTCAGTCAGTAATATTTCAGTTTAGTACTATTTCAGTTCAGTGATATGTCAGTTCAGTAATATTTCAGTTCAGTAATGTTTCAGTTGAGTGATGTTTCAGTTTAGTAACGTTTCAGTTTAGTAACGTTTCAGTTCAATAATTTTCAGTTGAGTGACGTTTCAGTTGAGTGATGTTTCAGTTCAGTAATATTTCAGTTCAGTAATATTTCAGTTTAGTAATGTTTGAGTTTAGTAATGTTTCAGTTCAGTAATATTTCAGTTTAATAATTTTGAGTTCAGTAATATTTCAGTTTAGTAATGTTTTAGTTCAGTAATATTCCAGTCCAGTGATGTTTTAGTTCAATGATGTTTCTATTGAGTGATGTTTCAGTTCAGAGATGTTTTAATTCAATAATGTTCAGTTTACTAATGTTTCAGTTTAGTAATGTTTCAATTCAGTAATGTTTCAGTTCAGTAATATTTAAGTTCAGTAATGTTTCAGTTAAGTAATGTTTCAGTTTAGTAATAGTTCAGTTCAGTGATATTTCAGTTCGGTGATGTTTCATTTCAGTGATGTTTCAGTTTAGTGATGTTTCAGTTTAGTAAAATTTCAGTTCAGTGATGTTTTAGTTCAGTAATATTTTAGTTCAGTAATATTTCAGTTCAGTAATATTTCAGTTCAGTAATTTTTCAGTTTAGTAATGTTTCAATTCGGTAATATTTTAGTTCAGTGATGTTTCAGTTCAGTAATGTTTCAGTTGAGTAAGGTTTCAGTTTAGTAATATTTCAGTTCAGTGATGTTTCAGTTAAGTGATGTTTCAGTTCAGTGATGTTTCGGTTTAGTGATGTTATGGTTCAGTGATATTCAGTTTAGTAATATTTCAGTTCAGTAATGTTTCAGTTCATTAATGTTTCAGTTCAGAAATGTTTCAGTTTAGTAATGTTTCAGTTGAGTGATGTTTCACTTTAGTAACGTTTTAGTTTAGTAATGTTTCAGTTCAGTAATGTTTCAGTTGAGTGATGTTTCAGTTCAGTAATGTTTCAATTCAGTAATGTTTCAATTCAGTAATATTTGAGTTCAGTATATTTCACTTCAGTGATGTTTCAGTTCAGTAATGTTTCTATTTAGTAATCTTTGATTTCAGTAATGTTTCAGTTCAATGATGTTTTAGTTCAGTAATATTTCAGTTCAGTGGTGTGTCAGTTTAGTGATGTTTCAGTTCAGTAATATTACAGTTCAATGATATTTCAGTTCAGTAATGTTTCTGTAACACCCTGATCCAATACCATGTAGATATTGTCCGCTCTGGCCCAAATCTAACACATTGGGCCTCAATCACTCCCTCTTCATTTCCGATGTGGGATTCAGTTCATTCCTACCCCCATCGTCATCCCTTAGGGCCGCTCCTTACTCAGTCCTTTTATCCCGACACCACCCACTCTGGACCGGGTCATTACAGTTTCAGTCAGTGATATTTTAGTTCAGTAATGTTACAGTTAAGTAAGGTTCCAGTTTAGTAATATTTCAGTTCAGTAATATTTCAATTTAGTAATAGTTCAGTTCAGTGATGTTTCAGTTCAGTGATGTTTCATTTCAGTGATGTTTCAGTTTAGTAAAATTTCAGTTCAGTGATGTTTTAGTTCAGTAATATTTCAGTTCAGTAATATTTCAGTTTAGTAATGTTTCAATTCGGTAATATTTCAGTTCAGTGATCTTTCAGTTCAGTAATGTTTTAGTTGAGTAAGGTTTCAGTTTAGTAATATTTCAGTTCAGTGATGTTTCAGTTCAGTGATGTTTCGGTTCAGTGATGTTATGGTTCAGTGATATTCAGTTTAGTAATATTTTAGTTATGTAATGTTTCAGTTTAGTAATGTTTCAATTGAGTGATGTTTCACTTTAGTAACGTTTCAGTTTAGTAATGTTTCAGTTCAGTAATGTTTCAGTTGAGTGATGTTTCAGTTCAGTAATGTTTCAATTCAATAATATTTGAGTTCAGTATGTTTCACTTCAATGATGTTTCAGCTCAGTAATGTTTCTGTTTAGTAATCTTTGATTTCAGTAATGTTTCAGTTCAATGATGTTTTAGTTCAGTAATATTTCAGTTCAATGATGTGTCAGTTTAGAGATATTTCAGTTCAGTAATATTTCAATTCAGTGATGTTTCAGTTCAGTAATGTTTCTATAACACCTTGGTCCAATACCATGTAGATATTGTCCGCTCTGACCCAAATCCAACACCTTGGGCCTCAATCACTCCCTCTCCATTTTTGATGCGGGATTCAGTTCATTCCTACCCCCATCGTCATCCCTCAGGACCGCTCCTTGCTCAGGCCTTCTACCCCGGTGGCACCCACTCTGGACCGGGTCGTTACAGTTTCAGTCAGTGATGTTTTAGTTCAGTAATATTTCAGTTCAGTAATGTTACAGTTAAGTAAGGTTTCGGTTTGGTAATGTTTCGGTTCAATAATATTTCAGTTTAGTAATGTTTAATTTTACTAATGTTTTAGTTCAGTAATATTTCAGTTTGGTAATATTTAAGTTCAGTAATGTTTTGGTTCCGTGATGTTTGAGTTTAGTAATGTTTTAGTTTAGTAATGCTTTAATTAGTAATATTTCAATTTAGTATTGTTTTAGTTGAGTAATGTTTCAGTTTAGTAGTATTTCAGTTCAATGATGTTTCAGTTTAGTAATATTTCAGTTCAGTAATGTTTCAGTTGAGTGATGTTTCGGTTCATTAATATTTCGATTCAGTGATGTTTCAGGTTAGTGATTTTCCAATTCAGTAATATTTTAGTGCAGTGATATTTCAGTTCATTAATGTTTCTGTTCAGTAATGTTTCAGCTTAGTAATATTTCAGTTTATTGATGGTTTAGTTCAGTAATGTTTCAGTTAAGTAACGTTTCAGTTAGTAATATTTCAGTTGAGTGATGTTTCAGTTCATTGATGTTTCAGTTCAGTGATATTTCGGTTCAGTGATGTTTTAGTTCAGTGATATTTTGGTCCAGTGATTTTTTTGTTCAATCATATTCAGTTTAGTAATATTTCAGTTCAGTGATGTTTTAGTTCATTAATGTTTTAGTTTAGTAATATTTCAGTTCAGTAATGTTTCAATTCAGTAATGTTTTAGTTGGATGATATTTCAGTTTAGTAATGTTTTAGTTTAGTAATGTTTTAGTTAAGTAATGTTTCAGTTGAGTGATGATTCAGTTCAGTTATGTTTCAGTTCAGTAATATTTGAGTTTAGTAATGTTTCAGTTCAGTAATATTTCAGTTTAGTAATCTTTGAGTTTAGTAATGTTTCAGTTTAGTGATGTTTGAATTCAGTAATATTTCAGTTCAGTGATGTTTTAGTTCAGTGATGTTTCTATTGAGTGATGTTTTAGTTCAGTAATATTTCAGTTCAATGATGTTTTAGTTCAGTAATATTTTAGTTGAGTAATGTTTGAGTTCAGTAATGTTTCAGTTTAGTAATCTTTGAGTTCAGTAATGTTTCAATTCAGAGATGTTTCAGTTTAATAATATTTCAGTTAAGTGATGTTTCTGTTTAGTGATGTTTCAATTTTGTGATGTTTCAGTTCAGTAATATTTCAGTTTAGTGATGTTTCAGTTCAGTAATATTTCAGTTTACTGATGTTTTAGTTCAATAATATTTTAGGTCTGTAATATTTCAATTAGTAATGTTTCAGTTTAGTATGTTTCAATTCGGTAATGTTTCAGTTCAATGATGTTTCAGTTCATTAATGTTTCAGTTGAGTAAGGTTTCAGTTAGTAATATTTCATTTAAGTGATTTTTAAGTTAAGTGATGTTTTAGTTCAGTGATGTTTCGTTTCAGTGATGTTTTGGTTCAGTGATATTCAGTTTAGTAATATTTCAGTTCAGTGATGTTTCAGTTCAGTGATGTTTCGGTTCAATAATGTTTCAGTTCAGTGATATTCAATTTAGTAATATTTCAGTTTATGATGTTTCAGTTCAGTAATGTTTCATTTTAGTAATATTTCAGTTCAGTGATGTTTCAGTTTAGTAATGTTTTAGTTCACTGATGTTTTAGTATAGTAATGTTTCAATTGAGCGATGTTTCACTTTAGTAACATTTCAGTTTAGCAATGTTTCAGTTTAGTAATGTTTCAGTTGAGTGATGTTTCAGTTCAATAATATTTCAGTTCAATAATGTTTCAGTTCAGTAATGTTTCAATTCAGTAATGTTTGAGTTCAGTAATGTTTCAGTTCATTGATGTTTCAGTTCAGTAATGTTTCAGTTTAGTAATCTTTGAGTTCAGTAATATTTCAGTTCTGTGATGTTTCAGTTCAGTAATGTTTCAGTTTAGTGATGTTTCAGTTCAGTAATATTTCAGTTCAATGATGTTTTAGTTCAGTAATATTTCAGTTCAATAATGTTTATGTTTAGTAATGTTTCAATTCCGTAATGTTTCAGTTCAATAAGGTTTCAATTTGGTAAGGTTTCAGTTTAGTAATATTTTGGTTCAGTGATGTTTCATTTAAGTGATGTGTCAGTTTAGTGATGTTTCGGTTCAGTAATGTTTCGGTTAAGTGATATTCAATTTAGTAATATTTCAGTTTAGTGATGTTTCAGTTCAGTAATGTTTTAGTTTAGTAATATTTCAGTTCAGTGGTGTTTCAGTTCAGTAATGTTTCATTTCGATAATATTTTAGTTCACTAATATTTCAGTTAAGTGATGTTTCAGTTTAGTAATGTTTCAGTTTAGTAATATTTCAGTTCAGTAATGTTTCAGTTGAGTGAAGTTTCAGTTTAGTAATGTTTCAATTGAGTGATGTTTTAGTTCAGTAATGTTTTAGTTTAGTAACGTTTCAGTTCACTAATGTTTGAGTTCGGTAATATTTCAGCTTAGTGATGTTTCAGTTCAGTGATGTTTCAGTTCAGTATTATTTCAGTTCAGTAATGTTTCAGTTGAGTGATGTTTCAGTTTAGTAATATTTCAATTGAGTGATGTTTCAGTTTAGTAATGTTTCAGTTTAGTAATATTTGTGTTCAGTAATATTTCAGTTTAATGATGTTTCAGTTTAGTGATGTTTTAGTTCAGTAATGTTTCAATTCGGTAATGTTTCAGTTGAGTGATGTTTCAGTTGAGTAATGTTTGAGTTTAGTAATGTTTATGTTCAGTGATATTTACGTTACGTTACATTATGTTACGTTTGTGTGAGGATATAAATCAATTGCATGAAGGGAGTAGTATTTAATATGACATCTAAATGGATGACATTAGACATTTATTATTGTAATTAGTGTGGCATTAGAATATATGAATTCTAGTGATTGTAAGTTTAATGATTGTTTATAAATAAATGAATGCTTAAAGAAATAAAAAAAAATTTAAGGATTTACAAATTGATATTGGAATCCTAAGGATTTACAAATTGAGCTTACAATCCTAAAAATTTATAAATTGAGCTTACAATTTTAAGGTAATAAATAGGGGGACAACATCATTAATTAGAACATCATTAATGTTGTATTTAGTCATCATAAATAATGTTATACGTTCTCAATGTCAAGTTTTTTGTGTTCCCAATGAATAATAATTTATTAAGAGAAATAAATTTAATGCATATAAAATTGATTAGATGGATACAAAATTACTTAAAAGAAGACGTCTTCTTATGTAAAATAAAAACATCCGGGAAAAAAAAATATTTCTTGGAAGTTGGTTATATCTTGAGGAAAGAGAAAACGTTTTTCAAAGCACAATATTCCAAGTTAAAACTGACATGTCATCAGGTAAAATTCATTTTAATATTAAATCACAACTTAAATCATGGATCATTGGATTTTGATTCAATGGCTATTAAACACTTACAATACATGGAGATAATTTAGTACTCACCATTGAAAACAACCCCATATATATATAAAACTGTCGCCCCTCCTTTCTTTCTTCTTCATGTCTTCAAGTTTTTTCTCTCTTTTATGGATCTACATTAAGGAGGAAGAAGGAAATTTCTTCTTCCTCCTCTCAACGAGTTAGGTTTATTGTAAATTTTTTATTGTATTTTTTTCGGTCAGTTTTTATATATTTTATTGGATCTCTCTATCCGTTTGAATTGTATATGTTCTCCATTATTCCACTGTTTATACATTTTTCGGATTTAGCAAGAGCGGAAACGATTTATTTTATACGTAGATCAATATATCTACGTGGATGCAACAAACGAAAGGACTCAGATCCGAATGTTCGGAAGGGCCTAAATGATGAAGATTCGATTGCAGTTGCTTTCTGCGGATTTGGATTTCAATGAAGTATATGTTTTTTGTTTTTTTGTTGGTTTTGTACCTTTTATGACTTTTTATGCTCTTTGTAGTTATTTTCGTCCCATTATGGATTTTGTAAGGTTTTTTACATTTCTCGTTTCTTATTGTACTTGTTGTTTTCGTATCTAATGAAAATATATGCATTTTCATTAAAAAAACATATATATATATATATTGCTGATTTTTTTTGTATGTGTACAACTGAACCAATGATAAAAAAAATTCTCTATTGACTTTGATCAACCTTATAGTCATTTTATACAACTTGCTATCAATAGTAAAATTGAACCAATGATAAGAAAAATCCATAATGTAAAAATCATAATAGAAAAGAATCTAAGCTGAAAAATGTAGCTACCGAGAATGCATCCTTAATACACATCTGTCATGGAACCGATTGAACTAAAAGCTCGAGCTTATAGTTAAGGCCCAATCATATATCTTATATCAATCTTCGACACACCCCCACACGCAAATGCCCTTTGGGCTTGCAGCATGCACAACACAGGTCCATCCCGCCATGTGTTTTTAATTCCACCAATTAATGAGGCTGCCGGGACTCGAACCCTCGACCGTTTGGTCCTAGAGGCTCTAATACCATGTAATAGAACCGATTGAACTAAAAGCTCGAGCTTATAGTTAAGGCCCAATCATATATCTTATATCAATCTCCGACAACAGCAAAATCAAAACATCAACTATCACTCACCATTTGCAGAAGAAATACAGAGAAAGAAGAAGAAGAAAACGTAAAAGGAAGAAGAAGAGGAGTTGTACAGTTCAAACTCAAAGCTTTAGACTTTATGTCTACTTTATCTCCACTTATTGCATCTGTCGAAGACCTTTGGAATAGCTAAAGGGGTTTTTTTTGTCTTTCTACCAATAGCATATTCTAGAAGCAGATTCACCACAATATGGTACACCACAACCTTACTTGATCAAACACCCAGACCATCTCAGCCACTCATCACAACCCATCTTGATCAAAGGCTATGATTGTGCCACTTATGTCTGTCCTTTTTATTCTTTACTTGTTGAACAAACCTAAATTAGTATAAAGATGTAGTTACTATTCCCAAATGTTTCAATGAGAAATTAATACAAAAGCTTTGCTTACATCATTCAATATTATTATGGTATCAGAGCAACTCTGATTTTCTGCTTAATCATAAAAAATGGTTGTACTTATGATCACCTCTAGCAGTCCCTATCACCTTCCACAAAATGAAACTCCAGCCCTAGCCCTAGTCTCACAGGTTCTCGTTGGACCCAACTATCACCAGTGGTCACGTTCCGTAAAGGTGGCTCTCATGTCCAAAAACAAGTTCTCCTTTGTTGATGGAACCATTCAAGCACCTGCATTGGATGATAACAGGTACAGTCAGTGGGAGAGATGAAATAATATGGTTATGTCATGGATCCACCATGCTCTCTCACCTTCAATAGCCAGAAGTATAATGTGGCTAGACAAGGCGGATCAAGTTTGGGCAGATTTGAAAGAAAGGTTTGCTCAAATCGATTCATTGAGAATCCTGGAGTTGCGGAGAGAAATCCATAGCCTGAAACAAGGAAATGGAAGTGTTACTGAGTATTATACAAGCTTGAAGATATTGTATGATGAGTTAATGAACTTAAGACCCATGCCTAAGTGTACCTGCAGGGTTGCTTGTAGCTGCAACGCCTTCAAGATCTTACGAGATCAGCAGGATGCGGACCAGGTGATCACCTTTCTGCAAGGATGAGTCCTATTCAACTATCTACTCATAGATTCTCCTCATCGAGCCTCTACCTTCACTCAACAAAGCCTTCGCCTTATCTACTAAGCACGAACGTCAGATAGGCCTTGCGCCTATAAAAAACGGAGAAGGAAATGAAAGCACACTGTTTGCTAGCTTCACTAACACACAGAACAGATTTAACAATAACCGCAATAACCTGACGTATGCAAATCGAAAAACACAAACAAAAGCTCATCTTTTGTGCACTTTCTGTGGGAATACAGGACATACTGAGGATATTTGCTTCAAAAAGCATGGCTATCCCCCAAGTCATGGAAATAGAAGCAAAGGAAGTAACTACAGAAATGCACAACCCAAGGCAAATGCAACCACAAATCAACACAGAGAAAGCGGAGATTCAGGGAAAGAAGATGACAGACATGTCGGTGTTGAACCTTTCTCTCTTACCAAAGAGTAATACCAGACCCTCATCGCATTGTTACTGCAAAACGGCTCAGGAAAATCCCAAGCAACCAACAGTAGTATCAACACCTTTTCAAAAGGGGAAAATTCTGGTATAATCCCAAATACTATTCCTAGTAAATTTGCTAAACCATACTGGATAATAGATATTAGGGCTACAGACCACATAGTATGCAACGTTAAGTTTTATAGTTCATACACCAAGATTGATAATTGTTGGGTCAACTTACCAAATGGAGACAGGGTAAAGGCAGAATATGTTGGCACTGTATTGTTAAGCTCATCACTAATCCTATACCGTGCATTGTGTATCCCTCACTTTGATTACAACTTGATATCAACCAGTAAATTGCTAGACACTAGCAAGATGTGCATGATTATAACTGGGTCGATGTGTGTGATATAGGATACCCAAAATTGGACGAAGATTGGCTGGGCTAAGGTGTATGAGGGCCTCTATTACCTAGAACATCCTATCCCTAGCATAGCGAATGATCATTTTGTTTATTCAATTAAAGCTAGCTTATGGCATTTATGTTTTGGCCATCCCTCCTATGAGAGATTGAGGGGCCTCCATCTATCATGTAATGATTCAATTCAATCAAAGATGCACCATGTCACATTTGTCAAAGAGCCAAACAGAAGAAAACATCATTCACATTAAGCAACAACATAGCTAAAAACATCTTTGATATCATTCACATAGACATTTAGGGACGAGTCAGGGAATCATACTCAAATAAACATTATTTCCCAACTATACTCGATGACTATAGCAGGTATACATGGATTCATGAGCACCAAAGCCGAAGCCAGCACAACATTACAACATTTTTGTAGCTATGTTAATAGACAGTTCAACAAGAAAGTGAAAATCATACGATCTGATAACGACCCTGAATTCACTATGAGAGACTTCTATGCAACTAATGGAATCATACATCAAACGACATGCCCAGAGACACCACAACAAAATGGCCGAGTGGAACAAAAGCATTTAGACATTATGAACACCACTCATGCCATCATGTTCCAAAGTTCACTACCTAAGTCCTACTAGCCCGAAGCAGTCAGTCATACCGTATACCTAATCAACAGATTGCCATCGACACCAGTTCAGAAACAAACACCCTATGAACGCCTTTATGGGGAACAGAGCAGCATAGAGGAACTCAAAGTATTCGGATACCTAGCCTATGCTACCACACTTGACCGGTACAAGACAAAGTTCACAGACAGAGCTGTGAAATGTGTCTTTCTCGGATACAGACATGGCATCAAATGTTTCAAATTATTAAACCTAAACACTAACATGATATTTTTTTCCAGGCACGTCAAATTTTTCGAGCAAAGTTTCCCTTTTTCAGACAAAGCACAAACGACGGATGCATCATTCTGCAGTGAAGAAAACTTGGACACAATTCGTGCAGCAATCATTCATGATGAAGAAGATACACAGTCAGACCCGGAGGAAGAGGAACAATTACCAGATACACTACAGGATGTGGATGCAACACAAACAGGCAATGACAGTGACAATGATCAAACAATTCAACCACCAGAACAAAGTCTGGGCAGACCAACCAGAACCAGAAGGATGCCGACAAACCTTCAAGACTATTATATAGCCTTAGCAGCAGGATCTCCTCTACCTTGCCTTAAAAACTCGTCCCATGATCTCTCTAAGCACCTATCTTATTCCAAGTTATCACCCGCCAAAAGAACATTTTCCATCAACGTCACGTGCCATAAAGAACCTGCAGCATTCAAAGAAGCACAATCAGATGAAAACTAGAAGCAAGCCATGAATGCAGAATTATTAGCTCTAGAGGCAAATCTGTAACCCCCGTTCCGGATCACATTGAAAACACACAAAAACTCAATCAATTATCATAATTAAACCCAAACACCAACATAACTTTATAAAGACTCCCCAGTTATTACTGTCTATCAAAATCTCATAACCAAAGGGCTAAATAACCAATCACATAATTTAATTTCTCCATAATATTTGACTTAATCTGAACAAAATGATACAATTCAATAATATATAAAATCCTATTGAATATCCATAAAATTTGCTAATGGGATCGAGACGCTTGTGCTGGCCAACCTGACTGCAGGGTAAATCTGAAAATCTAGCAAATAGGAAAACCTCTGAACCTAGCCTGAAAATTTCAACGCGACAGGGGTTGAGCTGCCTACTCAATAAGCATAATTAGGAATATATATATATATATATATATATATATATATATATATATAATATAAAACAGTAACGATGGAACTAAGGTGTCACTTCCTCATTTTTTAGTGATAAAAAATTTAATATATTAATTTTAATTTTATTATATATATTTATCTATAAAAAGATTATTTTATCCGTACTATATCTAAGAGTTCTACAGAATTTAAATTAATCCCTAAAATCTCTCTAATTCTCTACACATCTATATATAATATAAAACAATAACGATGGAACTGAGGTGTCACTTCCTCCTTTTTTAGTGATAAAAAATTTAATATATTAATTTTAATTTTATTATATATATTTATCTATAAAAAGATTATTTTATCCCTACTATATCTAAGAGTTCTACAGAATTTAAACTAATCCCTAAAATCTCGCTAATTCTTTACACATCTATATCTATATATAATATAAAACAGTAACGATGGAACTGAGGTGTCACTTCCTCCTTTTTTAGTGATAAAAAATTTAATATATTAATTTTAATTTTATTATATATATTTATCTATAAAAAGATTATTTTATCCGTACTATATCTAAGAGTTCTACAGAATTTAAATTAATCTCTAAAATCTCTCTAATTCTCTACACATCTATATATAATATAAAACAGTAACGATGGAACTGAGGTGTCACTTCCTCATTTT
This sequence comes from Euphorbia lathyris, assembly GCF_963576675.1. Lineage (NCBI taxonomy): Eukaryota > Viridiplantae > Streptophyta > Magnoliopsida > Malpighiales > Euphorbiaceae > Euphorbia > Euphorbia lathyris. The sequence continues at coordinate 40,296,085 of NC_088911.1, forward strand.
TTAGTGATAAAAAATTTAATATATTAATTTTAATTTTATTATGTATATTTATCTATAAAAAGATTATTTTATCCCATATATCTAAGAGTACTACATAATTTAAATTAATCCCTAAAATCTCTCTAATTCTCTACATATCTATATATAATATAAAACAGTAACGATGGAACTGAGGTGTCACTTCCTCCTTTTTTACTGATAAAAAATATAATATAATATATAATATATTAGTTTTTATTTTATTATTATATTTATCTATAAAAATATTATTTAAAGTAAATGTGAAAATGAAATAATAATATTTAATTTATATAACACATTTATGTCATTAATTGTAATTATTAGATTGTATTTTTATTAATATTTATATATTAAGATGAATCCGTGCATCGCACGGGCCAACAACTAGTATATATATATATATATATATATATATATATATATATATATATATATATATATATATATATATAGGGGAGGGATTAAGTGAGAACCTCCTCTTAGGTGAGGACACTTTCTTAGGTGAGAACCACTAAAACTACGTAGTTTTGAGTCTAAAAATTAAAAAAAAAACGCTGTTGCCATGGGGGTTCGAATCTTGGACCTTTTGTTTAGGCTCCAAATTACTTACCACTGAGCCAATTACTTTCCTTGTGTGACATGTGCCGCGCTGATTAATATACCATCGCACTGTAGCTTTCATTGTTTAATATTTGACGCATGCACTTATTAATATTGATTAAATATGCATAATAATGAATTATTAATAGAAAAAAAAGAAATGTGCTTAATAATGAATTATTAATAGAAAAAATTCAAGAACATGCTCCAATTTCTTATTTATTTAATTCCTTTATATTTTGTAATTTATGTTATATAAGAAAATATATTTTTTTAAACATACGTTATAACATATAATTTAACTTTTTTTTTTGAAACAACATATATTTTAACTTTTAAAACACGAACTATGAAGTTTAGAACGTACGACATATTTTTTAGAACATACGTTATGTTTTTTAGAACATGTGTTATGTTTTTTCGAACATGAGTTATAAATTATATTTTTGGAACAAATGAAAAAACGATCCAAATATCTACTGATTTTTTTAGAATATTATACTTAATTTTTGGAACACAAACTACAAACTTTAGAACATACGTTATGTTTTTTAAAACATACGTTATGTTTTTTAGAACATGTGTTATGTTTTTTCGAACATGAGTTATAAATTATATTTTTGGAACAAATGAAAAAACAATCCAGATATCTACTGAATTTTTTAGAACATTATACTTAATTTTTGGAGCACAAACTATAAACTTTAGAACATACGTTATGTTTTTTAGAACATACGTTATGTTATTTAGAATATGAGTTATAAATTATATTATAGAACAAATGCAAAAATGGTCCATATATTTACTGTTTTTTTAAACATTATACTTAATTTTTAGAACACAAATTATAAAGTTAAGAACACATGTAACAATATTTAGAACATCGTCCTTAACATTTTAAAACATAAATTACAAAAATATGGAGGAATTAAATAAATAAGAAATTAGAGCATGTTCTTGGATTTTTTTCTATTAATAATTCATTATTTTGCACGTTTCTTTTTTTTTCTATTAATAATTCATTATAATGCACATTTAATCGATATTAATAAGTGCATGCGTCAAATATTAAACAATAGAAGTTAGAAGTGCAATGGTATTTTAATCAGCGCGCGACATAACACACAAGAAAAGTAATTAGCTCAGTGGTAAGTAATATGAAGTGTAATCAAAGGGTCCAAGGTATGAACCCCTATGGCAGCATCGTTTTTTTTTTAATTTTTAGACTCAAAACTACGTAGTTTTAGTGGTTCTCACCTAAGAAAGTGTTCTCATCTAAGAAAGGGTTCTCACAAGAGCCCTCTCCTATATATATATATATATATATATATATCATGAAATCATTAAAATTAAATAGATGACATCCCAAACCGGACTCTTTATTACACATAATACCCTAAAGTTATTATATTTATTTTAAGGGCCCTAGCTAAACTTAAGTGAAATATGTCTAATGGTCTTATGGTGTTTAACATCAAAATAGGTATGTGTTATCGTCTACTCTTGCAAGACACACAACCTTGAGACTTCATAATATAAGTACTTTTATAACGGTACTGTTATCGTCTAATCTTGCAAGACACAGTACCAAGCCCAATCCAAAATTTAATAACACCTTATCGTCTCCTCTTTCAAAACAGGTGTATGCGATCACAGTATCAACAAACCTCCAGACCATTGTACCTATCCACTTAAGCTAGTTATTTATGTTTTGTTCTAACTCAAACATAATCCAACACAATTTCATAATTCATAATCTTATGAACTCATATACATTTCCCTTTCTACCATGGTATAATTTCATAACTAATTATTTCGATAGATAAATACATGAGCAACTCGATTTTAAGAGAAACAAAACCTTACATGAATAAATTCAACTATACTGAAACATTTAAAACTTCACTCCTCAAATCACTATATGTTTAAATAAACACAAATCAAATGATAACCAAATATTCAACATTTATTTTATTATTCTATGACAATATATCAATAGACAATCAAATAAATAGATAAACATATATAGGAGATGGCTCTTGTGAGAACCTTTTTTAGGTAAGGACACTTCCTTAGGTGAGAACCACTAAAAACTACGTCGTTTTGAGAATAAAAATTAATAAAAACAGAATGCTGCTAGTGGGGTTTGAACCCTGGCTACTTCATATATACTCAATGCTACTTACCACTAAACTAATTGTTTCCCTTGTTTGTTATAGAGCGCGCTAATTAATATATCATCATCCATGTAGCTTCTATTGTTTAATATTTGACACATGCGCTTATTAATATCGATTAAATGTGCATAATAATAAATTATTAATAGAAAAAAAGAAATGTGCATAATAATGAATTATTAATAGAATAAAAAATCCAAAAACATGCTCCAATTTTTTATTTATTTAATTCCTCTATATTTTTTTTGTAATTTATGTTTTTAAATGTTAAGGACGATGTTCTAAACATTGTTACATACGTTCTAACCTTTATAATTTGTGTTCTAAAAATTAAGTATAATGTTTTAAAAAATCAGTAAATATATGGACCATTTTTACATTTGTTCTATAATATAATTTATAACTCATATTCTAAATAACATAACGTATGTTCTAAAGTTTATAGTTTGTTTTCTAAAAATTAAGTATAATGTTCTAAAAAAATCAGTAGATATCTGGATCATTTTTGCATTTGTTCTATAATATAATTTATAACTCATGTTCGAAAAAACATGACGCATGTTCTAAAAAATATAACGTATGTTCTAAAAAATATGTCGTATGTTCTAAACTTTATAGTTCGTGTTTTAAAAGTTAAAATATATGTTCTAACGTATGTTTAAAAAAATATATTTTCTTATATAAATAAAATATTAACATGAAATTTTATTAAAATATATAATATATTTTTACTTAAAAAATATTATATGGACCATTTTTGCATTTGTTCTATAATATAATTTATAACTCATATTCTAAATAACATAGCGTATGTTCTAAAGTTTATAGTTTGTGTTCTAAAAATTAAGTATAATGTTCTAAAAAAAAATCAGTAGATATCTGGATCATTTTTGCATTTGTTCTATAATATAATTTATAACTCATGTTCGAAAAAACATAACGCATGTTCTAAAAAACATAACGTATGTTCTAAAAAATATGTCGTATGTTCTAAACTTCATAGTTCGTGTTTTAAAAGTTAAAATATATGTTCTAACGTATGTTTTTAAAATATATTTTCTTATATAAATAAAATATTAATATTAAATTTTATTAAAATATATAATATATTTTTATTTAAAAAAATATAGTATTGGATTTTTTTTAGCATCAGATGCACTTAATAATATATAAATAAGAATTGTATAACGAACAAACTAAAGCAAACGTATTTTTATTTAAAAATTATAGTATTAGATTTTTTTTAGCATCAAAAACACTTAATAATATATAAATAAAAGAATTGTATAATGAACAAACTAAAGCAAGTGTATTTTTATTTAAAAAATATAGTATTGGATTTTTTTTAGTATCAGAGCCACTTAATAATATATAAATAAAGGAATTATATGATAAACAAACTAAATAAGTGGCCCAGCGACAGATGGCATGAGGACACTTTGTTATGTGAGAACACTCAAAACTACGTCGTTTTGAGTATAAAAATCAATTAAAATCAATAAAAACACACTCACTGCTACTTGTGGGATTTAAACTTGGGCTCTCTTATCTACACTCTGTTGGTCCCTTGTAGGGTTGCAAGTATAGTTCCAATGGGGGGTTAGGAACTATTTAAACTTTTTCGCAATTAGGGCAGACTTCTTTTTCTAAGGAAAAAGGTTTTAACAGCGGCGCTGAGTAAACAGCAAGATACTGGCTTAGTCAACTGGTGACTAGGTCAGTTTCTTAGCTTGAGTCAGGAGATAGCACTTAGAGTCTATTCCTGAGCTCAGATGTTTAACACGCACAACTCAACTTGACCTCTTTACTTGGTCAGTTTTTGGTTATTTTAAGCAAGCAATATATATAAGGAGTTAAAGGTAAGAAATACTTTACTCAGCAGATTTATCCAGGTTCGGCTTCTTCTAAGCCTATGTCCTGTCCCCGGAACACGTTCCGAGATTTCGAATCCTCTACTGAGCTCTTTAAAGGTAGAGCCTCAAACCTTTTACAATCTTAGCAACTGAGTATAACAAGAGTACCTTCCTCTATACCTCTACTCAATCCTAATCTCTTGCTGAGTACTATAACCGAGTACTCAGCCTCTCCTTTCTAATCTCTAGAAATGATAAGTGTTTTGTCCTATACAATGATTTGCTAAGACACTTTAGACGATTGAAATAATCACTCTAGACTTTTACACAAATATATGAATTGTAGTGTAAAATTTGCTTTGCTTCTTTGCTTGCAGAACTTGTGTAGAAATTTGGTCAGCGTAATGGCTTGATCAAGTTCTGTGTTGAATGAAGCTTCTGATGGCCCTATTTATAGAGACGTCTGGGCATCGGTCATTTCGAATTTCGAAATAACCGTTGGAGGGAAACGGCTTCCTGTCGTTGTCATCCTGACTTGCTCAGAGCTCTCGGCCAATCAGATTTGTGTATCTTCTGTCCTCGGTCAGCTCAGCAGACTGTCTCTCCTTTTATGGTAAAGTCAACTAGACAGCATACCGTGTCGTCTGAACTTTACCCAAAGTAGAAATACTTTGTCTGGAAGTTTTCCTTAGCCAGCTGCTGTCTTGTACGCTTTGTCGAGTCTACTCAGCAGCTTCATCTTGAAGTTGTTCCCGAAGGTCTTTTAGATCCTTCTCTTGCTGAGTTGCGTTTTGTCCAAAGTGACAACGTTTTGATAAACGCGGGCCGAGTTGTACTGAGTTGTTTGACTTGGGCTTTGACACTTGTATTGGGCTTGGGCCTTTTAATTCTTGTGTCTTATAATCAATTTAACTCAACATTGAACAAACACATTAGTAGAATAAATCAAAGCATTTAAACTTAGTGTGTTTAGAATATGTATTTCAATTTATACTTAAACAATTTTGTCAAATCAAAATTATGTGGAAAGGTGTTTCAACAAACTCCCCCATTTTGATGTTGGCAAAACTATTCAGCGAGGAACTCAGTATTGAGCTGCCCCATGATAGTTGACCTATTGTAACTTAGCAAACTCCCCCGTAAGGGTTGAGCTACTGACTTAGTTTTACTCTAAACATTTAAAGGTTTAATCGAGTAAGTCTAAGGTCAGGTTTTAGATATAGGTCAACTTATTCAACATATTCTATTTACTCAGTATTAAGCGGAAGGTTTAATCATTTAGAGTGCGCTGAGTAATTTGTTATTCAATGAGTTCTTAACAGACAATGTTTTATAAACACATAGGTCAATGTCAAACATGTTATCAGCATTTGATTCAATCAGTAAGTTTTATAAGTCTTAAACATAGCTGATTTAATTGAAGATACTTTAATAACTTAATACTTGGCATCAGATAAAATAACTCATAACTCATATAATGAACGATGCAAGTAATTATATAAGTAGTCAGTGCATTAGAAATAACAGAAATAGGTACAAAGGATAACAAAAAAAACGTTCTAGTTCTAGCCTATCTCTATTTCTTTTTCTTTTGCTGTGACTGACTACGCTCATGCTGAGCTCTAGCTGCTTGTTCTTTCTCCTCCGTTTTGTCAGCATCAGGAGGAGAAAGTCTGAAGGCATCAGTTAAGACAGCTCGAGTCAGTTCTTGAGACAGCTCCTTAAGTTTCTCAGCGCTTTCATTGACGCCGTCAAAAATTACAACTCCATCACCTGATACCTCTACAGGTATGTTGAGTTCAGCAGCGCTGATCATGTTGACGACAAACGCCTGAGATTTGCCTTGCCAGATGAGTGCTTCAGTAAGACCAGCCATGACTTGGTGAAAGGTCTTTAAAAGGGCTGTGTCGTAATACTGACGTTGAATATTGGTATGACGAATGTGGTTGAAGGTTTGTCGTGTGACAGACAGCATCTCATTCTGTTTCATTGCATCAGTATCCATCTCTTGCTTATTCAGATTCAGCAAGCAAACAACTTCACCAATTTGCTCCACTGAGCACTGATTGTAAGAGACCATTTGCTCATTGGTCTTAAGTTGCTCGGTGTGAAGCTGAGCAAAAAGCATCTTTACCTTATCAGAGGTTGCATATCCAGGTTGCACAGCTGACAAGTTCTGTACTTGCTGTTGTAAAGCATTCAAGTGTTGCACAGTTGTCAGCTGGATCTCAGCCAGCCTGGCGATTGAATCCTGCTTAGCTTGCTGTGCTTGAAAAGAAATGATGACATTCAGCAGGTCCTTGAGTCCCTTAACTTCGTGGAGAAGCTGCGTGACTTGGGAAAGCTGAGTAGTCTCAATAGATAAAGATCCAGCAGCAGGAGGAGTGGACTGTTGAAGGTCTCTGATCAACGTTTGCACTGAGTCAATGATCCTTTTACCGGACTCAGTGGCATTTAGATAGCTTTGAGAGCCTTCAGGGACATCAGTGTGACCGGAAGGAAGAGGAGTGAAAGGCGTGACATGGTCAGTGACTGGAAGTGTTGTACCAATCTGCACTTGAGGTGCTGGGATAGTTGATTGATCGGCAGAGATGTTAATAGGAGAAGTAGAAATGCGAATACTGTCTGTGCTGACGGGGGCAGATATGTTTGGAGTCAGCACCATGCTTGAAGAAATAGCATTTACAGTAATCGGCTCAACCTGACTTGTTGAGGTGGCAGAAGCATTTTGGTCGGCATGTTCCTGTTGGGAAGAAACAAAGGCTTGCTTTTCTAAGGACGCCGATGCAGTAGAAGTTGGTTGGCGTTTGAAAAATTTGAGCTTAACTGTGGAGGGGTCCTTGGTTGGCTTTGAAATAACAAAGTCAAGAAGAGTTGGTGGTGGCACAGGAGGTTCACTGACAGTCTTCTCACTGGCCTTAACCAATTTTCTTCGTCTACGTGGTGGAGTGTTACCGTGAGTAGCATCTCCTGAGTGAGAAGGAGAAGATTCGTGTTGCTCATCATTAGGTTGGTCAGTTTGCACTTGAACTTGATCAACATGGTGTTGGTCAAGTACTTGCTCTTCTCCAGCAGCCAACACAATATTGGCATGCTCAATCTCATGTGCACTGGCTGTCTCCTCAGAGTTCTCAGCATCATCCTGACTACTGGCCTCTTCTTCTTCTTCTTCTTCTTCTTCTTCTTCTGTACTGTCACCATCGAGTTCTTCCTCAACTTGTGAGATGAAATGATCATCCAGTTGTACCTCATGTCCGTCATGCTCAGCTACTGTACCTTGACACTGGGTGAAGTGAGAGTCACCAGGTACAACGATGTCAGTAGGTATAGCTTCGAGTGGAGTCAGTGTAGAAGGTTTCTGCTTCTTCTGAGGTTGCTCAGTAGTTTCCTCAGTTCCAGGCTCATCTTGCCTGCTTCGTTTCTCAGCTGACTTACCAGCTGACTTATGCCTTTTAGCTGGAGACTCAACATTTTTGGAAGGAGTCTCAGCAGCTTTTCTTTTTCGGGAAGCTGGGGCCTTAGTCCTTCTTCCTTGCTTTGGGACAGCAGTTCCCTCAGCGGCAGCAGCAACTTTACCTTTCTTCAAGGGCTGTCCGAACTTTAATGCTCTCAGTGAAGCCGCTGTGATCTCAGATCCTCGAGTCATCTCCTCATTGACAAGATCAACTTTGTGGTCAATTAAGATTCTGGTGATGATCGATCCTAGCCTCATCGTACCAGTACTTCGTAGGAAGCCAGTGACAAGAAAGACTGGCATATTGATTGGTGTGTACGTCAGCATATGCCATATAAAGCATTGCTCGAAGTTCGTTGCTAAGGTAGTGTAGTTGATCTTCGGATAGATGAAATAGGTCAGCAGATAATGAGCCATCTTCTGGTGCTGACCCATAGATGAAGCTGAGACTTCTCCTGAGTGGCCCTCAGGTTTGCAGAAGTTGACCTGGTACCCAGTGCCATCCTGATCTCCTGATCTCCTTAGCCTTGCTCCCTCAGTCTTTAACTGGAGCAAGTTTCCTAGGTATAGAGGGTTGATGAAGATGGTTTTCTTTTTCACCTCGGTGACCAGGTAGTCCTGGTTGTCGTTAGCAACGCGAAGGTTGTGGTAAAATTCCCTCACAAGATCAGGGTAAGTATGATCCCTAATTGAAAATAGCCCCGTCCATCCATTCTGTGAAATCCACTCGCAGAAGGGTTGTTCGTTTTGTACGAAGGCTTCAGATACCCATCTTGAGGGCTCAACTTTCCATTCACGGACGTTTTCGAAAACCTTTGAGTAGGTTCTGACTTTTACAGGCTTTTTCTGACCAGCTTTTCCTTTGCTGGGTGTTGGAGGATTTTTTGTAGGTTCATCGGAGCTAGGTTTAGAGTGACCAGCGCCGGAGATGTTGAGAGAAATCCTAGTCATTGTTGAAGATTTGAGAGCTTAGAGGGGTTTTTAGAGAGAAATAATTTCTTTGCCAGAGAGTTCGATAAGCGTAAAGAATAAAAATGGGGAATTACCCATTATTTATAGAGGTGAGGAATGGATCTTATCGAATCCATGTGTCAGTTTTGCCACGGGATTGTGAACCGACAATAATCCTGGCATTTATGACACATTCGGCGCGTACGTCATCCTAGGTGGCTATACGCGTGCTTTTGCAATTATTCTAACGGATATAACACTCAGCGTTTAGAATACTAATTGTTTGATATTCTGAGTGGTCAGTATTGCATAATGGGATGATTTCTAAGTTTAAGTTTAAACTAACTTACTCAGTGTGCAAGTTTACTCAGTATTTGCTGTTTAATTAATTTCAATGAGTACACAGCAAAAACAATCATTCAACATAGTAATTCACTCAACATGCATATTCATTTAGTTCAGGAATTTACTGAAGAGGATTAAACATACCAATAGCTTCTCTCAGTATGCTGAACTGCTCACGGGCCAGTGGCTTCGTGAAGATATCCGCAAGCTGCTCGTCCGTTGGGACAAAGGTCAGCTTGATCTCACCCTTGAGTACATGGTCTCTAATGAAGTGATGTCTGATACTGACATGCTTCATTCTGCTGTGTTGAATTGGGTTCTTTGAAAGATCAATTGCACTTTTGTTGTCACATTTGACTTCAATTGTCTTTGTTTGAACACCATAGTCTTCAAGCTGTTGCTTAATCCATAGGACTTGAGCAACGCAATGACCAGCAGCAATGTACTCAGCTTCAGTGGTAGACAAGGCTACTGACGCCTGCTTTTTGCTGAACCAGGATACAAGACAGCTTCCTAAGAAGTGACATCCTCCAGAGGTGCTTTTACGTTCCAGCTTATCTCGTCCATAGTCAGCGTCAGTGTATCCGATGAGTGTGAAATCATGAGTATTGGGATACCATAAACCTGCGTTCACTGAGCTTTGCAAATATCTAAGGATTCTTTTTACAGCAATGTAATGAGATTCCTTAGGGTTAGATTGATATCTAGCACAGTAACATACTGAAAACTGAATGTCCGGTCTACTGGCTGTTAAGTAAAGTAGAGAGCCTATCATACCTCGATATAATTTGCTGTCTACTGACTTACCATTCTCGTCAGTGCAGAGGACAGTGTCAGTGCCCATAGGAGTGGATATTGGCTTGCAATTTTCCAAGTCATATTTCTTTAATATCTCATTGGCATATTTGGCTTGACTGATGAAGATGCCATTCTTTCCTTGTTTAATTTGAAGACCGAGGAAGAAGTTGAGTTCTCCCATCATGGACATTTCAAACTCAGTCTGCATTTGTTTGCTAAACTCCTTGCACATTGATTCGTTAGTTGCACCAAATATTATATCATCAACATAAATTTGGGCCAGCAGGGTATCCTTACCATTTCTCTTAATGAATAAGGTTGTATCAGCTTTACCCCTGACGTAATTTCTAGTCAGCAGGAAACTGGTCAGCCTCTCATACCAAGCACGTGGTGCTTGCTTGAGGCCGTACATAGAATTCTAATTGCCTCTAGCCTTGCCACTGGGGCAAAGGTCTCACCGTAGTCAATACCTTCTTGCTGACTGTAGCCCTGAGCTACAAGCCTTGTTTTGTTCCTGACTACATTCCCTTGTTCATCCATCTTGTTCTTGAAGACCCATCTTGTTCCAATGGTCTTTTGACTCTTTGGATGAGGCACTAGCTCCCATACATCGTTTCTTCTGAATTGATCGAGCTCCTCTTGCATTGCGTTCATCCAGAATTCATCGTACTCAGCTTCAGCGAAATTCTTCGGTTATTGAACTGAGACGAAAGCAACATTGCTGAGGTACTTCCTGAGTTGATTCCTCATCATCAGGGTATTCCCAGCAGAATCAAGGATTGCACTTTCTGAGTGCTCTCTTGGAATCCTTATCTCTTTAGGTAGATTTATGTCTTGTGCTGTTTCTGTTTCAACAAACTCTGCAGAAGTAGATGGGTCAGTAAAAGTAATCTTAGGTTCACTCTTACTCTTGGTCAGCCTTTTCGTGAATGACTCAGTAGCTGGATCTTGGTCAGCGGTTACTGAGTGTGGATCATCTTCGGTCAGCGGCTGGTATCTACATGCAGGGTTAGTTTCGTCGAACTCCACATGTACTGACTCTTCTAGAACTTGAGTTCGCTTATTAAAAACTCTGTATGCTTTGCTGTTTGTTGAGTAGCCCAAAAAGATAGCCTCATCAGCTTTTGAATCAAACTTTGCTAAGCTATCTTTGGTATTTAAAATAAAACATCTACAGCTGTAGACACCGAGTCGGAGGACCTGTGATGAAAACCTGAAAACAAGACGGTTGAAGCGATTGATTCCGGAAGTTTTAAAAAATATATAAAGAATAATAAGCGAAGGAAAATTAGCGGCACCGCGCGGGTGCTTAGCGGCATCCGGCACGCGGACGACAATGGTCGAACGCCCGCTCGGCGGCACGGGACGTGCGCTCGGCGTCCGTCGGACGTACCGCAAGTGGCACGCTCTCGACGTCCGAGCAATGCCCTGGTCCGGTGGCACGGGGCGCGCTCTCGTGGGCCGCTGAGCGCACGTGCCCGGTAGCGCGAAGCGCACGTTCGGCGACCGCGACGTGTGAGCGTCCGGCGGCACGGGACGCGCGCTCGGCAGCCGCGGGGTGCGCACGCCCGATGGCTCGAGGCACGCCCCGAGGGTCGTCGGGCGGGCGCCCAACCACGTCGGCCGCCCAACCCCAATGGGCGACCCCCAATTTCTTTTGGGCGTCGCCCATTGGTCCGGGGACCCGTTTGCCTATAAAAGGCACGGATCCCCATGCAAAAAAAAAGAAGGGGGGAGGAAGGGAGAGCTTCTCACACTAGAATATTTTTTCTAGAGAGAAGAAGTTGATTTTTTTAGGAGAAAACATTTTTTTTCCTAAAAATTGAAAATCTCCAAATTCTCTAAGTTCAATTTTTACTAAATTTTTCATAAAAAAACGGAAGCTCGCGGTTCGTGGAATCAATCGACTTCGACTGTCAGATACCGAATTCAAGGTATTATCCGAGGACTAGACTCTTTATTTTATTTAATTTATTCTCTTCTCCTATTTATTTTTTTTATATACTATAGTTTTTATTCATTTAGTCAGTTATTTATTTGGCCACATTTTATTTAATTAGCGTATTTCTTTAATTTTCGTTTCGTGTTGAATAAAATTCGGTTTTGTTTTAAAATAAAAAACCCCGTTTTGATATCCCAATACGAACCGTGATCCGATAAAAAAGGTAGTTCGGGTATCAAAAACGTTGTAATTATAACATTTTAATTTAAAAGAAATTTCCAAATAATGTTTTAAAATAAAAACGTCGTTTTAGGAACTTCCGTTTTCGACTATGATCCATTTTTGGTAGTTCGGAAATCCAAAACGATTGAATTAGATTTAATTTAAAGCTGTTGAATAAATCTGGGAACATTTAGGAGTGCTGCTGTAATTTACCAATTCTGTCACTAAATGCTGTTTACCAACGGATTTTCCGTCGGTAAATCTACCAAAATGTAAAAAATGCCATTTCAGTCCCTTTTTCTTAACTTTTAAGCTTTTGATCCTTAGTATATATATGTATAATTACGTAATATATGTTTTGAACTTTAGCATATATATTTATTTTAGAATATTTGTATATCATTTTTATTCTATTTTACAATATGAGTATAAGTATATATATATGTATTTCCTTTTTATTGATTTAGGCTATGTTTTGAATATTAGTTACTTGATATTTTGAGAAATAATGGATAAATATTAGTATGTGTCATTTTTGATATTTAAAACCATATTAGTTATGTATATATATATATAGTTTTGGGATATTTGGGTTATCTTGATTATTGAATGAAATTATTTTTGGGTAAATGTTATTTTCTTAGTTATAGGATTTACTTACTATTTTCACATTTTCAAAGTATAGATATATTGTACCTATTATTTTCATATACATATAGTTCCTTTTGTATTAACTTTTATTTTCATATTCTATTTTTGATTTAAATATATATATATATGTTAGAATTGCTTTCTTTATTCTTTTGGGCTTAATCATGGGTCAATGTTTCAAGTGGACTTTGTTTGAGTATGGATGGTGGTTTAAATGGGTTTATTATGGTAATTATAATTAGTAAAGAGTCCATTAAATAAGTGGGGAAAATAAATCACAAAAAGAGAGTTTTCAATTGAATTATTTAAACTAATGAGTTTTTAGATTTCTAATGTAAATAAATAGAGTCATTCTTGTTAATATTTCAAATCGTTTCTCAAAACACCACGTTTTAAAACCTTAATCCATTCCAAAGGCGGATTAAATGATCATTGTAATTAAAATCGTTTTCTTTGTGAATAATAGAGTTTTGAATCATTTTCTCAAAGAATTTGTACAAAATAAAATTGACTTGTATGTTTAAACAATGTTTTCTCATTAAAAGGTTTTTATCTCAAACGTTTTCAAATACTCGAGTCGTTCCAACGGCGATTCGGGTAAATTTCATCAAACGAGGTTTTAAAACGCACCTAAATCGTTCCAACGGCGATTAAGGTGCGAACCATGTAAATGAACTCGTTTTGGGGAAAATAAGTTAATGTAGAATGAACACACAACATAACATTTAATACGGGTGTAAATAAATCACCTCTTTCTTCCCCCTCTCTGTGTATGTATAAACATAAATGGGTGATTCTTTACTGATGTGGCCTTTCAATAATATATGCTCAAAACGGTTTCTAAAAAGAGAAAGAAAAGGGTTTCAAATGAATTTTAAACTTAAAGAAGTATACGATTAGTCCGTTATCGCCTAACATGCTGAGTAGGAGGCCGGTGGTTCATAACCGGGCGATGTCGGGGTGCCTAGTAGCCTTTCTCCGGAAAGGAGCTAGCCTTCTCGTCTCGTACCTAAGTTTCCCGAACCCACACCGGTCTCTCGCAAGGGATCGGTGTTCATTTTCCCATTCGTGGGTGGCGACTCTTCCATATCTCCGAGCTCCGGTCCTACCGAGCAGCTTGATTCCACGATTGGTTGCTTTCGGCGCCAATCACCGCTTACGTCGCCATGAGGTTGTCCACCCCCCGGTCCGCCCGGGAGATTAGGCCGCGGCACCTCATCTAACAAGTGGCGACTTTGCTGGGGAAGCGAGAAATTTGATTCCGGAAGGCGTGTATTAAGCCCTTAACGGGGACGGATCGTTTTACTTCTTTTCGTATGCATTCATATGCATTATTGCAAACCCTTTGGGTAATTTCCGAAACCTCTAGCGAGAGTCCATTCGTCGCTCGAAAGAGGCTAGCGTAAGTTCCCCCTTACAGTAAGGCGCCAGAGGGTCCCTATCCATTCGTTAGGGGCGAATCTGTGCGGTCCTGTGAGGTCCCGCGGTCAGCCGTGTCAGCATATAGTAGCCTTAGAAGTTTCCATAGGATTATCCGTTACTATTTTTGATGTGATAAATGAATCAGTTCGTGTTTTCAAACCGCCATGATACGTGGCTAATCCTAAATTATGTAAAGAAAATGAGACGATGCGTTAATATATACTCATGAATCGACATACTAATTACCCTAAAACATCGAAACAATTTGAACTAAAGACGACTTAGTCATCTCATATGAATGAACATGTGCGACCCGCCTTGTCCCTTTCGGTGTCCCGACGAAGGCACGTGTTCAGGAAATGTGTTATGACGTAAGCACGTATTAAGTATGAATCGGTTTAATGTTAAGGATAATTACATTTCGATACAAAAGACTATATTAACAATAGCCGTTATTCACATTCTTTAAATAAATTGGGATAAAACGAGATCAAGACGAAACGAAAACGAAGAACATTTCTGTCCTGAACGACCCTGTCATAACGCGAAAAGTTTCGCACAAGTAGCCCGTCCCTTCCGAATGAAAGACGAGCTTTTACGTTATGCCTCGTGTCGTTCTTAAGAGAAATGGATGTGTCCGTACAGATGACTAAGAAAATAAAGAAGAGAAAAATGAACTAAACGACCAAAATCATTCCGAATCTACGATATATATCAATACCGAGAGTAGTTAAAGAAAATAAACCAATGTCGTTGAGTACGTGCCTCGAACGAGTGTATACCCCGTTTAAAATCACAAAGCCGAATTAAGCCATACCATATAATTGCGCCATATGGACGAGACTGCGGGTTTTGACTAACGACTCGATCATTTCGACCGTTACCAAAACTGCAAGAAATATGGCCCGATGTACGTGTTTGCTTAATTCGTGCCTAAAGGAAAGAGAACGGTGATGTCCTCGCTTTGAATAAGCATGCGATTCAACGAAACGTTGATTTTCTATAACCACACTAAGACGATATATCCCGTGGATTGGGAAGAACAAAGAACTGTTGCTAGCCGAAAGGTTACCGTGCGCTCAAAATAAGACTCGCCGTCTTTTTCACGTAGCTAAAATGAGCAAACGGATCCTCGACGCTAAGAACAAACGCGTTACGCGATGAGTCTGTTCCCTAAAATAAAATCCAAAAGTGATTCCATCACTAAATAAACATGTGGTTACGTCTCTCGATAGATCCAAAAGATCCCGTTGTAATCCAAAATCGAGACACGAACCCACGCGAACAAAAGGGAATGAGTCATCGACAATAACGAACGATTGAACTAGAAGAATAACTCGAACCACGTCTAAAAACTGAGATGCGCTCAAAGGAAGTCAAAACCCGAATTAATGCGTCTCGCGAAAGGACAAAAGACGAGTTATTCCGAAAGGACAATCCGCTTGGTCGATATCTTAGTCACTGAACGTTGATACGTCAAAACGAACTGTGTTGTATGGTGAATGATTTATTTTTCCGCAATAATCGACGGCATCACGCGTCCCCCGGACCGCAATGTGAGCCCCAAACCGAAATCCTAGAAAAGAGACCTGGACCAACGAGTGTGTGGAGGAATAAGGGTGGAAGAGAGATGTTGTGATACGTGTAATTAGACTAACGTTTGTTCTTCTTATCTTATAATCATAAATAAATAAACGCACACACCACGAATCATGCATATAAAAATCATGCATACATACTAATGGATACCGTTCGCGCAGACGTCATCATTAAGCGGTTGTGGTTCCGCGAGAGTAATCGGCTTGTCAGACAGTTTGATCAGCTACGAGTAGACAGTTCAGAATCAGTAGTTGTGGCTTCTGAATCATCTTCGTCTGGGCATACTCAGTCTTCCGTCAGTATGTCTGCGACCGACGAGAAAGTGGCTGAATTGGAGAATTCTGTGAACAATATCAATGATCAGCTGGCCGCGATCTTGGCCCAGCTAGCTGAGTTAGCACTGAAGGACAACAAGAGTGGTAGTAAGCGTGCTGAGAATGAGGTGAACGATGGCCCTCGCTTTGGGAATGAGGAGGATTATCAGGATTATATCCGAAAATAGTTAGAGAAAGAGAAAGCTAAGGAAGAGGAGTGGAAGCAACACATCACATAGGAAGTACAGGACTTGCGCGGAGGAAGTTCCGGGAGTCAGGACTTTTATAACTTGAAGAATTGTTTATCGGCAACAGCTTTGCCTTTGAAATTTCGGCTCCCCGACATGAAAAAGTTCGATGGAACTGGAGATCCCACCGCTCACATGAATCAGTATGTTGCTGTGATAAAGCACACGATCCTGACTGAGGATCAAGTCCTGGGGCTGTTTAACACCTACCTAGAGGGGGCTGCCCTCACATGGTTTCATGCGTTACCAATGGTGACAAAGAGGGATTGGAAAGAATTAGCGAAGTCATTCATCGCTCAGTATAGCTTTAACACCATGCTGGAGGTCACTTTGAAGGAGTTAGAGAGCACTAAGCAGCAGGCTGGGGAATCCTTTTCCGATTTTGTGAAAAGATGGAGGGCTAAGGCCGCAATGATTAAACAAAAGCCGCTCGAGCAGGATCAGATCCGAATGGTGGTTGGCAACACGTTGCCGTATATCAAGAATGAGTTGCGGTATATGCCGTTTACGGATTTCAATCAGATGTATAGTTGTGCCTTGACTGTCGAAGGTGATGGGGAGCCGAAGAAAGCTTATACCAAGTGGACGAAGTCTGGATATAGTGCCGGAGGGCCTAGCGCGAGTACGGAATCCGCAGCAGTGAAAGTGGTTGATCTTAATGCTATTGAAAAGAGGCGGTTCGCCAAGTTCGATCAGACCTATGCTAAAGTTTTCGAGCGTCTGCAGAAAAAGGGATTGTTGAAAGCCCTTACCCCGTATAACAAAGCTCAACCTACTCCGCAGATTCAGGCTAGAGGGTACTGTGAGTTCCACAGCAGTTATGGACATACGATTGAGAATTGCGAGAGGCTGAAACAAGAAATCCAAGATTTGATTGAGGAGAAGAAGATAGTTGATCCTTCGTTAGCAAACCCTTCCGTTAGGCGCAATCCATTGCCTAATCATAGGGTGAGCGTGATCGGAGCTGGTTTGACAGAAACTGTAGTGATGGAATCCTTTGAGGAAGATGTAGAGGAGTTGTTGGACTCCGTCGAAAAAAGCAATGTGGGAAAAGGTCTGTATGTGTCCTTCTTGGGTGAGGAACGAGAGGATGAACCGATGGAAGAAGGGTCAGATGGTGGAGCACCGTATGATGAGGATAGTGCTGAAGAGACCGGAGAAGGGTCGTCTCGGACTATTGTGCCAGATTTGAGTTTGTTTAGTGGAGGAAGAGATCCCGAGGTGCACTTGCGTGAATATATGCACAACATGTTTATTGAATCCTTCGGAGTAGATGAGATTGCTCAGTGGTTTCATCATTCGCTGGTAGGCGAGCCTTTGGAATGGTTCCACTCATTACCCGACTCTTGCAAGCATGATTGGGATCAATTATCAGATTTATTCTTAGAAAAGTACCAAAGAGCCGAGGACAGGGCCGCAGAGCGCTTCGCAATGCAGATTGGACCTATCAAGCGTCCGCTACCGAGGGTTAGCAAGTATAATGGCAATAAGGATCCTATGGAACACCTTCATTTTTACTTGTCGGCTATGGCACCCTTGGGTTTTAAAGAAGAAGAGATCACTAGCTTGTTTTGTAATTCGTTGATGGGTGAACCGTTAATGTGGTACATGTCGCTGCCGATGTATGTTAAGACCGATTGGGCAGCAATGACGAAAAGATTTATTAAGGAGTATACAGTATGGATGCTGGCAGAGCAAACCCCTGACTCCCCGTCTTACCAAACACCTGATGCGGTGTTAGCAATGCCTAGGTATGGTGGATACCAGGATCTTGTGGAGCATGCGAGGATATTTCGCAATCATATGTATGACGCCGGATTTCCGCAGTGTGAGTTGCATGAACATTTTTCGGAAACCTTGATGGGTGAAGCCTTATTGTGGCATCAGGGTCTATCAGAGGAGGAGATGGGTCATTGGATACCGCTCCGAAATGCCTTTGTGGCGAGATATGAAATGTACATTCCATGGACGGGATCCCTGGATGATCTGGACAGGATTAGGCAATTCCCCGAGGAACATTTTGTGGACTATGCTAGGAGGTGGAGGCACCGTTATGAGCAGTGTCATGAAATAATGAGCGATAAGGTGCAGCTTATGTGCATACAACGAGGTGCTATTCCGTTGGCCGCCAGAAGGATGAGCAGAGTGTCCCTCCGGGATTATGATGAGTTGATAGGTTGGGCTTTGTACGGATCGGCGGATCCCTTTTTCCTGAATCCGAGTGTTCCTCACGTCATGGATTTAATGGTCGTGGACATTTGGGAGAGTTCCTCGGACGAGGAGGATGCCAATCGAAGGGTTCCTATTAACATTTGGGACGAATCGGATGATGAGCCGGAAATTGCGATAATGACGAGATCAGGTCGTGTGGCCGAGGGGAAGGCACCTATGATAGAAACCGAGATTGGAGAAGGGTCGGCTCCTAAGCCCGATGACCAAGTTCTTGAGCAGTTGAAGAAGACGCAAGCTAAGTCCACAGTCTGGGAAGTCTTATGCCATTCTAAGTACCATCGTGAGAACCTGATGAAAGAGTTGCAGAATCTGGTTATTTCCACCGATACTGAGCCGGCAGCGCTAGTGGGAGCAATTATGGCCCGAAAGAAGGCTGAAATCACATTTACTGACGAGGATCTCCTAGAAGAGGGGAAGGCTCACAATAAGCCTTTGTACATCCGAGCGAAAATCAACGGAAAGAAGACTAGCTGTGTGATGGTCGATGATGGATCGGCCATTAATGTTTGTCCGTTGAAACTCTTGTCGAAGTTGGGAGTTGAGAGAGGAGATTTGACAGCTTCTGAAACTGTGATTAGAGCATATGACGATAGCCGTAGGCACATTGAAGGAGTCTTCAAGGCCAAGTTGAAAGTGGGGCCGCATGAGGAAGAAACTGAGTTCACGGTGCTGGATATCCCGATAACCTTTACCGTACTGTTGGGATGCCCTTGGTTCCATAAGTTGGGAGGTGTGCCCTCCACGCTCCACCAAATGATTAAATTCCCCTTCGGGGAGGAGATAGTGACAATTAGAGCTGAGAAATTGAGCTCGGTGGCAGCATTGGGAATTGAGCCTCAACTTTTCTCCGGATTCCAAGTCTCCGGGATTTACGAATCAAGCATGACCACCGATATGGTGAAGATGATGAAGGGAGGTTTCATCCCAGGAATGGGTTTAGGAGCACACCATCAGGGGTTGCCAGAATTTCCGGACTTTAAGAGTCAAAAAACCCGGAGGGGTTTGGGATATGAGCAGGGAGTTCCGTCCAATGTGAGTGGTGAAGGAAAAGTGGGCCTAAGGAAGTACTTCGTGAACGAGGGGCATGGAAAGGCGTATTCAGGGACCCCCGAGGCATGGACTAGCACAGAAGGGAAGATTCTGCCGGGGTTCGAAATCTTAATGATGTTGCCGACTGGGGCAAAGGAAAGGCGAGCTGCTTTGTCGAGGAGATTATGATGCTGGATTTGAATGCCGAGGAGCAAGTCATCACCATTGAAGCAACTGCAGGAGCGGGAGATGAGCCTATTACCTCCAAAATTCATGAGAAGTCTGAAGGCCCTAATGATGAAAATTGTATTACTGCTTTGTTTGAGTCAGATGATGTAATCACCCATGCTATCAATGAAATGAATTCTGATTTTGCTTACTTGCTTGATGTCGATCATGATCATTCCATGCATTCTCATTCATATAACATGCCTACATTTGAAATCAATACAATAGAAATGTCAATTTTCAATCTTGGTACGGATGAAAATCCTAAACTTATACAAATTGCTCAAGCATTAACTATTGAAGAGAGAAAAGAATTTGAGAGAATAATTAAAAAATACGAAATTGTATTCGCTTGGACATACGAAGACATGCCTGGAATTGATCAATCAATCGTAACCCACCGCATTCCAACTTACCCCGAAGCGAAGCCCGTAAAGCAGAAGCGAAGCCCGTAAAGCAGAAGCTCCGATGTATGAGACCAGAATGGGCAGATAAGATCAGAGAGGAGGTGAAGAAACAGTTAGAAGCAGGATTCATCGAAGTAATCGACTATCCCCCTTGGGTCGCGAATGTGGTGCCCATCGCAAAGAAGGACAGCAAAGTGAGAATGTGCGTTGATTACAGAGATCTTAACAAGGCATGCCCCAAGGATGAGTTCGCATTACCTCATATCGACGTATTGATCGACAGCGCAGCGTCAAGTGTATTACACACGAATGTGGACGGTTTTATGGGCTACATGCAAGTTCAGATGGCCGAAAAGCACAAAGCGAAAACCTCGTTCACAACTGAGTGGGGGACATACTGTTACAGGGTAATGCCGTTTGGTTTGAAAAACGCCGGGGCAACTTACCAGAGAATGGCCACAGCACTGTTCCATAATATGATACACAAGGAGGTAGAAGTCTACGTAGATGATATGATGGTCAAATCAGAGACAAGAGAAGGGCATTTTGCCGTGCTCGAGAAGTTTTTAGCCCGAATCGCAGAATTCAAGCTAAGGCTAAACCTGAAGAAGTGCTTTTTCGGCGTTTCGTCGGGGAAAATCTTAGGCTATGTAATCGGAAATAAGGGAATCGAGGTGGATCCTGATAAAGTGAAGGCCATACAGGAGATGCCGGCGCCGAGAAATGAGAAGGAAGTGAGAGGGTTTCTGGGGCAGGTCCAGTATATCAGTCGGTTCATAGCAAGACTCACCGCAATCTGCGAGCCAATCTTTAAGTTGCTAAGGAAAGACCAACCCGCTGTTTGGAATGATAAGTGTCAGCAAGCTTTGGAGAGCGTCCGGAGCTATTTGTCTAATCCTCCAGTGCTGAGACCGCCTAAACTAGGAAAGCCGCTTCTCCTCTATGTAGCGATTGAGGAGCGATCTATTGGGGCAATGTTGGCTCAAGAGGGAGACACCGGTGTGGAGCACGCGGTGTATTATTTGAGTAAGAAGTTCCTGGAGTACGAGCTCAAGTACAACATGATCGAAAAGACATGTGTGGCAGTAGTATGGTTGACAAAGAAACTGCGACACTATTTCCAATCGTATAAAGTGATCATTATTTCTCGGATGGACCCCGTGAAGTATCTATACCAAACTCCATCCTTGACGGGGAAGTTAGCCAGATGGTTGTTACTTTTTTCCGAGTTTGACATTGAATATGTGACGAAGAAGGTTATCAAAGGGAGGGCCGTGGCAGAATTTCTGGCCAACCAACCCCTGAATGCAGAGGAAGAAGAGATAAGCTATGATTTCCCCAATGAGCACTTGAACGCAATCGAAGTTATACCGTGGAAAATGTTCTTCGACGGAGCAGTTAATTCGAATGGAGCCGGAGTAGGAGTACTACTTACCTCACCGGAAGGAGAAAGGATCCCGATGGCCAAGAAGTTATCCTTCCCTCTCACCAATAATATGGCTGAGTATGAAGCGTGCATTTATGGCTTAGAGTCATTAGCGGCACTGGGAGCGTCATATGTCGAAATCTGGGGGGACTTAAAGTTGATCATCGAACAGGCACAAGGAAACCGGGAAGTGAGGGAAGAAAGACTACGTCCGTACCTCGACCAGCTAGAAGGGTTGGCACAAAGATTCAAGAAGTGTCGTTTCCATCACATTCCTCGAGCGCAGAACCAGGCGGCGGACGCTTTGGCCACTTTGGTGTCAGTTTGGGACAACCCCCGGAACCTTGCTTCGAAGCCGTTGGTATTGAGAAGATCTCACAAACCATGTTACGAGGACGTAATGCTGTTAGGGACAGATGAGAAACCATGGTATTTCGATATCGTGAACTTCATGAAAGATGGGACATATCCGGCAGAGTCAGAACCTAGGGATCAAACTGTGATTAGAAGGCTAGCTCGTCAGTTCGTCATCCACAACGACTTGCTTTACAAAAGGCACGTTGATGGATTACAACTCAGATGCTTGGATGCGGGAGAAGCCCGCGAGGCAATGGAATCAGTACATTCGGGAATTTGTGGAGCCCATATGGGAGGTGCAGTACTAGCTAAGAAAATTATCAGACAAGGCTTCTATTGGCTCACCATGGAAAGAGATTGTAACGAGTATGCAAAGAAATGTCACGATTGTCAAATCCACGGCGATTGCAGTCATCTTCCGGCCATGGAACTACATGTGCTAGCACCTATTTGGCCATTCGCTGCCTGGGGCATTGACATCATCGGCGAAGTAAGGCCTAACGCTTCAAATGGACATAAGTTTATTGCTGTCGCCATCGATTATTTCACCAAATGGGTAGAAGCAGAGTCGTTTAGCAAACTGGGATCCAAGCAGATGAGAAAGTTCATTGAAAAACACTTGATCACCAGGTTTGGAGTGCCTCATCACATGATTACGGATAATGGGGTCCAGTTTCAGGGGGAAGTAAAGAATCTGTTCCGAGAATATGGCATTGAACATCACAGATCTTCTCCATACCGTCCACAAGCTAATGGGGCAGTAGAAGCAGCTAATAAGAACCTTAAAAGGATTCTCGTAAAGACGGTGGAATCGCATCGGAACTGGCATGAGCACCTCCCACTCGCGTTGAGGGCTTATCGCACGACAATCAGAACCTCGACTGGGGCAACGCCATTCTCCTTGGTATACGGAACAGAAGCAGTCCTGCCGATTGAGATCGAAAAGCGATCGTTGAGAATCGCAGTGGAAGCAGAAATTCCCGAAACGGAATGGGTGAAGAGGCGATATGAGCAGTTGGCTTTAGTTGATGAGAAAAGGATGGAAGCCCTTTACCATGTACAATTATATCAAAGAAGGATGGCTCGGGCTTTCAATAAAAAAGTCAAGACCAGCCCTATCAAAGAAGGAGATTTGGTGCTGAAACAGATCCGTGTGACGCACACCGACCCGAGGGGGAAGTTCAGGCCTAACTGGGAAGGACCATTCGTCGTAAAGAAGATACTAAGCAAAGGAGCGGTGAAGTTAACCACAATGGACGGCATGGAATTCTCTGAACCTACCAACCTGGATAGGCTTAAGAAATACTTTTCGTAAAAAAAAAAAAAAAAAAAAATTCCCGATAGGTTGAAAACCCGCAAAGGGCGACCTATGCAACAATAAGGAAAATCCCAATGGGTGAAAGCCCGAAAGGGCACTCATTTAAAAATTCTGGGATAGTAAAAGGAGAGGAGAAAAATCGCCGGGATCCGAAAACCGAAAGGCGGATCCTGGTAACAATAGTTATGACTTGAGCAATTGCAAAAACAATGTATAAGAGACTAAGTATTTCTGTTGTTTGTAAATAAATAAAGGCATGAATATATTTGACGAGAATGACTGGAATCATCATAATCTACTGAATGCATGGTAATATGAATCACGAGTTATACATTTCCTATCCTACTTTTCACAAAAAGCCTACCTACTATCCACCCCACTCCCTATACATCAACTATACATCAGGGAAATTCTAATAAAAGCTACAAAGCAACAATGAAAGTTACAAAGCAATACATAACGAGCCTAATACGGAGGAAAGTCCCAATAGTTCTCAAAATCTCTCAGGTGTGATGCCCGCTCCGCAGATAGTGCCTCCTCGGCAGCACGCGCTCTCTCATCAGAAACTCGCGCTCTCTCATCAGAAACTCGTGCTCTCTCATTAGCAGCTCGTGCTCTCTCCTCTGCAGCAAGGCGTCTGATCGACTCATCACGCGCCCTCTCCTCGACGGCAAGGCGACCCTCAGTCTTCCGTCGCATCATCCCCGACCAGTGGTCGTTCCTCTCTTGATACACATGACCAACTCGGGCATCAGCTTCCCGCACTAGCTCGCTCTGTCTCCGCTCATGGGCATGCAGATCACTCTATAGAAAAAGAAAAAAAGAACAGATAAAAGGCAGCATAGGCAAAAACATAAATCATACATACATGCATACATTTCACTACACTAAAGTACAGTAATGATACGTACCAGGTGATCGGTGCAGCACAAGCTGAGGCGGTCTCGGAGATAACCAGACAGCCCCACGTAATCCGTACAAGTCTCTCTCGTGGTCAGAGAAGCGTCCGAGGGATCAAACAGGACCCTCGAGGAGAAGATAGGAGGGGCCGCCTCAAATCCCGCGTAAGGTGCCCCGGACTCGTCATAGCAGATCGTAGCATAATCTCTCCCATAGTCTGGTATAGGCACGCCTAGGGAAGACCTCTCCGGTCGGGCAGCGCTGGAGGACTCACCAACATAGTAGGGCTGCTCGCACACTGGCGTCTGAGCCCGAGTGCCGTCGAAGAAATCAGATAAGTGGGCACTCCTCCAGGATCCCTCCTGCAAACAAAACACACCATAAAACCTCTGAACATCTCATGAATAAAAGGGGTAAAATAAAAAGGGAATGGAATCACTTACCGGGACCTCCTCCTAACCAAAGACTGCCGCGATAGCCTCCCTCGAAAATACATCCGCCACCGGATCCACCTCCATCGCCGCCGCCGGGGCATCCCTCGCGCTCAGCAAAGTAGACAAGTAAGGCTCACGGCCCCCGGCGTGAATCCACACTGCTCTACCAACATACCGACGGGTTAGGTCCCGACGAATGACCGATAGTGGTAGGGTCCGCACCGCGAACATAGAGACGGGGATCTCGCCCGGCGGCCAGTGAGCGTCCCTAACTCCGGTGATGCCTCGATCCCCTAAATACCACGCCCGCACGCAGGGGCCGGTGAGCACACACTGCTACTCCTGGATCATCGATACATATGTATAATCGGGGCCGAAGTCGAGGTCGTCCCATCGGAACTTAATCTAAAAAAATGCACAAAGAGAAAGTCAGAAAGACTCAAACAAAAAACCAAGCATGATTAGGCAAAATCTACCTGTGTGAGGGTCAGAGAGTCGATCCGATCCAGGAGCCGCGACACTGTCCGACTCCTCTCGGCGCTCAAGTCAAAATCC
Source organism: Euphorbia lathyris (assembly GCF_963576675.1). Classification (NCBI taxonomy): domain Eukaryota; kingdom Viridiplantae; phylum Streptophyta; class Magnoliopsida; order Malpighiales; family Euphorbiaceae; genus Euphorbia; species Euphorbia lathyris. The sequence goes on from NC_088911.1 coordinate 40,321,568, forward strand.
CTCCACTGAGTCATGAAAGGCGTCCTCAGTACTCTCGGTCGAGATCGAGACCGGCTGGGAAGGATGCGTCTCACATACGCCCACACCTGCGGTAAAAACGAGGACTAGAAGTGTGAAAAATGCAAAGAAGATAAGACGGATAAGTCAAGAAGGTGTCACGCACCAGCAGAGCAAAGGTATAACCACCAAAGTCCTTGCGCTTCCGGCAAGTCAGATCCAAAAACTTGTAAAGAAAGGCTAAGCCTGCCCCCGCCCAATTGTAGGAAGCCGCTGCATCCAAATCGCTGAGCGCCTGAATGAGGCCCGCATGTACCTTCCCGCCCTTCGTGCGGAAAATCGTCTCACTCAGAGCATATACCAAGAAGCTACGAACCGCCAAGTCGGTATCGTCAGTCTCGCAAAAATCTCGTCTACTCAAGAGGCTCGCGGTGGAAACAAACTTCGCCGGAGTAGACTTGGCGCATAGACGAACTCCCGGTCCAATCAAGGCAGCAAGCCTAGCAGGGTCGACCCGCGGTCGCATCATACCAAAATGGAAAGGGACGGGAGTGTTGCTCCCTCGCAATCCGGTCAATAGCGAAAAATCTCGAGGCGACATAGTCATCTCCCCAAAGGAAAGGTGGAAGGTGTGGGTCGAATCAACCCACCGCTCACACAAGGCCCGTAGGCCAAAAGGATCGTATACCCCGTTGGTACGGGGCAGCGCTGCAATAAAGGGCTCGAAGCCCAACTCACGCATGCGGGCTCTCGCCGCGGCGCCTAGTCTATCATACCACGAGTGAACATCGGCGGTGGTCCCCGAAATCTCAATGAACTAAAAAGGAACAAGATAAGAAAATTTAAATACAGCTCCTAAAGCATGCAATTGATAAGAACGCGTTAAGACTAGGTATTCTTTCATTTTCTAACCTAGAGACATCCGGTCAGTTAGGACCAATTTTCTGTAAAAATCTCTCCTGAAGGGTCATTCACGTAAGGTTTAGTCAATTCTTTAATCCACCCTCGTCTGCGGTGACGAGGAGCATAGATTAGGCTTTACTATTCACGTGCATTAGTTAAGTTTTTACTATTCACGTGCACTATTCACGTTTTTACTATTCACGTGCATTAGCTAAGTTTTTACTATCCACGTGCACTATTCACGTTTTTACTATTCACGTGCACTAGCTAAGTTTTTACTATTCACGTGCACTATTCACATTTTTTACTATTCACGTGCATTAGCTAAGTCTTTACTATTCACGTTTTTGCTATTCATTTGCACTATTCACGTTTTCACTATTCACGTGCACTATTCACGTCTTCACTATTCACGTCGTTTTTACTGTTAGCATGCATAAATTCGTAGTGTCACTATTCACATGCATATAGCGCGCATTCTTACAAAAATAAACAGGTGTTACTTGTAAATAAAGGAATTCACGTTTTCTAGCTAAAGTCCTCTAAGGCAGTCTAAGGGTTAGCATGCAAATCATGTTCGTATAGGAATGCTAAAGCCTAGAGTTCGAATCGAATAAAAGTGAGAAATTACTTACCTCGTTGCAGCGTGTCCTGCTCAAATGCGTCGTAGGGTCGTGAAAGGTATCCACTCTATCCAGGTTTACGTAAACCTCGTCCATGCCTCTAGTGCCATCCCATTCATCTAAATCCATCCCGAGAATAATCCAAATTGAAGTCTAGTGAGAGAAAGAGGAGAGAGAAGGTGTGGGGTTGAAATGAAACCCCACCACCTTATATAGGAAAAGGGAATGACATTCCCGTAAATAGTGAAAAAAGTACGATTTGACATAAAGGTAAAAAGTAAATAATTAATTACTAGGTGCACAGACCTCCGATTTGCAGTTCGTTTCAGCCTGCATTTCTCCCAGACAGCGACCGAAGATTGTAGACTAAGGTAGCTATTGAGCCATCATCCTCGCAGTCGCAGACTAGGGTAGCTTTTGAGCCGTTTTTACCGAAGATTATAGACTAGGGTAGCTATTGAGCCATCATCCCCACCGCCGTAGACCAAATCGCTTTAGAGCTGTTCTCATCGCAGTCAGCCAACGTAGGCCGGAGTCGAAAAGGGGGACATTCTCCAGCAGCCGATTCAGAGGCAGCACGGTGCAACCCAAAGCAGAGTCTGAAGAAATCAGAGAACAACGCCGGAGCGCGCATCGCAAAGGTCAGGTATGCTCCCTCCTACTCTTTACATGTCTTTTACTTTTATATGTTTTACATTGCATGTGTTGCGTTAGCAAAAAAAAAACGTTTTCGAAACACACACATCACTGTCAAAATAGAAAAGTAGGGGCAACTGTAGACACCGAGTCGGAGGACCTGTGATGAAAACCTGAAAACAAGACGGTTGAAGCGATTGATTCCGGAAGTTTTGAAAAATATATAAAGAATAATAAGCGAAGGAAAATTAGCGGCACGGCGCGGGTGCTTAGCGGCATCCGGCATGCGGACGACAATGGTCGAACGCCCGCTCGGCGGCGCGGGACGTGCGTTCGGCGTTCGTCGGATGCACCGCAAGTGGCACGCTCTCGACGTCCGAGCAATGCTCGGGTCCGGTGGCACGGGGCGCGCTCTCGTGGGCCGCTGAGCGCACGTGCCCGGTAGCGTGAAGCGCGCGTTCGGCGGCCGCGACGTGTGAGCGTCCGGAGGCGCAGGACGCGCGCTCGGCGGCCGCGGGGTGCGCACGCCCGATGGCTCGAGGCACGCCCCGAGGGTCGTCGGGCGGGCGCCCAACCACGTCGGGCGAACGTCCGACGGAGGTTGGGCGCGGGCGCCCAACCCCAATGGGCGACGCCCAATTTCTTTTGGGCGTCGCCCATTGGTCTGGGGACCCGTTTGCCTATAAAAGGCACGGATCCCCATGCAAAAAAAAAGAAGGGGGGAGGAAGGGAGAGCTTCTCACATTAGAATATTTTTTCTAGAGAGAAGTTGATTTTTTTAGGAGAAAACATTTTTTTTCCTAAAAATTGAAAATCTCCAAATTCCCTAAGTTCAATTTTTACTAAATTTTTCATAAAAAAACGGAAGCTCGCGGTTCGTGGAATCAATCGGCTTCGACTGTCAGATACCGAATTCAAGGTATTATCCGAGGACTAGACTCTTTATTTTATTTAATTTATTCTCTTCTCCTATTTATTTTTTTTATATACTATAGTTTTTATTCATTTAGTCAGTTATTTATTTGGCCACATTTTATTTAATTAGCGTATTTCTTTAATTTTCGTTTCGTGTTGAATAAAATTCGGTTTTGTTTTAAAATAAAAAACCTCGTTTTGATATCCCAATACGAACCGTGATCCGATAAAAAAGGTAGTTCGGGTATCAAAAACGTTGTAATTATAACATTTTAATTTAAAAGAAATTTCCAAATAATGTTTTAAAATAAAAACGTCGTTTTAGGAACTTCCGTTTTCGACTATGATCCATTTTTGGTAGTTTGGAAATCCAAAACGATTGAATTAGATTTAATTTAAAGCTGTTGAATAAATCTGGAAACATTTAGGAGTGCTGCTGTAATTTACCAATTCTGTCACTAAATGCTGTTTACAACGGATTTTCCGTCGGTAAATCTGCCAAAATGTAAAACATGTCATTTCAGTCCCTTTTTCTTAACTTTTAAGCTTTTGATCCTTAGTATATATATGTATAATTACGTAATATATGTTTTGAACTTTAGCATATATATTTATTTTAGAATATTTGTATATCATTTTTATTCTATTTTACAATATGAGTATAAGTATATATATATGTATTTCCTTTTTATTGATTTAGGCTATGTTTTGAATATTAGTTACTTGATATTTTGAGAAATAATGGATAAATATTAGTATGTGTCATTTTTGATATTTAAAACTATATTAGTTATGTATATATATATATAGTTTTGGGATATTTGGGTTATCTTGATTATTGAATGAAATTATTTTTGGGTAAATGTTATTTTCTTAGTTATAGGATTTACTTACTATTTTCACATTTTCAAAGTATAGATATATTGTACCTATTATTTTCATATACATATAGTTCCTTTTGTATTAACTTTTATTTTCATATTCTATTTTTGATTTAAATATATATATATATATGTTAGAATTGCTTTCTTTATTCTTTTGGGCTTAATCATGGGTCCATGTTTCAAGTGGACTTTGTTTGAGTATGGATGGTGGTTTAAATGGGTTTATTATGGTAATTATAATTAGTAAAGAGTCCATTAAATAAGTGGGGAAAATAAATCACAAAAAGAGAGTTTTCAATTGAATTATTTAAACTAATGAGTTTTTAGATTTCTAATGTAAATAAATAGAGTTATTCTTGTTAATATTTCAAATCGTTTCTCAAAACACCACGTTTTAAAACCTTAATCCGTTCCAAAGGCGGATTAAATGATCATTGTAATTAAAATCGTTTTCTTTGTGAATAATAGAGTTTTGAATCATTTTCTCAAAGAATTTGTACAAAATAAAATTGACTTGTATGTTTAAACCATGTTTTCTCATTAAAAGGTTTTTATCTCAAACGTTTTCAAATACTCGAGTCGTTCCAACGGCGATTCGGGTAAATTTCATTAAACGGGGTTTTAAAACGCACCTAAATCGTTCCAACGACGATTAAGGTGCGAACCATGTAAATGAACTCGTTTTGGGGAAAATAAGTTAATGTAGAATGAACACACAACATAACATTTAATACGGGTGTAAATAAATCACCTCTTTCTTCCCCCTCTCTGTGTATGTATAAACATAAATGGGTGATTCTTTACTGATGTGGCCTTTCAATAATATATGCTCAAAACGGTTTCTAAAAAGAGAAGGAAAAGGGTTTCAAATGAATTTTAAACTTAAAGAAGTATACGATTAGTCCGTTATCGCCTAACATGCTGAGTAGGAGGCCGGTGGTTCATAACCGGGCGATGTCGGGGTGCCTAGTAGCCTTTCTCCGGAAAGGAGCTAGCCTTCTCGTCTCGTACCTAAGTTTCCCGAACCCACACCGGTCTCCCGCAAGGGATCGGTGTTCATTTTCCCATTCGTGGGTGGTGACTCTTCCATATCTCCGAGCTCCGGTCCTGCCGAGCAGCTTGATTCCACGATTGGTTGCTTTCGGCGCCAATCACCGCTTACGTCGCCATGAGGTTGTCCACCCCCCGGTCCGCCAGGGAGATTAGGCCGCGGCACCTTGTCTAACAACAGCCAAAGGCACGGAAGTATCCAATATTGGGCTTTCGTCCTTTCCAAAGTTCATAGGGGGTTTTCTTTAATATAGGTCTAACTAGAGCCCTATTAAGAATATAGCATGCTGTGTTAACAACCTCTCCCCAAAAATACTTTGGAAGCCTATGCTCATCCAGCATTGTCCTGGCTATTTCAACCAGAGTTCTGTTCTTCCTTTCTACAATCCCATTTTGTTGAGGTGTTCTAGGAGCAGAGAAATTGTGGTCAATGCCGCTGGCTTCATAGAATTCAACAAACTTTTGGTTTTTGAATTCTCCACCATTATCGCTACGGATGTGAGCTAATTTTAGGTCTTTATCATTTTCAATTTTTCTAACCAAATTTGAAAATGTCTCAAAGGTTTCATCCTTGCTGGTCAGCAAGATGACCCACGTATACCGAGAGAAGTCATCTACAATGACCAAGGAAAATCTTCTTCCACCCAGACTCAGCGGCTGGACTGGACCGAAGAGATCCAAGTGTAGTAACTCTAACGGACGCTTAGTTGAGACAATATTTTTGCTGTGAAAAGATTGTTTGGTTTGTTTTCCAGCTTGGCAAGCGTGGCATAATTGATCTTTTTCAAATTTAAGTTCAGGCAGTCCCTCAATCAATTGCTTTCTTGCTAATTTGGCCAGGAGGTCCATGCTTACATGACCAAGTCTCTTGTGCCATAGCCAGGAATTCTCTTCCTTTGATACTAAGCACACAGTTTTTGAAAACTTTTTCTCTAAGTCTAGCATAAAGACATTATCTATGCGAGGGGCAGTTAAAATTAACTCAACACATCCAGTAGCATCAAATATAACTTTTCTCCCATTGTCACATAGCTGAGCTACGCTGAGTAAGTTATATTTGAGTCCGCTGACTAGGGAGACAGATTCAATAGTAGGATTACATCCGATGGTTCCTGACCCTACTATCTTACCCTTCTTGTTGTCTCTAAAACTTACACTTCCTCCTCGTTTACGCTCAAACGTGATGAACTGAGTTTCATCACCAGTCATATGCCTCGAGCATGCGTTGTCAATATACCACATCTTTGACTTCTCAGCACATCTCAGGCTTACCTGCATTGTAACTAGTTACTTTTAGGTACCCAATTCTTTTTGGGTCCTTGCTTGTTAGGTGCAATAGGTAAAGCATCATATTTTATTTTATGGCGACATACATGGACAGTATGGCCATTCTTTCCACAGAAGTCACAACTGACCTTCTATTTAGGATGTTTCACTGACTTGTCAGCACCCTAGTGCTGAGCGTGCCAGCACACCTTAGTGGTGTGTCCTTTCTTCCCATAAAAGTCACACTGGACTTTTCGCTGGGGATTCCATCTCTGCTGAGTACCTTGGTACTGAGTTCTCAGAGGAATGTTTCTTTTATTTGGAACCTTTAGTTGGTTCTGGATAGTTGTGACGTCCTTTCTCAGTTTCTTTGAAACTGATTGGACTTCAGAGACATACTCATGTATGATCTTCATATTATCATGCAGAGTTGAATTGTCCTGAAGAAGGAATCTGAGGTCACTCAGTTTGACCTCTTCCACTTCGTCACAGCGCCTGCTGAGTGCTCTAACTTTTTTATTACACTTCTTGACAAGTGTGTAGAGATCACTCAGGGCATTAACCATATTGTTTCTGAGCTGGAGAAGAGTAATTACCTCATTTGATTTCTCCTCGTCATCTGATGCGACGGATAGGTCAGCATGCTCAGAGATACACGGCTCAGCAAGTTCGTCAGCCATGAAGCATATCTTCGCTGACTCGGTGGCCTCAGTTTCTGTGGATGAAGACTCATCACTGTCACTCCATGTAGCCACCATTGCCTTTTTGCCGTTCTTCTTGTCTTTCCTCAGTGTGGGGCAGCTTGACTTAATATGGCCGGTTTGATGGCACTCAAAGCATGTAATGGGCTTTGAGCTGTCCTTTTTGTATTTGCTGTCGCTTGAGTCAGCTTTATACTTATCAAACTTTCTGTAAGGCTTCTTAGAGTGTTTGTCATTCTTCCTGAATAGCCTTTTCATCTTCCTTGTGAACATGGCCATCTCCTCATCATCAGTTGAGCTCCCGTCAGTGGAGTCAGCTTTCATGACAAGGGATTTCTGCTTCTTGTCTTCAGATTTTTCCTTCACCTCGAAGTTTTTCATAGATATCTCATGGGTCAGCAATGAACCGATGAGTTCGTCATATTTGTAGGTGGTTAAATCCTGAGCTTCCTCAACAGCTGTCTTCTTTGCTTGCTAGTCTTTAGGAAGACTCCTGAGTATCTTTTTGACTTGTTCTTCCTCAGTGAAGATTTTCCCAAGTCTCTTGAGCTCATTAATGATGTTAGTAAACCTTGCATTCATGTCTGAAATGCCCTCATCATTGTTCATCTCGAACAGCTCGTACAGTCTCATCTGCTGATTCACCTTGGACTCCTTTACTTTATTGGTTCCCTCGTAGGTGACTTCCAGCTTTTTCCAGATCTCTTATGCCGACTCACAACATGAGATTTTATTATATTCTGCAGCATCGAGCGCACAGTGAAGCATATTGATAGCCGAAGCGTGATTTTGAAGCTTCTTAAGATCATCCTCTGTCCATTTGGCCTCAGCTTTTACAACTGTTTGGCCAGCCACAACTTCGACAGGTACAAATGGGCCTTGGACTATAGATAGCCAGGCACTCATGTTTGTAGCCTGAATGAAATTTTTCATCCTATTCTTCTAGAAGGTATAGTTTGACCCGAAGAATAGGGGAGGCCTAGTAAGACAACCCCTCAGGCAATATCTGAGTTGTTTGGTTTCCAGGAAGAAACCGAGTGCTGTTTTCACCCATGGTAGGGATCAGCTCAAGGTTGTTAGACCTTTTACAGTGAGCTTTTAAGCTCTGATACCACTTGTTGGTCCCTTGTAGGGTTGCAAGTATAGTTCTAAGGGGGGGTTAGGAACTATTTAAACTTTTTCGCAATTAGGGCAGACTTCTTTTTCTAAGGAAAAAGGTTTTAACAGCGGCGCTGAGTAAACAGCAAGATACTGGCTTAGTCAACTGGTGACTAGGTCAGTTTCTTAGCTTGAGTCAGGAGATAGCACTTAGAGTCTATTCCTGAGCTCAGATGTTTAACACGCACAACTCAACTTGACCTCTTTACTTGGTCAGTTTTTGGTTATTTTAAGCAAGCAATATATATAAGGAGTTAAAGGTAAGAAATACTTTACTCAGCAGATTTATCTAGGTTCGGCTTCTTCTAAGCCTACGTCCTGTCCCCGGAACACGTTTCGAGATTTCGAATCCTCTACTGAGCTCTTTAAAGGTAGAGCCTCAAACCTTTTACAATCTTAGCAACTGAGTATAACAAGAGTACCTTCCTCTATACCTCTACTCAATCCTAATCTCTTGCTGAGTACTATAACCGAGTACTCAGCCTCTCCTTTCTAATCTCTAGAAATGATAAGTGTTTTGTCCTATATAATGATTTGCTAAGACACTTTAGACGATTGAAATAATCACTCTAGACTTTTACACAAATATATGAATTGTAGTGTAAGATTTGCTTTGCTTCTTTGCTTGCAGAACTTGTGTAGAAATTTGGTCAGCGTAATGGCTTGATCAAGTTCTGTGTTGAATGAAGCTTCTGATGGCCCTATTTATAGAGACGTCTGGGCATCGGTCATTTCGAATTTCGAAATAACCGTTGGAGGGAAACGGCTTCCTGTCGTTGTCATCCTGACTTGCTCAGAGCTCTCGGCCAATCAGATTTGTGTATCTTCTGTCCTCGGTCAGCTCAGCAGACTGTCTCTCCTTTTATGGTAAAGTCAACTAGACAGCATACTGTGTCGTCTGAACTTTACCCAAAGTAGAAATACTTTGTCTGAAAGTTTTCCTTAGCCAGCTGCCGTCTTGTATGCTTTGTCGAGTCTACTCAACAGCTTCATCTTGAAGTTGTTCCCGAAGGTCTTCTAGATCCTTCTCTTGCTGAGTTGCGTTTTGTCCAAAGTGACAACGTTTTGACAAACGCGGGCCGAGTTGTACTGAGTTGTTTGACTTGGGCTTTGACACTTGTATTGGGCTTGGACCTTTTAATTCTTGTGTCTTATAATCAATTTAACTCAACATTGAACAAACACATTAGTAGAATAAATCAAAGCATTTAAACTTAGTGTGTTTAGAATATGTATTTCAATTTATACTTAAACAATTTTGTCAAATCAAAATTATGTGGAAAGGTGTTTCAACACACTCCACCCTACTTACCACTAACACAATTACTTCTCTTGTTCATTATATCACACGCGCTGCTTAATATAACATTGTACTAGTAGCTTCTATTGTTTAATATTTGACGCATGCACTTATTAATATCGATTAAATATGCATAATAATGAATTATTAATAGAAAAAAAGAAATGTGCATAATAATGAATTATTAATAGAAAAAAAAAGAAATGTGCATAATAATGAATTATTAATAGAATGAAAAATGAGAAAAACAAAAAACACGAAAAACTTGAAAAAAATGCAATAAAAAAAAGACGAAAAACAAAAAAATCGTGATGGAAATATTTCATCACGTTTTTCGAGTTTTTCATTTTTCGTATTTTCAAGTTTTAACGTTTTTTTCATTTTTAATGTTTTCTAGTTTTTTTTTTTGTTTTATCGTTTAATAAGAATTGTGCATAATAAGTATTAATAACAAAATGCAAGAGTTAGTCGTAATGAGGATTCATGTCTATTATTTATGTAATGCTCATTACATAAATTTGTAAAGAAAACTTGAGTGATGTATTTGTGATTCTAAAATCTAAGAACATGCTCTAATTTCTTATTTATTTAATTCCTTTATATTTTTGTAATTTATGTTATATAAGAAAATATATTTTTTAAAACATACGTTAGAACATATATTTTAACTTTTAAAACACGAACTATGAAGTTTAGAACGTACGACATATTTTTTAGAACATACGATATGTTTTTTAGAACATGTGTTATGTTTTTTCGAACATGAGTTATAAATTATATGATAGAACAAATGAAAAAACAATCCAGATATCTACTGATTTTTTTAGAACATTATACTTAATTTTTGGAACACAAACTATATATATTTTTTTAAAAACGTTAGAACATATATTTTAACTTTTAAAACACGAACTATAAAGTTTAGAACATACGACATATTTTTTAGAACATAAGTTATGTTTTTTAGAACATGTGTTATGTTTTTTCGAACATGAGTTATAAATTATATTATAGAACAAATGAAAAAATGATCGAGATATCTACTGATTTTTTATAACATTATACTTAATTTTTGGAACACAAAATATAAACTTTAGAACATACGTTATGTTTTTTAGAACATACGTTATGTTATTTAGAATATGAGTTATAAATTATATTATAGAACAAATGTAAAAATGGTCCATATATTTACTATTTTTTTAAAACATTATACTTAATTTTTAGAACACAAATTATAAAGTTTAGAACATATGTAACAATGGTGCCTTCTATGGTTACTTTGTTTTTGACAAAGTACCATTACTTGGTGTGTTTTCACCATTGGATGATGGAGTGTAAAATTAATCCAATGGTGAAAACACACAAAGTAAGGCTTACTTTGTCAAAAACAAAGTAAGCATAATATTTAGAACATCGTCCTTAACATTTTAAAATATAAATTACAAAAATATAGAGGAATTGAATAAATAAGAAATTAGAGAATGTTCTTGGATTTTTTTTTCTATTAATAATTCATTATTATGCACATTTCTTTTTTTCCTATTAATAATTTATTATTATGCACATTTCTTTTTTTTCTATTAGTAATTAAGTTTACCTCTCATCCCAAAACGCTAATTAATTTGTTCGTGTTCTAACTGAACTGTCGCTTGCTCCCCGGAGTCTCGCCGGAGTGCGGTGGTCGGCCGCCGGAATTTCACCGGAGTTACCGGAAGCGCTAACCAAGACTATCACGAGATAGCCAACAATCAGGGGAGTCCAAAAGTACACTTCATTCACTATTAAAATCGCCTAAAAGGTCAGGATCTAACACTTTCTTGGTGCAAAAGACTCGCTCCAATCACCAAATTTTTCGATAAAAAAATATCAATATTGGTCTCAAAATCTTCCTTATTAAGGAATTTAATGGTGAAATTTTCGTTTGAAAAGGTTGTCAGAATCAAGAGTTATAGAGGAAAATAGGATTGAAGAAAATAAAAAAAAAGTTGCAGTCGCTGAATCGCAGTTTTCTTTCCAACCTCTATTCTCCTCCGCGGTTCCCAAAAAAAACAGTGAAAGTTAATAATAATAATAATAATAATAATAATATATATAGTAATGTTAATATAAAATAATAATAAATAATTAAATGGTCCACTTAATAAAAACAATTTCATAAATTTAATTTGTTTTAATACTATAATTAAAATTTTAGTTTACAAAATAGGCTCTATAAAATTACGGATGTTATAAAATCACACTTGGGATTTAGTTCCACTACTTCAAGGCAAGAGACCCATTGGTTGCCGGTGGGTCTACAAGTTGAAACACCAATCAGACGGTAGCATTGCACGCTTTAAGGCACGTCTTGTGGAAAAGGGATACACCCAACAAAAAGGAGTGGATTTCACCGCTACATTTGCACCTGTAGCCAAATTCACCACCATTAGAGTTATCGTAACAATTGCTACTACAATAAATTGGCACATATTACAGCTAGACATTGATAATGCCTACCTCCACGGCGACCTTCAAGAAGACGTGTATATGTCTCTACCACTAGGGGTTCCTAAATCCACTCCAACACAGGTCTACAAACTCCGGAAATCCCTTTATGGCCTCCGACAGGTCGGAAGGCAGTGGAATGCCAAGCTCATTATAACCGTTCAGAAAATGGGTTTCGTCCAGTCCATAGCCGATCCCTCTCTTTTTATCCTCATCCAGGGTCATCACACCACCATCTTGCTCATCTACGTCGACGACATCATCCTTGCAGGAGATCACTTACCAACCCTCACCCTCACCCTCACCCTCACCCTCACCCTCACAAAGCACAGCCTTCACAGTTCCTTTAGCATTAAGGACCTCGCCCCCCTGCATTACTTTCTTGGTTTTGAGTTCTCTCACAACTCTCACGATATGCACATGTCACAAAGAAAGTATATTTGAGAGCTCTTACAAGACATACGTTTTCTAGAATGCAAACCCGCCTCTTCCCCAGCTTTGCCCAACCCAAAACCCAGCCCACATGCCACAAAGCTCCCTGATCTAACCCCATACAGACAATTAATTGGAAAGCTCCTATATCTTACCCACACTAGACCTAATATCTCCTATATCGTCAATCACCTATCACAATATCTCACCCAACCCACATCAGATAATATAAACAATGTTCACAGGATACTTCATTACCTCAAAGGTACTATCGGTTTGGGCCTTTTCTTTCCTGCATGCAATGATCTCTAGCTACAGGATTTCTCCAATTCCGATTGGGCCTCCTGCTCTACTACTCGTAAGTCGATCACCGGCTACTATCTCCAGATCTTCTTCAGAGGCTGAATATAGGGCTATGGCCTCCACCTCATGTGAACTCCACTGGATCACCAGCCTCCTTCGCACCTTACAGCTTTCACCCACTACTTCCTCTCTTCTCTTTTGCGACAACACCAGAGCCATGCACATTGCTCAGAACCCTGTGTTTCACGAGCGGACCAAACACATTGACATAAACTGTCATGTGATCTGTGAACGAGTCCAGTCCGACCTCATCAGGTTAATGCCCATCTCATCGGTTGTACAGATCGTCGATCTCTTCACCAAGCTCCAACATGCACCGCATCTTCGATTCCTTGTTGGCAAACTCGGCCTGCGCAATCCTTACGCACGTCCAGTTTGAGGGAGGATAATACACAGCAAACTCAAAACATCAACTGTCACTCACCATTTGCGGAAGAAATACAGAGAAAGAAGAAGAAGAAAACGTAAAAGGAAGAAGAAGAGGAGTTGTACAGTTCAAACTCAAAGCTTTAGACTTTATGTCTACTTTATCTCCACTTATTGCATCTGTCGAAGACCTTTGGAATAGCCAGAGGGGCTTTTTTGTCTTTCTACCAGTAGCATATTCTAGAAGCAGATTCACCACAATATGGTACAACACAACCTTACTTGATCAAACACCCAGACCATCTCAACCACTCATCACAACCCATCTTGATCAAAGGCTATGATTGTGCCACTTGTGTCATCTTGATCAAAGGCTATGATTGTGCCACTTATGTCTGTCCTTTTTATTTTTACTTGTTGAGCAAACCTAAATTAGTATAAAGATATATTTACTATTCCCAAATGTTTCAATGAGAAATTAATACAAAAGCTTTGCTTACCTCATTCAATATTATTAATCCTCAATCCTCATAAAAACCAAAATTGAATTAATGATGAGAAAATCATCCATTATGTAGAACCCGTAAAACCATAAAAAGACCACATCGTTTGGAAGGAGGAAAAAAATTAATACAGAAAGGATTTACAATATTTACATAACATTAAAAATATTTAATGAAGGAAATACGAACAAAATCAAAGGAAAATTAATATAACAAAATCAAATGAATTGTGGTCATTTACCGTTAGATCTAAGCTGATTAAATATAAGCTTTAGGATGCTTTGAATCTCCATCCCATGTTTTTTATCAGCCTAGATCTAACGGTGAATGACCACAATTCATTTGGGCATCAGGGTCCATGTGAACACTACTGTTATTATATAACAGTGGGAATAATTGAGCAGTAAAAGATGGAAAAGAACACACAAATAAATCGGAAATTCATAACAAATAAATTGAATGAAGAAACATAAGCAATAAAACAATTTATAATGAAAAAACACAGGTTAAATGAACAAAAGGATAACAAATAGATCGTTGAAATTTTTACAAAGAATATGGATAATCAAAGAACGCCAACCAAATGTTTATATATATATATATAAATCATTTCTTAAACCTAACGTTACAAATTACAATCACTAACCCTTCATCTCCTAATTAGAAATAAGACATGTCGACCGGTCAGGTACCTGCCTAGGCCTGTCCCTTAGACCGGGTTCGGATAAGAAAAATTGACCTCCGATCTAGAACGATCCAAGCCCGTTAAAGTATGTTTATGTTTTGGATGGAGTTGAGATTGATAAAAATAGCATGGAACAGCCAATCCGGCATGCCCTATTCATATTAATTAGTGAATTTATATATTAAATATTTATTTTTAAGTATAAATTTTAACCAATTAAAGTTGACTTGTGTGGTTAAGGTTCTCAAGTCGTTTAAGTTGGATCTCGAGTCTGAGTCATAGCGTACCCAAAAAGTTTTAATTGGGAGAGGATCCACCTAAAAGGTGCCTAACGAACCTCAAACCGAGAAATTGGACAAACTATAAAAAAAAGTATAAATTTTATATATTTTCTTTAAGTGAGTTTATATGAGTTGGGTTTAAGATTTGATTTTTAAACCAAGTGCGCATAAATTAAGAGCGGACTGGGCTTTGGCTAAGTATTTTTAAATAAAAGCCTATCAGGTCCCGCTCAAGCCCAACCCATGAATATATCTATTAAAAATTAACTGAAGAAGATTGTTAGTTATTCCCTTCCTCATTCATTTCCTAACATTTATTATTCTTCCTATTGATTCAGACATGACACATATTCTTTTATCACTTTTATAAATGATCAGGAGCCCCTAATAAATACCTGGCTTAGGTGTGTTGGTGCGGTCAGTTATCCTCCTTTCTATGGATTTGTTGTATTGAAATGTTAGGGGTGCGGCTAGCAAGGCTACCCGTATCCATGTTAATGATCTAATTAAACATTTTAACCCTTCTTGTTTTGCTTTAATGGAAACTAAGATTAGTGGAGATAAAGCAGATGAGGTGGTTAAAAAGTTTAGGAGCTGGAACTGTGTTAGATCGGAGGCTACTGGCCGAGCTGGGGGGATTTGGCTTTTCTGGAAGCCAGATCGGGTTCATTTCGATATTATTAGCATGGACAAGCAGTTTATTCACTATAAAGTGAGTGTCTCCGGTAATAATTCTTTTTTAATTACCCTGGTGTATGCTGACCCTATTTTAGCCAATCGGAAACGGCTTTGGGAGGTTCTTTACTCTATGAGTGTCAGCATATCTGAGCCCTGGTTTGTGGCGGGTGACTTTAATGATATTGCTTTTATGAGTGATCAGAGAGGGGGTTCGCATCATTATGTTATTCGCTGCCTTCACCATAAGAATAGTATGGATTTATGTGGGCTTTCTGATCTTGGGGCCTCCGGTCATAAGTTCACTTGGAAGCGCAACAGTACCTTTGTTCGGTTGGATAAAGTTTACGCTAATGTTTTAGCGCAGACTTCTTTCCCTGAGAGTTCTGTGTTAAATCTCCCGTTCCGCCATTCGGATCACTGTCCTATTTTATTTAGGCTGTTGAGAGGCAATCGTCCTAGGGGTGAGAGACCGTTCCATTATCAATTGGCTTGGGAGTCTCATCCTATGTTTAAGGATTTCGTTCATGATAATTGGAAACCTCACTCGAATGTCCTTCAAGCTGCTGAAGGATTCAGGAATAATATGCTGGGGTGGAATAGAAATGTCTTTGGGCACATTATTAGAAGGAAGAATAAGTTATTGAATAGGATGGAGGGTATTCAGCGTAGGTTGGAGGTGAGGTTTGATCATGGTTTGGATGGCCTCCTCAGAACCCTTCAGAAGGAGCTGGAGGCTGTGCTCAGGCAAGAGGAGCTTCTTTGGTTTCAAAAGTCTAGAAAGTCTAGGAAGTCCTGGATAAGAGATGGGGATCGTAATACCAGGTATTTCCATATTTCTACCATTATTAGAAGGCGGAGGAATAGAATTGATGCCATTAAGGACTCTAATGGTGATTGGGTGTATGAAGATGAGGAGATTCGGAGATTGGCCCTGGAATTCTATAAGGATCTGTTTAAAGAGGAGCCTGTTTATCTGGAGAGGGCTCACTCTGTTGCTACCTTTCCTATGATTGGAGAGGTTAGCATTCAGGATGCCTTTCACCCTATCTCCCTGAAGGAAATAGACCAAGCCATTTTTAGTATTGGGGCTACTAAAGCTCCTGGGATTGATGGTCTGCCTGCTCGTTTTTACCATAAGCACTGGGAGGTTGTGAAGGAAGGTATCTATAATTTTATCATAGGTGTTTTTAATGGTTCTCAGGATATAGAGCTGGTGAATAGAACCCTTCTGGTTCTGATTCCTAAAATTGAGAAGCCTTCTTCCTTTATGCATATGAGACCTATCAGTCTTTATAATGTTCTTTATAAGACTGTTACAAAGATTGTGGCTAATAGAATCCGTTGCATTCTTCCTGAGATCATATGCCAGAATCAATGAAGTTTTGTGCCTGGTAGACAAATGATGGATAATGTGGTGATTGCCCAAGAGATGGTCCACACGATGAAGATCAAGAAGGGGAAGAAAGGCATTGTGGCTCTTAAGTTGGATTTGGAGAAAGCCTATGATCGCATCAACTGGAGTTTCCTGATGGAGAGTCTGGAAAGAGCAAGGATCCCTGACAGTTGGAGAAGGTTAATTAAGGTTTGTATCTCTTCTCCTATTTTTCAAGTTATGATTAATGGTGATATGTCGGAGGAATTCTCTCCGGGCCGGGGTATCCGTCAGGGTGACCCAATGAGTCCCTTCCTTTTCGTTATTGCTATGGAGAGGTTGTCTCATCTTATTCAAGATGCTATTGATAATGGGAATTTCCACCCAGTGGCTATCAATAGTTTCTGTCCCCAGGTTACTCACTTATTCTTTGCAGATGATGTCCTAATCTTCCTGGAAGGTAATGAGGAGCAGTTGAGTGTTATTATGGATATTCTTGATTGTTTCTGTTCAGCCTCTGGGCAGAAGCTTAATGTCCAGAAGTCTAGGATGATGTGCTCTAAAAATATGAACCAGAGAGTCTGTAAAAGGTTAAGTGATCTGTCGGGTATTCCTCTGACTGGCTCCCTAGGGAAGTATCTGGGTATTCCCCTCCACAGTGAGAGAGTGTCTAAGGTGTCTTTTAAAGATACTTTGGATAAAGCTAATATAAAGTGTGCCACGTGGAAAGCCAAGACTCTCTCTCTCTCGCTGGCCGCCTTACATTAATTCAATCTGTTAATTGTGTGACTCCCAATCATATTATGCAGGCTTGTCATCTTCCGGATCATGTGCTTAAAGATCTTGATAAAATTAACCGTATGTTCCTGTGGGGAGAAGCTGAGGAGGGGAGAAAGATCCATCTTGTGCCTTGGAGTGAGGTTTGTCAGCCTAAAGATTCAGGAGGTCTGGGCATTAGGAAAGCTAAAGATAATAATAAAGTCTTATTAATGAAACTCCTGTGGCGAATGTGGCAGTGTCCTACAACTCTTTGGGTCCAGCTCTTATGCGGGAAGTACCAGAAGGATAAGGTGTTAGGGGGGCCTAAGGAGAGAGTGGTTAATTGTTCATTTCTTTGGAAAGGCATTAGTGCTGTGTTTGCTGAATTTTGTTCTGGGATTGGGTGGAATGTGGGTAATGGCAGGTCCATCAGTTTCTGGAAGGATATTTGGGTAGGTAAGAAGCCTTTATTGGAGGTTTGTACTTTCTTGCCTCCGTTGGACGTTCAGGACTGGAGGATTGCTGATGTTGTGGATTCTGAGGGTGAGTGGATTTGGGATAAATTTGATTCATACCTCAGTCTGGAATCGCTCCTTTCTATTAGAGGGGTTCACATTAGTAATCAAATTGAGGATCAGGATAGTTACTATTGGGCGCTGACAAACAATGGGGCCTATTCGTGTAAATCTGTTTTTCAGGCATTCTATCAGGGTTTGGATTCTTCTTCCCCAGGGGTGTGGAAGACGATTTGGGGCTTGAAAGTACCATACCGCATTAGGAGCTTCCTATGGCTTGGGGCTAGGAATAGGTTGCTTACTAACTCGGACAGAAAAAGGAGGCACCTGGTGGATTCTGGAGCCTGTGGTAGATGCAGAGGGTTTGAGGAGACGTTGTGCCATGCTCTCAGGGATTGTGAGAAAAGTTTAGAGGTTTGGAGAAGAATTCTCCCTAGGGATGTACTTCCTTCCTTTTTAGCCCATTCTGAAAATAATTGGTTTGTTGATGGTATTAATGGGATTCTTCTGCATGGGAATCAAGGTGTTCTTCTTTTTGTGGCGGTGTGCCATCAGATTTGGAGGTGGCGGAACGAGGAGATCTTTGGAGGAGGAGTGGTTTCTATGCCAAATGTCCTTGATTTCTTTTCTAAGAAGATTAGTACCTGGGTTGAGAGTTTTGGTGAGGAGCCCTTAGCTAGGGTGGTTCAGAGGAAGGAGGTCAATCTTTTAGGCTGGTGTAGGCCGAGTGAAGGTGTGGTTAAGCTCAACACTGATGGATCTTGTCTGAGAGACGGGAGAATTGCTGTAGGAGGGGTCCTTAGAGACGATGGAGGCAGGTGGGTTTCTGGCTTCTCTCAGAATTTGGGTATTGGTTCTTCCTTTTCTGCAGAGCTTTGGGGGATTCTCTCTGGCCTGAAGCTGGCTAAGGATCTAGGGATGAAGAAGCTTCTGGTTGAGTCAGATAACCAAGAAGCGGTTAAAATGATTTCTGAGGGCAAGTCTGTTTGCCGGAATAGCTTGAATATTATTAAAGGCATTAAAAGGATTGGGTCCTCCTTTGAGTCTATTAAGTTTGTTCATATTTATAGGGAGCAGAACCGCGTCGCGGACCGTCTTGCAATGGAAGGCACTCTGCTTTGTTGGGTCTTTCTACCTTTTCTTCTCCACCGGGCTTCATTTCTTCTTTGATCTTAGAGGATGTGGTGGGGGTCAGTTTTCCTAGGCTGATCCCGGATTGAGTTGTTTTGTTTGTTTTTTTTTTTCTTTTCTTTCCTACAAAAAAAAATAAGAGATATGGCCCCATATATCTAATTACTCATAAGCCCGAGATATTGAGGCGTTTCACGAAGTTCATGATCATGAATCCTTTTAAAAATTAATTAGATAGAAAAATAAAAACTTTAAGAACTTATCAAGGTCGGAAATAACTTTTAGACGAATTCCAAGTTTTATGTAGTGGAAAGGAAATTGAACATCAGTTGTAAATTTTGAGTTATAATATATAGATCAGATTTGAATTGAAAATATATAATTAAAGAACAGTTGAACCGATGGGATTAATTAAAAGAAAAACAGTAAAGCAAATTTAAAATCAGTTATATATTAAATGACTTTGCTGTTAAGAAAGCTAGCTCTTTGCTTTCTGCTAAATGGAAAGGCAAGCAGATCAGATCAACTGCTTTTAACGTTGGACATACATCAAACTAATTAATTGATTCCCTTTCCATGTTGTCTTCCACTTTCAGTCTGTTAAAGCACCATCAAGAATACGTATTTATTTACATTAATTATTAATTATTAATTATATATAATACTATATCCTATGAATTGTATTTCCTTATATATACATGAACATTTATGTTTCTCATCTGGTGTCCAAATGTAGCTTATCCAAAACAAATTGAGATAAAATTAATGGCATCTGCATTTACATCATTGCCAGGGCAGCAACCGCCTGCGGCTGCCGGAGAAACTGTGCAACCTAATATTAATATTCCTCAGGCCCAGGCAGTTCCATCCACTAGTTATAGCAACTGGCATTCTTCGGGGTCTATTGGGCCATTCTTTGGAGTTATTTCCGTTCTTGCAATTCTTGCTATTCTTTCTTGCATTTTGGGACGGGTATGCACAGGCGGAGCCTCACTTGACAGCTTTAAGCTTAGAGGGTCACGGTGGATGAAGCGGAGAGGGCGGTGGTGCAGGGGTGGTGGAGATGTTGAAGTCGGAGCTAAGGTTATAGCTCTTGGTCATCATCAAGAAAAGCATGCTGCTGATGATGATGTTAAGGCCAAGGATGTTGAGGTTGATCCACCTCAACCTTGATAGTAACGATTATTGTTTTCCAATGAAACATGTTCATGTAGTTTTTAGGGGTAGTTTATAAAAGAAAAAAAATCCAATTTTTTTTTTTTTGTTAGAAAAGTACTTCAGTTGTTATTGTTATTAAATCGAGAATTTTTTCATAATATACATGATAAACTGTGTACATTTGCGGAGAAGTTCAGGAAATTTAGCCACATTGTTTTAAGAAAAAATGCTGATTTAGATTTAACATATTAAATAATATAAATTTAACCTTAACATTTCTAATTAAGATCTTTTTTCAACAATTAATATCAATTTTACTTTTAAGTTATCAAAATTTTAAAAAACCCGGTTTGACTACTATTTAACTGTACATTGGACATTTCAAACAGGTCTGTCGATAAATTGAAGTAGTTTCGTAATTTCTTTTATTGGTTATTTGTAACTATATATTTTTTTTGAAGAGATTTGTAACTATATTATTAATACAGTAAATATATTAGACAATTTGACAAAAAGAATTGTAATTAACTTATATGTGACATACATAGTTATTAGCGTTTTAATTTTTTGTAATTGTGCGAGTAACATACTAAATATATTAGACCAATTGATACTTGGAAGGTCTGAAGTGACAGTTAAATAACAGTCAAACCAGTCTTTTTAAATTTTGATAACTTAGAGCTAAAATTGATCTTGCTTGAAAATGTTAGGGTTATATTTGCATTATTTCGTACGTTAAGGCTAATTCTTCACTTTTGTATGGAAAAATTCTTTACACTTGGATGAATGTCACCCTTCGGACCCGGAAGACTCACATGAACCGTCTGATCGGGAGAAATGAACATTCCCTAAAGATGTAAACAATACCCTTCAACCACATGGAGGAATCTCCACCATCCGTCCTAGTAGTCGTACGGTTGAGAAAGGGCAACTGGTGGATCAAGATAAACGGTTGCACAAATGACATGAGGTATACTATACCTGGTATAGGACAAAGTGCGCCACTTGACACCTAATAGGCTCAAAGGCCTCAGGCCCATTGAAATCAGGACACCTAGTAGCATGCTTGCTACATGGTAGGGTCCACCACCTGACAACATCATAGTTTGGACATGGCAAAACCAAACAAAGGTTGACATATGTCCGATGACTCATTGGGGCACACTCCTAGAATGACGCCACTTACCATTAACGTCCAGTATAAATAGATAGGATACATGATCCATATGAGGTATGTAAACACATCAGTTACCAATACTCTTATTATCTTCAACCGTCCTACAACTATTGCTAACTTAACCATCAAAGCGGGTTTGTCGACCCCTCACTTGGTGCAATGAGTGTGGAATTGTTCGTATCTCTAGAAGATTGTTCGTATTAAACGATATCATTAGTGCGGTGAGAGTGGAATTCTTCGGCCTTCATAAGAGTAATTGTTTCCGCCCACAGAATCATCTTAAAGAGCGTTAACCTCTAGGACCAATCATCCAAGAGGAGGCATGGTGGAATCTCAACCAGATTCCGACTATTCTTCCACGACCAACACCATCAAGAACTTATGGACCCTCAACACCAGCGGCTCCTCAAAGAAATCAGCATGCAGTTTAGCTAGAACCTGAATTAGGCTTAATGTGAAATGGATAGTGTTAGAGCATAGCACGCATTGGAAATGGTAGAGATGAAGGAAATGCTAAGAGTGGTAGAGGAGGTTATATGTCGTGCCAACTGCGAAAACACTTGTGCCACAGTCGAGCATCCTTTCCAATCGACTGCCTAGTATGTAAGGAGTCCATCATCTCAAAGGCTGTATTCCAAAATGCATAGTCGATCTATACGAAGGATTGTAATGGTGCATACAACGGGTAGGTACTCAGTCTCCAAGGTGATGATTATATGGATTTATCACTCGAAATTCGTAGGTGAATAGAGGAGTTGTAGAGGGTGCGAAGGCAGAAGCCTAAGCATCATTCCAGAGATAGGCATGATGAGGATGATAATGAGCCGTAAATGCATCATTCAGTCAGAGAAAGGTTGGGGGAAAGGTAGAGGCCAGAAGAGGAGGAGGAGGATAGGCCCATCAGTAAGCGCGGAATGTATCAAATGTGTTATCACCGTTTCAGATAGGATTTTGTAGTTTATAGTTTTGTCTTTATTTTTTAGTCTCAATGTATGTTTTCCCATGATTATGAATGACGTTTATCTTATTTTGGTCTTAATTAGATTTTTGAGTTATTTCAGGTAGTTGCAATCCTTGAAAGGATTGAAAAGCACAAAATTCCCAAAACCAACTCGGTGAGCTACAAAAGCAACTCGATGAGTGTTAGGCATGAATATGACTGCAATTAAACAGCTTGTTAGTAACAAATTGTGGGTGTTTTAGGTGAAATATTACCTAAAAGAAGGACTTATAAGTGTTTCTTGCAGATTTGTATTGATTAAGTCAAAAGGGCTGCTACACAGCCTGTTTTGTAAGAAACCACGAGGAGTTGAGCAACCTTTGATCCAGCGGATCTCCACTGTGTACCTGATGACGGATAGCGACTGGACAAGTGGCAGGAGCAGCGTGGCAGGAGCGGCAGAAAAAGGAGAGGCAGAAAAGCAACAAGATGACAAGATGGATCACCCCTTGAGTGTTCAAGGGTAAAATATAATTTAATCATTCCTAGTAGTCTAGCTGCAGAAAAACAATCTTTTTAGTATTTGTAATATTTTGTTTGTACGGATCGTTTTTCCCTCCTTTATATAGACGTAGTGGAGGGAAAGCGAAGGGAGACTTTTTATCTAAGATTTTAGGATTCTTGGAGAGAGGCGAAGCTCTCTAAGGAGGATGACTCCATTGATGGAGATTTGTGGATATCCCTCAGGCTGTTTGCTCTGCACTATGAGCGAGTAGTCGTTTTGAATAGGTTGGCCAGTTAGGGCCGGTTATGTAAGTCTTCGTCTATCTTATTTATGAATGAATGTTGATACATTATGATGTGTTTGATAAAGCTTTAACTGATTTCCAAAATGCAAGTATATTAGTGTAGATGCATGATAGGACACTACTTTCATCTTCACGGAACCATTTATCAATCATCCAACCCCGAAACAGAAATGTCAGGAGGTTGTATCAAGGGTTTTCTTCACTGAAATGTTGTTTCGATCGTAATGCAAGATAGAACCATCCTTAGGGACGCCTACGGTTGTAGTACAACTTAGAATCTTAAGAACACACGAGAGTTAACTTAAGTGAGCATTAAAATAGAAACCTTGGCGTCACTTTACTTCATTCATGAATAAATAGGATATCTGTAGACTGAAAGTAACCTGTTCCGCTGTGCTTAACCTGTTCTGCCTTTTTATCATCTTTAAATACTCTTATTAATCAACTGAATATTTGACTTTGTTTTTGTTTAAACAACATCTCTCAATATAAAGAAATCACACAACACGAACGCCCTGTTCTGCAAAGTTTTTCTAGTAAAATTTGGTCATCAATCACTGTGGAGACGATACTCTATTTATCACTTTATTACTTATATCTAGTGCACTTGCTAGAGTGTGTTTAGAGGACAACAAGTTTTTGGCACCGTTGCCGGGGATTGAAAGCAACAAAATTTATTTGAAAATTTATGTGAAACAAGGTGTTTTTAATCTGTTTGCTAAGTCGTGCAGGGAGAAGAAGTTCTTTTCTTGTCTATGCGCAGAGCTGGACCACCAGTTTTTCCTATCGATCTTGAGTTAGAAAGAACGTGTAGACGAAACCGAGTGGGAGCTCGACGAGCAAGACAAAGAGAAAGAAGAATGGCTGGAAGAATACCGGAACAAGTTGTTCAGCCAAATCCTGAACAAGAAGGAGAAAACAATAATCCTCCAGTTATGAGGATCAGAGATTATTCCAGACCCACCACTGAAGGACACTCATCGTGTATTGTGTTGCCTAACGAAGGGAACAACATGTTTGAGGTGAAGGGATCTATGATACAAATGTTGCAGGCCGCAGTACAATTCAATGGATACCAGCCGGAAGATCCAGATGGACATATCCAGGAGTTCGTTACACTGTGCAACACCTTCCGATCAAACCGAGGAGTCTCCGATGATGTGATCAGACTAAAGCTGTTTCCTTTCTCTCTCAAAGATAAAGTGAAGAACTGGTTAAAGAACCTACAGCCAGGAACCATCACCACTTGGGAATAAATGTCCAGTGCTTTTCTGATGAAATACTTTCCACCTCGACAAGCCATAAAACTCAGAAATGAAGTGTCTCGATTTGTACAAGAAGAGGACGAGTCGTTGGCAGAGGCGTGGGAAAGGTATAAAGAACTGTTAAGAAGGGTACCGAATCATGGCATCCCCATGTGGATGCAAGTGCAGAATTTTTACAATAGAGTCACCAACATTTATAAAATCCAGATTGAATCCATTGCTAATGGTAACCCAGAAGATCTTGAACCACAAGCCTTATACGACCTTATTGAGAAAGTTGTGAGCACAAGTTACAACTGGCACTCAGCTAGGAGTGAAGGAAAAAGTGCGAGGAATGATGATGTTGTGTCAAAACTGACAACCCAAGTGGAACAGCTTGCCAAGCAGCTTAGCAAGATCAATGTCTCGTCTATTCATAGTGAGCCACCATTTATTGGTGATTGTGATTTTTGTGGAGGGCCGTATTTCAACATCAACTGTCCTAGAGTCAAGCAAGGAAAATGTGAGCAGGAACAATGTGATTATACCGGGTACAATCAAAGGAATCCACCAAACCCATACTCCAATACCTACAACCCAGCTACAAGAAATCATCCAAACTTCGGGTGGACTGGTCAGCCGAATCAACAGGATCAACCAAGGTATCAGCATCAACAAGGAGGCCATTACTAGAGGCAGCCTCAACAAATATATAAACAACCTATCCCACCAAAGGAGGATGTAGAACAAGACATGAAGACAATGATGATGCAATTCATGAAGCAGACACAGGCTTCAATCAAAAATTTGGAGACACAAGTCCATCAACTTGTTGCATCATCGTCAAAAGGAAAAGGGATAATGCCAAGTAACACCGAGACAAACCCCAAAGGAGATGTCATGGCCATCACTTTACGATCTGGTAAGGAAACTCACTTTCCTTTATCAACTGATAAAAGTACTAAGTGTGCAGGTACTTCTCAAATTATTGAAGAAAAGAAGGAACAAGCTGTTCCCAGCCAATGAGAGGCCGTAGGGGTAGAACTGACCGTTGATCAGGACCAGGAGGAACAAGGAAAGAGGTACAAACCACCTTCGCCTTATGTGCCACCTGTACCTTATCCAACGAGGCTGATAAACAAGAAGCTTGAAGAGCAAAACTCAAAAGTGTTAGACACCTTGAGGAAGTTGCATATCAACATCCCCTTCGTGGAAGCACTTGCCTAGATTCCCACATATGCGAAGTTCTTAAAGGATATATTGTCAAACAAGAAGAAGTTGGAAAATATATCAATGATCCAATTAAACAGAGACTGTTCTTCAATACTCCAGAACAAGCAGCAGCTTCGGAAAAAGCTGAAGGATCCAGGGAGTTTTTCTATACCCTGTTCAATTGGAAAGTTAAATATTGAAAATGCATTATATGATCTAGGAGCGAGTATAAACCTAATGCCATATTCCGTGTATGCTAAGCTAGGGCTAGGAGAACCACAACCAACTAGAATGTCCATTCAGTTGGCTGATAGGTCTGTATGTTACCCTAGAGGAGTAGTGGAAGATGTGTTGGTAAAAGTAGGCAAATTCATACTGCCTGCTGATTTTATCATAATGGACATAGATGAGGATTTGCATGTTCCTATTATCTTAGGTAGACCATTCTTAGCGACGGGTAAAGCCCTGATTGATGTCGGAGAAAGAAAATTATTTTTGAGAATTAATGGAGAGGAAATCATTTTCAAAATGAATGAGGCTATGAGACGAGCTAACACTGGTGATGACACATGTTGTTTCTTAGATGATTTCCAAAGTCTGTCTACTTCGCAGGAACATGGACAGGATGCTCTAGAGGCTCTCTTGGGAGAAGAAGTGAATTTATGTGAAGGAACAGGCTGTTCCATTGAAAACCATGTTTCAACACTCCCTCCAGATCCCACTGCCCCCACTTATTAAGAACCACCTGAAATACCCACCGTGCCATTGACTAAACCTGAACTAAAACCTTTACCATCACACCTAGAGTATGCATTTCTTGAGCCACCTAGCGGAAGCCCAGTGATTATATCTTCAAAACTAACCCCTGATCAGAAAGCTCAACTGATGGAAGTATTACGAAGAAACAAGGAGGCTATTGCATGGAAAATTGATGATATCAAGGGAATTAGTCCAGCAGTATGCGTGCATAGAATTCTGATGGAGAAAGATCACAAGCCGTATATCCAGCCACAATGCAGACTGAACCCCCACATGAAGGAGGTTGTGAGGAAAGAAGTGATAAAGCTATTGGATGCTCGAATCATTTATCCCATCTCTGATAGTCTCTGGACCAGCCCTGTTCATGTAGTGCCAAAGAAAGGAGGTACCACGGTTGTTCTAAATGAAAAAAAATGAGTTGGTCCCAACCATAACCATAACGGGGTGGCGAGTGTGTGTTGACTACCGAAAGCTCAACGAGGCAACAAGGAAAGACCACTTCCCTTTACCCTTCATTGATCAGATGCTAGAACGTCTAGTAGGTTATGCTTTTTACTGCTTCCTTGACGGATATTCTGGGTACAATCAGATAGCAATCCATTGTGAAGATCAAGAGAAAACAACTTTCACTTGCCCTTACGGGACTTATGCTTACAGACGGATGCCATTCGGTTTGTGCAATGCTCCAGGCACGTTTCAGAGGTGCATGATGTCCATATTTCATGATATGGTGGAACGAACAGTGGAAATCTTCATGGACGATTTCTCCGTCTATGGAAACTCATTTGGAAGCTGTTTGAACAACCTAGAAGCTGTGCTAGTGCGATGTAAGGAAACCAATTTAGTCTTAAATTGGGAAAAATGCCACTTCATGGTCACTGGTGGCATAGTTTTCGGGCATCAAATCTCTGAAAAAGGAATGGAAGTAGACAAAGCCAAGGTGGAAGTGATAGAGAAACTTGCCTTTCCCACCAATGTAAAAGACGTGAGAAGTTTTCTTGGACATGCAGGGTTCTACCGAAGGTTTATAAAGGATTTCTCAAAGATCGCATTACCTCTGTCAGCTTTGCTACATAAAGATGTGGACTTCTCATTTGACACAAGCTGTGTCAAAGCATTTGAACTATTGAAGGGCAGGCTGATCAACTCACCTATATTAGCAGGACCCAACTGGGAACAGCCGTTTGAAATGATGTGTGACGCTAGCGATACATGTGTAGGAGCAGTTCTTGGGAAAAGGATTGAAAAGAAGTTCCAGCCTATCTATTACGCAAGCAAGACATTAAATGAGGCCCAACAGAACTACACCACTACAGAGAAGGAGCTTCTTGCAGTAGTGTATGCTTTTGACAAATTCCGTCCCTACTTGGTTTTGTCAAAAGTCATAGTCTACACAGACCATGCTGCATTACGCTACTTGTTTGCGAAGAAGGATGCAAAGCCAAGGCTGATACGGTGGTTACTCTTACTCTAAGAATTCGATCTCGAGATCAAGGATAAAAAGGGGACCGAGAATGTAGCGGCTGATCATTTGTCCAGAATTTCTCATGAGAACAACCAGGAACAACCCGAGACCGTGGAGATTTTTCCCGATAAGCGTTTGTATTCCATGCAACCTGTTCCATGGTTTGCTGATATTGCGAATTTCCTTGCTAGTTCAATCAAACCTCATAATCTGTCCACTAACCAAAGGAAGAAGTTCTATGCTGAGATCAAATATTATTTTTGGGAGGAACCTTATCTTTTCAGGTTATGCGCAGATCAGATCATTCGCAGGTGCATCACTCAAGAAGAAGGACAGGCTGTTTTGAGCCATTGTCACGATCGAGAAGCCGGTGGACATCATAGCGCAAGCAGAACCGCAGCCAAAGTGCTCCAATCAGGTTTTTTCTGGCCCACCATTTTTAAAGATGCCAACATGTTTGTAAGTACTTGCAATGAGTGCCAAAGAAAAGGTAATATTTCGGCTCGAAATTCCATGCCCCTTAATAACATTGTTGTATGTGAAATATTTGACATATGGGACATAGACTTCATGGGACCATTCCCTACGTCTTATGGGCATAAATATATATTGGTTGCGGCAGATTATGTTAGCAAATGGGTTAAAGCAATAGCTAGTCCTACTAATGATGCTCGCGTGGTTGTTAAATTTTTGAAAAGGCTGTTCGCCCGATTCGGTGTTCCACGAGCTATCATTAGTGACCAAGGAACCCATTTTTGCAATGCCCAATTTAAAAGGCTGATGGGCAAGCTTGGAGTCACTCATAGAATTGCCACACCGTATCACCCACAAACAAGTGGGCAAGTAGAAATCTCAGATAGAGAGATTAAAAGAATATTGGAAAAAACGGTGGGCAATTCTAGGAAGGACTGGGCAAACAAGCTTGAC
Source organism: Euphorbia lathyris (assembly GCF_963576675.1). NCBI lineage: Eukaryota > Viridiplantae > Streptophyta > Magnoliopsida > Malpighiales > Euphorbiaceae > Euphorbia > Euphorbia lathyris. The sequence goes on from NC_088911.1 coordinate 40,350,264, forward strand.
GATGCTTTGTGGGCATATAGAACTGCATACAAAACACCAATTGGAATGTCCCCATTCAGATTGTTGTATGGAAAGTCTTGTCACGTTCCAGTAGAGATGGAGCATAGAGCCTACTGGGCGTTAACTTTCTTAAATTTTGAGAAACAGGCCATTGGTGAACAGAGAAGGTTGCAACTATGCGACATGGAGGAATTCAGGTTGTTCTCCTACGAAAATGCAGTCAACTACAAGGAAAAAACCAAGCAATGGCATGATAAAAAAATCCAGGAAAAAGTCTTTTACGAAGGACAAAGCATCCTCTAGTACAATTCAAGGCTCGGGCTGTTTCTAGGGAAGCTAAAGTCAAGATGGTCAGGACCCTACACTGTAAACAGGGTGTTCTGTCATGGCGCAGTAGAGATTTTCAAAAACGGTGATGATCCTTTTAAAGTAAATGGGCAGCGTCTGAAACCCTATCTCGAGAATGATAACAAGAGGAAGATTGGCACTGTCCACTTCCAGGATCCCCCGCAATAGCGTCAGGAACAGGGTGTTCGCTGCAAACACCAATTGCAGTAGGGAAGTACCCCCACAATTCTTTTTACTTTATTGTCCTAAAACATTTTTAGGTGTATTGCCTGATGGAAATTGAATTAATTCAGTATTGCCTTAGGAATGCATTTAATTTGCGCCATTTAAATCGCAGGGAAAAATAAAAACTTCTACCCTTGTCAACTAGGGTGAAGTTTTAAATTTTTGCCTGTATGATAATGGAACAGGAAAGAAAACAAGTGAAAAGATTTTTGGGGGGAAAAATAAATTGAAAGAAAATAAAGCATTAACCAAAAATAGAACTTTCAAATCGTAAGGAAAAGGAACGTCCAATCACACTTATTTGGGGAAATGAATTCTGCCTGCACACCTCCCTCGATAAAAACGAAGGAGGCGGTATGCAGTTAATTCAGGATTTGGATTCACTCCACTTTTAACCTTCCCCAAAGCGTCCCTTCACCTGGTCCGTGCTTATCGCCATACACACCGTTACAGGTGGCAGATAAAGAGGGGAGTCATTATGGCGGTTCTGTCAAAAGACCGTTCCACTCTTTTCTACTTAAAGGACGCAGGCTGCTTGCGGACCCTAGTAATTTTTTTTATAACTTTCCTTTCACACCATTACCAATACTTCTCCTAATAACCATTTGTGGGAGCACCATTTTTAGTCTGTGTTTCAGATGAGGACTCGAGGATCTGGCAAGCAAGTTAAAATCGAAGGTGTTTCAAAAAAGAAAAAGCCAAGGGAAAAATGAAGGGAACGAGCACAGTTGCATTTGTTCCTGATGAAAAATTGGTAAATAAGTTGTCGCAGTTCAAGGACGCGGCCGTGCAGACATACTATGAGGATCTTGCGCAACTGGAGTTTGGGCTTGTGAGAACAATTTTCTGGGACTCTTTGAAAAAGCTCAGACTTCCAGAGCGTGTGCGGAAGCATATAGAAGCAGGCCACTTCGGCTGCTTCTTTGAAATTAAGGAACCCGCCTACAAAGAGCTCACTTTGGAATTCCTGGCTACGTTCAAACACATTCCCGAGATCACAGACCCAGATGAGGAAGGGAAGTTTAGTTTCAGACTAATGACTCACACCCAGAGACCATCGTTGAACATGTTTAACAATTTATTGGGTGCCACAGATGACGATGACCTGGAGTCAGAAGGTTACAAAGAGGCGTTCACCCAAACCCCTGATGAGTTTGACCCAACGGCTTTCTGGCATTCAATTTCTGGCCATCCAGGTTACGACGGTAGTGCTTCAAAGGCTTCAAATATTAAAGACTATGCTATCTGGTACCTACATAAACTGGTCTCTAGAACCATCTTTGCCCGTGAAAACCAGGCCACTATTCCCCACGCAGACCTTACGGCTCTGTGGAGTATGATGAACGGGCACAGAATGAACTTAGGTTATTGGTTTGGGGAGTACATTAGTGCATTTGGAAAGAAGAACTCCTCAGTCATTTGTTGTGGCAGCATCGTGACTCGAATTGCAGAAGCCATTGGAGTTTTTAAGCCCGAAGACCGCACCCGGCTAACCGTTGTGAACCACCCAGACCAAATTGATTTAAGGAGTTTACAGAGCATGTTGTTCGGGAAGTTGGTGAATGGAAAGTGGTGAAGGATAATAGGCTAACATATAGCAGCGGAAATATAAAAATTTTAACCTATTTCCATTAACCCCAAGATCCGTTAATCGTTATTTCATACAAAGAGGGATAAGAAGGAATACCTTTTAGATGTTCTATCTACCGTTGCAAACGAAGTGCCCACAACTCTTACTTCGAGTTCCCGAGCACAAAACAAAACAAAGGAAGATCAAGTTAGAATCAACCGTTTATAACAACCAAAGTAGATTGTCTCTAATTAATCAACACAAGATCAAGGATAAAGAGAAAGAGATGAAAATCAATTGAACGGATGGAAGCGGTGAAAACTGTTGAAACACCTTTCCACATAATTTTGATTTGACAAAATTGTTTAAGTGTAATTAAAAGAATATTCTAAACACACTAAGTTTAAATGCTTTGATTTATTCTACTAATGTGTTTGTTCAATGTTGAGTTAAATTGTTTTATAAGACACAAAGATTAAAAGGCCCAAAGCCCAATACGGAAGTCAAAGCCCAAGTCAAACAGTTTAAGGCAACTCGGCCCGCGTATGTCAAAACGATGTCGTTATGTACAAAACGCAGCTCAGCGGAAGAAGGATCTAGAAGACCTTCGTGGAACAACTTCGGGACGAAGCTGCTGAGTTGATTCGACAAATAGTACAAGACAGCAGCTGAGCAAGAACAACTTCCAGACAAAGTGTTTCCACTTTGGGTAAAGTTCAAAAGACACAGAATGCTGTCTAGTTGACCTTACCATAAATGGAGAGACATTCTGCCGAGCTGACCAAAAGCTGACCGAGGACAGAAGATACTCAAATCTGATTGGCCGAGAGCTCTGAGCAAGACTGGGTGACAACGACAGGAAGCCGTTTCCCTCCAACGGTTATTTCGAAATTCGAAATGACCGATGCTTCAGACGTCTCTATAAATAGAGCCCTTCAGTTGCTTCATTCGATACAGAACTTGATCAAGCCATTACGCTGACCAAAATTCTACTCACGGTTCTGCAAGAAAAAGCAAAGCAATCTTACACTAAATTTCATATCTTTTGTGTAAAAGTCTAGAGTGATTATTCAATCATCTAAGGTGTCTTAGCAATCGTTGTTTAGGACAAACACTTATCATTTCTAGAGATTAGAAAGGAGAGGCTGAGTACTCGGTTATAGTACTCAGCGAGAGATTAGGATTGAGTAGAGGTATAGAGGAAGGTACTCTTGTTATACTCAGTTTCTAAGATTGTAAAAGGTTTGATGCTCTACCGTTAAAGAGCTCAGTAGAGAATTCGAAATCTCGGAACGTGTTCCGGGGACAGGACGTAGGCTTGGAGGCCGAACCTGGATAAATCTGCTGAGTAATATCTTTCTAACCTTAAACTCCTTTATTTATATATTGCTTGCTTAAACAAAACTGACCAAGTAAAGAGGTCACGCTGAGTTGTATACATTGAGTATCTAAGTTCAGGAATAGACTCAAGTGCTATCTCCTGACTTAACGAAAGAAGCTGACTTAGTCACCAGTTGACTAAGCTAGTGTCTTAATATACTCAGCGCGCTGTGTAATCCTTTTTCAAAGAAAAAGAAGTCAGCCTTAACATACTAAAATTTTAAATAGTTCATATCCCCCCCTTGGAACTAACTTGTTACGTTATAAGGGACCAACAAGTGGTATCAGAGCTTAAAAGCTCACGGTTAAAGGTTTAACTACCTTGAGCTGATCCCCACTATGGCTGAAAACAGTACTCGGTTTCTCCCAGGAAACCAAACAACTCAGATCTTACCTGAGGGACTGTCCATTACTTGGCCTCCCTTATTCTTCGGGTCTAACTATACCTTCTGGAAGAATAGGATGAAAAACTTTATTCAGGCAACAAACATGAGTGCATGGCTTTCAATAGTCCAAGGCCCGTTTGTTCCTGTTGAAGTTGTGGCTGGCCAAACAGTTGTCAAAGCTGAGGCCAAATGGACAGAGGATGATCTCAAGAAGCTACAAAATCACGCTTCGGCTATAAATATGCTTCACTGTGCACTTGATGCTGCAGAATATAATAAGATATCAGGTTGTGAGTCGGCACAAGAGATCTGGAAGAAGCTGGAAGTCACCTACGAAGGAACCAACAAGGTGAAGGAGTCCAAGGTGAACCAGCAGATGAGACTATACGAGCTGTTCGAAATGAACGATGATGAAGGAATATCTGACATGAATGCAAGGTTTACAAACATCATCAACGAGCTCAAGAGACTTGGGAAGATCTTCACCGAGGAAGAACGAGTCAAGAAGATTCTTAGGAGTCTTCCTAAAAACTGGCAAGCATAGAAGACAGCTGTTGAGGAAGCTCAAGACTTAACCACCTATAAATATGATGAACTCATCGGCTCACTGCTGACCCATGAGATCTCGATGAAGAATTTCGAGGTGAAGGAAAAGTCTGAAGACAAGAAGCAAAAATCTCTTGTCATGAAAGCTGACTCCACTGATGGGAGCTCAACAGATGATGAGGAGATGGCTATGTTCACCAGGAAGATGAAAAGGCTGTTCAAAAAGAATGACAAATATTCTAAGAAGCCTTACAGAAAGTATGATAAGTATAAAGCTGAGTCCAGCGACAGCAAATACAAGAAGGACAACTCAAAGCCCATTACATGCTTTGAATGTCATCAAACTGGCCATATTAAGTCAAGCTGCCCCACGATGAGGAAAGAAAAGAAGAACGACAAAAAGGCAATGGTGGCAACATGGAGCGACAGTGATGAGTCTTCATCATCAGAAGCTAATGCCACTGAGTCAGCAAAGATCTGTTTTATGGCTGACAAACTTGCTGAGCCGTGCATTTCTGAGCATGCTGACCCCTCCATTGCATCTGACGATGAGGAGCAATCAAATGAGGTAATATCACTTCCCCAGCTCAGAAACGAAATGGGTAATGCTCTGAGTGACCTCTATACACTTGTCAAAAAGTGTAATAAGAAAATTAGAGCACTCAAGAGGCACTGTGACGAGGTTGAAGAGGTCAAGCTAAGTGACCTCAGATTCCTTCTTCAGGACAACTCAACTTTGCATGATAACATGGAGATCATACATAAGTCTGTCTCTGAAGTCCAATCAGATTCAAAGAAACTGAGAAAGGACGTCACAAATATCCAGAACCAACTAAAGGTTCAAAACAAAAGAAATATTCCTCTGAATGCTCAGTATCGAAGTACTGGTCAGCAGAGATGGAATCCCCAGCGGAATGTCCATGTTGGGGTTTTGGTGTCCTATAGACAATTGTTCTAGGATAAAAACTTAATGTAAATGAAGTGTTCTTTATATCATTTGTTTTAATGAGATATATGTTTTATAACTATATAAAGGCGATCCCTTTTACGAACTAAATAAAGTCTAATAAAAGGAAATCCGTAAGTTTGTTTAAAGTGATTATAAAGTGTTCATACAAGCATGAAGTGAGACTAAACTTTATGATAAACTAATAAACTTAAAACCACCCCAAGTCAAGTGATATGTTAAGGATTGATATATCACTGTTGAGACTTGTATGTAACAATATCTTCTGTCCGACAGAAAGCTGATCTCACAAGCTTCATATATACAGATATCTGGACAGTTACATAGATCCGATGAAAAGTTATTCATTAGGATTGGGGATCCGATTTGAGATAATAGGATGGGTAGATTCATCCTTGTCACCTGTTCATCTCATTGGTATTAATAGATATAACTAATCCTCAGACTCAAAGGAATGTTAATTGGTCATCCTAAATTACTGAATGTGAGACTTTGATCCTGTTGTCCCACGATCCTTAACAAAGATGACTCTGGGGTGTGAACATCAAAGGTTGGGTGTCACAGGAGGTAATGTCAGGGTAGTTATACATTGGATTGAGCATTTATCACTCCCGATAAATGGGAGATACATCCAAGGATCGCTTGTGGAAGACTCGACTCTAAATCCTTGCAAGGTGATAGCTTAAGACTTGAAATACAGATTTCACTTAACCTATCTATTTGAGTTGACTCGGCCTGAACAAGTAAAATGAACGTCTCGCTATATGTGACTTGACATCATCCATAGTTATAAGATTCAGTTCAAGGATGTAGTTGATAAAGGATCGAATTATACTGTAACTAATACGGAAAGGTTAACGACAGAATCAACCTGTCTTCTTAACGGACTCTAGGGGAATGATTACAGACTTGCCAATAACATACTCAGTACATCATTCCGTTATGCAAAGATTAAATATAATTCTTGAAGAAATTAATTTAATAGTTGCATACGGCCAGAAGTAGTAAGAACCTAATGGATCACACATAAGACTTGGAACCAAAAGAGAGATGGATGTTATTAATTGATGGAAGCCCAATTGAGCCCAGTAAGGCCCATTTAATTAAGGGGGGGGGGACAAAATTTATATATAATTAGAGAGTAATTATTTTGATTCTATTAATCCTAATTTGATTAGGAATATGAATTAAATTAATTAAGAGATGATTAAGTTAGGAGTTGTAATTAGATTAATATACTCCTATTATTATCCAATAAGGTTATTTATTATTATCCTAGATATATTAGATATATAGTGAGATAATAATTAGGAATTCTATTCCGAATTGAATTCCTATTAAGTAGCCTAATCCTATCTAACTAGGGTTTAGATACAAGTAATTATATATACCCCCTACCACATGAATTTCGACTAAGCCATATTATTCTTCCCTTTGTGATTTTCGAAATCTTCAACTAGAGAGAGAGAGAGAATTCGACTGCCCCAGTTCGTGGACAAGAATTCATACGGCTTCCATCGATCGATTAATTTCATCTATCTTCTTTTTCTTTGATCCCGTGTTGATTAATTAGAGGCAATCTATTTTGATTGCATCTCATACGGTTGATTCTAACTTAATCTCACTGTGTTTTGCTTTGTGCTTGGGAACTCGGAGAAGAGTTGTGGGCACTTCATTAACAACGGTAGATTGTTCATTAAAAGGTATTTCTTCTTATCCCTCTTTATATGAAATAACGATTAACGAATCCTATGGTTAAAAGGAAGTAGGCTAAAAAATTTATATTTCCGCTGTTATACCTTAGCCTAATTTCCAACAGTGGTATCAGAGCCATCGTTAAATCTGTTATTTCATATATGAAAATTTAGAAGTTTTTCAATAGGATTGAATAAATATTTATGGTTAGAATTAATTAACAAATTGTTTGATTAATTAATTCTAAAGATAATTAAGTTTTAATTAATTGTTAATTAAAATAGATTATGCGTATGTTCCTAATTATTTCGGTTGATAATCATCATAACAAAATCTATTAGTTTTATGGTTAGGTTAATAAAATTAGTTTTATTAATTCTAAAGATAAAACGGAAATCTATTGTAGTTTTTCCTATTTCTGAAAATCGTTTTTAAAACCGTTTTAAAATCTGATATATATGTTTATATATTTAAAAAAAATAAATAAATACGACGGCGGCTCGGGTCGCGCCTCACGGCGCGACCAGCCGCCGTCGCGCGGCTGCTGCCTCGCGGCAGTAGCCGCGTGCGCAGCAGCCCGACTTCGGGCCCTCGGCCCGAATCCCACTTGATTTTAATTGTTAAAATCGGCTTGAATGTAATTTGTATATATATATATATATATGTTTCGGAAATTAATAGTTTTCTGTTTTGATTATCGAATGAAAATTCGTTTAAAAGTTTGTTTTTACCAAGTTGTAAATCAAAGTGTTAAATGAATTGAAATAAAAAATAATTGGGACATGCATAATTGATGTTTTATATGGTTATATTAATCTAAGAATTAATATAAAGATACAAAACGATTAGAAGTAAAATTGGATGAAAGTTAATTTGACGAGTTAATGTGATTAACCTAAATATTACATAAGACGGTTATGTAATCAACCAATTAAATTTATTTAATTGAGTCTATGCATGTTTGGAGTTATGGACATATTTGGACCCTCTTTTAGTCTTTTGGTATTTTTGAAATAGGGCCTGCGCGTCCTGCCTTTCTACTATCTATTGTAATTTCTCCTCTCATCTGATTCCCTTCAATTCAATTGAAGTTTTCTTATAGTAGTATAGAATATATGTAATTTCAAGGCGCCATGGAGAAGACGGAGGACCTAAAGAGAAATATGTAATAGTTAGTATTTCCTTAGGTTTGCCCTTTTATTCCGTCTCTGGCTCGACGGAATAATTTAGATGATATGTCCATAACGCCAATGTATGTGAATGTATGTGTCTGATGTATGCTAAAGCAAACCAAGACTAAGTTAGATTATGAGACTTAAAATAAAAATCCCTCGTTAAAAAGTTAAGTAAATAAGTAAGTTATTAAAATCGGTTGCCCCTCCCTAATATTATAATTCAGTCGGCAGTACTGGGGGCCTTTGGGTTGTTGAGCAAACTCAAGCTCGGGGTCTTATGGTAACACCTGAATTATCGAAAATCGTTCTTTCATGAATATGGGGTAATACTTAAATTAGATTATGATAATTGGATGAGCAAACTCATGTTGTCATAAACTAATGGGCAATATGGTTGGGATTAATGTGAATAGCATATTAGTTACTAATGTGGTTAGTAACCCAATAACCTAGGAGTCACATTCGAGATGTGATTGATTATATGAATCTACCTAACAAATGAGACTAGCTTGTTGAGCAAACTCAAGGCGAAATCTCAGGAGTTAGGATCCTAGCTCACTAAAGGATTTGTGAAATTCTTCGAATTAATATGGAGGGCTATTAATTTGGCAAAATAGTGGGAGCAATCTAAAATAAACTAAAACTCCTATAATTTTAGATTGATATACTTTAAAGCAAATGAATGACATACGTTTACTCTTTCTCACTCTTAGGTTTTAATTAAACGCACTCTTATAATCATGACTAAAACCAATCTACAAAACATTCTTATCGATAACAAACTGAATGGTTCAAACTTCACCGACTGGTTTCGTAACCTCAAAATCGTTTTGAAGTTCGAGAAAATTGGGTATGTACTTGATACATCGATACCCCCTGTCCCCGAGGATGATGCTCCCATCGAGGAAATAGATGCTTATCAGAAGCACAAGGCTGATGACGATCATGCCGGATGCATCATACTTGCATCGATGACATCGAAATTACAAAGGCAACATGAGGAAATGGATGCCTATTACATCATCGTGCACCTAAAGGAACTGTTTGGGAAACAGACCAGGTGCGAACGCTACGAGATATCCAAGTTGCTATATCGTTGCAGGATGCAAGAGGGCACATCAGTCATGACACATTGTGTCAAGATGATTGGCTACATTACCAAACTTTCTAGTATTGGATTTGCGATGGATAACGAATTAAGTGTAGACTTAATTCTTCAATCCCTCCCAGAAAGTTATTCACAGTTCATTATGAACTATCAGATGAATGACTTGCAAACCTCTTTTGAAGAGCTTGCAAATATGCTCAAGTCGGTTGAGCCCAATATGAAGAAAGACAAGACCATACCGGCTCTTGTAATTGAGGGATCAAAGAAGAGGAAAGGGAATTTTCCCAATCCTAAATATCCCAAGAAAGGTAAGAAATCCGTGCCCAACAAAGGTAAGGGAAAGGAAGTGAAGAAGCTCAAAGGAGAGTGCCACTTCTGTGGTAAAGACGGGCATTGGAAGAGAAACTGCAAGGAGTACCTAGCCACCCTCAAGAAGGGAAATGGCGGTGCTTCAACATCTGGTATGTTTTATATTGAAATAAATACAGTTTCACAGTCTGAATCTTGGGTACTTGATACCGGATGTGGATCTCATATTTGTACAAATATGCAGGAGCTAAAACAGACTAAGGAACTAAAGAAAGGAAGCATAAACTTGCGAGTGGGAAATGGAGCAAGAGTTGCCGCCCTCGCAATTGGAGATTATGTTTTATCTTTGCCCTTTGGGCTTGTAATAGAATTAAGGAATTGTTTATATGTTCCTGAGATGTCTCGTAACATTATTTCTATTAGCCGTCTAGTTGACGACGGTTTTCATATTTCAATAAAAGACAAACGTTGCGATTTTTATAGAGATTCGATTTTCTATTTCTCAGGAATATCACAAAATGGGATTTATGTGTTGGATGATAATATTTCTGTTTTCGCAATTGATACCAAAAGACATAAGCTAGATAATTCAACTTACTTGTGGCATTGTCGTTTAGGCCATATAAACAAGAGACGCATGCTAAAGCTACATTCAGATGGGCTTATAGATCCAATCGATTCCGAATCATTGGAAACATGCGAATCATGTTTAAAAGGTAAAATGACAAAGACACCCTTTAATAATAAAGGTGAGCGTGTATCAGACACTCTAGGACTCATTCATTCAGATGTATGCGGTCCTATGTCGGTCCAAGCAAGAGGAGGATTCAGATACTTCATAAGCTTCATAGATGACCATACTCGATATGGTTACATCTACTTGATGAGGCACAAATCAGAAGATTTTGACAAGTTCAAATGCTTCAAGAATGAAGTGGAAAATCAATTAGGAAAGAAAATAAAGACGCTTCGATCTGATCGAGGTGGCGAATATCTTTCGGATGATTTTCTGAATTATCTAACTGAATGTGGGATATGCTCACAGTGGACACCTCCCTATACACCACAACACAATGGTGTATCCGAGAGGAGGAACCGTACCCTATTGGATATGGTACGATCCATGATGAGCATGGCCTTACTTCCAAAGATGTTCTGGGGCTATGCCTTAAAAACTGCCCTCTTCACCCTGAACCGAGTACCAACTAAATCCGCTAGTTCCACACCATATGAATTGTTCGTTGGTAGGAAACCCGTGTTCTCGTTTATGAGATTATGGGGTTGTTCAGCATATGTCAAACGCATTGCGTCCGACAAACTAGATTCTAAATCTGATAAATGTTTCTTCATTGGATATCCCAGGGAGACCGTAGGGTATTACTTCTATCATCCAGATGATCAGAAAGTGATAGTATCCAAGCATGCAACCTTCTTAGAGAAAGAGTTTCTCGAAGAAACACAAAAGGGAAGCGTGATTGAACTTTACGAAGTTCAAGAAGAAGAAACACCGACTGAAACGACAGAGGCGGTTGAGGTACCCGAAGGAGTCCCATTGAATGAGACTCCAGTGCCACCTATTCGTAGATCACGAAGAGTTCATGAACTCCCAGTTAGATATGGTTTTCTAGTGGGAGATGATAATGAGGTTCCCGTGTTAGACGACGAACCCGAAAACTACGAAGAGGCTCTTACTAGTCCAGATTCTAAAGCATGGCTTGAGGCCATGGATTCCATGTATACTAACCAAGTGTGGACTTTGGTTGATCCACCCGAAGGGATAATACCCATTGGGTGCAGGTGGATCTTCAAAAAGAAGACAGACATGGATGGAAAGGTTAGCACCTACAAAGCTAGGTTAGTAGCGAAAGGATATCGTCAGAAGCAAGGAATTGATTATGACGAAACTTTCTCTCCTGTGGCTATGTCCAAATCAATCAGAATCATGCTTGCAATTGCCGCTCATTTCGATTATGAGATTTGGCAAATGGATGTGAAAACAGCTTTCCTGAACGGAAACCTGCTTGAGGATGTATATATGATGCAGCCTGATGGTTTCATATCGAAGGATGCAAATAAAGTTTGCAAACTTCAGAGATCCATTTATGGACTCAAGCAAGCATCTAGAAGCTGGAATAAGCGTTTTGACGAAACCATAAAACAATTTGGTTTTGAACAAAATTGCGAAGAAGCTTGCATTTACAAGAAAGCAAGTGGGAGCTCTATAGCATTTCTCATACTATATGTGGACGATATATTATTAATGGGAAATGACGTTGCTCTCTTACAGTCAGTGAAAGTATGGTTATCTGGTAACTTCTCAATGAAAGACCTTGGTGAAGCAGCTTATATACTTGGTATAAAGATCTATAGAGATAGATCGAGAAGACTGCTTGGTCTTTCACAGGCTACATACATTGAAAAGGTGCTAAATCAGTTTAGCATGCTTGAATCGAAACGAGGTAACTTACCCATGTTACATGGAGTAAAGTTAAACAATCATCAATGTCCTAAAACCGATGATGATAAAAGACGCATGGCTGTAGTCCCGTACGCCAGCGCAATCGGTTCGATTATGTATGCTATGCTATGCACTAGACCTGACGTAGCGTTCGCGTTATCTGTAACGAGTCGTTACCAAGGGAATCCGGGAGACGAGCATTAGATTGCCGTCAAGAACATTCTTAAGTACTTGAGAAGGACTAAAGATATGTTCCTAGTGTACGGAGAAGGAGATCTGAAAATAGAAGGATTTTCAGACGCTAGTCATCTCACAGATGAGAATGATTTTAAATCCCAATCAGGATACCTGTTTATCTTGAATGGGGGCGCGGTCAGTTGGAAGAGTTCCAAGCAGGGAAGCGTGGCTTTCTCTACGACCGAGTCAGAGTATATCGCCGCTGCAGAAGCAGCAAAGGAAGCGGTTTGGATTAGAAAGTTCATTACAGAACTTGGTGTGGTGCCTGACATTGTCAATCCCATTACACTGTACTGTGATAACAATGGAGCCATTGCGCAAGCAAAGGAACCACGGTCTCATAATGCATCCAAGCATTACCTTAAGCGATACCACATCATTAGAGAGATTATGGCTAGAGGAGATGTGAGAATAGAAAGAGTACCTACAGAGGACAACGTTGCAGATCTGTTGACAAAGCCATTAACCCATAAAGTACATGATCGTCATCTAACTTCTACTTGGATAAGTTTTAGAAACAATTGGCTTTAGTCCAAGTGGGAGTATGTTGGGGTTTTGGTGTCCTATAGACAATTGTTCTAGGATACAAACTTAATGTAAATGAAGTGTTCTTTACATCATTTGTTTTAATGAGATATATGTTTTATAACTATATCTAGGCGATCCCTTTTACGAACTAAATAAAGTCTAATAAAAGGAAATCCGTAAGTTTGTTTAAAGTGATTATAAAGTGTTCATACAAGCATGAAGTGAGACTAAACTTTATGATAAACGAATAAACTTAAAACCACCCCAAGTCAAGTGATATGTTAAGGATTGATATATCACTGTTGAGACTTGTATGTAACAATGTCTTTTGTCCGACAGAAAGCTGATCTCACAAGCTTCATATATACAGATATCTGGACAGTTACATAGATCCGATGAAAAGTTGTTCATTAGGATTGGGGATCCGATTTGAGATAACAGGATGGGTAGATTCATCCTTGTCACATGTTCATCTCATTGGTATTAATAGGTATAACTAATCCTCAGACTCAAAGGAATGTTAATTGGTCATCCTGAATTACTGAATGTGAGACTTTGATCCTGTTGTCCCACGATCCTTAACAGAGATGACTCTGGGGTGTGAACAGCAAAGGTTGGGTGTCACAAGAGGTAATGTCAGGGTAGTTATACATTGGATTGAGCATTTATCACTCCCGATAAATGGGAGATACATCTAAGGATCGCTTGTGGAAGACTCGACTCTAAATCCTTGCAAGGTGATAGCTTAAGACTTGAAATACAGATTTCACTTAACCTATCTATTTGAGTTGACTCGGCCTGAACAAGTAAAACGAACGTCTCGCTATATGTGACTTGACATCATCCATAGTCATAAGATTCAGTTCAAGGATGTAGTTGATAAAGGATCGCATGATACTGTAACTAATACGGAAAGGTTAACGACAGAATCAACCTGTCTTCTTAACGGACTCTGGGGGAATGATTATAGACTTGCTAATAACATACTCAGTACATCATTCCGTTATGCAAAGATTAAATATAATTCTTGAAGAAATTAATTTAATAGTTGCATACGGCCAGAAGTAGTAAGAACCTAATGGATCACACATAAGACTTGGAACCAAAAGAGAGATGGATGTTATTAATTGATGGAAGCCCAATTGAGCCTAGTAAGGCCCATTTAATTAAAGGGGGGGGGTGGCGAAATTTATATATAATTAGAGAGTAATTATTTTGATTCTATTAATCCTAATTTGATTAGGAATATGAATTAAATTAATTAAGAGATAATTAAGTTAAGATTTTTAATTAGATTAATATACTCCTATTATTATCCAATAAGGTTATTTATTATTATCCTAGATATATTAGATATATAGTGAGATAATAATTAGGAATTCTATTCCGAATTGAATTCCTATTAGGTAACCTAGTCCTATCTAACTAGGGTTTAGATACAAGTAATTATATATACCCCCTACCACATGAATTTCAACTAAGCCATATTATTCCTCCCTTTGTGATTTTCGAAATCTTCAACTAGAGAGAGAGAGAGAATTTGACTCCCCCAGTTCGTGGACAAGAATTCATACGGCTTCCATCGATCGATTAATTTCATCTATCTTCTTTTTCTTTGATCTTGTGTTGATTAATTAGAGGCAATCTATTTTGGTTGCATCTCATACGGTTGATTCTAACTTAATCTCACTGTGTTTTACTTTGTGATTGGGAACTCGGAGAAGAGTTGTGGGCACTTCATTAACAACGGTAGATTGTTCATCAAAAGGTATTTCTTCTTATCCCTCTTTATATGAAATAACGATTAACGGATCCTATGGTTAAAAGGAAGTAGGCTAAAAATTTTATATTTCCGTTGCTATACCTTAGCCTAATTTCCAACAGTCGAGTGTGACTTCTGTGGGAAGAAAGGACACACTACAAAGGTGTACTGGCACGCTCAGCACTGGGGTGCTGACCAGTCAGTGAAAAATCCTAAACGGAAAGTCAGCTGTGACTTCTGTGGAAAGAATGACCATACCATCCAAGTATGCCGCCATAAAATAAAATATGATGCTTTACCTGTTGAACCTAACAAGCAAGGACCCAAAAAGAATTGGGTACCTAAAAGTAACTAGTTACATTGCAGGTAAGCCTTAGATGTGCCGAGAAGTAAAAAATGTGGTATATTGATAGCGCATGCTCAAGGCATATGACTGGTGATGAAACTCAATTCATCACATTCGAGCGTAAACGAGGAGGAAGTGTAAGTTTTGGAGAGAACAAAAAGGGTAAGATAGTAGGGTCAGGAACCATTGGAGGTAATCCTACTATTGAGTCAGTCTCCCTAGTCAGCAGACTCAAATATAACTTACTCAGCGTAGCTCAGCTATGTGATAATGGGAGAAAAGTTATATTTGATGACACTGGATGTAAAATATTCGAGGGTAAAACTAATGAGTTAATTTTAACTGCCCCTCGCATTGATAATGTCTTCATGCTGAGCTTGGAGAAAAAGTTTTCAAAAACTGTATGCTTAGTTTCAAAGGAAGAAAATTCCTGGCTATGGCACAGGAGACTTGGTCATGTAAGCATGGACCTCCTGGCCAAATTAGCAAGAAAGCAATTGGTTGAGGGACTGCCAGAACTTAAATTTGAAAAAGATCAACTATGCCACGCTTGCCAAGCTGGAAAACAAACCAAACAATCTTTTCATAGTAAAAATATTGTCTCAACTAAGCGTCCGTTAGAGTTACTACACTTGGATCTCTTCGGTCCAGTCCAGCCGCTGAGTCTGGGTGGAAGAAGATTTTCCTTGGTCATTATAGATGACTTCTCTCGGTACACTTGGGTCATCTTGCTGAGTAGCAAGGATGAGACCTTTGAGACATTTTCAAATTTGGTTAGAAAACTTGAAAATGACAAAGACCTAAAATTGGCTCACATCCGAAGTGATAATGGTGGAGAATTAAAAAACCAACAGTTTGTTGAATTCTGTGAAGCCAGCGACATTGACCATAACTTTTCTGCTCCTAGGACGCCTCAATAAAATGGGGTTGTTGAAAGGAAGAACAGAACCTTGGTTGAAATAGCCAGGACAATGCTGAGTGAGCATAGGCTTCCAAAGTACTTTTGGGGAGAAGCTGTTAACACAGCATGCTATATTCTTAATAGGGCTCTTGTTAGACCTATACTAAAGAAAACCCCCTACGAGCTTTGGAAAGGACGAAAGCCCAATATTGGATACTTTTGTGCCTTTGGCTGTAAATGTTTTATTTTAAACACCAAAGATAGCCTAGCTAAATTTGACTCAAAAGCTGATGAAGCTATCTTTTTAGGCTACTCAACAAACAGCAAAGCATACAGAGTTTTCAATAAACGAACTCAAGTTTTAGATGAGTCAGTACATGTTGAGTTCGACGAAACTAACCCTGCAGGAAGATATCTGCCGCTGACCGAGGATGATCCACACTCAGCACCCGCTGATCAAGATACAGCTGCTGAGTCATTCCCTCAAGGGCTGACCAAAGGTAAAAGTGAACCAAACATTATTTTCACTGACCAATCTTCACCTGCAGAGATTGTTGAAACACAGACATCACAAGACATAAATCTACCAAAAGAGATAAGGATACCAAGAGGACACTCAGAGAGTGCTATTCTTGATGCCGCTGAGAATACCCTGATGACAAGAAACCAACTCAGGAGGTACCTCAGCAATGTAGCCTTCGTCTCAGTTCAGGAACCTAAGAACTTCGCTGATGCTGAGGAAGATGAATTCTGGATGAGCGCAATGCAAGAGGAACTTGACCAATTCAGAAGAAACGATGTATGGGAGCTAGTGCCACATCCAAGGAGTCAGAAGACCATTGGAACAAAATGGGTCTTCCGCAACAAGATGGATGAGCAAGGAAATGTAGTCAGGAAAAAAGCAAGGCTTGTAGCTCAGGGCTACAGTCAGCAAGAAGGTATTGACTACGGTGAGACCTTTGCCCCAATGGCAAGGCTAGAGGCTATTAGGATTTTATGCGCTTATGCAAGCTATATGAACTTTAAACTGTTTCAAATGGATGTTAAGAGTGCATTCCTTAATGGAGTTATAAACGAGGAAGTTTATGTTAATCAACCTCCAGGGTTTGAGGATCCTAAATTCCCAAACCACATTTATAAACTCAAAAAGGCTCTGTACGGCCTCAAGCAAGCACCACATGCTTGGTATGAGAGGCTGACCAGTTTCATGCTGACTAGAAACTATGTCAGGGGCAAAGCTGATACAACCTTATTCATTAAGAGAAAGGGTAAAGATACAATGCTGGCTCAAATATATGTTGATGATGTTATTTTCGGTGCTACTAATGAGTCAATGTGCAAGGAATTTAGCAAGCAAATGCAGACTGAGTTTGAAATGTCGATGATGGGAGAACTCAACTTCTTCCTTGGACTTCAAATCAAACAAGGGAAAAATGGCATCTTCATCAGTCAAGCTAAATATGCCAAGGAGATATTGAAGAAATATGATCTTGAAAATTGCAAGCCAATATCCACTCCTATGGGCACTGACACTGTCCTTTGCGCTGACGAGAATGGTAAGTCGGTAGACAGCAAATTGTATCGAGGTATGATAGGCTCTCTACTTTACTTAACAGTAAGTAGATCGGACATTCAGTTCTCAGTATGCTACTGTGCTAGATATCAATCTAACCCTAAGGAATCTCATTACATAGCTGTAAAAAGAATCCTTAGATATTTGCAAAGCTCAGTGAATGCAGGTTTATGGTATCCCAACACTCATGGCTTTACACTCGTTGGATACACTGACGCTGACTATGGACGAGACAAGCTAGAACGGAAAAGCACCTCTGGAGGATGTCATTTCTTAGGAAGCTGTCTTGTATCCTGGTTCAGCAAGAAGCAGGCGTCAGTAGCCTTGTCTACTGTTGAGCGATTTCCGCAAGTGCACGGTTTCGCTTGTAGTAATAAAAATATCGATCCCACAGAGATACGTTTTTTAACGAAAAACTTATTTTTGAATCTTTAATTTCGAACTTGTTAGATTTATAAAATGTAAATAAAAAGTGAAAATTGGATTAATTGAATTTAGGAAATTTATTTGATTGAATTTGAAAACTTTGAGTATTTGAAAATGCTGGAATAAGATTATATATTTAGAATAAATCGATTGTTAGAAAGATCTTCTGATTTTAAGGATGAATTTTACAAAACAGGAACATTTAGAACTTATTAGAAAAAGGAATGAATTTGTTCATTTGCATTAAGCAAAGAAAACAACTTAAACTTTGTATTATTATGATGATGAAATAAATGACGGAACCTCTAATTAATTGGCTTTGAACGCGACAAAACCCTTTCGGGATAGTTGCCCTTACACAAATTAACACTCTTTCGAGATGATAATTTGCCTAAGTGTTCAACAAAGTTTCCTTGTAATGATTTTGAATTCAAGTGCATATTAATGAAAACACCAGCCTCACTTATATTGGATTGGTTACCATAAGTGCTGCATAACGATTTGTCGAATAGAACAGACTTTATTAGATGAAATGTAAATTGATACAAGTTTACAGAGAATAAGGAGCATCGAGTTCTTCGAGGGCGTGCAAGTGAAGGGCTTGATCGGTTCCGCTTCCTTGGGTTTCCTAGGAGGTTGTCAGGCTCGGGGGCGAACACTTTACTCAATCTTCTCGCTGTAACTTCGTAATAGGGATTCGGTCGGCCACTACCATGATGCAAACTAAAACTGGAACAATGTCTAAACGCTACTGAGTTGTAATTAAACTATAAACAATATGTGTACCTCATCTTGTTTTGTACATAATCTAATTTCTAACTCTCGAAATGTTTTTACTTAGAACTTCGATATAAGTTCTACGCTCTGATTTCTATATCTATATTATAACATTTCATTACACTTTTTCTCAACATCAACTCTTTATTTATAGATGTTGAAGGGTTGTGTTTGAAGTGATGTATCCGTTGGTTAAGAGTCGTGTCCGTTGTGAAAGGACGTCTTTATCCACTTGAACGAACGCGTTTCTTGGATTTTCAGCATGTGTTAAATGCTCTTGGTGAATTTCTGCACTTACCGAGGATAGTAATCCGCGGCCGTGAATGACGTAGCACTGAGCTGAGCGACGGACGAAGGGGAGAATTGGTTGTACCGTGCGTGTCGCGACCGCGGGTCTGGGATCCACTGTCGCGGCCTGGCAGGTTTTCTTACTTCTTGCTTTCGTTCGTGTCCTCGACTTGGCGCTTTCGATTTACGTCATCTTTGACTCCTTTTGTAGGGCTTTTCTTCTGTTTTAGATCCTTTTTCGTTCCTATTTGGATTTTACCAAATATTCAAGTACCTTGCAAGAAAGAAAGATATTCGAAAGTAAAAGTAATCTAAACAGATATAAATAACATAAATTCGTAATAAAAATGATGTAAATGTTAATGATATTTTAGGTATATTTTGGGCTTAACAAATCTCCACACTTAATCTTTTGCTAGTCCCGAGCAAAATCACTGAATTTATTCCTTAACTAATCTCTTTATAAAAAATAAAACATATATCTTTGTGTTTACCTTTTAAATTAGTTAAGCCGAAAAGACTAACTTCACATGGCAAATTTATACGCAAAATATCAAACTAACTTAGTATAAATACGATATATCATTCGTCTTGTATTTCAATTTTTAAATTGAAGTATTCGGGACGATGTAAGCACGCATGTTATTGAGTTTTCCATCTCAAGGCATTTCAAAGCACCAAACTTCCTTTCCCAAACTTGAATTATTATATATGAGTATTTAGTTTAATTTATTTGCTTAGTTACGCCCGTGATAAGGGTGGTCTCGATCGTAACTTAATATGTAATTGTTTTGTGTTCGCTTAAGAGGTACCGACCATGCCATGGGTGGACGCAATCGTTACTTTAAACTTTAAACACGCTTAATTTTTCTTATTTAAACGTTCCTTCCATACCTCGATTGTGATAAGGGTGGTCGCAACCGTGGCCAAAAGTACGCTTTACTTATTAATTTCTTCCCTTTCATACCTCGATTGTGATAAGGTTGGTCTCAATTCGTGGCCAAAAGTTAAGAATACGATTTATTGATTATAACTTGGGAAAAAAAGAAAATTAGCACATTCATCCTATATTGACTTAAAATTCAACATGTATTATGGCTATAGTTTCCTTAAAAACTTCAATTGGTGTTATTGTAAGACAAAATCAAAACCGAGCTAAAAATTGTTAGTTCAATTTAATGCCTATAAACCTAATTAAAAATTTAAAATAAGATTTATTGTATCATGAATTTCATGATATGAAATAGAGATTAAAAATAAAGAATTTTTACTTAAATACATTCACTCGAGATAATTTTACTTAAAATCGTGTCGAAGATTTGTGAAAAATATATTTTGAAAAATATTACCCGTATAGAAATATTTATTTCTATCGATAATGATAACCTAAAAATAATCATAAAAATTTTAACTTATGATTAATTTATAAATGTAAAAGTGATATTTCATAAAAAATGTTAAGTTTTTTTTCATTTGTTGCAAAAAAGTGTTGCAATATACGTTGCATTGTATTTTGAAAAACAAGCGATGCATTCATTCATTCATTTGCATACATTCATTCATTCGTTTGCATAAAATGATATATGTATATATCTCCTCCCACACTTAAATTGGACCATGTCCTCATGGGGGCAAAAATGGAGATAAAACACTAAAGATAAAACAAACGGAAATAAACGAAAGATATAGCAAAAACATTCATCATAAAATTAAAGTGAAATTAGAAATTGTACGAAACATAATAAATATAAAAATGTACGAAACTGAAATTGAAATAAGATAAGATAAAAATAAAAGATAAAACCTAAGCATGTGGCGGGGAATCCGGAGGTGTTGGTGAAGTTTCCACATTTCGGCGTCGGAAAAATGAAAGCATCCGATGCCGAGTTGAACGATGCGCACGCCTCAAAGTATTGAGGTTGTCATTCATCACCATATTGTTCTCCACCAAATCATCAATTCTTAAATTCATTTGACGATTATTTGCATTGATTTGGTTCAAAATCCGCCTTAAATCCACCGGATCATTATCTTGTGTTGCTTGGGCTTGTGGTGCAGCGTCGCCACCGTCCTCCGCTCCTTCTTCGTCGTGACCTACATTATGAGAACTAGAAGCACCTCCACCCATAGTGCCACAAAGATGTGCAATACGGGTAGCATACGAAATAAAAACAGGAGGAGCCGTAGAAACCAACAAATGAGCCCGCTCAAGAGCCCCAATGTCCAAAACCGGAACATATCCATGGTAGGCGGACATATCAAAATTAGTCAATTCATCCCGTGCTCCCAAAACAATAGCGGTGATCAAATTACCGAGAGGGACTTGAGTGGTATGAGCCCTCGAAGCACGATACAAATTATCAAAAAGCATTCCAATGCTATCCACCCGCAAACCCTTGAACAAACAATCCCAGACAAACAAATCCCGGACTTGAATCTTGGAACTCTCAACACGACCAAAAAGTGAAAAGCTCAAATACTTGTGAAAGAAGAACACACAATTATCCTTAATTAACTTGCTCGAAGTGTTCTTAGAATCAAAAGAAGTTTGGTCAGACAGAGTTTGCCAAAAAGAGTTATTATCAAAATCCCGAGGCTTATCATAAAAGTCACTAGTAGGGAAACCAAACATGTTACCCATAGCCTCATAATCAACAGTATAGGTAATACCCTTATTCCGAAAAGAAATTTCTGTCCTCTTTTTGTTCATCGTCAAAGTAACCAAAAATTCAACCACATACTCTTGAATTTGTGGAAAACGCATAGAAGCAAAAGTTTCCCATCCCAAAGTTTCAATAAAAGCAGTAATTTGTGTAGTGAAGTTCAACTTCCTTCCCGAATCAAAGTCAAGAAACTGCATATCCACGAACTTACGATTGGAGTTTGAAAAGTGCTTGAAACGTCCAACTTCTTCTTCAGAATGAATGTCGAAATAAGCTCCGCAACTAACCCTAAGGCGATTAGCCTCAGTGACAGCGGGCTTGTGTCTAACACGCTTTGCTCTAGGCATGGTTATGGTGTTTAGGGTTTAGAGAAAAAGATGAAAAGAGATGAAAAAGAGAGAAAAGCTTAAGGTTAAAGATGAAGTAGAATGGTTGTGAATTCTTGGAATTGAAAGGTGTAGGTGATTGAAAAGGGTAATGATGAAATTGGGAAGAGTAAAAGTAAGGTATTGGGAAGGGGTAAGAGTAGGTGATTGGTTAAATTTGGAGGTGATGTAAGGTTTGTGTAGGTAATAGGTATATATAGGGTTTGAATAACAAGGTAAATAGTTAGAGTAGGAATAGGAATTGGAATAGGTAGAGTTGAAATAGGAAGAGTAATTAGGTAGAGGGAGAATAGGAAAAGGTGTAAATAGAGGAAGAATAGGAAGAAGAATAGGTATAGATTAAATAGAAAAGGAAAAGGTATAGGAAGAATGGAAAAATAGGTCGAAAATCGGACCTGGAGTGCCTGAATTACGCGTGTCGCGGTCGTGGATGTATATCCGCGGTCGCGGATCGCGTTTTTCAACCAACATATCCTCTGAAATTTAAGAAGAAAAATCTGAAGTTACCGAGAATCCAACATTCGCGGCTGCGAATCGCGCTGTGCAGCGAATCTTGTGTTTGAAATTTTCTGGATTTTTTCTGATGTTACCGTGGAAGCGCATCCGGGGTCGCGGATCACCTCGTGGCTACCCAAATTCAGCTTATTTACTTCATTTCGTGCATTTTCTTGATAAATTATATCCTGAACTTCTTGAAAAATGAAATCTGTACTTAAAACATAAATGAAAATCATTAAATGATAAGGAAAACCAAAGGTTTATCCTTATTAAAAAAAATAAATGAAAATGCTTTAATTAATGAATGTTAAAATTAGAAATATGAAAGGGTTGGAACTAAAATTAATTGAAACATTTATGTGCATTCATTAAGTTAAGTTAAATGAATCTTATGTTAGGAACTTGAAATTTAATTATTAATCAATTAATTAGTTAATGAAATGATTAAGTTTGCAATTAATTGATTCATTGGTCTAAATTTATGAAATTAAAATGTAACCATATAATAAAAAACAAAGTATAATGCAAAAGAGAAATTTTTATTTATTAACATATATTTACAAACAAACAAAACACAAGCTATGCTAAAAATTCGTCCCCTTCAATCGGGATTTTCTTAGCCCTATATCGTTCAATTTTCAACTGCACGAAGGCTTGTCGTTCGGATGCATAAAGAAAATTTGGTCCGGATCGAAAAACTCGCTTCACTAGACCTTCAAATTCTAAAAATTCATAGTCTAGCATCGGGAAAGATTCTGCATCACTCCAAGGAACAGAAATACTTCCCTTGGTCCCTAGAATTATTCCACATATAATATTCCCGAACCCAACCTTCTTAGCCTTGGATCTAGATGCGGCAACAAGAACCTCCATCAGAATTTTTGAAGAATCAACCACATTGCCTTGAAATATATCGCCAAGGATATAAAGATCAGATTCTTGGACGACACTACTGAACGTGCGACCGAACAGGCTGTGACTCAGAAACTTATGCAAATATAGTATAGAGTTGGAATAGAAAGACTTATTATAGGCAAGTTTTGGGTGGAAAGGCCAGATACCGGTGAGCATTCGCCAAATATCAGTGGACGTCATATCTCTTCCATAATGGCGTTTGGTAGCATCCTTCAAAGGAAACCAAACCAAGCATGCAATTCAGGATATCCAAAAGTGAAAGTTTTGCCATCCCGACGAAAACTGAGACGCACACGACGCTTGTTAACAAAACGCACAGTGCAGAAAAACTCTAACACCCAGTCTCCAATTATAGGAAACTTCATATCGACAAATCTGGTCCATCCTAGTCGCTCCATGTAGCGACTCATATCATCTTTAATTCCCAACTGATCGTTAAGAAAGTCATCCATGTATAGCATTCCGACAAAGAATGTGTATCGGAGCCTCAAGAAGCGCCTTCCCTCATCGTGATTGAAGATGGGAAAGTTACATCCATAACGCTCTGATATATCCACATGTTTATTGCGTGAAGCAATAACTTTCTTAGATGAAGTGTTTGAGGAAGCCATGATTTTTGGAAAGAGTAAAGAAGAAAAGTTCTGAACTTAGTGTTTGGATTTTATGAATGGTAAGAAAATCAGAGATAGTTTTCTGATAGAGATGAAAAAGAAAGTGACAGAAAACTGGACCTCTAGTACCTATATATAAGATCCTATGACGAAAAGAGGTGTTGTTTCGAAGTAAAAAGGCATGAAACAAACCTTTTAGAAATGAGAAAAACTTAGTGTTTCATTCTGAATAGTTACAACTGCTGAGAAAAGGTTCAATCTGGGCAAAATTTCCCCCGTGTCGCGACTGAGGATGCTGACCCGCGGTCGCGACACGCTGATTTTCCTGCGAAAATCAGTTGTCAAAACTCTAAACTCCTGATCCTCTACCGAGAATCCTCATCCTCGGTAAGTTCAGAAATTATCCTTTCAATTTTTAATCAGAATTCTCAACTGAGAATCTGAAATCCTCTACAAGTCCAGAAATTTTCCTGACTTCTAGCCATGCCTAAATTCTCAACTGAGAATTTGAAATTCTCTATAAGTCCAGAAATATTTCTACCTCATTAAGAATTTCATATATGTGAATTCTCAACTGAGAATCTGAAATTCTCAACTGAGAATCACTGAATTTTCTAATTCTCATGAAATTCCTAAAAATTAATTAAAATCATGACTTGAATATATTTTTTTATATATCTAAAATTCTAATAAAATGATATAATCTAAAACAAAACAAAAATAAAAATAAAAATAAAAATAAAAATAAAAATAATAAAAGAAAAATGAAATGATTTAAATGTCAGGAAATCTTGTTACGAAACTAGGTCCTATTTCGGAAATATTTTCGTAACAAATTTTGTTAAGTTCCCTACTAGCCCAATATTCTTTGTTGTACCTCAAATGGTTTGGTAACTCTTTAAGTTCTAATTTAGATGGAATTACGACTGAAGGCGGAACTGGTCCATCTTCTCGAATCAAAGGCTCTGGGTCCTTATCTTCTAATTCCTCACCCATTATAGGTTCTATTATTTCTTCTCTTTGAACAATGTCATTAACACATTTTTCAATTAAATCAAGCTTCATACAAGCGAAATCCTCCATAGGATATTTCATCGCTTGATTCATATCGAACTCGATCTTATTGTCACCTATTCGTAAAACTACTTTTCCTTCCGACACATCAACTAGAGCACGTCCCGTGTTCATGAATGGTCTACCAAAGATTAGCGGACAATTAGCATCATAAGCAAAATCTAAGATAACAAAATCAGTAGGAAAAATAAATTTGTCAACTTTTACCAAAACGTCTTCAATTATACCATATGGTCTTTTAGTGGATTGATCCGCTAATTGCAAAACCATATTGGTACGCTTGATATCTTCTTCTAATCCTAATTTTTCAAAAATAGACAATGGCATCAAGTTTATACTAGCTCCTAAATCACAAAGGCAACTTGGGAATTCCATATTTCCCAATGTACACGGAATGGTAAAGCATCCGGGATCTTTGAGTTTAGTAGGTAATTTGCTTGATACTATCGAACTACATTCTTCAGAAAGTGAAATGGATGAAATTCCTTCCCAATTTAAATCTTTCAAGAATTTTCCATAATTAGGAATTTGCGTAATTGCATCCATGAATGTTTAAATTTATATGCAAATTTTTAAGTTTGTCTAAAAATGATAAAAGTTGTTTATCATGGTCCTTATTTCGACCCTGTGTGGAAAAGGTGGCTTTGGTACAAAAGGTTTCGGATTAGAGTCAATTGGTGTATCTTTTTGTTTTAACGTATCTTCTTTGGGTTTTGGTAAATCATTTCCAGGTAAAGTTGAATTTCCGGGCATTTCCGGACCTAAGTAGTTTTTCCCCGATCGAAGAGTGATAGCCTTAACATGCTCTTTCGAATTTTCTTCCGTTTGGCTGGGAAGACTTCCCTTTTTGCGGGATGGAATTGATTTAGCAAGTTGTCCAATTTGAACCTCCAAATTATGGATGCTAGATGATTGGTTTTTGATAAGCTGATCGAATTTATTTTCGATCCGTTTAAAACCATCGTCTTGATTACTTACCTTTCCATTCATAGCATCTATAAATTTGTCGATTTTTGAAGATAAAGTGCTAATCGTATCTCTTGTTTGATTTTGATAATTATTTATACGATATTGATTAGCATTTGCATTATTATTATTATTACCATCTTTCCAGTTAAAGTTAGGATGATTTCTCCATCCAGGATTATAAGTATTAGAATAAGGATTAGTAGTTTGGTTTTGTCCTTGGACAAAATTTACCTGTTCTATCTCATTCATACCTTCGTAGTCAATGTCTCTCTGGATCGGATCATTAGGATCGCATGGTGCCATAAATTTATCAATTTTGTGCGATAAGGCAGAAAATTGGGCTTGTAACATTGCTACAGGATCAAGATTCATTATACCTTTAACCGATGATGTACATGAGGATGATGGTTTCGCCGTTGGTATATGTCCACGCTCTGCGGGCCACATACTGCTGTTGATTGCCATTTCCTCCAAAAGTTCTCTTGCTTGGGCGGATATCTTTTTCATAAATAACCCTCCAGACATAGCATCTAATGAACCTCTAGTCGTAGGATTTAATCCATTATAGAATGTTTGCATTAAAAGTGCATCTGGCAATTGGCGATGTGGGCATAAACGTTGAAGTTCTTTAAAATGTTCCCAAGCTTCATAAAGAGTTTCATTATCATTTTGTGTGAAAGATGTCAACTCTTTGATGACTCTTGCGGTTTTTGCTAAGGGAAAATATTTTTGTAAAAATGCTTGGGCTAATTGGTCCCAAGTTTCAAATGTTGCAGCAGGCATAGAAGTTAACCAAATTTTTGCCTTATCCTTCAAAGTGAAAGGAAAGAGGCGAAGTTTGATTGCTTCGGCTGTTACATCAGTAATTTTAAAAGTGTCACAAATTTCTAAGAAATTTGTCAAATGTGCATTAGGGTTTTCGTTAGGCAATCCGTAAAACGTTACGTTGTTTTGCAACATATTAAGCAAAGCAGGCTTAATTTCAAATTGATTTGCGTTTATACGGGGTCTAACTACACTATTAGTTACACCGTCCATTCCTGGCCTAGCGTAATCCATAAGTGTCGGTGGATCGGCCATAATTTCTGGCTGGTCTACTTTTGTTTTTAAGGGTGTTTTGTCTTTGTTTTTGTTGTTTTTCTTGTTTTTCTTAAGTGTTCTTTCAATTTCTGGATCAAAAGGATCTGGTGGCGTGACCGAATTTCGTGAACTGCGCATCAACTTGAAATTGTAACACGAGCCAAACTACCTTCAAAACAAAATTGAAAGCAAATATGTTATAAAACTGAAAATAAATAAAATATAAAAGTTGTATAAAAATAATGTATAAACCTAGATTCGAAAATAAAATGCGAAAAATAAAAATTTTGTCAAAAATTTTGGCGTATCCCCGGCAACGGCGCCAGAAACTTGTTGAGCGATTTCCGCAAGTGCACGATTTCGCTTGTAGTAATAAAAATATCGATCCCACAGAGATACGTTTTTTAACGAAAAACTTATTTTTGAATCTTTAATTTCGAACTTGTTAGATTTATAAAATGTAAATAAAAAGTGAAAATTGGATTAATTGAATTTAGGAAATTTATTTGATTGAATTTGAAAACTTTGAGTATTTGAAAATGCTGGAATAAGATTATATATTTAGAATAAATCGATTGTTAGAAAGATCTTCTGATTTTAAGGATGAATTTTACAAAACAGGAACATTTAGAACTTATTAGAAAAAGGAATGAATTTGTTCATTTGCATTAAGCAAAGAAAACAACTTAAACTTTGTATTATTATGATGATGAAATAAATGACGGAACCTCTAATTAATTGGCTTTGAACGCGACAAAACCCTTTCGGGATAGTTGCCCTTACTCAAATTAACACTCTTTCGAGATGATAATTTGCCTAGGTGTTCAATAAAGTTTCCTTGTAATGATTTTGAATTCAGTGCATATTAATGAAAACACCAGCCTCACTTATATTGGATTGGTTACCATAAGTGTTGCATAACGATTTGTCGAATAGAACGGACTTTATTAGATGAAATGTAAATTGATACAAGTTTACAGAGAATAAGGAGCATCGAGTTCTTCGAGGGCGTGCAAGTGAAGGGCTTGATCGGTTCCGCTTCCTTAGGTTTCCTAGGAGGTTGTCAGGCTCGGGGGCGAACACTTTACTCAATCTTCTCGCTGTAACTTCGTAATAGGGATTCGGTCGGCCACTACCATGATGCAAACTAAAACTGGAACAATGTCTAAACGCTACTGAGTTGTAATTAAACTATAAACAATATGTGTACCTCATCTTGTTTTGTAGAGAATCTAATTTCTAACTCTCGAAATGTTTTTACTTAGAACTTCGACATAAGTTCTACGCTCTGATTTCTATATCTATATTATAACATTTCATTACACTTTTTCTCAACATCAACTCTTTATTTATAGATGTTGAAGGGTTGTGTTTGAAGTGATGTATCCGTTGGCTAAGAGTCGTGTCCGTTGTGAAAGGACGTCTTTATCCACTTGAACGAACGCGTTTCTTGGATTTTCAGCATGTGTTAAATGCTCTTGGTGAATTTCTGCACTTAACGAGGATAGTAATCCGCGGCCGTGAATGACGTAGCACTGAGCTGAGCGACGGACGAAGGGGAGAATTGGTTGTACCGCGCGTGTCGCGGCCGTGGGTCTGGGATCCACTGTCGCGGCCCGACAGGTTTTCTTACTTCTTGCTTTCGTTCGTGTCCTCGACTTGGCGCTTTCGATTTACGTCGTCTTTGACTCCTTTTGTAGGGCTTTTCTTCTGTTTTAGATCCTTTTTCGTTCCTATTTGGATTTTACCAAATATTCAAGTACCTTGCAAGAAAGAAAGATATTCGAAAGTAAAAGTAATCTAAACAGATATAAATAACACAAATTCGTAATAAAAATGATGTAAATGGTAATGATATTTTAGGTATATTTTGGGCTTAACATCTACCACTGAAGCTGAGTACATTGTTGCTGGACACTGTGTTGCTCAAGTCCTATGGATTAAGCAATAGCTTGAAGATTATGGTGTTCAAACAAAGATAATTGAGGTCAAATGCGACAACAAAAGTGCAATTGATCTATCAAAGAACCCAATTCAACACAGCAGAATGAAGCATGTCAGCATAAGACATCACTTCATTAGAGACCATGTACTCAAGGGTGAGATAAAGCTGACCTACGTCCCAATGGATGAGCAGGTTGCGGATATCTTCACAAAGCCACTGGCTTGTGAATAGTTCAGCATACTGAGAGAAGCCATTGGTATGTTTAATCCTCTTCAGTAAATTCCAGCTCTTAATATAGACTCATGCTGAGTGAATTAACATGCTGAATGATCTATTGTTTGCTGAGTAAATAAATGCATGCTGAGTGTTTAACGTTAAATGAATGAGTGTCACATATTAAGCAAACATTGGCACCGAGTAGTTATCTCAAACTGAGAAATCATCCGTATAAAACTGACCACTCAGAATTTAAAATGCTTAGTATTCTAAACGCTGAGTATAAGATCCGTTGCATTTAATGCTAGAACACGCGAATAGCCACCTAGGATGACGTATGCGCCGAATGTGTCATAAAAGTCAGGATTATTGTCGGTTCACAATCCCAAGGCAAAAATGACACATGGATTCGATAAGATCCACTTTTCACCGCTATAAATAATGGGCAAATCCCCATTGTTATCTCTTTACATTTACCGAATTCTCTAGCAAAGCATTCTCTCTCTAAAAACTCTCAAAGCTTCCCAATCTTGTTCTGAAACTATGACTAGAGTTTCCGCTAACATCTCCGGTGTCGGTCACCCTAAGACCAGTGCCGATGAACCCTCCAGGCAAACTACTTCGCCTGAAACCACAAAGGTCACTACGCCGAGCAAAGGCAAAGCTGGCCAAGGTACCTCATCTAAAGGAAAGCCGACCAAGGTCATAACCTATACCAAGGTATTCGAAGACGTTAGGGAATGCAAAATAGACTTCTCACGATGGTTTTCTGAGGCCTTCGTGACATCCGAGCAACCCTTCTGCGAATGGATATCGAAGAATGGCTGGACCGAGCTGTTCTCCATTAGAGATCACACCTACCCTGACCTAGTAAGGGAGTTCTACCACAATCTCCGAGTTGCTGATGATAACCAGGACTATCTGGTAACTGTGGTAAAGGAAAAGACCATTTTTATAAACCCTACCTATCTTGCTAACTTGCTGAAGTTAAAGAATGAGGGAACAAAACTGAGGCGGTCTGGGGATCATGAAGGAACTGGGTACAATACCACCTTCTGTAAGCCTGATGGCCACTCTGGAGAAATCTCAAGCACCTCAATGGGTCAGCACCAAAAGATGGCTCACTATATGCTGACCTACTACATTTATCCCAAGATCAACTGCACCACCTCAGCAACGAATTTTGAGCAATGCTTCATATGGCATATGCTGACATACAAGCCGATCAACATGCGAGTATTCTTGATTGTTGGTTTCCAAAGGAGCACTGGAACTCTCAGGCTGGGCTCGCTCATCACCAGAATCCTCTTAGATCATCAAATTGATCTATTTGGGGAAACTAAGGTTAGAGGATCTGAGATAACCGCTGCTTCGCTGAGGGCTTTAAAGTTCAATCAGCCAGTAAAGAAAGGAAAAGCTGCTGCTGAACAACAAGCTGAGGAAACAGCTCCAAAGCAAAGCAAAAGGACAAAGGCTCTAGCTGCCCGCAAAAGGAAAGCTGTTGGGAGTCCTTCGAAGAAGGCTGAGCCTATGACTAAGAAGCAGAAGTCAGCTGCTCATCAAGGTCCGGAAAGACCTAAGTCAGCTGAAAAGAGGAGCAGGCAAGATGAGCCTGAAACAGAAGAGCATCCCCTGAAGAAGAATAAGTCTTCTACGCTGACCCCTATTGATGCTATCCCTACTGACATCGTTGTTCCTGGTGATTCTCACTACACACAGTGTCAAGGAACTGAAGCTGAACATCAAGAAGATGATGTGCAACTGGATGACCAGTTCATTGCACAAGTTGAGGAAGAGTTAGATGGCAATGATGAAGAAGATGATGAACAAGGAGAAGAACACAGTGATGATACTGACTCCGAGGAGACAGCTAGTGAGGTTGAAGCTGAGCCAACCAATACTGAGTTGGCTGCTGGAGAAGTATAAGAACCTGACCAACCCAATGTTGATCAAGAATAAGAACAAGCTGACCAGCTTAATGCTGATCAAGAAGAAACTTCCCCCTTTCACTCCATAGAGTCCATCCAAGCTGACACTCCTCCTCCTCGCAGAAGAAGACTGGTAAAGGCTATTCAACCAACTGTCCCTGACCTCGTTATCCAGAAGCCGACCAAAGACCCTTCTAAACTCAAGCTGAAATTTTTCAGAAAACAAACATCTTCTACTCCACTGGATTCTCTTGAAAAGCAAGCCTCTGTTTCTTCACCAAAGGAACACGCCGACTTAAATGCTCACGTTAACTCTACAAGTCAAATGGAGTCAATTCCCGTCAATGCTGTTACTCCAAGCATTGTGCTGACTCAGGACATTCCTGCTCCAGTCAGCACAGATAGCATTCGGATTACTTCTTCTCCAATCAACACTTCTGCCGATCAATCAGCTCTACCCGAGACTCAAGTGCAGATTGAAAACACACTTCCAGTCACTGACCATGTTATCCCTCTGACTCCTCTTCCAATCGGTCATACTGAGGACACTAGGCAAGTTTATGAAGGCTCTCTCAGCTACTTGCATGCCACCGAGTCTGGTAAAAGAATCATCGACTCGTTGCAAACATTAATTAAAGACCTTCATCAAACCACTCCACCTGCTGTTGGGTCTTCTACTGTTGAGACAACTCAGCTCTCCCATGTAACTCAGCTTCTCAATGAAGTTAAGGGATTCAAGGATTTGCTGAGTGTCATAGTCTCCATTCAAACACAGCAACCTAAGCAGGATTCCATCACAAAGCTGGCTGAGCTCCAGCTGACAATAGTTCAACATCTCAACACTCTTCAAGGTCAAGTTCAAACCTTGTTAGCTGCGAACACGCGACATGCAACTTCTGATGAAGTCAAAATGCTCTTTGCTCAGCTTCACACTGAGCAAATCAAGACCAACGAGCAGATGGTCTCCTATTCTCAATGCTCAGTGGAGCAAATTGGAGAGGCTGTTCGATTGCTGAACTTGAACAAACAAGAGATGGACACTGACGCTATGAAGCAAAATGAGATATTGTCTGTCACCAAACAAACCTTCAACCATGTACGTCACAACAACATTCAGCGTCAATACTACGACTCAGCCTTGCTGAAGACATTTCATCAAGTCGTTGCTGGTCTGTCAGATGCAATTACCTGGGTAGGTAAATCTCAAGCTTTCATAGTAAGCATGATCAGCGCTGCTGAACTCAATATACCCAAAGAGGTCTCAGATGATGGAGTTGCTGTCTTTGACGGCGTCAATGAAAGTGCCGATAGACTTAAGGAGCTGTCCACGGAACTGACCAGAGCCGTCTTAATCGACGCCTTTAGGATTCCTCCTCCTGATGCTGACAAAACGGGGGAGAAAGAACAAGCTAGAACATAGCATGAGCTTAGTCAGTCTAAGCAAAAGAAAAAGAAATAGATATATGATAAGTGTGTAGTCTCTATGTGTGTAGTCTCTATGTTTTTCTTTTCCCTTTTGTTGTATACGCTGACTACCTCTATTAATATCAATACTTGCATCTTTCTATCCAAAACCTGAGTTATGAGTTATTATATACGATGCTGAGTATTAAGTTATTAGGTATCTTCAATTACATCAACTATGTTTAATGCTTATAAAACTTATTGATTGTACCCAATGCTGATAATATGTTTGACATTGACTTGTATGCTTATAAAACATTGTCTTATAAGACTCATTGAACAACAAATTACTTAGCACCCTTTGAATGCTAAAACTTCCGCTTAAACACTGAGTAAAATAGAATATGTTCCATGAGCTGACCTATATCTGAAAACTGACCTTAGACTTACTCGATTAAACCTTTAAATGTTTAGAGTAAAACTAAGTCAGTAGCTCAACCCTGACGGGGGAGGTTGCTAAGTTATATTAGGTCAACTATCATGGGGGAGCTCAATACTGAGTTCTTCGCTGAATAGTTTTGCCAACATCAAAATGGGGGAGTTTGTTGAAACACCTTTCCACATAATTTTGATTTGACAAAATTGTTTAAGTGTAATTAAAAGAATATTCTAAACACACTAAGTTTAAATGCTTTGATTTATTCTACTAATGTGTTTGTTCAATGTTGAGTTAAATTGTTTTAAAAGACACAAAGATTAAAAGGCCCAAAGCCCAATACGGAAGTCAAAGCCCAAGTCAAACAGTTTAAGACAACACGGCCCGCGTATGTCAAAACGATGTCGTTATGTACAAAACGCAGCTCAGCGGAAGAAGGATCTAGAAGACCTTCGTGGAACAACTTCGGGACGAAGCTGCTGAGTTGATTCGACAAAGAGTACAAGACAGCAGCTGAGCAAGAACAACTTCCAGACAAAGTGTTTCCACTTTGGGTAAAGTTCAGAAGACACAGAATGCTGTCTAGTTAACCTTACCATAAATGGAGAGACATTCTGCCGAGCTGACCAAAAGCTGACCGAGGATAGAAGATACTCAAATCTGATTGGCCGAGAGCTCTGAGCAAGACTGGGTGACAACGACAGGAAGCCGTTTCCCTCCAACGGTTATTTCGAAATTCGAAATGACCGATGCCTCAGACGTCTCTATAAATAGAGCCCTTCAGTTGCTTCATTCGATACAGAACTTGATCAAGCCATTACGCTGACCAAAATTCTACTCAAGGTTCTGCAAGAAAAAGCAAAGCAATCTTACACTAAATTTCATATCTTTTGTGTAAAAGTCTAGAGTGATTATTCAATCATCTAAGGTGTTTTAGCAATCGTTGTTTAGGACAAACACTTATCATTTCTAGAGATTAGAAAGGAGAGGCTGAGTACTCGGTTATAGTACTCAGCGAGAGATTAGGATTGAGTAGAGGTATAGAGGAAGGTACTCTTGTTATACTCAGTTTCTAAGATTGTAAAAGGTTTGATGCTCTACTGTTAAAGAGCTCAGTAGAGAATTCGAAATCTCGGAACGTGTTCCGGGGACAGGACGTAGGCTTAGAGGCCGAACTTGGATAAATCTGCTGAGTAATATCTTTCTAACCTTAAACTCCTTTATTTATATATTGCTTGCTTAAACAAAACTGACCAAGTAAAGAGGTCACGCTGAGTTGTATACATTGAGTATCTAAGTTCAGGAATAAACTCAAGTGCTATCTCCTGACTTAACGAAAGAAGCTGACTTAGTCACCAGTTGACTAAGCTAGTGTCTTAATATACTCAGCGCGCTGTGTAATCCTTTTTCAAAGAAAAAGAAGTCTGCCTTAACGTACTAAAATTTTAAATAGTTCCTATCCCCCCCTTGGAACTAACTTGTTACGTTATAAGGGACCAACAAAAACTCGTCCTCGGTTAGGGGGGGTCGAATTCTCTCTCCTCAAAATCAATAGTAGATTTCAAAAATCCTTAGTAGGGGGGTATTTATAATCACTTGTATTTAAACTCTAGTTAGATAGAATTAGGTTACTTAATAGGAATTCAATTCGGAATAGAATTCTTAATTATTATCTATTAATATATCTAAATATAAAAGATAATAATGATAACCTTATTGGATAATAATAGGAGTAATATAATCTAATTAAAACTCCTAACTTATTTATCCTTTAATTAATTTAATTCATGATCCTAATCTAATTAGGATTTGATAAAATCAAATTAATTATTTATGTATCTCTATACATAAAAATTGCCCCCCATGGTAATTGGGCCTTATTGGGCTCAATTGGGCTTCCGTCAATTAATTAGCATATGTCTCTCTTTTGGGTTCCAAGTCTTATGTGTGACTCATTAGGTTCTTATCGCTTCTAGCCGTATGCAACATTATTAAATAATTTTCAAAGAATTATATTTAATCTTTGCATAACGGAATGATGTACAGAGTATGTGATTAGCAAGTCCGTAATCATTCCCCTAGAGCTATAAGAAGACAGGTTGATTCTGTCGTTGACCTTTCCATATTAGTTACGGTATAATTCGATCCTTTATCAACTACGTCCTTGAACTGAATCTTATGACTATGGGTGATGTCAAATCACATATAGCGAGATGTTCATTTTACTTGTTCTGGCCGAGTCAACTCCAATTAGATAGGTTAAGAGAAATCTCATTTCAATCTCAAGCTATCACCTTGTAAAGATTTAGAGTCAAGACTTCCACAAGCGATCCATGGACATATCTCCCATTTATCGGGAGTGATAAATGCTCAATCCAATTTATAACGATCCCGCAATCACTTCCTGTGATACCCAACGTCTGCTGTTCACACCCCAGAGTCATCTCTGTTAAGGATCGTGTTACACCAGAGTCAAAGCGTCACATTCCGTAATCCAGAATACCAATTAACATTCCTTTGAGTCTAAGGATTATTTATACCTATTAATACCAATGAGATGAACAGGTGACAAGGAAGAATCTACCCATCCTGTTATCTCAAGTCGGGTCCCCAATCCTAATGAACTACCTTTCACCGGATCCATGGAACTGTCCAGATATCTATATATATGAAGCTTGTGAGATCAGCTTTTTGTCGGACAGAAGACACTGTTACATGCAAGTCTCAACCGCGATATGTCAATCCTAAACATATTGCTTGATTTGGGGTGGTTTTAAGTTTATTAGTTTATTATAAAGTTTTGTCTCACTTCATGCTTGTATGAACACTTTATAATCACTTTCAACAAACTTACGAATTTCCTTTTATTAGACTTTATTTAGTGCTTAAAAGGGTTTTGCCTTTATATAGTTATAAAACATATATCTCATTAAAACAAATGATATAAAGAACACTTCATTTACATGAAGTCTGTATCCTAGAACAATTGTCTATAGGACACTAAACCCCAACATACTCCCACTTGGACTAAAGCCAATTGTTTCTACAACTTATCCCAGTAGAAGTTAGATGACGAACATGTACTTTCTGGGTTAAGGGCTTTGTCAACGGATCTGCAACGTTGTCCTCTGTAGGTACTCTTTCTATTCTCACATCTCCTCTTGCCACAATTTCTCTTATAATGTGGTATCGCTTAAGGTAATGCTTGGATGCATTATGAGACTGTGGTTCCTTTGCTTGCGCAATGGCTCCATTGTTATCACAGTACAATGTAATGGGATTTACAATGTCAGGCACCACACCAAGTTCAGTAATGAACTTTCTAATCCAAACTTCTTCCTTTGCTGCTTCTGCAGCAGCGATATACTCTGACTCGATCGTGGAGAAAGCTACGCTTCCTTGCTTGGAACTCTTCCAGCTGACCGCGCCCCCATTTAGGATAAACAGGTATCCTGATTGGGATTTAAAATCGTTCTCATCTGTGAGATGAATTGCATCTGAAAATCCTTCTATTTTCAGATCCCCTTCTCCGTACACTAGGAACATATCTTTTTCTCTTCTCAAGTACTTAAGAATGTTTTTGACGGCAATCCAGTGCTAGTCTCCCGGATTTCCTTGGTAACGACTCGTTACAGATAACGCGAACGCTACGTCAGGTCTAGTGCATAGCATAGCATACATAATCGAACTGATTTTGCTGGCGTACGGGACTACAGCCATGCGCTTCTTATCATCATCGATTTTAGGACATTGATGATTATTTAACTTTACTCCATGTAGCATGGGTAAGTTACCTCATTTCGATTCAAGCATGCTAAACCTCTTTAGCACCTTTTCAATGTATGTAGCCTGTGAAAGACCAAGCAGTCTTCTTGATCTATCCCTATAGATCTTTATGCCAAGTATATAAGCTGCTTCACCGAGGTCTTTCATTGAGAAGTTACCAGATAACCAAACTTTTACCGACTGTAGTAGAGCTACGTCATTTCCCATTAATAATATATCGTCCACATATAATATCAGAAATGCAATAGAGCTCCCACTTGCTTTCTTGTAAATGCAAGCTTCTTCGCTATTTTGTTCGAAACCAAATTGTTTTATGGTTTCTTCAAAACGCTTGTTCCAGATTCTAGATGCTTGCTTGAGTCCATAAATGGATCTCTGAAGTTTGCAAACTTTGTTTGCCTCCTTTGATATGAAACCTTCAGGTTGCATCATGTATACATCCTCAAGCAGGTTTCCGTTTAGGAAAGCTGTTTTCACATCCATTTGCCAAATCTCATAATCATAGTGAGCGGCAATAGCAAGCATTATTCTGATTGATTTGGACATAGCCACAGGAGAGAAAGTTTCATCATAATCAATTCCTTGCTTCTGACGATATCCTTTCGCTACTAACCTAGCTTTGTAGGTGCTAACCTTTCCATCCATGTCAGTCTTCTTTTTGAAGATCCATCTGCACCCAATGGGTTTTATCCCTTCGGGTGGATCAACCAAAGTCCACACTTGGTTGGTATACATGGAATCCATTTCAGAATCCATGGCTTCAAGCTATGCTTTAGAATCTGGACTGTTAAGAGCCTCTTCGTAGTTTTCGGGTTCGTCGTCTAACACGGGAACCTATTCATCATCTCCCACTAGAAAACCATATCTAATAGGGAGTTCACAAACTCTTTGTGATCTACGAAGGGGTGGCACTTGAGTCTCATCTAATGGGACTTCATCGGGTTCCTTAACCGCTTCTGTTGTTTTAGTTGGTGTTTCTTATTCTTGAACTTCATCAAGTTCAATCATGCTTCCCTTTTCTGTGTCTTCGAGAAACTCTTTCTCTAAGAAGGTTGCGTGCTTGGATACTATTACTTTCTGATCATCTGGATGGTAGAAGTAATATCCCATAGTTTCCTTAGGGTATCCAACGAAGAAACATTTGTCAGATTTAGAATCTAGTTTGTCGGACGCGATGCGTTTGACATATGCTGAACAACCCCATACTCTCATGAATGAGAACACTGGTTTCCTACCAATGAACAATTCATATGGTGTGGAACTAGCGGATTTAGTTGGTACTCGATTTAGGGTGAAGAGGGCGATTTTTAAGGCATAGCCCCAGAATGTCTTTGGAAGTAACGCTATGCTCATCATGGATCGTACCATATCTAATAAGGTACGATTCCTCCTCTCGGATACACCATTGTGTTGTGGTGTATAGGGAGGTGTCCATTATGAGCATATCCCACATTCAGTTAGATAATTCAGAAAATCATCTGAAAGATATTCGCCACCTCGATCTGATCGAAGTGTCTTTATTTTCTTTCCTAATTGATTTTCTACTTCATTCTTGAAGCATTTGAATTTCTCAAAAGCTTCGGACTTATGCTTCATTAAGTAGATATAACCATATCTCGTATGGTCGTCTATGAAGCTTATGAAGTATCTGAATCCTCCTCTTGCTTGGATTGACATAGGACCGCATACATCTGAATGAATGAGTTCTAGAGTGTCTGATACACGCTCACCTTTATTGCTAAAGGGTGTCTTTGTCATTTTACCTTTTAAACATGCTTCGCACGTTTCCAATGATTCAGGATCTATTGAATTTATAAGCCCATCTTGATGTAGCTTAAGCATGCGTCTTTTGTTTATATGGCCTAAACGACAATGCCACAAGTAAGTTGAATTATCTAGCTTATGTCTTTTGGTATCAATTGAGAAAACAGAAATTTTGTCATCTAACACATAAATCCCATTTTGTGATATTCCTGAAAAATAGAAGATCGAATCTCTATAAAAATCGCAATGGTTTTCTTTTATTGAAATATGAAAACCATCGTCAACAAGACAGCTAATAGAAATAATGTTACGAGACATTTGTGGAACGTATAAACAGTTCCTTAATTCTATTACAAGCCCAGAGGGCAAATTTAAAACATAATCTCCAATTGCGAGGGCGGCAACTCTTGCTCCATTTCCTACTCGCAAGTTTATGCTTC
Organism: Euphorbia lathyris; assembly: GCF_963576675.1. Lineage (NCBI taxonomy): Eukaryota > Viridiplantae > Streptophyta > Magnoliopsida > Malpighiales > Euphorbiaceae > Euphorbia > Euphorbia lathyris. The sequence goes on from NC_088911.1 coordinate 40,389,384, forward strand.
CTTTCTTTAATTCCTTAGTCTGATTTAGTTCCTGCATATTTGTACAAATATGAGATCCGCATCCGGTATCAAGTACCCAAGATTCAGATCGTGAAACTGTATTTATTTCAATATAAAACATACCAAATGTTGAAGCACTGCCTTTTCCCTTCTTGAGGGTGGCCAGGTACTCCTTGCAGTTCCTTTTCCAATGCCCGTCTTTACCACAGAAGTGGCACTCTCCTTTGGGCTTCTTCACTTCCTTTCTCTTAGCTCTAGCGGGCATGGCTCCCTTGCCTTTCTTGGGATATTTAGGATTGGGAAAATTCCCTTTCCTTTTCTTTGATCCCTCTATGACAAGAGCTGATATTGCCTTGTCCTTTTTCATATTGGGCTCAACTGACTTGAGCATATTTGCAAGCTCTTCAAGAGAAGTTTGCAAGTCATTCATCTGATAGTTCATAATGAACTGTGAATAACTCTCTGGGAGGGATTGAAGAATTAAGTCTATGCTTAGTTCGTTATCCATCGCGAATCCAATACTAGAAAGTTTGGTAATATAGCCAATCATCTTGACACAATGTGTCATGACGGACGTGCCCTCTTGCATCCTGCAACGATATAGCAATTTTGATATCTCGTAGCGTTCGCACCTGGTCTGTTTCCCAAACAATTCCTTTAGGTGCATGATGATGGAATAGGCATCCATTTCCTCATGTTGCCTTTGTAATTCCGGTGTCATCGATGCAAGTATGATGCATCCCGCATGATCATCATCAGCTTTGTGCTTCTGGTAAGCATCAATTTCTTCGATGGGAGCATCATCGGCTGGGATAGGGGGTATCGTTGTATCAAGTACATACCCTATTTTATCTAACTTCAAAACAATTTTGAGGTTACGAAACCAGTCGGTGAAGTTTGAACCATTCAACTTGTTATCGGTAAGAATGTTTTGCAGATTGGTTTTAGTCATGATTTTAAGAGTGTTTAATTAAACTTGAGAGTGAGAAAGAGTAAACGTATGTTATTCATTTGCTTTAAAGTATATCAATCTAAAATTATAGGCCTTTTAATTTATTTTAGATTGCTTCCACTATTTTGCCAAATTAATAGCCCTCCATATTAATTCGAAGAATTTCACAAATCCTTTAGTGAGCTAGGATCCTAACTCCTGAGATTTCGCCTTGAGTTTACTCAACAAGCTAGTCTCATTCGTTAGGTAGATTCATGTAATCAATCACATCTTTAATGTGATTCCTAGGTTATTGGGTTACTAACTACATTAGTAACTAATATGCTATTCATATTATAATCCCAACCGTATTGCCCATTAGTTTATGAAAACATGAGTTTACTCATCCAATTATCATAATCTAATTTAAGTATTACCCCATATTCATGAAAAATGATTTTCGATAATTCAGGTGTTACCGTAAGACCCCGAGCTTGAGTTTACTCAACAACCCAAAGGCCCTCAGTACTGCCGGCTGAATTATAATATTAGGGAGGGGCAACCGATTTTAATAACTTGCTTATTTACTTAACTTTTTAATGAGGGATTTTATTTGAGGTCTCATAATCTAACCTAGTCTTGATTTGCTTTAGCATACATCAGACACATACATTGGCGTTATGGACATATCATCTAAATTATTCCGTCGAGCCAAAGACGGAATAAAAGGGCAAACCTAAGGAAATACTAACTAATACATATTTCTCTTTAGGTCCTCTGTCTTCTCCATGGCGCCTTGAAATTACATATTAATTTCTATACTACTAAAGAAAACTTTAATTGAATTGAAGGGCATTAGATGAGAGGAGAAATTACAATACATAGTAAAAAGGCAGGACTCGCAGACCCTATTTCAAAAATACCAAAAGACTAAAAGAGGGTCCAAATATGTCCATAACTCCAAACATGCATAGACTCAATTAAATAAATTTAATTGGTTGATTACGTAAGTATTTTATGTAATATTTAGGTTAATCACATTAACTCAACAAATTAACTTTCATCCAATTTTACTTCTAATAGTTTCGTATCCTTTTATATTAAACTTTTAGATTAATATAACTATACAAAAATTTTAATTATGCACGTCCCAATTATTTTGATTTTAATTCATTTAAACATCTTTGATTTATAAATAGGTAAAACAAACTTTTAAATAAATTTTCATTCGATAATCAAAACAGAAAACTATTAATTTCTGAAACATATACATATGTATATTTAAAACTAGTTTTTAAACGATTTAAAAACTAAGTGGGTCTCGGGCCGAGCCCGAGGGTGGGCTGCTGCCGTTTGGCTGCAGCCCTGGGCGTCTGACCCACCGCTGCCTTGCAGCAGCGGCGACCAAGCGCCGCACGCGGTTGCTACCGCGCGGCAGCAACCGCGACAGTAGTCGAGTCGCGCCGTATGGCGCGACCCGAAATGCTGTAATATTTTTTTTTATAAAATATATAGATATATATATATATATATATATCAGTTTTAAAACAGTTTTAAAACGATTTTCAGAAAATAGGAAAAAACTATTATAGATTTTCCGTTTTATCTTTTAGAATGAATAAAATCGATTTTATCAATTTAACCATAAAACTAATAGATTTTGTTATAATGATTATCAATCAAAATTATTAGGAACATGTGTATAACCTATTTTAATTAATAATTAATTAAAACTTATTTATCTTTTAGAACTAATTAATCAAAACAGTTTTGTTAATCAACCTAACTATAAATATTTATTCAATCTGATTGGGGAAATGAATTCTGCCTGCACACCTCCCTCGATAAAAACGAAGGAGGCGGTATGCAGTTAATTCAGGATTTGGATTCACTCCACTTTTAACCTTCCCCAAAGCGTCCCTTCACCTGGTCCGTGCTTATCACCATACACACCGTTACAGGTGGCAGATAAAGAGGGGAGTCATTATGGCGGTTCTGTCAAAAGACCGTTCCACTCTTTTCTACTTAAAGGACGCAGGCTGCTTGCGGACCCTAGTAATTTTTTTATAACTTTCCTTTCACACCATTACCAATACTTCTCCTAATAACCATTTGTGGGAGCACCTATTTAGTCTGTGTTTCAGATGAGGACTTGAGGATCTGGCAAGGAAGTTAAAATCGAAGGTGTTTCAAAAAAGAAAAAGCCAAGGGAAAAATGACGGGAACGAGCACAGTTGCATTTGTTCCTGACGAAAAATTGGTAAATAAGTTGTCGCAGTTCAAGGACGCGGCCGTGTAGACATACTATGAGGATCTTGCGCAACTGGAGTTTAAGCCTGTGAGAACAATTTGCTGGGACTCTTTGAAAAAGCTCAGACTTGCAGAGCGTGTGCGGAAGCCCATGGAAGTAGGCCACTTCGGCTGCTTCTTTGAAATGAAGGAACCCGCCTACAAAGAGCTCACTTTGGAATTCCTAGCTACGTTCAAACACATTCCCGAGATCATAGACCCAGATGAGGAAGGGAAGTTTAGTTTCAGACTAATGACTCACACCTAGAGACCATCGTTGAACATGTTTAACAATTTATTGGGTGCCACAGATGATGATGACCTGGAGTCGGAAGGTTACAAAGAGGCGTTCACCCAAACCCCTGATGAGTTTGACCCAACGGCTTTCTGGCATTCAATTTCTGGCCAGCCAGGTTACGACGGTAGTGCTTCAAAGGCTTCAAATATTGAAGACTATACTATCTGGTACCTACATAAACTGATCTCTAGAACCATCTTTGCCCGCGAAAACCAGGCCATTATTCCCCACGCAGACCTTACGGCTCTGTGGAGTATGATGAACGGGCACAGAATGAACTTAGCTTATTGGTTTGGGGAGTACATTAGTGCATTTGGAAAGAAGAACTCCTCAGTCATTTGTTGTGGCAGCATCGTGACTCGAATTGCAGAAGCCATTGGAGTTTTTAAGCTCGAAGACCGCACCTGGCTAACCGTTGTGAACCACCCAAACCAAATTGATTTAAGGAGTTTACAGAGCATGTTGTTCGGGAAGTTGGTGAATGGAAAGTGGTGAAGGATAATAGGCTAACGTATAGCAGCGGAAATATAAAAATTTTAACCTATTTCCATTAACCCCAAGATCCGTTAATCGTTATTTCATACAAAGAGGGATAAGAAGGAATACCTTTTAGATGTTCTATCTACCGTTGCAAACGAAGTGCCCATAACTCTTACTTCGAGTTCCCGAGCACAAAACAAAATAAAGGAAGATCAAGTTAGAATCAACCATTTATAACAACCAAAGTAGATTGTCTCTAATTAATCAACACAAGACCAAGGATAAAGAGAAAGAGATGAAAATCAATTGAACGGATGGAAGCGGTGAAAACTCGTCCTCGGTTAGGGGGGGTTGAATTCTCTCTCCTCAAAATCAATAGTAGATTTCGAAAATCCTTAGTAGGGGGTATTTATAATCACTTGTATCTAAACCCTAGTTAGATAGAATTAGGTTACTTAATAGGAATTCAATTCGGAATAGAATTCTTAATTATTATCTATTAATATATCTAAATATAAAAGATAATAATGATAACCTTATTGGATAATAATAGTAGTAATATAATCTAATTAAAACTCCTAACTTATTTATCCTTTAATTAATTTAATTCATGATCCTAATCTAATTAAGATTTGATAAAATCAAATTAATTATTTATGTATCTCCATACATAAAAATCGCCCCCCCCCCATGGTAATTGGGCCTTATTGGCCTCAATTGGGCTTCCGTCAATTAATTAGCATTTGTCTCTCTTTTGGGTTCCAAGTCTTATGTGTGACCCATTAGGTTCTTATCGCTTCTAGCCGTATGCAACGTTATTAAATAATTTTCAAAGAATTATATTTAATCTTTGCATAACGGAATGATGTACAGAGTATGTGATTAGCAAGTCCGTAATCATTCCCCTAAAGCTATAAGAAGACAGGTTGATTCTGTCGTTGACCTTTCCATATTAGTTACGGTATAATTCGATCCTTTATCAACTACGTCCTTGAACTGAATCTTATGACTATGGGTGATGTCAAGTCACATATAGCGAGACGTTCGTTTTACTTGTTCTGGCCGAGTCAACTCCAATTAGATAGGTTAAGAGAAATCTCATTTCAATCTCAAGCTATCACCTTGCAAGGATTTAGAGTCAAGACTTCCACAAGCGATCCATGGACATATCTCCCATTTATCGGGAGTGATAAATGCTCAATCCAATGTATAACGATCTCGCAATCACTTCCTGTGATACCCAACGTCTGCTGTTCACACCCCAGAGTCATCTCTGTTAAGGATCGTGTTACACCAGAGTCAAAGCGTCACATTCCGTAATCCAGAATACCAATTAACATTCCTTTGAGTCTGAGGATTATTTATACGTATTAATACCAATGAGATGAGCAGGTGACAAGGAAGAATCTACCCATCCTGTTATCTCAAGTCGGGTCCCCAATCCTAATGAACTACCTTTCATCGGATCCATGGAACTGTCCAGATATCTATATATATGAAGCTTCTGAGATCAGCTTTCTGTCGGACAGAAGACACTGTTGCATGCAAGTCTCAACCGCGATATGTCAATCCTAAACATATTGCTTGACTTGGGGTGGTTTTAAGTTTATTAGTTTATTATAAAGTTTTGTCTCACTTCATGCTTGTATGAACACTTTATAATCACTTTCAACAAACTTACGGATTTCCTTTTATTAGACTTTATTTAGTGCTTAAAAGGGTTTTGCCTTTATATATAGTTATAAAACATATATCTCATTAAAACAAATGATATAAAGAACACTTCATTTACATTAAGTCTGTATCCTAGAACAATTGTCTATAGGACACTAAACCCCATCAAGTGGGTCTGGATGGCAGATTTTGTTGAAGCCAGGAGAGTTGAAAGCCGAAAGAGGAAGAGCGAGCCTACTGTATCTGTATCGTCTGAGTCTGAGAAAATCGAACACAAAAAAGATCTTGGTTTTTACCAGAAGTGCACAAGACTCACTAACGATGATATTCTTTGCAAGTTCAATGCCCTGTTCGCACAAAACGTAGCTATCCAAGATAAGATCCATGCTCTTGAGCATAAAATTGCTACTCTACAAGAAGAGGTGGATATGCTGAAGCATCTTTGTGTAGATGAGCATGGGCGGGAAAGTCCCTCTGGTGCCTCGATCAAAAGTCTGGTAAGAGCGAAATTTGCTACTCCTGAAACCAATGTTGCTGCCTCCTCGAAAGGGGATGGCACTGCTCCTGCTAAGGATCGAGAGGTTGATTCCTCTCTTTCCCCGCTTGTCTGATCCTTCAAAATTTTCGCTATCCAAGCATCTGGTAATACTTATACCCCTTCTTTGCATTTGTTTAAACTCCAATGATATCATGTTATGGTTCTTGTCTCCTGCTTTTAGTGTAACATTGGGGACAATATTGGTTTCTATTTGGGGGTGAGAAAATTACAATAATAACTGCAATATCTTTGTGCATAACATGATAAAAAAAGATGGAACATGTTGTTATTGTAGTATGATATGTATAAATAATTATCCTCTGTTGAATCTTGGCGTCCTCGGTAAACAAATCGTATCTTGTGTTTGTTTTCTTGTAATCATCTCACTCTTCGATCTAATTACTAAACAGTTTGTACTTGTATGATTGAAATGTGTGGTGATAGCCTTGTGTTAGTATTTAAACTCCCTAATCGTGAAGTTCTAAAAATTGTTAAGTTCTAAATCAACCTTCACTTAAGGAACCTCCTGCCCCAATGCAAAAACCCCAAATTTGTGAGAACTTGAGCCTACATTAGCATGTAAGTGCATTGCTTCTTTGTGAGAGGGCTAGTACATATTGTCTTTAGGTAGGTTTTGCTTTGGTTGCCTAGTCAAAATGGTAAAAATTTTGGAAGAACATAGGAGGAAAAAGGCATTTAGATCCCAAATTCACTCCACAAAAAGCCTACCCGTGCATTGCACTCACGTTTTTAGGATATCCAACTTGAGCCTTAGCCTATTCTTTCTTAAACACTACTTAAAGGAACCAATTCCCTTCACTTTAATCCCAAAACACCTTGAATTTGTCTCATGTCACAGAACAAGCCGCTCTAGTTAAAGAAAAATACATTTTTGACAAAATTTGAGTGTATAAAGAAAAAAATTGTTGAAATGATGACATTTGAGGGATGATATGATTGAATGAGAACCACTTTAGAAGATAACAAAAATAGCTTTGAAATAAGTCTTTTCATTTTCAGGATACATGTTCATATCTTGAGCCTGAAATGAAATGTTTGGATGGTTGTCTTTCGTGTGTTTGAAGAATAGTTTAGCCAGTCTTGTGAAACAGGTTGTGCAGAGTGAATGGCTGAGGAAAATTGCTAAGTGTTGAGAAATGAGTATAATTGGACCGGCAGTACATGTAGACAAAATTCTTACACTTAAAATAGCCATTCACTTCCATACCTTAACCTTAGCCTAACGTTACATCCTATTGTAAGACCTTTAGACTATGTTTGGAAATTTTTTAATCCATTGAGATAGGGCCAATAAGCAATATCATAACCTAACGATGTGGGTACTGAGCTGAGGAGTGATGTTCCCTTTCCTTATGGCAACAAAGGCCATTTGAGAGTGAGTGAATCCTCCTTACCTTAGTGAGACACTTGGAGCAGAACAGGTTGTTTAAATGAAGATTGAGGTTCAATTTAAAGCTTTGAGGAATTTCGTGAGAAAGGGATACTAAATTTAACTCTGGCATAACTTCATTATTAATCATGATTTGCGCAAATTTTTTGTTTGTATTCTTTCTATTTGCATCATTTTTTTTCTGTAAATCTCCCTTCATTATTCATTCATACCTAAAACTCTTCCCGTTTGGTGTTTGTTTTCTCTTATTGTTTACTTGAGGACAAGCAAATATTTAATTTGGGGGTATTTGTTAGGCATGAATATGACTGTAATTAAACAGCTTGTTAGTAACAAATTGTGGGTGTTTTAGGCGAAATATTACCTAAAAGAAGGACTTATAAGTGTTTCTTGCAGATTTGTATTGATTAAGTCAAAAGGGCTGCTACACAGCCTGTTTTGCAAGAAACCACGAGGAGTCGAGCAACCTTTGATCCAGCGGATCTCCGCTATGTACCTGATGACGGATAGCGACTGGACAAGTGGCAAGAGCGGCGTGGCAGGAGCGACAGAAAAAGGAGAGGTAGAAAAGTAACAAGATGACAAGATGGATCACCCCTTGAGTGTTCAAGGGTCAAATATAATTTAATCATTCCTAGTAGTCTAGCTGCAGAAAAACAATCTTTTTGGTATTTGTAATATTTTGTTTGTACGAATCGTTTTTCCCTCCTTTATATAGACGTAGTGGAGGGAAAGCGAAGGGAGACTTTTTATCTAAGATTTTAGGATTCTTGGAGAGAGGCGAAGCTCTCTAAGGAGGATGACTCCATTGATGGAGATTTGTGGATATCCCTCAGGTTGTTTGCTCTGCACTGTGAGTGAGTAGTCGTTTTGAATAGGTTATGTAAGTCTTCGTCTATCTTATGTATGAATGAATGTTGATACATTATGATGTGTTTGATAAATCTTTAACTGATTTGCAAAATGTAAGTATGTTAGTGTAGATGCATGATAGGACACTGCTTTCATCTTCACGGAACCGTTTATCAATCATCCAACCCCGAAATAGAAATGTCAGGAGGTTGTATCAAGGGTTTTCTTCACTGAAATGCTGTTTCGATCGTAATGCAAGATAGAACCATCCTTAGGGACGCCTACGGTTGTAGTACAACTTAGAATCTTAAGAACACACGAGAGTTGACTTAAGTGAGCATTAAAACAGAAACCTTGGCGTCACTTTACTTCATTCATGAATAAATAGGATATCTGTAGACTGAAAGTAACCTGTTCCGCTGTGCTTAACCTGTTCTGCCTTTTTATCATCTTTAAATACTCTTATTAATCAACTGAATCTTTGACTTTGCTTTTATTTAAACAACATCTCTAAATATAAAGAAATCACACAACACGAACGCCCTGTTCTGCAAAGTTTTTCTAGTAAAATTTGGTCATCAATCCCTGTGCAGACGATACTCTATTTATCACTTTATTACTTGTATCTAGTGCACTTACTAGAGTCTGTTTAGAGGACAACAATGAGCTGCGACACTTACTCGATGAGGAGCCTTATTTCAGATCCAACTAAAGATATAGAAGTCAACCTTTGTATAACCCATAATATCCTCGATGAGCTGGGCACAACAGCTTGATGAGCTATGGTAAAATTAGGAATTGCTTCCTATCAGAGGTCCGGTCTTATCTGACTTAGTTCACTCTATTCCGATCAGAAATAGGCTAACAGGCCTAATAAGATTAGAGGAAGACCTAAGCACTATAAATGGGAGGTTTTATCATTGTAATAGTATCACCAGTTAGATCTGAGTTTGCATATTAGCTTAGTTGTACTTTACGCTTTCACATACTTTCGTTTCTAGTTTAGTTTTAATTCGTTTTTCCTTAGTTTAGTTTAATGTTTTCGTTCTATTATTAGTTTAGTTAAGCAAGCTTTGACATGTACATTCCCGTTTTGTTTTCAAGCTAATTTATGATAAGCCCAAAATATACCTAAAATAACATCAATAATTACGTCAGTTTCGTATTAAAATCATGTTAATTATATTTATTTAGAATACTTTTACGTCTATATTTGTTTCTATTGTGCAAGGTACTTAATTATTTGGTAAAATCCAAATATTAGCTAAAACGGACTAAAAACGAGAGAGAAATGACATTTACAAGCTAAAAGGCACGTACAATTCAGAGACCGAAACGAAGAGTTGGGAAACGATCGACGGATGGAGACAAAAGTCTCTATCGCGACCGAGATTCCCAATATCTCGATCGCGACACGCGTGTTTCAAATATGAAAACGCGCGTTCATATAGAATTCTCCCTCAACCCAAAGCCGCGACCGAGATTCCAAGAATCTCAACAGAAACAGCAACTTTCCTGCACAGATTTCACATGTTTTAATTCAAAACAACACGTTTGTTCGTCCGGATAGAAATGACTCTTCACCAGCGGACACGACACTTCAAACAAGACCTTTCAGCAATTATAAATAGAGCATACATTTTCAGAAACAAGAGTTGGATATTTTATTGAATAAACTCTAATTCGGAAGAGAGTTAGATAGCTAGATTTAGTTTTTCAAATCTGTAAAAGCAAACTTGTTGTACACAAGTTATTCATTAGTTTAGATACAAACACAGTTTCATTAGTTTAAATTCGAGAATTGTTCAAAGACGAGTTTACATTCTACAGTGGATTCAGCGATCTCTATTTCGAGGATTCAGCGAGAAGAACTAGCGACTGAAGCGCCCCAGGGTCTGACAAGCCTACAAAGTTTGAGGAAAGAATTGACAACCCGGAACTCAAATTAGTTAAAATGCTTTCAAATTAGTAATCGATGTAAAATTTACTATGAAGGAGCTCTGATTCAAGTAGACTTGTTCAAAAGCCCACTGGCCCGCCCAGCCTGTCCAAGCCCGCTCTTCAAAGACTAGGCTTGGGCATATATGTTTCGTAATAGGCGCGGTCCGGCCGAAGCCCGCTTAGGCCCGGACATAGAGTAGGTTGGGCTTGGGATTTGTCTCAAAACCCAGGCCCAACCCAGCCCGGCTCGAAATTTTAATAATAATTTAAATTTAATAACTTTTATAGTTTAATAAACTTTATATTCCAAAAATAAAAAATTTAAATTTCTTCAACATAAAAATTTCCAGACCATATATTTTTTAGAATTGGTGAACATGTACATATTTATTACTATCAAAAAAGTATTTTTTTATTTAGGATTGCATTAATTGATTTTTATTGAAATAATCCTCTAAAATTTAGTTTATTGTATTTTATTATTTATATTTATAGTATAATTTTTTAGTTTAATTTTAATTTTTTAAAAATACAAAGATATTAGTTGGGCCGGGTCGGGTTGGGCTTGGGAATTAGTTTTTTTAGCTTGGCCCAGCCCGGCCCGAGCTCGATATAAATATAGTGCGGGTTTGGTTGGGCTTGGACAAAGTAATTATGTCATAAGCCCGGTTAGGCCCGGTCCAAGCCCAGCCCGGTCCAGCCCATGAACAGGTCTAGATTCAAGCAATTGAATGTGTGGACAAATTTTATGAAATTTAATTTACTTAGTTTTCGTTCTTAGTTTTCATTTTTCTTAATTTTAGTTCATAGTTTTAATTTTATTTTTAGTTTGTTTTATTTTACTATTTAGAATTTTATTTTACTTTTTATTTTATTTCTTAAAAATATAATAAGTTTTATCATTGAAAAGAATAATCAAGTCATGTTTTGAGTTTTTATTTCAGAAAATATAAGTGTTTTAAGTTTTTGAACATTTTTACTCATAATCTTTGTAGAGATTTCTGAAATCTCAACTGAGATTTTCAGCATATTAGCATAGAAAAAGTTTCTGCTCGCATAGAGATTTTTAGAATCTCTGCCGCGACTTAGGATTAGATCGACAAACGTCTTTGCCAAGTAGCAAAGCGTGTCGCGACCGAGATTCCAGAAATCTCGATCGCGATATGGGATTATTTTTGTGCTGTCACCTTTGTTTTTTATATTTTCCTAAGTTATCTGCTCTATTTCGAAATTTAAGACAGTTTTTCACCCAGAAGGTATCATTTTGACACCTTTTCACATTTAACAGACACAATTTTTTATTTTAGTAACCTATAAATTGAAATATTTTCAGAATTCTATTATCTTTTCATCTTTTTCAGAAATTCTGAACTTCTCTCTTTCAAATTCATTAAGTTACAGACAATGTGATTTCCAATTATCGCAAATTGGATATTATAGTTCCTTTCAACTGTAAGTTTCGTCAACAAAAGGCGTGTTCGTCTTAGTTTTCGTCATGATGGAAAAGTATTTACTTTTGGATATCCTGAATTGCATGCATGGTTTGGTTTCCCACCAAAGGATACAATTCAGTACCATCCTGGACGAGATATGACTTCTCGAGATATATGGAGAATGTTGACAGTATTCTGGAGATTCAATCCGTGTCTTGCTTTCAACAAGTCAATTAATTCGAACTCCATGTTGTATCTTCACAAGTTTCTCTGTCACAGTTTGTTTGGACGTGTTAATAGTAGTATTGTCTGTGACACCGATCTTTATGTGTTAGGAGACATTTTTCAAGGCAATACAATTCACTATGCCATTTTCATTTTCACATGACACAAGATACATGACAGACATTTGTTTTCGTGTCGTCTGAATATTTTTCGTGACAGTATTTTAACTGTATGTCATCTAAAAGCGAAATAAAAAATGCGCTCGATTCTCAGAAGACATTACGATTACATAATCCTGACATTCAAAGAAAACGTGCGTTTTCATTAAATTTCACTTACTCAACAGATGACACTTATAATAAATGAATGTCATTGTTTGCCGAAAACAAAAAAGCGGCAAATGAAATTTCACTTACGCGGTCAATCCCCAAATTTTAGGCGCTCTTGTTTGACTGAAATTTTCAGCTGATATATAAACCCTCTCTCTAATCCCAAACCCCAGTTTACGCAAGAGCTGAAATTTTAGGTTACGCAAGAGCTTCATCCCTCTCATCCCTCTCTATCTCCATGGCTGATTTGAGCATGCAATCACTGGGTGAGCTATAAACACGGTACTGGTAAGTATCTATTGATTTTCATTGTTCCTTACTCTCTCTTTTCCTCATCCGATTTACTTTTGTGTATGTCGATTTCAGCAGCTGGAATAAGGATCTATTGATTTTCAGAGCTATGATTTAAAGGGTTAGATCTCTCGCTTAGATACTGATTTTATTGTATTCATTGTTAGATTCACCGATGAAATTCTTGGGTCATTATCTTTTTTAACCTAGGGCGATACATTGCCGGTTGCTGAAGATGTTCTGATTTCTTTTTATTTGAACATAATATTTGCAGGGATAGTAAGAATGCTACATGCGAAGGCTGACTGAAGAGATTGTCAATCGGTTCATGCCTTTAGCATATGGGAAGATTTCTTTAACTTACTGAATATATATTAATGTTAAGTTGGTTTGAACTGATTGGTCATGCCTTTAGAAGTGCTTGTGTATGTTTGATGTACTGTTTTGGAACCTAGAACTCATTGATTTATGAAACTAGCCTGATTTAGTATATATATTGTTATATGGGTTTGAACTGAACGATTACATATATGTATGATGTTTTGGGTGATGATGAAATGATTGGTATGAACTGATTGGTTAGATATAACTGTTTAGGAAGCTAGGACTCGTAGAGTTTATGTATGAATGATCATTAAGCATGTGGCTGATTAGGCATACTCTAAAGCTTTGAATGTTCATTGGCACTACTCTTACACCTATGAGTTATACTGCTAGAAGTGATTGAGTATGTGTATGTGTATGTGTATGAAGCATGTTTATGTATGATGTTCTGTTGATGTTTATGTTTGAGGTTCTGTATGAGTATGTGTACGATTGTTCATTTGGGCATGTAGCTTATTAATCATGCATCAAGTATTAGAGGAACATTGTAAAAGGGTCATTGAGCATGTACTGATATGGCTTGCAAATGATAAGATATATTTTGATTAGATAGAATATACATATACATACGAACTGAATAACAAGCTCTACATAAAGGGTTATGTATGTGCATTGGCCATACTCTTACTATGTTCCTTTCCACTCGGTTTGATATCGTAACAACAACATTAAACTTGGTGATAGGTTTATGATGCATTCATCACAAACAGAGTCCCTTGTTTTGACAGCATCATAAACCTCATTACCAAGTTTAGAGTACCACGAGTACAACCCAAGTGGAAGGAGCATTGTAAAAGGGTCGGTTTAGTCTACTTGCACATACATACAAACTGAATAGCACAGCTCTACGTTATATTACAAAAGGGGGGATGAGTGTTGCCTTTCGGTTGTAATTGACAGTTCAAAGTTCCTTAGTTGTCCTGTCTAGTGAAAGGAAATTTGGAATTGGAATGAGAACCACATTTGGATATCACATTGCCTTTCAATTCTCCTTTCACTTAGTCAGGACAGCTTAGGAGATTTGAACACCCTTCATATTCAGCACAAATAGAGTCCCTTGTGGTGACAGCATCATAACCCTCATTACCAAGTGGAAGGAGCATTATAAAAGGGTCAGTTTAGGAGCACAAAGCTCTACGTTATATATTACAAAAGGGAGGGGAATTAAAGGTCCAAATCTCCTTAACTATTTTGAGTGGAGAAAGGTAATTTCGAATTGGAATGAGAACCACATTTGGAGCTCGCATTGCCTTTCGATTCTCCTTTCCCTCACTCAAGATAACTTAGGAGATTTAGACACCCGCATACTCCTGAGTCCATATCCGGGTGAGCCCCTCATACTCTTCCCTGTTCCTGCGGTATAGCTCAGCAACTGATTCTTGCCCAGGAAATGGCTCCTCACTGTGGGGCTGTAGAAGTAGATCATATATGTGCCACAGACACTATAAAATGCATAGAATAATTAGAACAAAAATATGATGTATGTTTATCAAATGAAATAGATAAGTGGTTGCATTATACCGTGGCAGTGGAAAAGCGATGGTTAGTAAGGATACGGGGAAGTTGAATCGACCCATAAGGAGCCACGTTAGGATGATATATCCTATTCCGGAACCAAAACTGAGAATAAGAGGAGAGATTTATTAGTGTATGTTTCATGTAGATGATTATATCTTACTGACTGAGTTAATATTACTATTGCAGGTCTGTTTGGGAAATCCGGAGGGTAGCTGATTCTGATTTCAAATACACCCCTTTCATATGGGGTGTATTGGGGGCCTTTCATCCTAATCGACCATTTGAAGAAGTTACCATCGAGAGGACCTGTACGTTATCATCTAAGAAGAATCATTAGAAATACACAGAAGAAAACAGTAAGGGTTACAGAACAACTATGGATTGACATATACCATTGATGGCCAGAAGCCACCCTGGGTTCTCATCGTACAACTTAATCAAGTCAGCAACAATGTGTTTTGGAGTTTAAACAAGGGGATCCATTGTTGGTAAGTTTTCTGGTTGTTGAAGGTATGATTCTGAATTATGATGCATATATTTATAGTGATATGATTGTGGTAAGTGAAAGGCCGTGAAAGGGGAAGGGTCACGTAATTACTACTGAGTTTAGGGTTGTGTGTAATATTAATGACCTGCTTGGCTTTTGCAGATACCAAGACCTTTTGGATTCTAGGCTTAATTATTACTACAAGATATGGATTGACTTATGGAAGATATTGGTTATTTTTTTTGTGTTTTAAAATGTATTGGTTATTCAAGATATGGATTGACGTTAGGCACAAATGTAAACATATTATGAGTATTGGTCTCCAATAAAATTTAAACCATTGATATACAGAATTTAATCTTCATATTGTAGAATGTTTCTGTATTCAGGTATAAAAACCAGAAATTCAAACGAAGAAGAAGGCATAAAGTGACATTCTAATTTTTAAAAATGTCATCTAAACAGCAAAAAAAACATTAAAATTAATGTTTCTGTCACATGAAAAAAAATCCTTTGACATGATTGATTAAGACGTGTGCCATCTAAACAGGCTATAACGGCAGAAATTATTATACGAACTGTCATCTCAAATTAAATATGCCAATTTCCCACACGCTAACCTGACGATTTTAATTGTAAAAATGTCATTTGATGACATTAAAGGTGACGACCATAATAAATAAGCTGCATCGTAACAATGGTAAAATGACAGTAAGAAAATAGGCTAATGTCATGTGTGATGACGAAACATGACAGAACCTGACCGTCGTCTGAAGGTGCAATAGACAGCAGCGAGCCCCGTGGCAGATTTATATCTCGCGGGACGACGGTTTTCAACCGTCGTCTGAAGAGGGTTTTGGCGTAGTGATTAATTCCTCAAAGATTTTGATAGAGGGATTGATAGCCGCCTCTCGTTCGAAGAACGTGACGATTGGATTTGGGAATATTATTTGTGGTATTATTCTTGGTACCAAGGGATCAATATCAGTTCCTTGGAGCGAGAAAGAGCTATTTCCAGTCCTTGATTACGAGTTCTTAGAAAACAAAGGGATTGTCAAACGTGTTTTTCGTGTTGGTCCACAATTTCTTTCTCCCGAAGAAAGACAAGTCTTTATTCAAGCAAAAATCAACAGGGCTAATGCAAGACGAATTCATGTCCATCAGGATACTGTTTAATTTTCTTTCTGTATGATTGTTTTAAGTGATTTTATGTACTGTATTGATGTTATTTTGTGATTAATGTATATATATGTATCTATAATTCATTAATGTATATATGTTTTAATTATGTGATTAATATAAATATGTGTTTGAGATTAATAAAGTTTTAATTCTTTCATTAATATTTCTTTTTAGTTAAGGCAAAACCTCTTGGTTACCCTTAAATTTAATGTTTCAGTTTTGTTTTTAAGTTTCAGGAATTAAACTTATCATTAATGACACATAATTGCAAGAAGAATTGAATTTTTCCAAGTTGAAATTGTCAAAAATATCAGATTTTAGGATTACAGGTCAAAAATCTCTAGACGGCCAGCGAGACAACAATTTCAGGAAGAGTTTTTCTTCCTGAAAACCGTCTATCGTGACCGAGATTCCAGGAATCTCGATCGCGACACGCATGCTGTAGTGCGGGATTTGAGCCAAAAAATGCATCTTTTCCTATTCCAACTCTAAATTAATACCTATTATTCTACCCTATTTATTACCCATCAATCACACATATATACATCACCTCTATTTTCACCAATCAAACATCTTTTAATCTTCCCAAAACAAATATCCATCACCTTCCCAATAAATCTTTACAAATATCCATCACCTTCCCAATAAATCTTTACCCTATTCATCATCTTCCACAAAACACAAATCCATAACCTTACTCAACCATTTTCATTTTTCGTTCATCTCTCTAAACTCTCTCAACCAAAATCAAGCAAAAACATGCCTAGACAAAAGAGAGTTGCCAACAAAACACAAGCCAGACAAGCCAATCATTTACGGGTTCAATATGGAGCGTCGTTCGATATTGAAACGGAAGTGGAGGGACGTCGATATCTACACTTTTTTTGGGCAAAAGATGGAGTTCACTGATATGCAGTTTTTAGACTTTGATACTGTAAATGCTTTCTCTTTCACCGAACGTATTGATGAGTATTTAAACGTTCTTGGTTGCAAAAAGTTTGCTAGTATGCATTTTCCGCATATTGAGTCGGATGTTGTGGAGTTTTTGGTTACTTTGAGTTATAATAAAAAGCATGGAATTATTTCTTTTAGAAATAATGGTGTTAGATTTGAGGTCCGATATGAGGAGATGGGGGAATGGTTTGGTTTTCCTACCCAAGATTTTTATCACAAGCCGAAGATAAAGGATAATTGTGTGTTTTATTTTCACAAATATTTATCCTATTCACTATTTGGTAGAGTTGAGGGGTCAAAAGTGCAAAGTCGTGATTTGTTTGTGCTATATATCATTTTTAAGAATTTGACAATTGATAGTATCGGCATGATATTTGATAATTTGCACCAAGTTGCCGTTTCCCGCAATAGGCAAGTGCCTATGGGTAATTTAATTATCGGCATTGTTTTGGGAGCTCGGGGTGAATTATTGGATTTTCAAAACCTACCTCATCATGTTGGATTACCTCTCTTGGATATTGCGGCACTTCAACGGGCCAATTTAGTGCTTAAACTTGGACGACCTGCATTTAAATCATATAAGGATAGTACTAGGAGTCTATTTGCTAGTTCGGGTGGTGGAGCTTCGAGTTCCCATGGTTTAGGTACACAAGAGGGTGATGATGAAGATGAAGATGAAGAGGATGAAGAGGAAGAGAATGTTGGAGGAGAAGAACAAGCACAAGAAGAATAAGAGCCACGGCCTAATGTTGAGGAGCAAGTTGGTTGGCAACGTGTTTTGCACCAAGTTAATGAAAATAACCGTCAAATGAATTTGAGGTTAGATGAAGTTGTTGCCGATAATAGAGAAATGAGTTCAAGGATCACCACGGTCGATGCAAACATCCATACTTTGAGGAGAGAGCACACGTCCACTCGACGCCGGTTACTTTCATTTTTCCATCGTCAAGGCGTCGTGACTACGCCATCACCACCGAGTTCACCATGATTAGGTTCTATCCTTCCATTCTCATTTTCTCTATTTTGTGTTTTATTTTTAATATGCTTCGTATAATATTTTAATTATGTTTGGTACAATATTTTATTTATGTTGAATGTTTTGGTACATTATTATCTATTCTAATTCGTATGCTTGATTTCGTACTATCTTATTTCGTGATTTATCAATTTTTGCACCTATGAGGACATGGTTCAATTTAAGTGTGGGAGGAGGTATTTCATATTCATTATTTATTTCGGGTACGAATGAATGCAAATGAATGCGAATGAATGCTATTTATTTAAGTATAAATGCATGTTTGTATTATTCATATATGAAAATTTTCATTATTAATGTTTAAGTCATGTACAAAAAATGACATTTTCATAAAATGTATATTTCATATGTTTAAAAAAAATTCAAACTATTATTTCATATTAAACATACTAGTATATATTTATATTAGGTTATCATTATTGATAGAAATAGTAAATATTTCTATAAGGGCAAATTTAAAGTTCAAATATTTTTTACAAATCTCTGAAACGAATTTTTATAAAGAAAAACGTCTCGATTGAATGTATTAAAGTAAAAATTTCTTAATTTTCAATCTTTATTTTATATCATGCAAATACATGATAAATATAAATCTTATTCTCAATTTTCAATTAGGTTTATAGGCACTAATCAAACTAACATCTTTAGCTTTTAGCTCGGATTGATTTCGTCTTACTTTAAAACCAATTAAAGTTTTTAAGGAAACTATAGTCGTAATACATGTTGAATTTTAAGTCAATATAGGATGAACATGCTATTTTTCTTTCCCATTTTAAAATTTACATTTTATAACTCGTGTTAAAGTAGTCGTATTCTTAACTTTTGGCCATGATTGTGACCACACATATCATAATCGAGGTATGAAAGGGAAGAAAAAGTAAGTAAACGGTAATTTTGGTTACGATTGCGACCACCCATATCACGATCGAGGTATGAAATGAACGTTAAAAGTAAAAGCAAATTAAACGTGTTTAAAGTTTAAAGTAACGATTGCGTCCACCCATGGCATGGTTGGAACCTCTTAAACGAACACAAATAAATTAATTAATACATATAAAGTCACAGACGAGACCACCTTTATCACGGGCGTGACTAACAAATAAATTAAACCTAAGTCCTTATTAAATCCATATTTATATAATAGTTTAGGTTTGGAAAAGGAAATTTTGTGCTTTGAAATGCCTTGAGACGAAAGAGTAAAAAACATACGTGCTTACAATCATCCTGAATACTTCAATATAAAAATTGAAATACAAGACGGATGATATATCGCTTTTACACTAGCTAGTTTGATCTTTTGCGTATAAATTTACCATGTAAATTTTATCTAATTTAAAAAGGATATATGGATATATGTTCTATTTTTATAAAGAGATTGATTAAAGAATAGATTCAGTGAAATTTTGCTCGGGACTAGCAAAAGCTTAAGTGTGGGAGATTTGATAAGCTCAAAATATACCTAAAATAACATCAATAATTACGTCAGTTTCGTATTAAAATCATGCTAATTATATTTATTTAGAATACTTTTACGTCTATATTTGTTTCTATTGTGCAAGGTACGTAATTATTTGGTAAAATCCAAATAATAGCTAAAACGGAGCAAAAACGAGAGAGAAATGACATTTGCAAGCTAAAAGGCACGTATAATTCAGAGACCGAAACGAAGAGTTGGGAAACGATCGACAGACGGAGACAAAAGTACCTGTCGCAACCGAGATTCCCAATATCTCGGTCGCGACATGCGTGTTTCAGACATGAAAACGCGCATTCGTACAGAATTCTCCCTCAACCCAAAGCCGCGACCGAGATTCCAAGAATCTCGATAGAAACAGCAACTTTCCTACACAGATTCCACATGTTTTAATTCAAAACAACGCGTCTGTTCGTCCGAATAGAAATGACTCTTCACCAGCGGACACGACACTTCAAATAAGACTTTTCAGCAATTATGAGGTTATGCGGCTCAAACTGTTTCCCTTCTCCTTGAAGGACAAGGCAAAGAATTGGTTGAAGAACCTAGAACCAGGATCTATCACGAGCTGGGAGGAAATGGCTACCCTGTTCCTGATGAAATATTTTCCTCCCAGACAGGCAATCAAGTTGAGGAATGAAGTCTCACATTTTTTTCAAGGAGGACGAATCCTTATCTGAAGCATAGGAAAGATATAAAGAACTGTTGAGAAGAGTACCGAATCATGGCATACCCATGTGGATGCAAGTACATAACTTCTATAATGGAGTGACCAACGCATACAAGATACAAATTGAATCAGTCGCCAATGGAAATCCGGAGGAACTGGAACCTCAAGCCTTGTACGAGCTAATTGAAAGAGTGGTCAATACCAGCTATAATTGGCACTCAGTGAGAGGTGATGGGAAAAGAGTCAGAATGACGCAAATAGTGAGGCAATAACCAAACTGTCCTCACAAATGGAATAGCTGGTCAACACAATGGGAAAGATGAACGTCTCAGCAATGAACATGCAGCTCTCTGCCCCTATGGAGATACTATCACCTAATGGTTGTGATTTCTGCAGTGGACCCCATCGACCCATAGATTGCCTAGGAACCAAACCAGGTGTATCAATGCAAGAACAGTGTGATTTCATCGCTCGCCAACCTTCGAATCCTTATTCAAACACGTATAACCCAGGGTGGAGAAGTCATCCGAATTTCTCTTGGCAGGATAATCAAAGGCAACCAGCTATGCAGCAGCCTTACAGACAAGAAAACTCACGAACAGCATCACAACAAGGCAGTTCATCTAATCAAAACTATCAGTGCCAATCAAATGCTCAATAAGAAGGAAAGCCTGATTTAGAGTCCATGATGATGCAGTTCATGAAGCAGACACAATCATCTATCAAGAATCTTGAGACCCAAATGCAACAATTTGCCACAGCTATAGCCTCGAAGGAAAAAGGCGCACTTCCAAGCGACACTGTGACCAACCCGAAAGAAGAAGTCAATGCTATTATCCTCAGGGGAGGCAAGGAAGTATCGGATAGTGGTGTGAAATCTGCTGCCGGTAAAGCAGAAGAAGCAAGTTCTGGTGATCAAACACCTGCACCCCAACAAAGGAAAGATAAACAGGTGATGGAAAGCGGACCAGACACACTTCATTATGAACCAAGGGTTTCATACCCCGAACGACTGAAGCAGCAAAATTATGAGAATAGACATAAGAGCTTTCTCGAAAAATTGACAAAGTTGCATATCAATATACCGTTCATCGAAGCCCTGGCTGAAATGCCCATGTTGTTGGGGTTTAGTGTCCTATAGACAATTGTTCTAGGATATAAACTTAATGTAAATGAAGTGTTCTTTATATCATTTGTTTTAATAAGATATGGTTTCATAACTATATAAAGGCAACCTCTTTTAAGAATTAAATAAGTCTAATAAAAGGAAATCCATAAGTTTGTTTAAAGTGATTATAAAGTGTTCACACAAGCATGAAGTGAGACGAAACTTTATAATAAACTAATAAACTTAAAACCACCCCAAGTCAAGTAATATGTTTAGAAATAGGATTGACATATCACTGCTGAGACTTGCATGTAACAATGTCTTCTGTCGAGACAGAGAGCTGATCTCACAAGCTTCAGATATGCAGATATCTGGACAGTTACATGGATTCGATGAAAGGGAGTTCATTAGGATTGGGGACCCGACTTGAGATAACAGGATGGGTAGATTTATCCTTGTCACCTGTTCATCTCATTGGTATTAATAGGTATAAGTAATCCTCAGACTCAAAGGAATTCCGTCCAAAATGCGCTCAAGAACACTGGATCCCGGTCACTAACTATAGAAGAAGGAATTCCATGTAGTTTGTTTACATTGTCCAAGAAAGCTTGTGCTACTATAGATGCTATAAAAGGATGACTTAAACTAATGAAATGAGCATATTTGCTCAATCTATCTACCACAACCATTATCACCTCCTTACCATTAGCTTTAGGCAAGCCTTCTATGAAGTCCATACTGAGATCAGTCTAAATATTCTCTGGAATTGGCAATGGCTGAAGCAATCCAGGGGTACCACAAGTCTCATACTTGCATGTTTAACAAAATTACACAACTCCTGATGTAATTCCTGACATCTATTTCTATCCCCTTCTAGAAAAACAATAATTGTAATCTTTTTGAAGTGGCTTGCACCCCCATAATGCCCTCATGTTGTTGTATCGTGCATCAGTTGAATAAGCTTCAACTTAAGTTCCGGTTTGTCACCGAACACTAACTTCCTTTTCCTCCTCAGCAAGCCTCCCTTACAAGTGTAAGGGTTGTCCTGCAATTTCTTCCAAACCTGTGATGATCTCTTGTAAATGTGAGTCTGCTTCCTAGCTAGCTTCAATTTTCGACATCAAACTTCCCAAGGGCGTGGAGACAATCAAGGCTGCAAACTCAGCTGCTGGCACTCTAGAAAGGGCATCTGCTGCTATATTCTCTTTTCCCTGCTTATATGAAATTTCAAAATCATAACCAAAGAGTTTAGCAATATATTTTTGTTGGTGAGATGTAGTAATTCGCTGCTCAAGTAAAACTTTCAAACTTCGATGATCTGTTTTGATAGAGAACTTCCTATGGCCCACATAATGTTCCCACTTTTTGACTGCAAACACCACTTCCAGCAGTTCCTTTTCCTACATAGATAAAGGCTGGTGTCTTGGAGCCAAATCCTTACTTAAATAAGCTATAGGGTGTCGCTCTTGCATCAGTACTGCACCTATTCCCACATCACATGCATTCGTTTCAATCACAAATAATTTGTTAGACGATGATAAAGCCAACACTGGAGCAGTAGTGAGAGCCTGTTTCAGTGTATTAAAACTTGAGGTAGCCAATTCAGTCCAAATAAAGCCATCCTTCTTAAGCAGGTCTCTAAAGGGCTTACTTAGGACCCCATATTGCCTTATAAATCTTCTATAATACCCTGCTAGGCCTAAAAAGCCCTTGAGTTGCTTAATGTTAGTTGGAATTGGCCATTGAGCTACAGCTGCCACCTTCTTAGGATTTGTAGATACCCCATCTTTAGAGATCACATGGCCTAGGTATTCCACTAAGCTAATCCCAAATGCACATTTACTCTTCTTGGCTAAGAGCTGGTGTTCCTGCAACTTCAAAAAGACATTTCTCAAATGAACCACATGAGATTCCATATCCTGGCTATAAACCAGAATGTCATCGAAAAAGACAAGAATGTATTTCCTCAAATAAGGCTTAAACACTTCGTTCATCAGACTTTGGAATGTATAGGGTGCATTTCTGAGGCCAAAGGACATCACTATGAACTCATAATTCCCTTCATGAGTTCTAAATGCAGTTTTGTGGATGTCCCCTGGATGCATTCTAATTTGATAATAACTAGTAGTCAAATCTATCTTGGTAAACACAGTACCTGAATGCAACTCATCAAGTAACTCTTCAATCACTGGCATTGGAAATCTATCCTTAACAGTTTTACTATTAAGCCCCCTATAATCGATACACATCCTCCACGAGTTGTCCTTTTTCTTCACTAACACCACAGGAGAGGAATAGGGACTAACGCTGTGTTGAATAGTGTCGTTGCCAAGCAACTTTTGCACCATTTTCTCTATTACATCCTTCTGCATCGAAGAATACTTGTAAGGTCTCATATTCACTAGAGTGGCCTCATCTTTTAGAGGTATTCTGTGATCTTGGGTTCTATGGGGAGGAAGAGAGGTGATTTTGTTGAATAGAAATCCAAATTCCAGTAGTAATGGTTGAAGTTCTAATGGTATGGATTGGGTATCTGAGGTGGGTTGGATGGTTTGTTGTATATGAGCTGAGAAGGCTTTGTATCCATGGTATAACATTTTCATCAAATTGCTTTCATTAATCACCTTAACTGTGGCACCAGTAAGACCCTGCAGTTTGTGTTCAACCTCGCCAATTTTAAAGGTCAATTGTAAGGAATTGAAATACCAGGTTACATCTCCCAATGTAAGTAACCATTGAACTCCTAAAACCATCTCACACCCACCTAAAGCCATCACAAAAAAAATCTGCAGAGAAATGTTGGTCTTGAACCATCCAATTAAACCTTTAACACATAAAGGAACACACTACTTCCTGGCCATTTGCCACGAGAATTTTAACAGGGGAAATTTCCTTCAAAGAGTACCCTAAACTCTTAACCACAGTTATGTCAACAAAATTGTGAGTACTACCTGAATCAATGAGGATATGCAATGTTTTCTTCTTAAAGCTCCTTAGAACTCGCATTATTTGTGGTAAGTTTCATGCAATCCTCCCATAACACACAGTGAAATAGTTGGAATTTCAGTGTAATCACTGCTCATCTTTGTCTCTTCATTGGACATCTCCTCCCCTTCTGGGCATTCTTACACATAATCATATGCATATACTTCTTCTTGCATTGGTGTCCTGGCATAAATTTTCATCACACCAGAAGCAGAGATTCTTAGCTCTCTTATCTGCTAACTCTGCTTCAAATATCCTCCTAGTTCTTGGAGGATAAGGTGGTCTCGGGTTTGAAGGAATATGCATGGATTGAGGTCTTGTTTGAGGGTGACCAAAGTTTGTGAGAAGTTTGGGTACAGGTGGTGTTGGTAATAATGGAGTTCTGTGATCAACAGTGGAAGGAAATGATGAAGTGGATGTAGAAGAGGAATTATTAGGTGTAAACGAAGAATTGTAAGTTGCAAGGGAGGTGTTAGGAGGCTTGTTATTGATGGATCTAGGATGTTTGGCAGCATTCAAGTAAGCATCACGCGTTCTAGCAAGAGCATATACTTGTTGCAAGGATTTTGGTCCATGCATTTGCAGAGGGTAGCCTAGTTCATCTTTCAATCCACTAAGGAAGCAGCTCAGAATATAATCTTCTGATAAATTAACCTTGTGAGAGAGTATGTCAAATGCCTCAATATACTCCAACAAGGACCCCGTCTGTATTAGACGTTTAAGATCTGCCATGGGATCCTCAAACACTCTTTCTCCAAACCTTCCTTTAATGGCAGCTACATACTCTTCCCATTGGAGATCTTCTATTTTTTTTCCCTGTTTTTGAGATAAGACTGGTGCCATTCAAGGGCACGGTCAGTTAAATGAAAGGAAACTAATTTCACCTGGGAATCTTGTGGGGTGAGATTAATTTGGAAGAACCTCTCGCAGCGGAAGAGCCATCCCTCCAAATATGTACCATCAAACTTTGGGAATTCAACCTTGGTGAAACGAGTGGCTAATTGATACGGTTGATTCTTCGGGTTTGAGTTGTTAAGATTGACGGTCTCATTTGGGCGAGGATTTGGTCTGGAGATATTCAAATTAGAGATTAATCCATGAAGCTCGTCAAGCATGGTGCTCTGCTGCTTGGTGATGAGTTCAGAGAAAACCTGCTCTTGTTTCTTGTTATTCTCAGCTAGCATCCCCTTGACCATGGTTTTGAGACTATCTTCCATCTTTTTAAGTTCTTGCGCACGCGTTTCAATCATGGTGAAGATTGGATATGGCGTGATTGAATTGAAGAAGGAGCGACTGCTCTGATACCAAATGTTATTAGTAGAAATTTAGAGAGAAGAAGAAGAAACTAAGAGGTGAGAGAAATTCTGATAAATTCATTCATAACTGCCAAAAATGGCTTGGTACAGCATATATGAACGTTGTACAACGAAAACAACGCAACAATTGTACTGGGAAAGACACGTCACAACTATTAAAGGAAATACAAAATACCAAAACGCAGATAATAATTGATAAACGACATGTATAATTTCTTCACAGGTATATGATCCATAATAGTAGATTGTGCTTTCACTCCCTTTAAAGGTTCTTCCAAATTTCCATAGCTTTCCGAGGTGGAAAATGGACTTTTGAGTTTTCAATTGTAAAATGCATAGGAGCTTCATCAAAGTCAATGCAGACACCTTCCACGTGGAAAGCATTGGATGAAGTTTAACCAAAATGGTGGAAGTAGCAAGTTCACCACTTCTCTTTTCGGAATGAGTGTCAAAGGAGTTTTGGTTTGAAAACCTAAGCTTGAGGGGTTTTGGTTCTGTGCGGAGTATTGTTTTGAAAGCTAAGTATTGTTTTAGAAAGGGATTAGAATGACAACGGATAGGATATCCGCGGGTACCATAAATCCAAAACTCGGGTACCATAAATCCAAAACTCTTACCTGCAATCGTTGAAACAAAGAATAAATTTAATAATCCATCTATAAATAATTCATTTACAAATATTTCAAATTCTAAATCCTAAATCACTCCAATTATCAAAGAATTCAAATACACTAAAAATAAATGGGCAAATATACTGCGGATAATGGGTACCGTGGAGTATTCTCATACCTATATTGATCACGTACCTATCTCATACCTTTTTATGTAGGTACCCCGAAAATAAACTTATACTATCTAATAGGCTCTATTAACTTTGTATTTTATTTCTTTTCTTTTTTTACAGTTTTTTTTTTAATTTCTTTTTTGTGATCCATTTGTAATTATTGGCAAATATTTTTGACTTGCAAATTGATTCTACTAATAAACATTACCTTAAAATAACTTCAAGTCCCGTTCATCATGCATAAACAGTATGTTATATTTAGTACAACAAAATTATTGGCAAATATTTTTGACTTGCAAATTGATTCTACTAATAAAACATGAACTTAAAATAACTTCGAAGTCTCGTTCAGCATACTTAACCAGTATGTTATATTTAGTACAACAATTAGCAACTAGAACTGCACTACTATTTACTTTGCTCTTTGGAACATTTCAGTTACATTTGAAGCGGGTATGAATTGAGAACCCATCTTAATCCTTAATCCATCCACCATGTTTTCTTTTAAATAATTTAACAAACTAAAAACTGCATCTACAACAACTTCTCTTTTACATCATAAAAATAAAATCTAAAAATACCTACTTTACTCAACAAAGAAAAAGTCTCCTTTACTACTCGACTCCAGTTTTACCTCTGACTACAAATAAAAAAGGTTTCAAACACCACCGCCTTATCACTCCGCATAACCAAAATTTAGTCTCCCTAACCACAAGGATTCTTTACTTTATAAATCATGCTATGCTGCCACTTTGCACCCGATTTCGTGCCATCACTCAACTCAACCTTATCTTCCACTTGTTCATAACATTGTTTTGAGTTTCAAAAATACTGTTTTTGTGTATTTAAGGAACAATTCACAGTAAATATTTGCATGTGAAGATTTTTACTATATTTTCAAGACACTAATATCACTTTACTCCTCACAACCAACTCGTTTTACAGTTCGCAGCCATCTTTTGCCTCTTGCTTAAGGCTGAAACCTGATAGAAAATAGCATTCTAGGATAAGTGATCACTACTGCACCATGTTAAATATCATATACAATGCTCAATTGTCGTGCAACTCGAAGATTGAACCATAAAACTAAAGCATGCCAACTTGAAATGTACATATAAATCTTGGCAGCTGCATTGATTCACAAAAACCGAAACAAAGGTCGGCTTGTTTTATGCCCAGAAAGTCAAAATATCCACATCTTGATTTTTTTATCCAAATTTCTTTATAATGAACTTCCATAGTTTAGTAGATTTCACAGGCATTTCAATCAGAGTTCATTTGATTCATCAAAACTATATCAATGCAATAGGCTAGAAAAAAATTGACAAATATAAAAGAATTCAATAACATTGTAAGGAAAAAAAAAAATCAGATGAATGTGTAAGGTTCTTTTGATTGTTAGCTCATAGGAAAATAATATTAAATCTAGACTACTGAAAGGATAAAAAAAGCACATGACCATTTATAATATTTCTGATACTAGAACTATAATTCGAACCCCACAACTATTCTAACATTAAAGTAAACCCAGCCCTGTACATATTTTATCATCCTTTCTCTAACTCATAAGTGCATTCAATACTAATCATATTGCAACTCTAAAGGAATACAATTGCACTAAGAAATAACATTAAACCAAATTTTATGTGTTTTCCTATGGTTATTTTGTTTTTAACAAGTAAACTTTACATTGCTAAGTGTTATAGACCATGTAATACACTAGGAATACATGGGATACCATGTAGATTAAAAGACTACATTTATATATTTTAGGCATAATAGCATTTGGCTCCCTAAACTAAGGTTTCAAAGTCAATTAAGACCTTAAACTATAAAAATCATCAATCAGGTCCCTGAACTAACAAAAAATCATCAATCGAGTCCCTATTTTAAACAAAAATCATCAATTGAGGCCTCGTCAAATATCATTCGATTGAACAGTTTCAGACCCTCTTCACCAAACTCATTTTGAACCAACACAGAGATTATATATTCACAGTTTCTGATTTTAGGATAGGATGATGGCTCAATTGATGATTTTTGCTTAGTTTAGGGACCTAATTGATGATTTTGATAGTTTAGGGTTTTAATTGATTTTGAAGCTTTAGTGTGGGGACCAAAATGGGTGTAATGTAATGCCTATATTTTACTTGGGAGCAATATACAGATATATATAATCAAGTAGTAGCTCCTGATATTACTCCTACAATCAAGGAGACATATTGACCCTACCAGCAGCCTAAGCATGCCCCAACAGCCCTTCAACAGCTTTAGGCATGTTATTCATTAATTACATTGACATATTTTGTAACACTAAGAACTGTGATTTCGTTTAGGAATCCACAGGTGGAAAAAGCTAGTATATCAAAAGGAGATTTACTGAACACAATGCAGTACCAATAGTTCTTGTAACAGACCATGAAAATACAGAGAAATCCATGGGATACCATGTAGAGTAAGATGCTACATTGATATATTTTACTTGGGAACAATACACAGATATATATACAAGTAGTAGCTTCTGATATTACTCCTATAGTCAAGAAGACATACGGACCCTACTAGCAGCCTAAGCATGCCCCAACAGCCCTTCAGCAGCCTTAGGCATGTTATTCATTAATTACATTGACTTATACTCTAACAATTACATTGACTTATACTAACACTCCCCCTCAAGCTGAAGCATGGATTTTAATCATGCTCAGCTTGCTATAGATACTTATAATATAATCAAAACAAGAAACTCAAGATACAACTCAAAACAAGAAACTCAAGATACTTTGGAATATAAAAACATATTTCGGGAGATACAACCTAGAAGAACAGATCGAACAGGAGAGACGCCAGAGGAACATCAAACTTCGTAGGAAACAGACAAGCAAAACTCAGTCGAAGCAACCCGTAAGAGGCTGCCAGCAACGTAATTGCATAAAAGGAGATTCACCGGCAAACTAACCGGACATACAGGTCGGAAACAGAGAGGCGACGGCAGCAGAAGAGGAACAACGACAATCCGTTGAGGTGAAATTAGACTCTGCTCACAAGGCAGACAGAAATGCTGAAAGAAACAGCCCAAAATTACAAACCCACAAATTCTGCTCACAAGGCAGAAAACAAATTCTGGAATCTTAATCCAGAAACTCAAGAGAGAAGCCGAAACAAGGCTCTGATCCCATGTAAGGAGGACTTTTCTTACAGCGACGACGCGACGACGACACAGGGTGGCCGGAATGTGAGGAAACGACGATCGGAAGCGGAGAGGATGAACCAGAGGGGTGGTGAGATAGAATGATGTCCCAATAGTGAGTATTCAAGAGACCCAAGCTCTTGACAGAAATGGAACCCTGGGAAATACTACCCAGAAAATATTGAACCCTGGGAAATACTACCCAGAAAATATTGAATCCTTGCAGAAACACAACTCTGGAAATACTTCACAACTCTGGAAATACTACCCAGAAAAAAAAATTCAGAAACCTTAGACCTTAGGCTCTAATACCATGTAACAGACCATGGAAATAGAGAGAAATCCATGGGATACCATGTAGATTAAGAGCCTACATGAATATGTTTTACTTGGGAACAATACACAGATATATATACAAGTAGTAGCTTCTGATATTACTCCTATAGTCAAGGAGACATACTGACCCTACTAGCAGCCTAAGCATGCCCCAACAGCCCTTCAGCAGCCTTAGGCATGTTATTCATTAATTACATTGACTTATACTCTAACAATTACATCGACTTATACTCTAACAGTTCTCAAATGGATAATATCTTCAAAATTGAAATGAATGTCTATAAGTGAAGAACATACTAAAATAAGTTTTTTCTGTTACCTCGCACATTGAGTTTGTATTCAATATTTCCATGCAATGCTGGTTAAGCAGTTTGCCATTCACCCTTCTTCCCAGTCAACATCATCTTCATCGTCTCCTGAAGCCTCTGCTGCTTCCATGTTCAAGTCGACCCTGTAGCTTTCAGTTGTATGGCCTGAAATGGCATAAAACTTTACAATCAAAACCAGCAAAATTATTTTGAAAGCAATATGCAAATCCAATGAAAAGCAGATCAAGCCTTGTTTCTAAGTCTCTCATGTAGTAGGCAAACACAAACATTCACAACCTCAAGCTCGTCTCCACCAGGATCAGTGAAGGTCCCTTTACATAATATGATATTGATTGAGACTTACCGGCAGTAGGAGCCTCGTCCCATTCAACATCATCTTCCTCATCATCCTCTTCACGTTTGGACTTGATGCCCACTTGACGATTAGAGGATGATTCAGAAATATCATTGGAGATAGGTGCATGTGACAACTCTGGCTTCTTGGCAGCCTCTTCTAGCTCTTGTTGTCTTTTGAACAGAGCAGCATAGTAAGCTTTTGCATACTCATCCTGTGAATTAGAGAGCAAAATAAACGGATAAGAAAAAGATGAGGAGAAAAATTGAAGAGCAGACCCTAAGACAACCATAATCAAGTGGGGGGGGAAGAGAGAAGCCTGCATGACAACAAAACAGAGCAAATACTTGCAAGAAATAACTAGCTAGACCTGTATATTTTTATTATCATCATGAGCATTGCTGGGTTTCTTCTCATCCATGAATTGTTGTGCAGCTGAACTTCCATCCATCTTTAACTCTTGCTTGACCTCTCCACGCTGCTCTTTTGTCAGGTTCATTCCCTGCTTGATCATCCATGGTGGCAGAACTTTAAGTGCTGAAGCTGTGGTATCAGGTTTGACATCCTCTTCCTTGCCTTCAGCACCGGAAAAGGCAACTTCAACCTGGCAAGTTCAGTCAGAGTCATAATAAATGCTTTAGTTCATTGCAAAATGTGCCCCAAGTCTGAATTTCAGAACCAAAAATCCAACTACTGGACAAAATCATGGTAGAGTCTGAATGTTCATGATAATCATTTTCCTTTAACCAATTAATGATAAACCTGATTGTAAAGCCAAAGAAAAATAGATTTATGAAAAAGAAAACCAAAAAGATTTTGAAACACCACAGACCAGCCACAGTTAGAAAGAGGGAAAACAACAAGCTCATCATATCAACACCAAAAGACTGCATTTTAATCTAAACCACATCATTACCAGTACAAGCAAACTTTCACTAAGGGTCTTGCTGTGCATAAGAAGCAACTGAAGCAAACCTTGAATGAGAATGCTACTTGGGACAAATAAGTAATAAAAGGACAACACGTTTGCCACAGTACAAGTTAGTAATCAAAAGGTTCAATAACATCCAAGAATCTAAGGAAATGCATGTTATTTAATGTTTCAAGACACAAATAATCTATCGTTGACTGTAGAAAATCTGTGGTAAGCTAAAGCTTCATCAAATTCTGTTCTCACACAAAGCAAAACATAATCAAATATCTGAATCACCTGGCACTTCATTGTTGAAAGTGAGACGCATATCCAGGAGAAAAGAATATACCAATCACAGCACAAAAACTGTTACTAGTTTCTTACTGAGCATTTGAGATTAGTCTACTTCCTAACCAACTATTCAGGCTGTGTTTGGTTGAGAGTACGGCATATAGGAACAATGAATAAAGGTAGGTGGAGAGGATGGAAGATGTAAAGGATTGAAGAAGAAGAAGAAGAAGAGTATGAACAAAGGTAGGTGAAGAGGATGAAAGATGCAAAGGATTGATTACCTTCGTCTCTCCAAGAAATGGCATGGGTGTTCCACCATACCCTAGCCCTTGAGAAGATTTTGAGGGATCATTGGAGCTAGAATCACCATTTGCCCGCACAGCAGCACTTGCACGAGCTTCCCAAGCTTGAAGGCCTCCAAATTCAGGTGCAGGCAAATCCTTCACTCTGTTAAGTTGATCCATTAATGGCTTGAGTTGTACCTACAGAAATTTGGTTTGTCAATTCAGAAGTAAATTGCATACAAGAATATGTACAAAGAGACAACTACTTATCAGCAAGAGCTTGCACATAGTCTGAAGTAGAAGTGGAGCAGGAGTAGATATAATGCAGGGGCTGAAGTCATGCAGGAGGGAGCAGATATGATTCAGGAGAAGATCTCATATAGGACACAAGATTTTTATATTAGTTAAGTTTTCAGTGGTGCTTAATAAATTATATTATAATTTTTTATCTTCCCTATCATTACAACGCAACAATTAGGAGAATATCGAGTTATTGAGGTTGAGGTTAAAGGAAGAGAAACACTTGGCTTTACACTTAGAGAAACAATTAGATTAAAATTTTGAATGAAGAAAATGAAAATAGTACATAAACTGATTTCTAATGTTCTATTTGCACTTGCTAAATCCTAATTCTATACTAAAATCAATTCCTAATTAGTAGTGAACTACTTTACCAAATAGGAATCTTAAATTAAAAAAATAAATAGAAAGAAATTATGGAATCTTTATTTATCAAGGAAAAAACAGAACTTGATAAAAAAAAAAAAAAAGACCAAAATACTATTTTAATTTGGATCTGCTACAGGATCAGAAAGTTAGGCTTAAGAAAACACAGGGTGTAACCTCTTAGACTTCACAAATTTGTGAAGGTGACCAAAAAAACAAGAATCAGCTTCCTAATTGCACTTCTAACGTGCATCTGAGAGTATTTAAGCATTTACACTATAAGAAAGAAAAAGAGCTTGTGCACCATTTTTCGAAATTCAAACAAGATTTTGCAAATAATTAGTCGTGTTAAAGGGAGAGCAAAGTGATTCAACAAAAATGTAGCCATAATGGACAACAAACCTCCACTTTTTGAAGCATGTCCTTTAATTTCTCGCGTCGACGTCTCCTTGCATTATCATCTCCATCTCCTCCTTCTTGCTTAGCTAGTGTGTCACTCTCAGCCACAAGTTCCCCATCACAATTTTCACAATGAAAGAATTCATCCACTAGAGAAATCAACCGTAGTGCATCCAAGGCAGTGTACCTAATATTTTATAATCAGGAAGAGAGAACTTCTATATATTATAAAATTCATCAAGAATATTAATAGCTTCATCCATCAGTCAAAGGGCAAAATAAGCTTCTACTATTGCTGGATATCAATCTGTATGTCGTGTTTGTGTTAAGTAGACTTCTGTCTGTGTCAAATAGGTCAACACAAATACGACAAGATAGCTAACTGCCAAAAATACATATGGACACGACAAGCTAACCAAATGAATAACACATGACATGCTAAACCAGCGTACACCCAACGTTTTCACAAGACTCAAACCTACTAACACAATTCACACAACCAATTAACAAGACTATGTTGACACAACCTAGAAAAATACATAATCTAAAATGAAAAAATAATCTCACTAAAAGCTCAATAATCTTTATACAAGCGAAAAGAGACACAAATGAGACATACAAAATAGTCTTGCAAATAAACAAAATAAATATCCTTCATCAAATTCTCAGTCATTCTTATACGAAAATAAAGAACATCAAGCTTAGAAACGTACTTTTTTCTTCTTTTCAAACATACACATAAGAGATTAGTGTTTTAACATAAATATATCATAACAATATAATAAAATTTAAGGGAATATTAGTAAAATTTCCATTAATGAAAGATGTAAATCCATTGGAAAATAAAAAATATGTATGTCGGATGAAATGGACCGAAAATATGACCCAAGAATTTTAGTATCGCTATTAGCTTGACATGAATTTGAAACTAATACTATGAACCAAAACCCAAATCCGCTCATTTCATGTTGATTTCGAATCATGTAAGTCGTGTTTACACTTTGCCATCCCTACTGTTGCACATGCTGTCATTTACAAAAAATGCTCCATTAAAGCCATACCCTCCCTCCTCCTAAAAAAAGCCAAAACAGAACAAAAACAAAATAAAGAATCTTACCTTCTTGCACAGTTGGGGCAAATATACTCTTGAACAGTATTTTTGCTTTCCAATTCGTCCTTGAGCTTTTTCCTCATGCGGTGCAATCTATACCTTACAACATCAAATATCTACAAAAAAAATTAGTAGGCCTCTTTAACCAAGTGTAAAAGCTATCTAAACATTTAGCAACATAAAGCTTGAAAAAAATAAAGGATTTGTGAAATAAAGGTAACAACAACAATAACCTGTGAATAATCCAAACAACAATAAGAGTGTGTGTGTAGCTTTATCTTTTCTTCCCCCTCTCTTGTAGTCTGTTGATCAGCAGTGGCAGCAACAGCAGCACTATACATCTTTGCTCCCTTGGCTGTCTGCAAATTAAGAAACAAATGGTAAGGTATGGACAAACAATATAGGAGGTAATATGACCATACAAACTCATGAATTGTCAAAGACTGAGAACTTGGAAGAAGCAAATATATTTAGCATACAAAAGCTAAAATAATCTGGACTTATAGAAACAATTGCTGCAAAAAATTATGGAAATCTACAAACTTAAACAGAATTTAGAAAACACATAACAGATCGTTGATAAAGAAAAATAAGAAGGATATGTGTGGGTGTGTGCTAGTATATATATATATATATATATATATATATATATATTAGAAGCAATTCAATTTCTTTGGTTGGAAATTGTTAAGTACAATTATTTAATGAATTAAGAGACTAAAGGAGATTAAAAAATGATTTTTAATGTTAAAACCAACTCAAATTGCATTTGGTATATTGATATGTATACAAAGATAAAATAGTAAAAGAGAAATTGACATTTTTTTTCCAAATTAATAGAACAATTGGGGAGTAGTCATTTTTTCCACTTTGGCATCCTTTTCGAAATTAATAGGAAAATGAAGAAAACCACTTTTACTATTAGTGCCAAATCTGAAGTATAAATAGAGCAATTTGGAAAATCAACTTGAATTCTTCATTTAGAACAAAGTTTATAACTAAAGAAGTGAAATCTGTTCTCCAACTTTCTGAAAAAATGGGAATAGGTTACAATGAGTTGATAAACAAAAACCAATAGCTTCAACAGTATATATGTATATATACTGACTAATCCTTCAGCTTAACCTATTAACAAGTACTCTTTTTTAGAGACATTTGCATCTTCCCACAAATCGACTGAAAGGGAGGACCTTTTTTTTTTAACTAATGATTACTAACAAAAATTAAGATAAATCAATTCAAGAAACAAGTAATAAATACAACTCCAACCTCTTTCCTGTGATCTCGTGTAACTAGTTTTTCTTCTTCAAAAAACCTCAGGATCCGACGAAGTTGCTTTGAGTGCAATTTCAAATCCTTTGCCAAATCTTCTTCTCTAACCCATTGCCGCCTGCAATATAATATATATATATATATATATATATTCAGTATAATTAACCAATTAATACTGAATATTCGGATCCCAAACAAGGGAAAACATGCACAAATGAGGAAAAATCACTTCAAATGAATCATGTCATACACAATGCCATTAACGATTAAAACCTAGCATTATAATTTTTTTCCCTCAATAACTCTTCCTAATAAAATTACAGAAAATTTTATTAGTCCCTAATTTCCAGCAGAAATAGAAAAAAAGATAAAAGTTCACCTTGTGAGAGCGTCTAGCACAACCACGGCAATTCCTCTGTTGTCACTCCTCCCCATCTTTGGCTGGTTATCACCTTTCGTTGTAAAGTCATCATAAAACGCCCGAGCCGCAAGTTTCACCAGCCTGATTGATTGCTCCAATTGATACAGCAATAATAAGCAAGAAAAATGAAAACAAATCACAAATAAACTTGCTCAAAACTATCTATAGAGGGCTTTACCGATTGAAAGGTTCGATGCTCATTTCGGTGGTGTCCTTATGCCAGAATTTACAGTTGGAAATACTGGAGTTTCGATAAGCGGGAGAGAGAGAAGCGAAAACATCTGTTTTCCCCCAAACCAAGCGATATAATAGAAAAGAGATGAGAAATTCAATGCCCAATTGGTGACAAATTCATTTCAATGTCTCTTCCTCGTCAGCGACTCCAGTTTGTATAGCTGCAGACCATCAATTATGCACCAAAACCTAGCGTTTTGAATTTGCCTCTTCTCTTTCTCGATCACGAAGGGTCTGCTTGGACGGGTCAGAGGAGATTCATTAAAGGGAGCTTATTTTCTAACTTTGATTGGTAAGGATTTTAAACGTGGGTTATTTTTCTAACCTTGTACGGGAACGAATTTAGGTTTAAAGGAAGGTCAAATGAGCGTTAAATTAAGGTTCAAAAACTTTGAAATAATTTTAATTTTAGTCCCACTCAATTGGTGGGATCTCAAGATTCTTTACATAATCTCCCCTCCCTTCCCTCCCCTCCCCTCCCCTCCCTTTAATAAACCTTGTGAAACCTTCCCTTCCCTTCCTTTCCCCTCCCTTTAATAAACCTCGTGAAACCTTCATCCAAGTAGATCCTAAGACAATACAGCTTTCTTTTGCCCTGGTTTGATCTCAGCTTATAATTTAGGGTAAATAATTTATTAGTACGTGGGTTTGTGTGCGCATTACACTAATTAGTCTTTCTGTTTTTAAAAACACATGGAGCATCTTCAAGAGACTCTTAGTGGACTCTCTAAAAATAATATAAACAATTGACTCTTGGTGATTTAAGAGTGATTAAAATATATCATCTCCAACAATACTCTATATTCACTCCTTATTTATTATTTTATTATTAAGATTATTATTTATTGTTATATGTACCAATAGTGTGAGGAGAGAGATACCTCAATAATAAATTATTAATAAAAAATAAAGTTAAGAGGCACTAAGAGGTGGAGAGATACTCTCTATTAATAGAGAGGATGAAGAGGCTCTTAGTGATTTGAGGAGCCACTAAGAGACTGTTGGAGATGATTTTTAACTCTCCATCCTTAAATTTTAACTTAAGAACTAAATTAAGAGCATGTTGGAGATGCTCTTAACATTCTTAAGTTTTGATAAAACTAACTATTTAGTCCTTCATTCTTAAATTATATAAAAAATTAACAAGTTTGCACTTCTATCACTAATTAATTTTCATCTATATTTTTTTGGGTAAGAAGGGAAGAAAAAAAAACAAACAAACAAAAACCTAACCCGAGATCAGTCTAGGAAGACTGACCCCAATCCTATCCTCAAGAAGAGAATGTAACAGAAAAGAAGGAGGAAGGGAAAGGGTAGAAACACCTAACATCCCCCATGCCCAGCAGCTGCCAAGCGATCCGCCACGCGGTTTTGCTCCCTATAAATATGGGAGAAGGTAAGAGAATCGAAGGCAGGACGAAGCCTCAAGATGGCTTTAATGAGATTCTGACTCTTAAGACAAACAGCCTGTCTATCCGAAATCCTGTTGATAGCCTCCAAATTGTCAGACTCCACCGAAAGTCTTTTAACACCCATGCGAATGGCGAGTTTAATGCCAGATAAGATCCCCCAGAGCTCTGCAGTAAAGGAGGAGCCCGTACCTAAGTTATGGGTAAACCCAGCCAGCCAGGCGCCACCAGCATCCCGAAGAACTCCACCAGCAGCAATTCTGCCGTTACTAAGGCAGGAGCCATCCGTATTCAACTTGACAACCCCTTCCCTGGGCTTCCTCCAACCAACTAACTAGACCTCTTTAACCGGGGAGGGGTGAACCAGGGGCTCTCCTTCAAAACTCTTTGTAATAACAGAGAGTTTTTTCGAGAAGTAAAACCGGAGGTCAGGAATAAAGACAGTCTTCTCAGCAAATAACTCTTCATTCCTCCATTTCCACATTTGGTGACAAATAATAGCGAAGAGAATAGCCCCGTGCTCCATACTGGCCAACAAATTCCCATTAACGCCTTCAGAGAACCAGTCAATATCAGAGAACCCCATAAAGGAAGGAAGGATGTGGTGAGGAAGGACCCCTTCCCAAACCTTTCTACTATTCGGGCAATCCCTCAAAGCATGGCACAAGGTTTCCACATGGCCGCTGCATCTGCTACAGGCACCAGATACAGCCAAGTGCCTTCTGTGTCTATCTGCATTCGTGAGGAGCCTGTCTTTGACTCCCAGCCATAGGAAACTCCTAATGCGGTAGGGGACTTTGAGGGCCCAAATGGACTTCCAAATTTCCAAAGGAGGATCAGCCCTATTAGGGGTAAAAGCTTCATAGGCCGATTTGCAAGAATAAGAACCATTATTAGTCAAGGCCCAGCAGTGTCTGTCCTTATCCTCCTCCTGATTACTAATCTTCACACCTCTAATATTAAGGAGGGTCTCCAGGCTAAGAAAGGAGTCGAACTTAGACCAGATCCAGTCTCCCTCCGAGTCCACCACATCAGCAATTCTCCAGGATAGGAGATCATTCGGCGGAGGGGCGATGCACACCTCAATCAACGGTTTGTCACCAATCCAGGTGTCATACCAGAAACTAATGGATCTCCCATTACCCACCTCCAAGCCAATCCCCGTACAGAACTCAGCAAAAACAGCACTAAGCCCTTTCCAGAGGAAGGAACAGCTGACAACCCTCTCCTTCGGGCCACCAAAGATTCTATCTTTCCTATACTTGCCGCACAGAAGACGAACCCAAAGGGAGGAGGGGGATTGCCACATTCTCCAAAGAAGCTTCATTAACAGGACTTTATTATTGTCCTTAGCTTGCCTTATACCAAGACCCCCCCTGCTCTTAGGCTGGCAGGCTTCCTTCCAAGGGACCAGGTGAATCTTCCTCCCATCCACAGACTCTCCCCACAGAAAACGCCGATTAATTTTATCAGGGTCGTTGAGGACCGGCTCAGGGAGCTTACAGGCTTGCATGATGTGATTTGGAGCAGCGCAGTTGATAGACTGGATTAAAGTAAGGCGACCTGCAAGGGAAAGAGAATTAGCTTTCCAGCTAGCACACAAACCGTTAGATTTGTCCAAAATGTCTTTAAAAGAGGCTTTGGACACCCTGTCACTATGAAGAGGGACCCCAAGGTATTTCCCAAACGATTGAGTCAGGGGAATGCCAGACATCTCACTCAGTCTTCTACACAAGCTATTATCCATATTCTTGGAACAAAGCATACGGGATTTATGGATGTTAATCTTCTGGCCAGAAGCCTCATAAAAGCAGTCGAGGATATCCATCACAGCCTGAATTTGTTCCTCATTACCCTCCACAAAAAGCATGACATCATCAGCAAAGAGTAAATGGGTAACAGGGGGGCAATGTCTGTTGATGGAAACAGGGTGGAGAGTCCCTTTGCTCACCGCCTCTTGGATCAGGTGAGACAATCTTTCCATGGCAATAACAAAAAGGAAGGGGCTCATAGGATCCCCTTGACGAATACCCCTGGATGGAGAGAACTCATCCGACATATCCCCATTGATCATAACCTGGAAAACAGGAGAGGAGATACACTTTCCAATCAAATTCCTCCAGTTCTCTGGGATACCAGCTTTGGCTAAACTATCCAGAAGAAAGCTCCAGTTCAACCTATCATAGGCTTTCTCCAGATCCAGCTTGAGAGCCACGATCCCTTTCTTGCCTTTCTTAATCTTCATAGAATGGACAACCTCCTGGGCAATAACAACGTTATCCATCAATTGTCTTCCAGGAACAAAGCTCCCTTGATTTTGGCTGATAATATCCGGAAGGATCTTCCGGATTCTATTAGCCACAATCTTAGTAATAGCTTTATACAAGACATTACAAAGACTGATGGGTCTCATCTGGAGAAAGGAAGAAGGCTTGGCAACCTTAGGAATCAAGACAATGAGGGTTTTATTAACCAAACTGATATCGTTCGAACCACCAAAGACACCTAACACAAAGCTGTATATACCCTCTTTAACAGTGTCCCAGTGTTTATGATAGAAACTAGCGGGGATACCATCAATACCAGGAGCCTTAGTGGAACCGATGCTGGAGAAGGCCAGATCAATCTCTTTAAGCTCAATGGGATGGAAAGCATTATTAATAGCATCCTCCCCCAAACGAGGAAAGGAAATGCCAGAGTGGGCACTCTCTAGGTCCACAGCTTCCTCTCTGAACAGGTCCTTGTAGAAATCAAGGGCAAGGCGCCGAATGTCCTCCTCCTTAAAAATCCACTCACCACTGGCGTCTTTAATAGCCTCGATCCTATTTCGCTGTCTCCTAATGATCGTTGAGAGGTGGAAAAA
This sequence comes from Euphorbia lathyris, assembly GCF_963576675.1. Lineage (NCBI taxonomy): Eukaryota > Viridiplantae > Streptophyta > Magnoliopsida > Malpighiales > Euphorbiaceae > Euphorbia > Euphorbia lathyris. The sequence continues at coordinate 40,430,023 of NC_088911.1, forward strand.
CCTGGTATTCCGGTCCCCGTCTTGAATCCAAGCCTTCCTAGATTTCTGGAACCACATAAGCTCTTCCTGTCTAAGCACAGCTTCCAACTCGTTCTGAAGAGCTCTTAGGTGACCATTCAGGCTATGATCAAAACGAACCTCCAAGCAACGCTGAACACCTTCCATTCTCCTCAAGAGTTTGTTCTTCCTCCTGATAATATGACCAAAAGTATTTTTATTCCAAACAGCCACATTCCTCCTGAATTCCTCAGTAGCGAGGAGAACATCAGAGTGGGGATGCCAATTGCTTTTAACGAAATCCTTAAACTCGGGGTGAGACTCCCAAGCCACCAGATACCTAAAAGGTCTATTACCTTTCAGCCGATTTCCTTTGACCAAATTAATGAGGATAGGGCAATGGTCTGAGTGACGGAAAGGGAGATTAAGTACCTTGACCTCAGAAAACCTATAAATCGCTGCAACATTAGCGTACACCTTATCCAACCTAACAAACACACTATTCCTTTTCCAGGTAAATTTGTGGCCAGCAGCACCCAGGTCCGAAAGCCCGCACATATCCATACTTTGCTTATGATTAAGACACCGGTTCACATAATGATTACCCCCTCCTCTCTGATCACTCAAGAGGGCAATGTCATTAAAATCCCCGGCAACCAACCACGCCTCCACCATGTTAGAGCTAAAAGAATGAAGGATCTCCCACAGCCTTCTTCGGTTAGTCGAAACAGGATCAGCATAGACGAAGGTAATAAAGAAGGGTTTATTACCCGGGTAACACACCTTACTATGGATGAATTGACTGTCCATAGTAACAATATCAATATTGACTTGACCTGGCTTCCAAAAGAGCCAAATCCCCCCTTCCCGGCCAGTAGCCTCCGACCTGACGCAATTCCAATTCTTAAACCTTCTAACCACCTCATCTGCTTTGGCTCCACTAACCTTGGTCTCAAGAAGGACAAAGCAGGAAGGGTTAAACTGTTTAATGAGATCATTGACATGAATGCGGGTAGCCTTGCTCGCCGCACCTCTAACATTCCAAACGAAGAAGTCCATCAGAGGGGGAGACTACAGACGCAGGCCCAAACCCTAGATCAGGTATTTGTTTGGGGCTCCGGAGAGCCTAGAGGCGGTCCTAGAAGGACCCCTTTTATCCAAAGAATTCAAACCATGAAGGTTCTTTTTAGGTTTCCCTTTGGGATTCTTCATGTTTAACTTACTCACTCCTATAGTCTTACCAATAGGAGCATCAACAGGAGGATGTAGAGTACTCGCCTCCCTACTCAAACCCTTCCCAGCTGACAGGATAGACTGGGGAATCTCTTTGCCTTTAGCAGAAGCATTAGAGACAAAGAGAGGATTAATAGAATTACCCAGACTAGAGGCATGCTCTACCGACTCCAGACCAGGCATGCTTAAATCAATCTGCTTATCAGAAGGATCTGAGCCTTCTTCGGTTAGTCGAAACAGGATCAGCATAGACGAAGGTAATAAAGAAGGGTTTATTACCCGGGTAACACACCTTACTATGGATGAATTGACTGTGCATAGTAACAATATCAATAGTGACTTGACCTGGCTTCCAAAAGAGCCAAATCCCCCCTGCCCGGCCAGTAGCCTCCGACCTGACGCAATTCCAATTCTTAAACTTTCTAACCACCTCATCTGCTTTGGCTCCACTAACCTTGGTCTCAAGAAGGACAAAGCAGGAAGGGTTAAACTGTTTAATGAGATCATTGACATGAATGCGGGTAGCCTTGCTCGCCGCACCTCTAACATTCCAAACGAAGAAGTCCATCAGAGGGGGAGACTACAGACGCAGGCCCAAACCCTAGATCAGGTATTTGTTTGGGGCTCCGGAGAGCCTAGAGGCGGTCCTAGAAGGACCCCTTTTATCCAAAGAATTCAAACCATGAAGGTTCTTTTTAGGTTTCCCTTTGGGATTCTTCATGTTTAACTTACTCACTCCTATAGTCTTACCAATAGGAGCATCAACAGGAGGATGTAGAGTACTCGCCTCCCTACTCAAACCCTTCCCAGCTGACAGGATAGACTGGGGAATCTCTTTGCCTTTAGCAGAAGCATTAGAGACAAAGAGAGGATTAATAGAATTACCCAGACTAGAGGCATGCTCTACCGACTCCAGACCAGGCATGCTTAAATCAATCTGCTTATCAGAAGGATCCGAGTCTTGATCTTCCTCCATAGACAAAACACCGAACCTTGACCCGGAACCCGAAGCTGAGTCCACTCCAGTCTCAATCCCCTTCTTAATATCCGGGGTCTGACCTTGATCTCAGGAGCAATCTGGAGAGTAGTCATCTTCGTACTGATATCTGGTGAATGATTAGCATTAACATTAGCCCGTGGCTTCCTTCTCACTGGCCTCTTGGCAAGCATCCATGGGCCAAAGCTCCTTACTTCCCCTTGACTCTTCTCAGCTTCGCCTATGATAGGTTGCACCAACTCCTCCACGTCCTTCCTCCTCTTAGGACAACCCTCAAGGGTATGGCCAAACATACCACATTCATAGCAGATGTTGTGTATACCTTCATATTCAATATGATAGACCTTGTTTTGAGTACAGAACTGAGAAACAAGAGGCTTAGCGAGATCAATATCGATACAGACCCTGGCAAACTTGCCTCTCACTGCCCCAATGGTAGTCTTATCAACATGGTGGACTTTCCCAACAAGGCTACCAATCTTGTTCAGGAACCTATCACTGTAGTATTCAAGAGGTAGGCCCGGGAACCTAACCCAAGTAAGGATCCTGTTAACAGAGCAATCATGGGGATCAAAATTTGGGACCCAAGGTCTCAGAGCCAACACATGATTGGAGATAATATACGGACCACCATTCACAACAGCATTGAAATCCTCAGCCCTTGTGAATTTAATGACATAATAGTCATTTTCAAGGTCTGTGATAGTAACCTTTCCTTTCTTTGCCCATTGAGCCTGGATCCTCTGGGCAAAATAATTGAAACTGATCCTTTTCCCCAACACAGTGACGATTAACGCCAATTTCCACTTCGATCTCATGACCCGCTTGTCATCTGAGGACAGCCGGATCCTAGGACACAGCGGGTTATCAGGCTCTCCATCCTCAGAATCGGAATCAGAGAGAAAATCCCCGGAATCATTCTCAAAAGCATCCACCTCCATCATGGGATCCTCCTCTGACACCCCTAGCAACTTATCCCTCCAGGAGGGGCCTCCCAAATCCACGGAAACTTCCGCTTGAGCAGCTTGCGTAGTCTGTGCGGCTTGCGCGGCCAGCACGGCCTGCGCGGCCTGCGCGGCCAACGAAAGTCGCACGACATGCTCATCCTGCTGGGGAGAGACGGCCGGTACTCCCTGTGGCCCAAGCACCGGAAGCGGCCCTCTAACTCCGGAATCATACGCGCGTCCCTCCGCGAAAAACGAGTCCAAGGCCGCGGCCGCGGCACCAACACCTTCCAGCCCCCGATCGGCCGCCGCATCCCTAGAAGCCCCCAACGGCACCGACGCACCCCTAGCACCCCCCGTCGAAACCGCCGAATCTGCCTCCCCACCATCCACCCACTCCGATCTACTCATATCCCTCGACCGATCCCTCCGAATCCCGCTGCTCCGCCTCCTCCCCCGAGGAGATCCCTCGGATCTCCCATCATCCACCGCCGCCCATGCCTCATCGATCCCGGAGTCATTGCCCCGCCCGCGCCCCGCCACCACCAGATCCGACACAGGCCAGCCGCCTGCCTTCACCGACCCATCCCCCTTAACCTTCACGATCGCCTTGGTCATCACCAAGAGAGAGAGAGAGAGATTTACTTTTCTTAAATTCTACTATTAGTTATAGTTAATTTAGTTATAACTAATTGAGAGAGAGAGAGAGAGAAAATTGAGTTATAAAATTGATCCTGTGTTTTAGAAAGAGAAGAGAGATCTGAAAGAGATGAGATAGATCTAAAAGAGAGAAATAGATCTGAGAGAGAGAAGATAGATCTCAAAATTCTCCATCTTCATAAAAATTCTTCACCATGACAACAGATCTGAGAGAGAGAAGCCAGATCTGAAAAAGAGAAGATAGATCTAAAAGAGAGAGAAAGATCTAAAAGAGAAGAGATAGATCTCAAAACTCTCAATCTTCATAAAAAATTCTTCACCATGACAACAGATCTGAGAGAGAGAAGACAGATCTGAAAAAGAGAATTTTCATCTATATTTAATTAAGTTGTATCAAATTTTATTTATATCAATAATTAAAATTATTTTAATAAATAATTATAAATAAAATGATAAATTTATCAATCTACCATAAATTAGTTTAGTGTTTCATAATATTCGACAAATCAATATATTAAAAAATCATGTAGTATTTGACTATTTTTTTCTAAACAAATAATATTGAGTTGAATGGTAAAAGACCTCAAGTCGTTTAAACCAAAGATCTTGAGTTCAAGTCTTAGTATACATAAAAAAAAAAAATTAATTAGAAATTTTTCATAAATTTTAATTTTACTCATTAGATTAAAAAAACATTAATAACTATTTAACTTATAAATTTTTGCTTTGTGTTGAAGGGTTGACGTCATTATTGGTGGCAACTGAGAATAAGGGGTTATTGCATGGGTGCCGAGTTAAGTGAGGGGCGCATGCGATTTCACATCTGCTCTTTGCTAATGATGCATTTTTATTTTGCCAGGCTACCATATCTGAAATTAGAGTGTTAAAAAAATTACTCAGATCATATGAATTAGCTTCAGGACAAGCTATAAACTGTCAAAAATCTGGAATCATGTTCAGTAGAAATGTGACAAATGACCTGGCTATGGGAATTTCAAGCATTTTGGGAATTACTAGTCCGTTGAATGCGGGAAGGTATTTGGGTCTTCCATCGTTGGTGGGTAGAACGAAACGAGCAATCTTTGCACACTTCAGAGACAGATTATGGCAGAGGCTACAGCAATGGAGGGGGAAAAGAATATCAAAAGTTGGTAAGGCTACACTTATTCGAGCAGCAGGGCAAGCTATCCCAATCTATTTCATGAGTGTATTCTTGCCCCCTATATCGACGACTGAGGAATTACAATGAATGTTAAATTCGTTTTGGTGGGGTAATAAAAAGTCAGGTGAGAGAGGAATGAATTGGATGGCATTGGACAGATTATGTGCTCCAAAATTGATGGGAGGACTGAGTTTCCGAAATTTCACAGCTTTTAATCTTGCTATGTTGGGAAAACAGGGATGACGGTTATTTACCAATCCATCTTCGCTTGTTAGTAAAGTTTTCAAAGCTAAATATTATCCAAAAGGGGATTTTATGGGAGCCTCATTGGGGCATTCACCAAGTTTTATATGGCGAAGTATCTGGAGTTCTCAACTAATCATTAGAGAATGAATCAGATGGAAAATTGGAAATGGTCAATCAATAAATGTGTGGAGTGAGAGATGGTTGCGTGATGAGGAGGATGGCTATATACGAACCCCTATGGTGGATGGGTTGGAGTATTTGAAAGTTAGTGATTTGTTTATCCATAATTCCAGGGATTGGGATGAAGAGTTGTTGGAGGAAGTTTTCGAGCATAGAGATATTACAGAAATTCATAAATTGTTCGTTGGTACTTTGAGTAGAGAGGATCGGTTAATATGGAAGTTCCATTCTTTGGGACGTTACACAGTCAAAAGTGCTTACAGGTTGGCTACAACTTTGGAAGCAGGTGAAAGATTTCATGTTCAGGGAGCCTGGAAAAAAATTGTGGTATGCTGAAATTCCACACAAGGTCCGGCATTTTGGTTGGCAACTAGCACGAAATTGTCTCCCAACGCGTGTGAATCTTCTATTTCGTGGGTTACAGGTATGTGAAGGAAAATAGACAAGCCTAGGCGCAGCGGAATAATAAAATTTTATCTATTTTATCTATTTCCCTTTTTCAAGATCTGTTAATTGTTATTTCATATAAAGAGTGATGAGAATCGGATCCATGCTAAGAACGAGATTATATTTATGAATTTTAATCCTTTATTCGATAATCCTATGAAGCGTGCGAAGTTCAAAATGAAATAATTTAATCACTTTCGAGTTACACGAAGATGAAATTGATTCAAAAATCACCATATGAATTTTAACCATTTGGATTTATGGGGAAAAATAAAATCAATTCAATATGAATTGATTTAATTTTTTTCAATGGTCAAAATTACAACTTCCAAAAAACCATGTGAACCTAATCAATTCCATGAGAATTAAGTCTTGTTTTCTCATTTGCATTATTATCAAATTATGTGTATTGATTTTCTTTGTCTTAATGGTTGATTAAATAAAGTACTTAAATGCCCTTGTATTATTGTTGTTATCAAAGATATGTAAAGGCAATTCAAGTCATTGTTTGTATTTGCTTTACCTATTTAAGGGTGAGCTTTTTCATATGTAAAACACAAGTTTGATATTAATAAAAATATTACTCTTAAGAGTTTGTGAGTGGTTTCTCTTGTGTTCTTTGGGGAACTACTTTGAACAATTCGGGATTAAATCCTTAATTGTTGGAGACTGGGATTGGATCTTTACAACCTAGTTTTGTAAGGGTTCTTTTCTATCCGACCCTGATTCGTTAGCTTTCCTAGGGATCAAATCTAGTTGTCGGGTTTTCGAGGCACTGTTCCTCGTGGGTTCGCATCAAAGAGGGATTGAAAGTAATACCTTCGGTGAAGAACTATCTACGGTTGCAAACGAAGTGCCCACAACTCTTAATCCGTGTATCACGAACAACAAAAGAAACAACACAGAAAAAGATAACTAATCAGTAATCAACCTTAATAATAGCAATCGCAATGATTGCCTCTAACAGAAGCCGATACGAGATCAAAGAGAGAGTAAGAAAGATTGTAATTAGCCGAGACGGTCGCGGAACGATTCCTCTAGCCCTTCTATTTAGTGTTAGCCGAATTATGGGGTTAGGGAGTCTATTTATAGACTTCTCAAAACCCTAATCCCGGTTATATTAGGTAATTAAATAATTGGAATCTTATTCGGAATAGGATTCCTAATTAGATAATTAAATAAACACTTTACTATTATCTAAATAATAACTAATTATATCTAGATAATTATTATTAATCAAATTAATAATTAATTAATGTTAGGGATAATTAATTAGAGTTTCAATCACATAAAAACTTCTAATTAATATTATCAGATAATCCTTTAATTTAATTCATAACCATAATCAAATTATAATTATTAATCAAATTAATTTATCCCTAATTAATCTACAAATTTCGGCCCATATATATAGTGTCTCACTAATTACATTTTCGTCTTCCGATTCCAAGTCTCATATGCGACCCATTAGGTTCTTTATTGCCACTAGCCGTATATATCCTTTGAAATTATTCATCACGATTATATAATGGAATACCGTCGCGAGCTGTTACTAGCAGAACCTATGATATTCCCCCAAAGCAATTAAGAAGTCAGGTTGTAACTGACGTTAACCTTTCTGTATTAGGTACAGTATAATACGATCCTTCATCAACTATATCTTGTCGGTTAATTCCTTATAACCATGGAACGTGTCAAGGTTACATATAACGAAGAGTCCGGTTTTACTTGTACAGGTTGAATTCACTCTGAAAGATAAGTTAAGTGAAATGTTCATTTCTACTCTTAACTCTATCATCTTGCAAGGATTTCAGTCAATTTACCATAAGCGGCCATTTGGATATATCTCCCACTTATCGGGAGTGACGAATGCTCAATCTGACATTAACTATTCTGCAATTACTTTGTGTGATACCCAACCCTGCTCTCACACACCCTAGGCTCTCATATGTTGGATCATGCTCGCACAGAATCAAAGTACCAGACTCCATAATCCAGAATCACTAATTAACGAATGTTTGAGTCTGAAGATTAGTTATACCTATTAATACCAATGAGATGAACAGTTGACACATTAGATAAATCAATCCATACTGTTATCTCAAGTCGGGCCCCAATCCTAATGAACTCCTTCACCGGATCCATGTAACTGTCTAGATATCTAAATATCTAAAGCTTGTGAGATCAGCTTTCTGTCTCGACAGAAAACATTAGATTGCCTATAACCACCAGTTTTCAGAAATCATTGCCGTAAATCGTTGCATTACCTTGTATTATTTAATTTTTTTATTGTTTCATGTTTATGTAAGTCAACTGCAACGATTATATAAGAACTGTTGCTTTTGATTTATTTTTAATTGTTTAATTTGAACTAAGGCAACAGTAATATGACATTTATGACATGTTGTTGCCGTATTTAACTCGATAATTAGATAACGCAACGGCGTACCATATAAAAGTACTATTCCAACGTTGCATTTAATAAAATTACAATCACTTACCTAACTAATTTGATAATTTAATTTCAACACTTGTTAATTAAGGATTTTATATAAAGTAAAGTTAAAAAACCTGTTCTTTCATTTTTTTATCAAACTAGTACCTTAATTTTTTAGAGAGAGAAAGTGTTGTTTGGTAAGGAGAGAGAAATTGAATGTTTTAGAGAGAGAAAGCCTGAAATGGTTTTGGAAAATAAAAAATTTAGTTTCATAATAAATGCAATGCTAAAAAATTTTAACTCTTGGAATTTTCCATTTTGAGGTCGTTAACTGTCTTTTTATAGTATCAAACTAAAAGGTTCTCGTTTTTAGCAAAACGAAAACCTGATGGACCAAAAAAAATTAGATACCATTTTAACAAAAAGTGAAAACACATATTTATTTATTTTGGACTTTACCCTTATATATAGTTTCTAAATAATTCATTTATTGACTAAAACTAGTGTAATAATATTTCTTAGATAGTGATATAAAAAACTAATAAAAAAACAACTAAAAACAATTAATATTTCAATTAATTATTGTATTAAGAATTTGGTTTAAAAATAATATTTTCATCTTTAACTATAAATTTGCACCAATATAATATTTAATTTTGCATCATAAATTTCCTCCATTAATTTCACCCTAACTTTTCATTTTCCACTATTAATTTTACCCTTTTCACTTTCCTTCCAAATGCTTTTACCTTTTTCATTTCCCCCCAATAATTTCAATCTCTCCCACCCTAATCAAATACTTTTCCATTTCTGTCTATCGCGCTATCTGCCTTTTCCCTCTCTCCTTCTTATGCGGAGGTAGCCACTACTTCTCTTCTCTTTTTGAGTTTTCACTCTTCCAACTGATATTCGATATGGAGTCTGTAGTTAGGACTAACGGAACTACAGAAGCTGAGCGGCACATTTTGGAAATCAGGACCCAAATATTCTCAATAGGGAAGAACCCTAACTCTTTAAATCAGGATCTTCACCATGATGTAACTAGACTTTCTGCTGAGCTTTACACTAAAGATGTGAACCTCATCATGGAGCTTATTCAGGTTTTCCTTTTCTACTCACTTCCTTTTGTGCATATCTGGTTGATGGAGTGGGTCATTATCTGTTCATGTATTTTTTGAAGAATGTGAAGGATAATGATTATCCTGATGGTGTAGAATCAACCCTAAAATTTGTCCTTACAAAGATATATTTAACAGGGTGTGGTGCTCTCATAACTTTCCTGATCTTCAACGATGAAATTGGTTTTTCTAAGCGGAATATGGACTCCATTTGTAGGGTGTGGTGCTCCCGTAACTTTTATCTTTGATATCATCAGGTATGTACTATTTTAGAATCTGATTTCTTGGATTTGGCTTGTCTTGCTTCAAATTACTTGGAATTTGATAATATAGCAGTATTGTATATATGATATATCACCTAATTGATATAGAATAGACAATGAAGTAAAATTACGTTAGAATGAATATTTACATTTATGGATGCAAATTTACCACCAAACCGAATGACTTTGCTTGTCTTACTATTAAATTACTTGGTGGATAGATTCAAGAATGCTAGACTAACAAAGACAGGCCTGGGCAAAGATCATGCATCTTTTCTATCCATCAAACCCTTGCCTATATTGGCATTTACATATCTGAACCAAGTTATTCTAACGTGCTATACTTCAGCTCGTATGGCTAGTCTGGAGGGACATAAGCTTATAGCACGTGAAACTAAAGTACTAAAGAGTTTTGGTTTGTCGAAGTAAAAACTTGTTGGTTTGGGAAACTTTTGAGGTTTCGTCCTGACTTTGAAACGACTATTCTTATTGATACAACTAAGTCATCTAACAATTTGTCTAGTTTGTTCTAATTTCAATTCTTTGTGAAATTACATTATTTACACTTGCAATATTTTTTATCATAATTAGTATGATGCGAATAGTTAAACAAGATAAATGCTTGTTGGTTGATTACTTTCAGGCTGAATATATAAGAGATGTTGGTCTATAAATGATGTCTGATTTGTAATATCATATGTTAATAACAGTATGTTGTAGATTTCTGTTCTATCAAACATAACCTCTTTATTGAAACTGAAGATGGTAATGTTATTTGCCTATTTTGACTTGTAGAGCTTTTGAATATGAAACTAAAGTTTTGTCTCTTGTTGTCTTGTTGATATTGCTGATATTCCGTATATTGCTGATATTCCGTATGTTGTTGATATTCCCAATTGAGAATCACTACACTATGTTTATCATCTTGTTGATATGAAATTAAACAAAGTCCTGAGTCATTTTGCTTTTAAATTTCATTAGGAGAATCTGTTCAGAAAGCAGTGTCTACAACAAGTTTAGGTTTTTCTTTTCTGATCTAGTAAACCTAAGTTTAATTAATAACTGATGTTTATCATCTTTATAATTCTTTGCTAAAGTGTTGTTATTACAATATGTCCACATCAGTTACTATATTTTAATAATCTATTGTTTTAACATTGTGGTGTGGGGTTATGGGTCTTGAATGATCAGGTTCAATGTGTAAGGATTCCCTACCATCTTGGTGTTCAGTGCAGACAAAGATAGTCCAATTCCTTATGAAGGTGCCCTAACTGCCTCAGCTATTGAATCATTCGCGTTGACACAGCTGGAAACTAATATTGCACCACCTGAAGTGATTGAGTTGACTCAGCTTTATAATGAGATAAAAAAAACATTCATTTATTTCTTGCTCTGCTTCTCTGTACATTACATTAATAGAGTGAGCAAAGAGGTTAGCAAACATGGCAATCCTGAAGCCATTGGTAAATGAAACCAAACAATTGAATCAGTATTCTCGCAATGAGTCGTCTGCTCTGTTAAACTCTTCATCTCCTGTATTGTACACTCCTTCTAGGTACGTTTCATCATTATCCTCTTTTGCTACTAGAAATGCTAAATCAGGGGAAAATGGTGTCTTTACTAATGTTGTTACTTCTGGGATTGGGTCACAAGTGCAATCCATATTTATTGCATCATTGAAACCTAGTGACACTTTCCCTTGCTGCAATAACTCTGCCACTCTAGAGGAGCAGACTAAAATGGCTCAGGTATATGGGTTTGATAATCTTGATGGGTTGGTTGATGCAATTGTCCCCAAATCTATTAGAATTTATTCTATGAAGTTCTCAAAGTTTGATGGTGGATTAACTAAGAGCCAAATGGTGCAACATATGAGTAATCTAGAATCCAAACATAAGGTCTTTAAGTCATACATAGGAATGGGATATTATAACACATATGTTCCTCTGATTATTTTGAGAAATATAATGGAGAATCCAGCTTGGTATACTCAGTATACTCCTTACCATGTTGAGATATTGCAGGGGAGATTGGAGTATTTGCTTGATTACAGAACAGTGATTATAGATCTTACCGGTTTCTCTTTAAAGTTATTCCTAAGTTAATATACATTTCTCAAAAAATCTACTGTATTTGTATTTTTTGGTGTATTTCTTATTTCATGTTACAGTTTGGTAGTTATTTTTGGGGCACGGCTTGTGACTAGCCTTTCACCTTGTGCACTGAGTGTTTTACCATTGACCCTTGGATATATTGGTAAGAAGTTTCTCATTGATAATTGAAATAATTTCTTTTCTATTATGTGGTCAACTTTCATTTTTGTATTACGTTTTTTCCCTCTTAAGACCATGACCTCTCTTCTGCAATGCAGGGTCGTTTGGTTCTGGTAAAAGCATTACTGAATGAGTTAACTGTATTTTTCTCGTCCTCGTTACTTCTCTCGTTTCTCATATTGAGCCGAAGTCTCAAGATCTAGCTCAAACATAAGGACATAAATCAATATTACAAGTTCATCTTTTGGAAATTTTATTATCAATGTTATCCAACAATCGTCCATTTCCTTGTAGCATTGACAAGTAGCATAGGAAAATAAATGTTTAAGAATTTTCTCCCTTGTATACTTTCATATAAAGATCATTCTTAAATAAGTATGATGCCTTTGTTTAGGTTGTGGATTGAATTTCATTCTCAATAGGTTTGGCTACTACACTAGCTCTTCTTGGCGTAGGAGCCTCATTTGTTGGAAAGGCATGTGGGCAAATAGGCAAGGGTTACCTTTGGCTGCTTGTGGTTTGGCTTTTATAATGGGTTTAAAATCTTCTTGAGGTAATACTTTATATTGTTAAATGTATAATTGTTCGCCAATTTGTGGTTCCTTAGCATGGTGATTTTAGTTCTCAAATAAGCTGAATGGTATGATTGCAATCATAATTGTTTAAGCAGGCCATTTGGAAAATTTTAGGAGTTTGGAATATTTTGGCTTGCCTAAATTTCTCATGGTTAATGTCCTTGCTTGATAAATAGTTCATATCTGATGTGATAATCTTTGTCCTGATATAATTCATTAATTATTGGGTTTTTTCCTTGCAATCTCCATATTGTATTTTGAGTGATTTTTGACTTTCAAACCTCTTTTATTCAAATCTTGTGGTTCGCATTTTAGACATGGCAACGAAAGTAGTTTTTTCTTTTTGATTTTATTTCTTTATTTATTTAAAATTCATGAAATATTTCATTCTAATATAAATGAGTCTTCTGATGCACTGTATGATGAAACTCCTATAGTGAAAAAATTTCATTTATAATGTCTCATATAGTAAGTGTTCTTTTTTTACCCCTTTTCTTTTTTTTCATTTAAAACATTTCATTTAATGATGTTATTTTTTTAACTTCCATTATTGTTTAATTTTGATTTGATGTGATGACTGTAGGCATCTAGTGCTCAAAAGTTTGTTTCTTTAGTTGAGAAACTCATGTTCAAGATTGAGGACAATAGAATTTTTATCGTCTCTGGAGGGTTCTTACCTCCAAAGCTAACTGATTTTGGATTCAAGATTCTAAAAAGTTGAGTCAGCGAATGACAGAGTGGGGACTCCATACACTCACTTCTTTTAAAAGACTCAGAATAAAATCAAATAGAGGTATGGTTTCCTTTCCAGATAATGGTGGATTACTGCTTCCTTTTGAGATATAGGAATTTGAATATTTAGAAATTTATGAGTGTTCTCATCTACAAGATTGGTGCTCACAACACAGGAGAATATGGGCCCATCATTTCCTATAGGATTTCTGAATTTTCAGCTACTACGAGTAAGAACCCCATGTCTGAAGATGCAATGGAGCAATTCAAAATAGAAGTCAGAGACGAAGTGAAGAATGTGATTAAAGATGAAGTAAAAAAATGAACTACCACCTCATCTTAAATTTCTTGTACAAAAGTTGAGCCTTATTAAACCATCACTCAATCTAAATTTGGATGGTGTTCTTTCTATATTTTGTTTAAATGAACATGACAACTGGTTTATTTATGCTTGTGATGACACTTTAGGATATGGCATTTTATTTTTTAGGTACGGTTGGATGTTGATATTTAAGTACTTTTGGATTTTGTTGCTTGTGGATGTTTATTTAAATAGGCGTTGCCTTTTGGATTATAAATATCATCATTGCCTTTATGTTACAAACATTGTTACATTCTATTCTAAACATCGTTGCACTTGTAAATTAAAACACCGTTGTTTTTTATTCAAAACGCCGTTGCATTTGTAAACTAAAATGGTTGCCTTTAGTTACAAAGTGTTGCTTTTGTTAATAAAAAATCGTTGATTTAGAAAAATAATTGTTGCCTTTGCTAAATAAAGTCGTTGCCTCTGTTATCAAATATCGTTGCTTTAGGACCCGAAATAGTGTTGCCTTAGTCATACATTGGCAACGACTAACAAATGTAAATCGTTGCTTTAAGGTTCATTTTTCGTTACATTTTAATTGTACCCTTAACCGTTGCACTTTGCTGAAAACTTAAAGCAACGATATCTTTATCGTTACATTAGAATCATTTTCGTTGCCTTTGAGAGAAAAGGCAACCGTGAATAAACCAACGAAAATATATTGACCAAAATCGTTGCCTTTGCCCATTTTTGGCCATCTAGCAACAGTTTTGGGTGGCGAAAGTAACAAACCACCATCGTTGCAATAGGCATTCTATGGTGTAGTGTACATGCAAGTCTCAACAGTGCCAACCCCTATAACATATTACTTGACTTGGGTTGATTTTAAGTTTATTGATCTTATTATAAAGTATAGTCTCACTTCATGCTTGTATGAACACTTTATAACTACTTAATAAACTTAGGATTACTTTCTTTATGAAAGATTTGTGCCTTTATATGTAGTTACATTTTAATGCTATATATCTGATTAAACAAATGATTAAATAAACAATTTATTCATTAATATTTATATCCTAAAACAATTGTCTATAGGACATAAACCCCAACAGTATGTAGTACTTGTATGATATGTAACGAACCTTGGGAGGATGGATGGCATCTTTTTATTAAATGTGCAAGAGCTATAAGAGTGTGGCAGAAGGCGGGGATGCTGGAGCGAATTAATGCGGAGGCGGCAGTGGCTGAGAATCTGGCAGTATGGTTTCATAATATGATTAGAACAGCACCGGAACAAATTGTGAAAACATTTTTGATGCACCTCTGGAGTTTATGGCAGGCTAGGAATACACGTCTTTGGCAATATGAGATTCGCACAACAGATCTGATAGTGGCTCAAACTTGCACAGTATTTAATGATTGGTCAAAAGCAAATGCCTTGAGGAATCGGACTGGTACGGAAGAACAACGGATTGGAAATACAGTAGCAGGAAATAATTCATTCGCTGGTTGCACGACTTGGCACCCGCCATCGGAAGGATTTCTCTCAT
Organism: Euphorbia lathyris; assembly: GCF_963576675.1. Lineage (NCBI taxonomy): Eukaryota > Viridiplantae > Streptophyta > Magnoliopsida > Malpighiales > Euphorbiaceae > Euphorbia > Euphorbia lathyris. The sequence continues at coordinate 40,445,144 of NC_088911.1, forward strand.
GTTGTGTTGATGCTGCATGCTTTAACACTGATGGTCGTGTAGGGATGGGAGCAGCGGTAAGAGATGCAAATGGGAAGTTTATAATGGGGAGATATGCGGGTCTGTTATGTTTTCCGACAACTCGAGAATGTGAGGCTGAAGCTCTATTACAGGCTATGCAATAGCTATAAGCTGTTGGAAGAAGAAATGTGGTTTTCGAATCTGATGCTAAACAAGTGATTGATGCAATAAATTCTAGTTCTGTTGATGATTCCGAATTTGGGGATATAATTATTCAAATATGATCGATTCTAACATCAAATGACTCTTACTCAGTCAAATGGATACGGCGACAAGCGAATGGGATGGCACATGTGTTAGCACAGTCTTCTCATTTATCCACTTGCCCTTCTTTTTTTAATTTATTACCGAGTTATGTTTCTGTTTCATTGTTACAATTTTGTCATGATTTGGCTCATTAATGCATTGTTCTTTTAGATTAAAAAAAAACTTATATTTCATTTAACCAATTATTATTTAATAAATTAGAAACTCAATAATGCATGTATAACAATTACCATGTAAAATAGATATTATATAAACGATATATTTAAATTATAAGACTAAATTATTATAAAATTGATTATGTGTTTTTAATTAAAAATACACTATAATATAATTTTATAACAAATATTACTTTTTATTATTGAATTAATATAATAAATAAAATTAGATAAAACTTAATTAAACATATAAGAAAGATAATAAGTGGTAGAAGGGTAAATTTATCATTTTCTATAAAATTTATGGATGGAGGGACTAAGTAGTTAGTTTTGTCAAAACTCAGGGATGTTATAGTGTATTTCGAAAAACAGAAGGACTAACCAGTGTAATATGCACAAACCTAGGGACTAATAAATTATTTATCCTATAATTTATACTCAATTTTTTTTATTACAGGGAGGCAAAAGCCTTAAACCATGGATCGTGTCATTCGGGGAACACGTTCCACTAACATCAGAACATAAAATAGTCTAGATGCCTGCAGGAGGCTCCTCACACTCGTGAAGACCTAAAGATAACTGTCCTGCGTAGTTCGTCATCCAATCTGCAGCCCTATTCCCCTCACAAAGGGTGTGGACTAATCTTACTTCCCAACGTCTATTGTAAATCTTATGGCACTTTTGAATGAGCCAATATCATCTATGTCGGCTGTCTCCCTCCTCCTTCATTATGCTGATAACGCTTGCAAAGTCGAGTTCAAAAATAATTTTCTTAAAACCTCTACCCCAAGCAATTCGTAGTCCAAAATACAGACCCCATAACTCAGCTAGGAAAGCAGAACAGATACCCAAATTGACCGTATAACCACCAATCCACCTACCAAACTCATCACGAAAAATTCCTCACGCTGCTGTCGGGCCTAGGTTTCCTTTGCTCGACCCATCACTATTTAACTTTATCCAACCCACTCCAGGAAATGACCAACCTATCAGGACTTCCTGCCTTGTGTTTGTTCTGATAATCTGACCAGTCGTTAGTGCCATTCGGAAGCCACTCACTTGTTGATGCAAAAACCCAATTTTATCCGAGCATTTCTCACCCAACAAATCAAAAATTCTTCTACACCGCCATCGCCAAATCCACCAAGCAACTGTCACAAAAGTAGTTCGCCAATCCCTGTATTTCGCATCTCAGTGGATAGACAGTTCCGCCAGACCCAATCCTTAACACTACCGTTGAAAAACTCAGGTTTATTAATCATGGGTACCTATTCTTGCCAAACCCTGCTAGCCTGCAGACAATCCCATAAAATGTGAAGAGATGATTCTGGCAAAGAACACATTGAACAATCCCATTCATCACTTCGATGTCACCTTCGGCGTTCAACCTTTGTCATGAGACCATTATTTAGTACGAGCTACACAAAGTACCTTAGTTTCTCCGGGACCGGCAACTCCCAAATTTTTCTCTAGTCCAATGATGGTTCGTCACTCATGCCCCAAAGTTGAGTTACCTGATAGGCCGATTTCACCGTAAATCTCCCTATTATCGTTAGCCTCCATCTCCAAGAATCAGGTACCACCTGTTTCAGAAATACCACCATTGATGCCAATTCCAGTATAGTCTCCCTCGGCAGGAAAGGTGTGATCGAATCCCAATCCCACGAGCCATCCATTTTCTAGTACTCGGCCACAGGGCAGCTGCGAAGATATTCAGGAAGTGGATTGCAACACTTTCCCACCAACAGACCATCACTAGCCCACGCATCCGCCTAGAAGCGTGTGTTTCTCCCATTCAAAACAAGCCTCTAAATTCCTAGGCGAAAAATAAATGACCTTTTCACGATGCATTTCCAGATATAGCTTGATACTCAATTTAATATGGGTGTTGTTATTCCAACCTCAATTTTCCACCCCTAGCCCTATGAAAGGATGAAAATGCCCTTTTCAGGTGTTGGGGTTGGGAAAACTAATTTTTTTCCTCTCCCGACATCCGGGCGTGAGGCCATCACGCCTCACCATATGGTGAGACGTGATAGCCTCACGCCCGCGTATCGGGAGAGGAAAAAATTTTAGTTACTAACCTTATAGTTTATTGCGGATTATCTTAAAAGCTGTGAAAGTTGGGAACGCTAAAAACAGCTTTCGATAAATGGAATTTTGTTTTTCTTAAAAGATGGGAAAGCTGTAAAAGTTGCTTTTAGGAGAAGCTACAAATTGTAGCTTTTGGTGAAGGCGATTTTCACAGCTTATAAGGAAAGATGAACTTTTGACCAACATTAGCCCTGTTGGAAATAAAAAAGAAAAACAAAACAAACAGGTGAGAAAGCAGAGAGCCCTAAATTTCATCTAAATTTTGAACCATCCAATCAAGAACTGGTAATTGGTTCATTATTGTGGTTCTGTGTCAGTTTTTAATAAGAAAAAGCCTGACCAAGATTTCTCAAGTCTTTTTGTAACCCTTTTATTGGAAGAGAATAGATCAGCAAATACTTGAATGCATAGGTTGGTTCTTGATGGCACATATGTGGAAGATATAAGAAGTCTAGTAACATCAATCAAATACAAAATGGAACGTGAGAAAACGCACCAAATATCTAAACGCTGAATTGACCTTCTAAAATTTACTCACAGCTTAAAAAAACATAACTTAATACCAACATATATTTGTAGAACAATAACAAATCTTATTGCAAGACAGAAGCACAAAGCTCTAAACTGTCTTTAAACTTTTGATAACCCAAACAAGAAGGTTTACTTTCGATATGTTTTTAACATATAGCTTGTAAAAGAAAATAGATTATTCATCTGTTTGCTATTGATGCAAAAAAAAAAAAAACACAACACTTTCAAGATTTGTATTATTTCATCTAATATTTGCTTCATCTCTTTTGTGCTCATTTGATTCATTCCTTTCTCATATAATTCAACCTCAAGAGGGAGGTTACTAATTCACTAGATATATTGAGATAGAGATTTACATGAATTTTTGCTTGTATTGCACAAAAACTTTGATTCCCAAGATATTTAATTATTGAGGGAGATTCATATCCAACATAAATTCCTAATCTCCTTTGAACCCATCTTAGTACGATGTGGTGGAGCAATAGGAACATATAATGCACATCCAAAAACTCTTAGATGAGAAATATTGGGCTCATGACCAAAAACTAATTGTAATAGGGGATACTCATGATAACTTGTTGGTCTAATACATATAAGTGATGTTGCATGTAAAATTGCATATCCCCATATAGATGTAGGAAGATTAGTTCACATGAGTAACGGGCTAGCGATTAATTGCAGACATTTAATAAATGGTTCTGCTAGACCTTTTTGTGTATGAACATAGGCTACAAGATGTTCAACACTTATCCCAATTGACATACAATAATCATTAAATGTTTGGGATGTGAATTCTCTGGCATTATCAAGAGGAATTGCGTGATGATAATAAACATACATGTTACCATCGAGTAGAAGCATTAATTAAAACCACAAAATACCAAAATGGTCCACACATATTGCCTTCAAGGTGTTGTAAAAATTTCAGTGATTCAATTCCAATCTTACCCTTCGAGGGCCTTATAATTAATTTTCCTTGCGAACAAGCAACATAAAAATATTAATTGCTTTAAAAAATCTTCTGGTTCTTCAAGGGATGCCCATGTGCATTTTCTGTAATTTTTTTCATCATTATAGAACCAGGATGACCCAGTTTATCATACCAAATCTTATAAGTATCAAAATCTGTGAACTTCTGGTTTACAGTAAGATTTGTTTTAATTACGTTAATGAATGTGTAGCGCAAATAGATTATAAAGTATTAAATTTTTTCAGCATACATTTCTTCTCTGAAATTATATTCGTAACATAAAAACATTATCACATCCGTGTCCTTGATTTTAATTATATATACCCTAATATTATGTTACACTATGTTTATTTATTGATTGGAGAGTTAATTGGGTATTATGGATATAGTTTGGAGGCCAATTTCATGTTTTAAGTGTAAAATTAAAAGTTTAGGGAAAGTTTTAAAAGAAGTTAAATTTTAGAGGGACCAAAAGGAAGATTTCCCTTATTGGGAACATAAATAACTCATTTCCATACATGCAATTCGTGCATCTTTAGAATGGTCTTCCCCAAACAATTTCAACTTACTTCCTCTCCATCTTCTTCTTCGTATTCTTCATTTATCCAAAATGGCATACATTCAATGATCATTTGATATCCGGAGTTTGCGTGGTCCGATCGAGCTGATTTTTTTACAGTAGGTTCTAGACATCCTAATACACATTGTGGTTGATGTGATTTGGATTTGGAATTTTCTATGATGGATTCGACCTACACTGATTAAGGGGCAGATTTAAGATTTAATGTGCTAATTTTCTCAATTATTGCTAATGTAAGTAACTATCAACTACCATTTTGAGTTTTTATGCATATATAGGTATATACAACTCTATATTTTCCAGAAAATCAAATTTTTGTTGGGATTTTTCCATGCATTTGATTAATTTGAGTTTTTATATTTAGTTTTGAATATGAGCTTAAAGTTAAGTTCAAGTAATTATATATGTATTTGCATGTTAATTTTAACATATAATATATATTTATATACACATATTTTGGGTTTTATTTTGATAAACTTAGTATATTTGATCAATAGTTGTGTAAAATTTGATATTTTGAGGAATAGAATTAAAGAAAAGTGTATTGAGAAACTTTATTGAAGTTGATTTATGAAAAAAGGTGTGTATATATATATATATATATATATAAAGTAATTTTCTATAGATTTGTTTCTCAAACCAAATTTTAGTTTTAATTAAAGATTGTTAAAGTAGTAATTTTGATGAACTTATTATTTATTGAAATAAAGTTTATATATATGATGATTTATGTGTTTATTTTTAAGAAATTGAAGTTAGTATTGATAAGTATATTTTTAAATTATTTATTGGTGATTTTAGTTCAATGATTATTTATAATTAAACATTTTGGAAATTGATTGAAGAAAGGTACTTGTAAACTTTATGATATTGATTTATGAGTTATATATATATATATCTGATTTTAAATTATATTATGAAATCATAATATTTTTAGTATCCATCAAGAATAATCCGGATAGGTGGCTTTAATTAAAGTTCGTATTTAGTGAGAAATACGGTCCGTATACACAGTTGAAAGACCTATCAAGTATGGCAAAGAAATGTTGAGTAAGATCATGCGGGTTAGGCAAAATTATGAGATATCTCGATTCTATTATATTGTGGGGATTGATACATAAGGGGATTATCTCTCGGATGGATACGGTCTATAAAGTATTTAATGATATGCAATTGATGAAGTATTTATTGAGATACAGTTTATGAAGTATTTTATTGAGATGCAGTTTATGAAGTATTTATTGAAATACAGTTTATGAAGTATTTATCGAAATATGATTTACGAAATATTTATTGATATACGATTTACGAAGTATTTATTGATATACGATTTACAAAGTATTTATTGATATACGATTTATGAAGTATTTATTGATATATGATTTATGAAGTATTTATTGATTTGTGAGTGATTTGAGTAAATGGTTAATTACAAACCTATTTATATTGTGTAATTGATATTTTAAACAAATAAATATATATAACTATTTTGAACACAAATTTCGGTATTAAGTATTTTAATACAGTGATTTGCGTTTTGACAATGTGAGATAATTTGAGAAATAATGTTTACAACAAGCTTATGATATTTTAAATTGCATATTTGGTTAAAAATATTATTTTGAGTATTTTATTATGGTTTAATCCATAAAATGTTCATTTTGAAGAACATGAATTTTATATGATGCATTTTGGAAATTAATATATATATATATATAGTTATTTTGAGTATAAGTATTTTATGTAGTTAATAATTGCTTACTGAGATTTTTGTCTCACCGTTTTAAAATGTTTTAATGTTTTTAGGTGAGAAAGTACAGGATAGAGAGAAGGTTACCGACCGATTAGGCGAGGATCGGAAGTTGTTGCTTAATGTTAGAATTATTATTAGAACTTTAGTATTTAATTGTAATATGATGAAGTTGGTAAATATGTTGAGGTTTTAATGTAATAGGAATATGAATTTGTTTTAGAATATATATTGAAGAGGAATACCTAGAAAAGTGATATTTATGATATTTGGAGACTATTAAGTGTTGATTGTGCTCTTTTTTATTATCACGCCCGATGCCGATTGAGGTTGTTAAGGGTCGGGTGTGACAAACATTCTTGATTTCATTCACTTACAGTCTCAATTCGAATATCTTTGAAGTTTAGCGAATTTCTATGAGACTTTGGGGAAAATAATGAATTATTCATAATAAACTTCATTTCTCTTGGTAAGACTATATTGGCTCTGTCGGCGCCTTCAACTAAATTTGTGTTACAAGATAGTACATTATATATGAGAATTTCTTCAGGAGCTTGGTATAGTAAAAGCAGATGCTTTGACATACGACAGGTACATAACCAATTTCCATTTCAACTCTGACTTTTATTAATTATTATTTCCATCAAATTTATCAATTTTATTTTTCTACTGCTGGTGGTGGGCATCTGTATTTTTTATCATTATAACCATAATAGTTATAAACATGATGAAGATTACGTGTATGATCGCGACCACATCCACGATTATTATTTTCATTATCGTATGGCGTTGCATTCACTTCTGGAAATGCAATCAATCCAGTAGGACGAGACTCGTCGTTTTTCATTAAAAACTCATTATTTTGTTCTGTTACAAGCAGAAAAGAAATTAATTTAGAATACTTTTTGAAGCCTTTCTTTTTAGATTGCTGCTGCAGGAGCATATTAAATGCATGAAAAGTATAGAAAGTTTTCTCTAACATAATTTCATTAGTAACTTAATCTCCACATAATTTTAATTGAGATGTAATCTTAAAAAGAATTGAATTATATTATGTACCAATTTAAAATCTTGCAATCTTAATTTCATCATGTCATAACAAACTTTGGATGATAAAACCAACGTCTGGTTGTCATATCTTTCTTTCAAAAATTTCTAAAACACGAATGGATCTTTAACAATTAGATATTCACATTTGTAAGATTTGATATGACTAAAGTACAATACAAATAAGTGTATTAGAAACAAGATTATAATATGAAACAAATTAAAAATTGGTCTAGAACTTATATGAGATTAAATGGATGAACAAATCCGAGTAGAGATTAATCGAATGAGAAAATTCGTGCCAGGATTAATCGGATGAACAAATTCGTGTTGGAATGAACTGAATGAGCAAACTCGTGCTGATAATGTGTTATAAAATAAGGAAGATAATATGCAATAGAATAAGAACAATGGAGAGAGTGTATGCTTGTATTTCACTTGTCTTTTTGCTTGTACTCTATTACATTAAAGAAACCTATATTTATAGGCTTGTGAATATATAGGTTACATAAGAACATAAATTATGGAGTTACAAACATTAAGAATACAAAGTTACAACCTTATGAAGAGTTACAACATTAAGGAATGAGGAGTTACAATGGTTATACTTATGGGCGTCAATTTATTCAGAACACATTTTAATTAAATGTAATATTGGATATTACATATCCTAATTGGGTCGAGCTCATTATATTATCCCAAGTTAATCTAAGTCTAAATCCATATTAGACATTATACAAGTATAAGTCCTAGAATTAAATATTTTGTTAATTTGATTAGCAAAATGAATGATTAAAATCAATGGTTTTGGTTTTAAGTTTTATAACTCAAGAGTAGTTAAAAGAAAAATGAACTAGGAATTTTTCTTAGGCACAGAAAGTTCTAGTGTCATAATTGAATCATTTGTTGGATAAGTAAATCATTGGATGAATTAGGATTCAAACTTGTTGCGTGTGTGGGAACATAGAGAGAGCTCAAATTTCTCCTCATTGTCTCATCGTGTAGATCAATCCTACCAAGCCAGAAGAACGGTAAACCAATCTAATTCCCTCTAAAATATGCATGATCTTGGTGTTTATATTTGTGTAAAAAAATTATTTCTGCTTGTGTTTCTATGCTATATGACCCCCATAGCACCGAGACCAAAGCTAAAAGAAGGAGGAGGTTAGAAAAATCCAAAGAGCACAAAAGGAACGCAGAGAAAGCAAAAGCACTTACCCAAGAAATATAAATTGTGCGAATCAGACCTCTTCCTCCACAGTCAAATGTCCATCCTCCAGGCTCGCCTCTGTTTCCCCCTCATGGGGCACCTTGGAAGAACGAGTTTTTTCTTATAGGACTGGAGGAAGCAACGTCTGAGGTATATGCCTTTAAGCTCACGGGCTCAGGCCGAAACCTGATCCTCAGCCTCATCAGGAGACGACCCCTCCAAAGTCGCCCTCTCATTTTCCCAATGAGGAACTTGAAGCTCAAACACATCCTTCGACGATCCCCCTCGAGAATGGTTCCTGCATATTCCCTCAAATGAGCTTAAGGATCGAGCACAGTCTAGGTGTGGTGATCTGATCCTAGTTGATTGATCTCGACTTTACCAGCTCCCTATGGAACCCCTTCAGCAGCATCCTCTCGTGAATTGTCTGAATCAGATAGCGCAACAATAGGGATTTCTTCCAGAGCAGAAGCATTAACACTTGGCTCCACAACAGGTTGCCCAGCTGTAGACACTAGAGTCGGAACCCTGTAATGAAAACCTTTTAAAGACGATTGGAAATATGATCGAAAATGGATCACGGAAAAATCACCCATTAAAAAGTCAAAGTCAACCATCTACCATTCAAGAACAAATTTTTGAAGAGCACCAAATTGAATTTTAGGATATCGTAGTGGGTCATGTCATCTGAGAGTATTATAATGCACTTTTCCAGGCTCAATTCGAAGGTCTAACGAAGAATTTGTGACTAGTTAAAATTTTCAGGTGAAATTCGGGATAAAATGGCAAAACATTAGTTCGGGTCATTTTTAGCCTTAGACTATTAGACACAAAAATGTCCGTCTCATCGAAACGAGTCCAACGGATCAAGAATTGTCAAAATTAGAGATCAGGAAGAGCATTTTTAAGGTAAAAAACGTAATTGGGAGGGAGGCCACGTGTAGACGCATGATTGGCCACGCGCATGACACGTGGCAGCGCGTCAGGCACTGATGCTCGCGTCAGCGTCAGCTGCTGCCCCTCCCCCCTAAATTAGGTTTTTGCAAAACCTTTTGAAAAAAAGGTAAAAAAAATTACCTTTTAGCCCCTGCCTCATTTAATTAATTCTAAGTTTAACCTTAAACCCTAATATTCATCTATAAATAGCAGCTTTTAGGCAGCCAAAAGGAGGACGAAAATTACACTAAAAATAGCCGCAACTCTGTCTCTACCACTCGAGAAAAAACCCAGCCGTCTGAATATTAAATTCCATGTTCCATTCTTTGTGATTTTTCCAATCATCCCACAACCTAGGTAAAGGTTTCTGAGGGATAAATCCTATCTATTATTTAATATTTGTGATAACTTGTGCAAAAATCCTTGATCGGAGCACTTCCCTGTGAGGCACCGTTGGGATCGGCCGGGGACACTCCGATGTCAAAGTCAGTAATATTTCTGAGAATAAACTGTAAGCACAAAAGTAGAGAATCAGTAAGTGTACCTCAATAGCTTGGGATGCAAGCTATTTATAGTCATGTAGTTGTAACCCTCGGTAACTAGAAAGTCTCCATTAATGCTCCATTAATGGCGGTTACTGATCTTATTCAAGTATGACCGTTAGCACATTAATGAGTTATTAGTTGCCGTTATTGGGAATCGGCTCTGCCGTTGAGTTGGCGTACCGAGGTATGATGGTGGGTCTCCCAAGGCGTTTGACTCTTTGTGGCGTGTTGGAGAATCTATAGATCCGCCACCTATGAGTCTTGCTTTATACGCCATCTGGAGATTCGCCAGTGGATCCTTATCCATAAGAGTATTGATGGCGGATCCTTCATTCTTTGTCTAATTATCCTTTTTCCCCATGTATGATATTTGGATGTTATGGAGATGTAGATGAACAGTCATGTCATTACTCATCTTTAATTGCTATCAATTCTCCATTAATCTCAACATTTATCCTTGAAACCCTCAGAGTTGAGGTATTCGAACAGTCAAGTCTTTATTCCGCTTTAATGACTATTAATTGCCATTTAATTGTATTTATTCCCATTCATGGATGGTAATAAAGGCGCCTTTTGGTATTCTTGGATCCGTCAAGGCGTATGTACGCTCTCCTTGAGAACAATGGCAGGTCTCCGTTACTCGCTCTCATCGGGCGTATCTCATTATGGCGTATCTCGCCATGGTCCACGTGGTGTGGCATAATGCTAGAAACTCCTTCATTTTCCTCATTATTTGCATATTCACCCCTGCATTAATCCTGCATTAATTATCATTAATTCCACATTAATCATGCATAAATATCTCTTTTAGAAGGAATAATGGTTTGTCATTATCTCTATTAATTTTCCCTTATTCCTTATTCAAGAATAATTTGGGTTGTTATCAGAAGCCCCCCCTAAAGGTATAAAAAGCTCTTTAGGGCTGTTTAAATGGTGCTGAATTTTTCTATCTTGGAGAAAAGTAGACCCGCCCTAGATGGGGGATCACATATGGATATGATATACTTTTAGGGGATTTTGCTTCTTCGTGGATAGGTGGCCAACCGTATCCATTGTTAGCCTCTAGGGGCTTCTTGAGAGTTATATTTCCTTTAGAAAGGAATAACCTGCCCTTTATGGGACCATTTGTTCCTACCGCATAGGATTATAATTCGCCTTAGGGACTTCTTTTCTTCAGTTCTGCCATATTGAGGAGAATGACTCGCCCTTAGGGATCAGTAAGAATGATCAGCCCTTTAGGGACTTTTGTGCATTTTGTGGGGGGTTTTGACACTCTAAGCATTTGCTTTTTTAGCCTTTACTCATTTTCCAAAGTGTTTTACTTTGCAATTGTGAAGGCGAGACTTTCATTATTTGGATGAAGATGAGGCTTTATTATTTGGAGATGAAGACGAGGCTTCATTATTTGGAGATGAAGACGAGGCTTCATTATTTGGAGATGAAGACGAGGCTTCATTATTTGGAGATGAAGACGAGGCTTCATTATTTGGAGATGAAGACGAGGCTTCATTATTTGGAGATGAAGACAAGGCTTCATTATTTGGAGATGAAGACGAGGCTTCATTATTTAGAGATGAAGACGAGGCTTCATTATTTGGATGAAGACGAGGCTTCATTATTTAGAGATGAAGACGAGGCTTCATTGTTGGATGAACCCTTTTCTTTCCAGAACTATTTTTACTAATGCATTATATCTTTTAGCAAGTAACTTTTTAGAATCTGGTTTGGGATTTCTCCGATTGTTTAGGGTAGGTGGCCAGCCGTACCCCAATGTGTGAACCTTTGTGAAGGTTAGAAGCTTTTATTCCTGGTGAGGAAGTTAAGCTGCCTTAGGCGATCGATTTTGCTTCCTATCTTTGAGGTGAATCGATCCGCCGCCAGGTCTTGAGACTCTTCTTTGGGAAGAGTATTTGAGAGTGTAAAGTTCTCACGTCTGAGAAATGTTTTAACTCTGTCTCTGACGACGATCAATCGTTTCCTATCTTTAAGGTAGATCGATCCGCCGCTGAGATTATTGTTCTCCTATCTTTGAGGAGAAAGTTTAGGGTGTAATTTTCTTATGTTTGAGATAATTTTAACCCGCTTTTGATGGTGACCAATATTTTTCCTGTCTTTGAGGAGAGAGTTTGAGCTCATTTGAAAGCTCCTGAGGGTCTGTGCTTCTTATCTTTGTGGAAAGGGGATCCGCCTGTGATGGGGATCAATTGTCCTATCTTTGAGGTAATTGATCCGTCTGTGGAACTTTTCATTCGCCAGCTACTGGGCGTATATCAGGAATAAAATCTAGGCAAATGAATATAAGAAGTATGACGAGAAAGAATAAATTATAAAATATAGGATACTATAACAGTTTAATGCACATATAAGAATACGTAAAAATACTGATTTTTAGGCCTATGGTTCCGTCTTTTCTGAGCAACTAGAACCGCATCCTCAATGATGTTTAACTTATGAGTAATCACATCTGGGCTTACTCCTGTGGGGATCTCATTCTCCTATGCAAATAGGCTTTCAGACTCAATGAGAACTTTCGTAACATCCTCCTTGATCTCAGGTTTTAATCCTTTGGCGATCCGCACCCACTTTCCATCAGCAATAAGGAGTGTTTTTGTGTCGCCCAAAGCTGTAGTGACAAGTTCATCTTCCTCACCTTCATCATCTTAGAATTGTGGGCGGATCGATAGCGACGCCGAGTAGGTCTCTTGAACCGCCTTTTGGTTCCCGCTAATCATTATTCCTCCTTTGCTGGTGGGAATGTACATTGCCATACGACGGATGGAAATTAGGGCTGCAACCTCTGAGATGAATGGCCGCCCAAGAATGATGTTATAAGCTGATTGTCCATTCATAATAGAGAACTCCAGATCACCAATCCACGCTTGATCATCATCTGCCAGCTTGCATTCCAAAGTTACCTGGTCCTTGGTCCGGATAGTGTGACCTGTCACTCCCATGATGTCAACAATGGTTGTTTCTATTTGGATCGGATCAACCTTTAGTTTGGCGAATGCACCTATGGTGATGACATTGCAAGAACTGCCCATGTCTACCATTACTCGCTTCATTTCATCTCCCATCCTTCAATTGTCAACACATCTGTATGTGGAGAGATTACTAGGCCTGTTTCTGCAAAAGGGGCAAATGAGGGATGTTTTATCCAGAACGGATATTTTTTGCTTTTTCCACGGGTCGCTGATACACTGGTCCATCTGCTATGACATTAATGACACTTTTGAATTTCTTTTTGGGATCTGTCTTCTGCTTGTCGTCTTGTTATTTGTTATTCTGGACAAAGCTATCTAGTTTGCCAGCTCCCAGCAAGCTTCAGTGTGGTGGCCAATCTGTAGTACGCTTTGGCGTTTCTTTCAACGGTTACATGCTCCCCTCCTTTGGTTCGGGATATGTAATGTCCTGTTTATATTGCACTCTTCTCCTTTATATTGTGGCAAGTTGGGAGCTTTAAACCTTCTGTCCGCCTCGTTCCACATGATCCGTGTTGTGAATGGCGAATTCCTGTTAACTGGACGGGCGTACCTTTCTGCATTGTTCTCTCATCTATCCAGAGTGGCATGCACTCGCCTTTCAATCTCATCTTTCGTGTGTTCAATGTTGAATCATGATGGTGAAGCCGGCTCTTGATCTTGATCTCGATCATGTTGAGGTTATGCTTGGAGCTATGGTTTAACGCGGATGGATGTTGTCACAACCGCGGGAGCCATTTTATCTAGCTTCGAATATCTTGTCTCCACATCCTTCAACATTTTGCTAACATAATAGATGGAGAACTGCTGACCTTCTTCTTCTTGAATAACCACGGTGCACATAGCTTTATCCATGACAGATTGATACAAATGCAAGTCTCCCCTTCAGATTGGTCTGCTCATCAAGGGTGGTTCTACTAGGAATTGTTTTATACCTTGATATGCTTGTTGACAATCTTTCTAGTACGATGATCCGCCTGTTCAACCTCTGGATCTTTCTCACCCATAGTGGGGCTTTCATTTAGGCGCTCTTTTCACATTTTTCCTCGCATGGCTTTTATTTAGGCGCTCTTTTCACTTTTTTTCTCGCAGGGCTTTTTACTTTATCTGGATTTGCTCTAACTCCTTTTTTGCTAATGACATAGTCAAGGAATTTTTCTGAAGTGACTCTGAATATACACTTCTCTGGATTGAGCTTTATTTTTCATGCTAGTGTTTGGCACTGGTTGCATTATTAGCAATTCCCTTGTACCTGTGGGTTAGCACTGAAAGAACTCCATAAGTGGAGCATACCCTGTCCATTATTAAAAGATTGTGGTAAGGCATACATGCTATATTCACTTACCTTGGGGATCAGTGGCTTAATCCACGGAACATACTTCATAGCAAAAGACTGTTTGCATTGGCCTTATTGGTAAATATCATGTATAATGCAATGTCTCTTTATGGAATTTTTAGTTCATCTTGGAATCAACTTAATAATTCCTTCACGTTGGTCCCTGACTCTAGAATGAACTTAGTCAAAGGATAAAACCGAGTAAATATTATATGTCAAACAAATTCATAATAGAATTTTAATCGTGCTTGTTTTAATAATAATATCACGTATAACGGTCATAACCATAAAGATTGCTACTGCACATGAATATCATAATGAATTCTTAATAAATAACCATAATGAGAATGGTTTAAGAATAATGTCCTTTTGTATTTCAATGCGCATTAATATCCAAGATAGCATATTTATTTTAAACGTCATAAAAGTTATGACATTCTATATTGGGTAAGATATCTTACATAGTTGCTATTTACTTGCAATTAATATTGTGCATCCATACATTAATGGCATTCAGAGATCATTAAAGCCTCATTTGAATGAGGTGTAATTAAAGAAAGGTAAGTGATGATTTAATAATATAGTTATATATAAAATTACTCTTATATCATTTCATTTGTACGAATAAAATAAAAGAGAAAGGGTAATTTTGGAAGAAAAATACATGTACCATGATTCTCCTCCAATTTGGAGTGTAAGGAAAATTACTCAAAATCCACTCTCACCTACCTTCACATACAATCCTCCAATCTTTAAGGAATTCTCATGTATATCCTAAGAATTTTGCATAAATTAATGTTCTGATCCGAAACCGACACTTGCACTATTTTGTAGTTAGCTCAGGACATGAAAGTTTTGTTTATCCCATTTGGTAATTCATCAGCCCATAATGGCCTTAATAGTTAGGGACAATTACAGGATAATTACAAATAGACTCAATATTTTCAAGTCTCTTGTATTGGTAACAGAAATTCTAACAATGTCAAATAAACAGTTTTTATATGAATAGACACATCCTTGTAAAAAAGGGAATGGAATAACTGTTTAACAAAACAATATTCAAAAATATGAATTTCTGATATTAAAAGTATTATATAGGAGAAAAGCTATATATAGATGGTGAATTGTACAAGGAAAAACCAAATATGATTTTTTTGTAATTTCTTCTAATAGTTATATGCATGTTCATCCAAAAGACCGACCAGATCTAAATCATTTGTAATTACATGAGCCATTTTATGATATTTTAATATCAAATGACAAAATCACATTGAATGGATGATTTTTTTTTGTAAATCCCAAGATTACGGGTCTTATACATGCGTTTGTACTAATTCAATAATAATATCATATTATACTTGTCATGCATAAAAATATGAGGGCATAGTAAGCATGCAATATTTAATGAAAGATTTGTGTCTATGACTTCATCTTTCACAGTTTATTAGATTTATCATAATAACATGTAATGATATTCATAGCACTTTATAAGAGTGAGAGATCTCAATTTTCTTTAATTAAAAATGGAATAAGAAAGGGGAGGAAACTTATCTTTTTCATCATAAAATTCCAGATTTAATGTAGAAAACTCTTTCCCACCAATATATGGAGAACTGTATCTTTGGATAGATTTGTTGTACTGATTGAGCCAAAGTTTGAGATTGTGATTTCTATTATGTTGACTCCATTGTTTTGTTCTTTGTGAAACTCTATACAATCAAGATTTTGTGATCTTCTGTTTGTTAGAGATCCACCTTCACCGCACCAATTGATAACTTGTGGAAAAATCCTTGATCGGAGCACTTCCCTGTGAGGCGCCGTTGGGATCGGCCGGGGACACTCCGATGCCAAAGTCAGTAATATTTCTGAGAATAAACTGTAAGCACAAAAGTAGAGAATCAGTAAGTGTACCTCAATAGCTTGGGATGCAAGCTATTTATAGTCATGTAATTATAACCCTCGGTAACTAGAAAGTCTCCATTAATGCTCCATTAATGGCGGTTACTGATCTTATTCAAGTATGACCGTTAGCACATTAATGAGTTATTAGTTGCCTTTATTGGGAATCGGCTCTGCCGTTGAGTTGGCGTATCGAGGTATGATGGCGGGTCTCCCAAGGCGTTTGACTCTTTGTGGCGTGTTGGAGAATCTATAGATCCGCCACCTATGAGTCTTGCTTTATACGCCATCTGGAGATTCGCCAGTGGATCCTTATCCATAAGAGTATTGATGGCGGATCCTTCATTCTTTGTCTAATTATCCTTTTTCCCCATGTATGATATTTGGATGTTATGGAGATGTAGATGAACAGTCATGTCATTACTCATCTTTAATTGCTATCAATTCTCCATTAATCTCAGCATTTATCCTTGAAACCCTCAGAGTTGAGGTATTCGAACAGTCAAGTTTTATTCCGCTTTAATGACTATTAATTGCCATTTAATTGTATTTATTCCCATTCATGGATGGTAATAAAGGTGCCATTTGGTATTCTTGGATCCGTCAAGGCGTATGTACGCTCTCCTTGAGAACAATGGCAGGTCTCCGTTACTCGCTCTCATCGGGCGTATCTCGTTATGGCGTATCTCGCCATGGTCCACGTGGTGTGGCATAATGCTAGAAACTCCTTCCTTTTCCTCATTATTTGCATATTCACCCCTGCATTAATCCTGCATTAATTATCATTAATTCCACATTAATCATGCATAAATATCTCTTTTAGAAGGAATAATGGTTTGTCATTATCTCTATTAATTTTCCTTTATTCCTTATTCAAAAATAATTTGGGTTGTTATCAATTTGGTACTCTGAAATGTAGATTGTTCTTCCCCTTTCTTATTTTATTTTTCAATGTTGTTTTTTTATTATCAATAGGCTATCAAATATATTTTCTGTATATATTTTATCCTTAAATTGATTTGATTTAACATTAAAACAGTGATTTACCAGTTAAATCACTTTTTTTTTGTTTCTAGTCTTTTCTGTTTATTCTATTTAATCGGAATATGAGTTTTACTTACTAAAGGTTCATAGAGTTCAATGAAAGTTATACTTTGTTACAAATAATAAAAGTATTATTAAGGTTCAACATATTAAAAAATCAATTAATATATTGGATTTTCTTAACACTTCAATCTAAAGTGTATATAATAACCTTTTAGACAGACGTTTTATTAATTGATTTTTTTTTTTTTGTGTATTTTTATTAGACCTGTTCAAAAGCCCACTGGCCCGTCTAGCCCGTCCAAGCTCGTCTTGTATCACTGGGCTTGGACATGTATATTTTATATTTGGCCCGGTCCGACCCAAGCCCGTTCAAGCCCGCACATCAAATAGGTTGGGCTTGGGATTTACCTCAAAATCCCAAGCCCGACCCAGTCCGGCCCGTCTTTATATTATATATTATATTTTTATTATTATTTTGTTGAAAAAATCTATCTGATTATTATATGCATACTATTGAGTTAATGGGAATTTGTTGGCCAGTATGGAGCACGGGGCTATTCTCTTCGCTATTATTTGTCACCAAATGTGGAAATGGAGGAATGAAGAGTTATTTGCTGAGAAGACTGTCTTTATTCCTGACCTCCGGTTTTACTTCTCGAAAAAACTCTCTGTTATTACAAAGAGTTTTGAAGGAGAGCCCCTGGTTCACCCCTCCCCGGTTAAAGAGGTCCAGTTAGTTGGTTGGAGGAAGCCCAGGGAAGGGGTTGTCAAGTTGAATACGGATGGCTCCTGCCTTAGTAATGGCAGAATTGCTGCTGGTGGAGTTCTTCGGGATGCTGGTGGCGCCTGGTTGGCTGGGTTTACCCATAACTTAGGTACGGGCTCCTCCTTTACTGCGGAGCTCTGGGGGATCTTGTCTGGCATTAAACTCGCCATTCGCATGGGTGTTAAAAGACTTTCGGTGGAGTCTGACAATTTGGAGGCTATCAACAGGATTTCGGATAGACAGGCTGTTTGTCTTAAGAGTCAGAATCTCATTAAAGCCATCTTGAGGCTTCGTCCTGCCTTCGATTCTCTTACCTTCTCCCATATTTATAGGGAGCAAAACCGCGTGGCGGATCGCTTGGCAGCTGCTGGGCATGGGGGGATGTTAGGTGTTTCTACCCTTTCCGTTCCTCCTTCTTTTCTGTTACCTTCTCTTCTTGAGGATAGGATTGGGGTCAGTCTTCCTAGACTGATCCCGGGTTAGGTTTTTGTTTGTTTGTTTTTTTTTCTTCCCTTCTTACCAAAAAAAAAAAAAAAAATATGCATACTATGCTTAAATTTCAGATTTTTGATTTATTTATTGTATTTTAGTATTTCAAAAGATTGACTACTATCTTTTTACCAGCCCTTTCCAACTGGTAAATATCTTTCATTAGGTTTTTCTTCTCCCTAATGATTTCTGTCAATAAAATTTCTGGTATCTTTGTCAATCTATAGGTTATGAATATGGATTAAGCCGCTTCATCATAATGGTTAGTGATGTAATTCATGTATTTCATACCAAATGAAATAGCAAAAAGTACTATATGATCTATATTTAATTAACTTTTTTTAATCCATATTTAATTAACTAATTAATTGATTGTTAAAACTAATCCTAATTTAATTTTTTTAATATAAAATATATTAGTTGGGCGGGCCGGGCCGGGCTTGGAAATTACTTCCCTTAATTAGGCCCGGCCCGGCCCAAGCCCGATACAAATATAATATGAGCTTAGTTGGGCTTGGACAAACTAATTACATGTTAAGTCCGGTTGGGCCCGGCCCGAGTCCAGCCCGGCTCAACCCATGAACAGGTCTAATTTTTATATTCTTATTTTATATTAATAATATTACAAGTTAATATTATTGATTTAATCGGTTTACTTTGTTTATAACGATGATTTGGGATAAACGAACCAATTCGAGATAAATTTTATCTCACGGTCGTTTAGGTTCCGATAGTTATAATAAAACTTTATTTTCTATTTATTTTAATCTCTAACCTAATAAATTTGTTTTATTCATTCTAGTCCCTAATTTAGAACTTATTGTTTTATTCATTTTAGTCCCTAGTTTAAAACTTTATCTTTTATTCACTTTGGTCCTTAATTTAAAGTTTTCATCTTTCTTTCAATTAGGTCCCCAAATAAACTAGTTTATTCAATTTAGTCCTTTATCCATTTTTACACCATACTTAATTATATAGCTATGTGATTTCTTTCTAATCTTTTATTTTGGTGGATATGAGTATGTGAGAATATTGTTTTGGTGCGGATTGAAGACCCGGGAATGTCCGGATGTAATTGTATTTAATTGTGTACTTATTTCATTGCTTTTGGTTGTAATATTTTGTTGTTTATTTGATTGTGTATAAATGTGCAATATGACATAAAAATGATTTTTTCTCAAACAAATCAAGCATTCAAAATGAATTTAAAACGCTTAAAAGAGTTATTAATAGCCTTGGTGTATTTAAAAATGCTAAGTAGGAGGTCAGTCGGTTCACCGGGCGATTTTAGGGGCACTTAATATTTCCTTTCGAGGAGATATTAACCTTCTCCAAGCGTACATAACTGTTGGTGTGCCCTAGTTCGTAGGCACTGGTCCTGCAATATGTATTAGATATTTTGTATATTGTTTGAATACATTATATATGTGTTATATGAATAAAGGCAATAATTCATAATGTTTATATCTTGTGCTATGAAACATATATGGAGTATCCGTTAATTAATAATCATGAAACGTCTGAGACCTGTTCTATTCGTGGGGACGAATATAACTAAAGGTCTATGCATCTAGTATCTGTGTAATTGTGTAGGAAGCACTACTACAACACTTGTATAGTCAGATATGGATACATGTATGCATTGATGTAGCTCAATGTGGGACTGGACCGATCCGCTCTAGAAAGATTCATGGTGAACATGTCATTGATCTTTCTAAGTGTAGAACTCTATTATCTCTAGACCTATTTCATTATAGTAAATGACGTGGAATGCGGTTCACTTTGATATGCGCCTAATAGGTCTGTAACATGATGCCAAATACGGGTATATTAGGTGGATCGTTGAACACATTGTTGCGGATAGATGAAGTGATGGGATTACCACTCACCTAACGGTGAGCCGATATCACTGGCCACTTGAGAGGTGGAACTGAAGAAGTGTGTGGCCACATCCTGATAAGTAGTTTACTTATCTGATTCATCAGTCCACTTTAGATCAAGAAATGTAATAAACCGTATAGAGAATGACAGCCACCATGTCTCTGGTTTATAATATGGATATGCAAATGGTAAGAGATACTGAGAGATCATCTACTGTCACTACGCCAAAACCCCCTTCAAACGACGGTTAAAAACCGTCATCCCGCGAGATATAAATCTGTCACAGGGCTCGCTGCCGTCTATTGCACCTTCAGACGACGGTTAGGTTCTGTCATTTGAAGATACTATACATGACATCAGCCTAGTTTCGTACTGTCATATGAACATTGTTACGATGCATCTTTTTATTTATTAACGTCACTTTTAATGTCATCACATGGCATACTAATAATTAAAAATGTCAAGTCGCTATATGGGAAATTGACATATTGGTATTCGCGGTGACAGTTTTTATAATAATTTCTGTCGTAGTAACTTGTATCAGATGGCATAGGTCTTAATCAATCATGTCAAGGGATTTGTTTTAGATGACATACTCTTTTAATTTAATGTCTTTTTATTGTTGTTTAGATGATATTTTTTTAAACGTAAATATCACTCCTTGCCTTCTTCTTCGAATGATTCTGGAAATGAACAATAATTATCAAATGGACAAGAATTTCTGTATATCAATGATTTTAATTTTACTGGAGAATAATGCTCATAATCTGTTTACATTTGAACTACAAAAAAAAATAAGCAATTAATGTACGTCTCCAAATCTGTATATATAGTCAGAGGCGTGGTGGTGTTGATTGGAAAGCCAAATCCAACTTGAACTGAAGCATATCTAAGTCATCATCTCCTAGAATCCCCAAAGTCTTGGTATCTGCAAAACCAATTGATGATGCTCATTAATTACACACTGTATACAGATAGACCTAATTAATCTCCTTTTACCCTTTCTCCATTCTGAGACCCTTCACTTACCCACCCACATTATAAATAGGAAGCGTTTACCAATTCTCAATAGTCACCCAGGGCAACCTAACACTATACTTACAGTTTGTTATTTCGAGCATGGATAGAAGGAACCTCTATCGTAATGTTGAGTTTCAGATTGGCCAACTCCGATATGAAGCACCTAGGTGGCTTGTCAATATACTTGGTCCTAACCGGCAGCAATGGACTGCCGTGATGAATGGCCCTCCAAACACCCCTTATGAAGGAGGTGTATTCATAGTTCATATGGACTTCCCTCTCGATTTCCCCTACACACCTCCAGTTGTAAGAACATGTATAAACTTGTTAACACATATAAATCAGTTCATATCTTTGTAAATACACTCATGATATTACTATTGTTCGCATGTAATATTCAGGACCAAAATTTACCATCCTAATATCGGTCCCTTGGGGCATGTTTCTATTCCCCAGCTAGATGATCGCGCTGCCCATAGTATTGCCATGGTAAGATGTAAATCTATGTATTTTTTACCCGTAAATTTATCTATTCATGTTTAGGGTCTAGTTTATCTACTATGTTTGGGGTCTAATTTAATTTATCTATGCATTTTATAGCTGCTGTGGAATATTTATGGACTGCTGGTAGATCCCTTCATTGAGGGGCCATTTCCTGGCCGAGAGCGAATTGCTGAAAGATACATCAGCAACAGGGCAAGTTACATAGCAACTGCCAGGAGATGGACTGAAGAGCTGTTAGAAATATGGGATCACAAACATAAAATAGGGACGTGATTAATCACTGTCCTTAAGGAAATATTAGCCCCCACTATCAATTGCTATTGGGTTTCTGACTAAGTTTCCTCTAGGATTTCCCTAACATAAAATTAATGATAGCAATTTCACTAATTTCCCTATGAACGTATTTGAATAATTAAAACAGTCAGTGAAAAGGTATGAAGGATTGAAGATATTTATAGCCAAAAAACTGGTTGTCAAAATACAGATGTCTCCAGACAATACAGATGTCTCCAGACATTCAGATGTCTCCAGACATACAGATGTCTCTAGACATACAGATGTCTCTAGACAATACAGATGTCTCTTAGACAAAATAAAATACAGATTTCCTTCTTATTCTTTCCATGTGGAATTTCCACAACACCAATATTAAAGACTAATATCTAACAATCCCCCACTTAGGCTTTATGTATTGGTGTTTAAATAAATCTCATTAGAGTTATGCATAAATGTCGGTATCTTGCGATTTGGACCTCCACTTAGTGTAACACTTCAAGGAAAAACGAAATTAATGGCGGCTTGCCGCTTTTGAGCCATAATCCCTTTTGTTATACCGGAAGTATCACACACATAACTTCTATATAAACGTACGTTCATAGAAATGGTAGCACTATTATGGCCATGCGCTCATCCTAGACTTCATGGATAATTATAAAAGTAGACCACACTTTCATTAGGAGCGGCACCACTCCTTCTGTCCATATAGGTGAAGTTCAAATACAACATATGAAGCTTCATTAAGAGTCTAAGACTCACCCTAATAATCATATACTATATAATTTATTATTATAGTTAGTATATCAATCAGTTATCAACAACCTGTTTTTACCACATTGAACCTTTACATAGTGATAATACTATACATAGGTTGGGTTTCTGTTGTTGCTGATGTAATCATATAGGTCTTAAACCAATCTCTTTGGACATTTTATATACTATGTCCCTTGGAAGTCCTTTTATGAAAGGATCTGCCAAATTATTACAAGACTTAACATATACAACAGTTATAATCCCGTCTGATATTAACTGTCGTACATATGAATGTCTTAAGCTAATATGTCTATACTTTCCATTATATATCTTGTTATAAGCTTTAGACAAAGTAGCTTCACTATCGCAGTTCAAAGAAATGACTGACATCGGTTGTGGCCACAACTTAATATCTAATAACATATTCCTCAGCCATTCAGCTTCTTTTCCTGCTGCTGCTAAGGCCAAAAATTCAGCCTCCATTATGGAATGAGTAATACAAGTTTGTTTCTTTGAAGCCCAAGAAACAGCTCCTCCACCAAGCATAAAAATCCAACCACTTGTGGACTTACTATCACCGATAGTATTTATCCAACTAGCATCTGAATAACCCTCAAGAACTGCTGGAAATTTATTATAATATAATCCAAGGTTTTTGGTTCTTTTTAAGTAACCTAAAACCCTGCCAATCGCTTTCCAATGTTCACGACTCGGATTACTCGTAAATCTAGAAAGTTTACAGACAGCAAATGCAATATCTGGTCTAGTACTATGTGATGCATACATCATACTTCCTATTGCACTAGCATACTCAAGTTGAGCAACACCTCTTCCCTCATTTTTACTAAGTTTACAAGATGAATCATAAGGGGAATTAGCCTCTTTAAACTTTAAGTGCTCAAATTTATTAAGCACTTTTTCAATATAATGAGATTGACTCAACGCAAAACCCCCACTATGTTTTATAGCCTTGATACCTAAGATAGTATCAACTTCATTTAAATCTTTCATTTTAAAACATGAACTCAAATAGGTCTTTGTCTCATCAATTCCTTTCGTATTGGTTCCAAAGATTAACATGTCATCAACATATAAACATATGATGACACCATAATCTTTTGTAAACTTAGAGTAAATGCACCTATTTGCTGAGTTATAAGTAAAACCATTTGATAAAATAACAGAATCAAATTTTTCGTGCCATTGTTTAGGCGCTTGTTTTAATCCATACAAGGATTTAACCAATTTGCAAACTTTATTTTCATTTCCAGGGAGAACAAAACCCTCAGGTTGTTTCATGTACACTTCTTCTTCTAAATCCCCATTTAGAAACGCCGTCTTCACATCCATTTGATGTACACATAGACCAAAAATAGAAGCTAAAGCCATAAGTACTCTAATGGATGAAATTCTAGCTACAGGTGCATAAGTGTCAAAATAATCTACCCCTTCTTTTTGAGTAAAGCCTTGTGCAACTAATCTAGCTTTGAAAGAATTTATAGATCCATCTGTATTATACTTAATCCTGAATACCCATTTGCATCCAACAGTTTTGGACCCTGGAGGCAAGTCCGTAATATACCAAGTATTGTTTGATATCAATGAATCCATTTCATCATTGTTTGCCTCTTTCCAAAAAGCTGAATTTCTAGAAGCCATTGCTTCTTGAAAAGTTTTGGGATCATCTTCTACAGTAAGTACAATTGGTATTTTATTAGTAACCCCATTTCTATTTCCTTCCACCAGAAAGAGAATAGCTTGAGAATTAATAAAATCTGGACCTAAATTCTTCTCTTTTCTAGTTCTTTCACTTCTTCTTGGTTCATTAGAAGAATCAGGCACAACTCTTTTCCCATTTGAGTTTGAAGAAATTTGTGGTGCTATTGAGGTTTCTGTTCCTGTGGAATCGCCACGAAATTTATTTTCAAAGAATTCAGCATCTCGTGATTCCACTATAACATTAGAATCCAAATCCAAAAACCTATATGCTTTTGAATTTTTAGCATAGCCCACAAAAACACTTTTCAAAGCCCTTGGTCCTAATTTAGTTTTCTTAGGATCTGGGACCTTGTAATATGCAACACAACCCCACACCTTAAAGTAACTTATATTAGGTTTCCTTCCTTTCCAAATTTCATAAGGTGAAACCTTAAATTTCTTAGAAGGTACTCTGTTGTGTATATGACATGCGGTTAGCAAAGCTTCTCCCCATAAATTAAGTGGTAAATTTGCATTAACAAGCATTGCATTTAGCATATCCCCTAAAACACCATTTTTTCTTTCAGCAACTCCATTTTGTTGAGGTCTATAAGGAGCACTAACTTGATGTATAATTCCACTAGATTCACAAAAAGAAGAAAATTCTGTAGGAAAATACTCCCCACCTCTATCACTGCGTAGAATTTTAATTTTCTTATTCTTTTGTGTCTCTACCATGGCTTTATAACATTTAAACATTTCAAATGCTTGGTCTTTTGTTTTTAACAAATAAACATAGGTAAAACGAGAACTATCATCAATGAAAGTTATGAAATACCTATTACCTCCTTTAGTTAAATTTCCATTAAATTCACAAATATCAGAATGAATAAGTTCTAACATTTCTGTACTTCTTTCAATTTTAGGAAATGGTTTCCTTTTCATTTTTGCTTGAACACATACCTCACATTTATCTTCATGATCATTACCATAAGATATCATTCCATTTTTAGACATATATTTCATGGTTCTATAATTGGTATGTGCTAAACGATTATGCCACAAATGAAAAGAAGTACATTCAATTGCATGCACAAGAAAATAAGCAGAATTCTCAACTTTATTAATAGACAATTTGAACATTCCATCACAGACATAACCTTTCCCAACAAATGCTCCAGCCTTAGACAAAATTATTTTATCAGATTCTATTACAGTCTTTAACCCCTTTTTACATAACATAAAACCAGAAACTAAATTCTTCCTAATTTGAGGAACATGAAGAACATTTGTGAGAATAACTTTCTTTCCAGAAGTAAACTGAATTTCAACAGTCCCGGTTCCTTGAACCTTGGAAGAGTGATGATCACCCAACAAAATTTCATGGTTTGGAGAAGAATCAATATAAGTCTTGAAGAGTCCTTTGTTGTTGCAAACATGAGTAGTTGCACCAGAATCATACCACCAATCATTGCTTATGGTAAGAGATGCCATATGCAATTCTTGGATCATACCAATTTGCAACTCAGAAACCATGGCAATAATTTCATTATTGTCAACATGTTCAACAACATTTGCTTTGTCCTCACTCTCCTTCTTATTCTAATTTTTGCTATCCTTCTTCTTGGGGTTCTTACAGAATCTTTTGATGTGTCCTTTTTCACCACAATTATAACAAACAACATCAGACAAATTCTTCTTAAACTTTTTGTTGTTGTTGGGATTATTCTGATAATTTCCTTTCCTCTTTTTGCCCCCCTTCTGATTATTACTGACATAATTAACTTTAGAACTAGAAGCAACATCATGTTTCTTATCACGAATTCGAGTTTCCTCTTCAATTCGTAAATGCTTCTGAATTTGTTCCAAATTAAAATCCTCAGAAGTGTGCAACAGTTTCTTTCTATAGTTATTCCAACTTGGAGGTAATTTGGCTATGATTGCCCCCACAAGTAATTTCTCTGGAATGTCTATAGTAAGATCCTTAAATTTAGAGGCCAATATAAGAAATTCATGGACTTGGTCAAGTACAGATGCAGAATCATTCATAGTAAATTCAAAAAATTTCATAGTGATAAACTTATCTGCCCTTGCTTTTCTGAATTATACTTTGTCTCCAGTGATATCCATATATCCTTTGCCTTTTGTACAGGAATGTACAAATCATAAAGACGATCAGAGAGATGGTTCAGAATATATCCTCTACATAGCGCCTCGTCTTCTTCTCGCTTCTTACGTTCAGCCACAATTCCATCAGTATCTTTGTCACTCGGTTCTGGAATAGATTGCAAATCAATGTCCAGAATGTAAAAAAATTTCAGAGTGATCAGAAAAAATTTCATAGTCTCATTCCAACGAGTGAAATTCGTCCCATCAAACCGATCAAGTTTACCAGCATCACCAACATTCTTCAGCACGTTCTCCATAATATTTCCTTAAGATTGTTAGAAATATGGGATCACAAACATAAAATAGGGACGTGATTAATCACTGTCCTTAAGGAAATATTAGCCCCCACTATCAATTGCTATTGGGTTTCTGACTAAGTTTCCTCTAGGATTTCCCTAACATAAAATTAATGATAGCAATTTCACTAATTTCCCTATGAACGTATTTGAATAATTAAAACAGTCAGTGAAAAGGTATGAAGGATTGAAGATATTTATAGCCAAAAAACTGGTTGTCAAAATACAGATGTCTCCAGACAATACAGATGTCTCCAGACATTCAGATGTCTCCAGACATACAGATGTCTCTAGACATACAGATGTCTCTAGACAATACAAATGTCTCTTAGACAAAATAAAATACAGATTTCCTTCTTATTCTTTCCATGTGGAATTTCCACAACACCAATATTAAAGACTAATATCTAACAAGAGCATGCAATGGATATATGATGTGCAAATAGCAAGCAAGGGGGGCATTATGATGTGACGTGCGAATAGCGTACAAGGGGGGCGTGATGTGCGAATAGCAAGGAAATTTGGATGATGGGCAACCATTGAGTTAGATGGTGTGGACTACTGGATGGGCATAGAGCCAATCTTGAAGAACAAAATGATTACTGATTACAAATGTACTTGGTAATCAATCTGATATTCAATGTTGGCTCCATGCCTCGCCAGTAGTCAACACCATTTAACTCTAATGGTTCCCCATCATCCAGATATCCTTGGTGACCATCTGCACATTCTTGAAGAAATGAGATTTGGATGCCAAAGAAACACTGAGCTGGATGGTGTGGACTACTGGATGGGCATAGAGCTATTCTTGAAGAACAGAATGATTACTGATTACAAATCTTCTTGGTAATCAATCTGATCTTCAATGTTGGCTACATGCCTCGCCAGTACTCTACTCCATCCATCCAGCTCCAGTGTTTCTTTAGCATCCAAATCTCCTTTCTATTCGCGCATCACGCCCCCCCCCCCCGTACGCTATTCGCACATCACATCATAATGCACCCCTTGCACGCTATCCTTTTTTGATAGGCAATACAAAGTAGACAACTTATTCAAGTAGACATATATATGTATATTCAAGTGGATCATAACATGCTATAACAAAGTAGTCAACTTATTCGTTTATGTCTATTAAATTGAATCAGTTCTACTTCCTAACACATAACATGCTAAATTGATATGAAACAGATGTCTATTCCTGAATCAGTTACTTCATAAACAGAACATAAAACAAGCCAACATATGTCTCATCAGCATAACTCATGTTAAAATAGAAAAGAATCAGGCAAGTTCATCATTTTCAGCTTTAAGAGTATGCCTAACATGTTATAACAAATAGACAACTTATTCGTGCATGTCTAAAACTTGTTCTCATAGCATCATAAAGCCACCACTATGTACTTGCCACTTGGATTGTACAGTTCATGATGAAGTTAGCATGGTGAGGAAGTGTATGATACTGTCACCACAAGCTTAGTCATAAACTTGTGTTGTTAGAATCATACAACTTCATCACCATGTTAAACACTTTTCCATAAGCATAACAAGCCAAGTGATATGATACATAGTAATGGAGATTTAGGAGTATGCTTAACATGCTATAACAAGTAGACAACTTATTCAAGCAGACATGTATATTCAAGTGCACATGCTATAACAAGCATACAACTTATTCCTTACTTATCATCATAGGTCATGTTCAAATAAAAAAGAGAATGGTGATATCTTATCATTTGCAAGCCATATTAGTACATGCAATTAGCCTAAATTTACCTTTTAATACATGTTTCATACATGCTCAATGACCCTTTTACAATGTTGCTAACACATAACATACTCATACAGAACCTCAAACATAAACATCAACAGAACATCATACGCATAAACATATTTCATACACATACTCAATCACTTCTATCAGTCTAACTCATAGGTGTAAACTCTGTGCCAATCACAATGAACATTCAAAGCTTTAGAGTATACCTAATCAGCCACATGCTCAATGACCCTTTTACAATGTTCCTCTAATACTTGATGCATGATTAATAAGCTACATGCCCAAATGAACAATCGTACACATACTCATACAGAACCTCAAACATAAACATCAACAGAACATCATACATAAACATGTTTCATACACATACACATACTCAATCACTTCTAGCAGTATAACTCATAGGTGTAAACTCTATGAGTCCTAGCTTCCTAAACAGTTATATCTAACCAATCAGTTCATACCAATCATTTCATCATCACCCAAAACATCATACATATATGTAATCGTTCAGTTCAAACCCACATAACAATATATATACTAAATCAGGCTAGTTTCCTAAATCAATGAGTTCTAGGTTCCAAAACAGTACATCAAACATACACAAGCACTTCTAAAAGCATGACCAATCAGTTCAAACCAACTTAACATTAATATATATTTAGTAAGCTAAAGAAATCTTCCCATATGCTAAAGGCATGAAGCGATTGACAATCTCTTCAGTCAGCCTTCATATCTAGCATTCTTACTATCGCTGCAAATATTATGTTCAAATAAAAAGAAATTAGAACATCTTCAGTAACCGGCAATGTATTGCCCTAGGTTAAAAAAGATAATGACCCAAGAATTTCATCGGTGAATATAACAATGAATAAAATAAAATTAGTATCTAAGCGAGAGATCTAACCCTTTAAATCATAGCTCTGAAAATCAATAGATCCTTATTCCAGCTGCTGAAATCGACATACACAAAAGTAAATCGGATGAGGAAAAGAGAGAGTAAGGAACAATGAAAATCAATAGATACTTACCAGTACCGTGTTTATAGCTCACCCAGTGTTTGCATGTTCAAATCAGCCATGGCGATATAGAGGGTTGAGAGGGATGGAGCTCTTGCGTAACCTAAACAGGGGTTTGAGGATTAGAGAGAGGGTTTATATATCAGCTGAAAATTTCAGTCAAACAATAGCGCCTAAAATTTGGAGATTGACCGCGTAAGTGAAATTTCATTTGCCGCTTTTTTGTTTTCGGCAAACAATGACATTAATTTATTATAAGTGTCATCTGTTGAGTAAGTGAAATTTAACGAAAACGCGCGTTTTCTTTGAATGACAGGATTATGTAATCGTAATGTCATCTAAGAATCGAGCGCATTTTTTATTTCGCTTTTAGATGACATACAGTTAAAATACTATCACGAAAAATATTCAAACGACACGAAAATAAATGTCTGTCATGTATCTTGTGTCATGTGAAAGGGAAAATGGCATAGTGTGGGTTTCATGTGTCTTCTATAGACGGCTGAAGTAATTTGTATCAGCCAGGGGCCTTAATGGTTTACTAGAACCCACTTATGGTCATTGGACTTTAGGCCCATGTCTGGTTGAGGACGAACCCTTAGGATCGTGCACACACAACTCGTGGAATTGAATAATAGTATAATCTTAAATACATGTTATGTATTTAATCAGAATAAAATATGTTAATTAATTGTTAGTTAATTAACAAAGGGATAAATTGATTATTTGTTATTTAACAAGTTAATCAATTTGATTGGTTATGGTTAATTAATCAAGTTTCCAAATGTAATTAATTAATCAATTGATTAATTAGGTTGTATATGATAAATTATTAATTGAACCATAATGCAATTAAATTCTATAGGACCATAAATATATATGTGGGATTATTTAATTAGGCCTATTTGATCCTAATTGAATTAAATATAATCTGTAGGGTTATATTTATGATTAGGGATCAAAGAGGGACTAATTAAAAATTAGCCAATTAAAGTGGGGTAATTAAATTGGGCCTATTTGGACCTAATTGAATTAAATATAATC
The DNA here is from genome assembly GCF_963576675.1 of Euphorbia lathyris. Lineage (NCBI taxonomy): Eukaryota > Viridiplantae > Streptophyta > Magnoliopsida > Malpighiales > Euphorbiaceae > Euphorbia > Euphorbia lathyris. The sequence goes on from NC_088911.1 coordinate 40,476,244, forward strand.
TATAGGGTTATATTTATGGTTAGGAACCAAGGAGGGACCAATTGGATATTAACCACTTAACCTAAACCTAATTGATACATGTATTTATTCATAAGGTTTAGAAGGCTAATTATCACTTGCCTCCTCCCTAGAAATTTCGGCCCCCTAGTCCCTGCACAAAGTTCTTCGTGTTCTTCGTGCTTAGATTATTCTGAATCGATTACGGCTAGCACCGGTTCAGTTCCTATACGGTTGGTGCACGTGATTAAGGAGATTCACCCGACTTGTGGATTCCTGCAGCCGTCTCTAGAAGAGACATCACCCGTAAGTTCCTGGATCTATGTTTTAATTTTGTTTTGAAGTTCACTCTGTGGCAGTCTGACACGATCTTAACTAGATTATAGAAAATCTAACCGTAGTTTTCCGCTGCACTTGGTTAATTTTGGCTAAAGACCTTAATTCTAACTCTCCAATTTTTCAATGTGTAGAATCAACTATCATTTAAATCAAAGCCTTAATGGTAACAGCAAGTAATTCACTCAGACCACTCCTGGAAAAGGAGAAGCTTTCAGGCCCGAATTTCCTTGATTGGGCTAGGAACATGCTTATTGTTCTTAGGCACGAGGCAAGGGAATACGTGCTGAATGCTGCTCTTCCAAGAGCTCGTCCGACGGGTCGAGGCGCTATAGAGGAAGCTTTAGCGCAGTACAAGCGTCATGTTAAGGACGACAGAGAGGTGACATGTGTCATGCTTGGTACGATGATCCCAGATCTGCAGAAGCAGTTCATGGACATGCATGCTTTTAAAATGATGGACTCATTGAAGAGGATGTTCCAGGATCAGGCACGTCAGGAATGTTACCTGGCAACCAAGGCTTTAATGACAACAACTATGCAAGCTGGGACATCTGTTAGCACGCATGTGATAAAGATGACGAGCTACATCGATTATTTATCGAGGTTGGGTGCCCCAGTTAGTGCAGAGACACAAGTGGACATCGTTCTGGGCTCACTCCCAGAGTCCTACAATAATTTTATTCTGAACTACAATATGCAGGGTCAGAATGGAACTATCATGGAGTTGCATGGCATGCTGAAGCAGGCTGAGCAGTCCATGAAAAGGACTCCGGAAGTGCTGCTGGTTAGCAAGGGCAGCGTGGCTAAGGGTGCTAAGAAGGGGTATTCCAAGTTTAAGGCCAAGGCCCAAAAGCCGAAGCCTAAAGTGAAGAAGGATTTCAAACCAAACCCTAATGACCTCTGCCATGAGTGTATGGAGAAAGTGCACTGGAAAAGTGCGTGCCCAAAGCTAAGGGAGAACTAGAAGGGCAAGGCTGTAGCCTCAATTTCAGATATTTATGTTATCGAAATAAACCTAGCTATTTCAACATCTTGAGTCTTAGACAATGGATGTGGATCTTGTTGAAACACCTTTCCACAAGATTTTGATTTGACAAAATCATCCATGATTAAGAGGCAATTAAATTTAGATGCTTTGATTTAATTGTACTAATATGTTTGATAAATATTGAGTGCAAAAATATATAAAGTAAAGACATGACAAAAGTCAGCATAAACGAAGCTGAGTAGAACGGAACTCAGCATGACAGAATAGAAGCTGAGTGGAGTTAAAATTCAAAAGCAAAATGAAGCTGACTAAAGTTGAAGACTTCTTCAGGAACGGTTAAACAGAACGGAGCTGAGTAACAGTCAGGACAGCATAAAGGATCCGTTCACTAAAAGACAAAGTCTGCCAATCTTCTGCACCAATAATTGGAACCTCGAAGACACCTAAAAGACTAATTCCAAGAGTCATGGGACGTTGGATTATTGGAAACAGATAACTGGCACAAACAGACAAACCAGATGCTAGAAGACAAACCTGACGCCTGAAGAAAACAGAGAAAGGGAATGGAGGTGCAGTCTGAAGCTTTCCAGAAATTGTTCCCCAAAAGAGCCGTTTTGATGTTAACGGTTAGGACATTTCAAAACGATCAAATCTACAGATTTCCTTCTATAAAAGGACAATCGAAAAACTTGGATAATCACCGAAGCATCGAAAGAAAAATACAAGAGAGAAAGTTTCAAAAGCACTCAAATACAAAAAGAATCTTACACCGACTTTTCTATTCCATGTGTAAATGCTAGATTGATTTGTAATCATCTAAAGTGTTCTTTAGTTCAAAAAGAACAAGTCTGTGATCAATAGGAATATTGAGAGTGAAAAGCTGAGTGCTTGGCTATAAGCATTTCAGTAGTAGAGAAATCTGGGTGCTGGGTTGTAGCACTTAGTAGGAGTTGAGTAGACGAATAGAGGAAGGTACTCTTGCATATTCAACTGCCTTGTAATTGGTTTGTGCTCTACCTTTAAAGAGCTCAGTATTGGATTCAAAAAGCCCGGAGGACTCTGGGGACTGGACGTAGGCAGAGAGGCCGAACCAGGATAAGTGATACTGAGTAATCTCTAAACTCTCTCTTATAATTGCATGTGTTGTTTGCTTTATTTACTCAGCATATAAATTGCCTAAGCTGATCTTGAGTAAATAAGTGGTGCTGAGTTAGAAGCTGACCTCCAAGAGTGTCAATTCCTAACTCTCAAGAAAACAACTTTGGTCAACATCTGACTAAAGCTGTCCTGAGATATATCTCACCAAGCTAACAAAAGGCTAAGTTAATAAACTCTCAAAATAACATCCAGTCAGCTTAATTAAAACGCGAAAAAGTTATATTAGTTCCTAACCCCCCTTGGAACTAATTACCAGGGACCAACAAGTGGTATCAGAGCCTAAGCTCACTACTCAAAGATTTAACAATCTTGAGCTGATCCCTAAAAATGGGTGAGAATAGCACTCGTTTCCTTCCTGAAAACCAAACAACGCAGATACTCCCTGAGGGATTATCGATCACTAGACCTCCCCTGTTCTTTGGATCAAACTATACTTTCTGGAAGAATAGGATGAAGAACTTTATACAAGCCACAAACATGAGTGCTTGGCTTGCAATTGTTCAAGGTCCACATGTGCCATACAAAACTGTTAACAATGAGAAAATTGTTAAAACTGAGGCTGAGTGGACAGAGGATGACCTCAGAAAATTACAAAATAATGCTTCGGCTATAAACATGCTTCACTGTGCGTTAGATGCTGCATAATACAATAAGATTTCAGGTTGTGAGTCAGCACAGGAGATTTGGAAGAAGCTTGAAGTAACCTATGAAGGCACAAGCAAAGTTAAGGAGTCTAAAGTCAATCAACATATGAGACTCTACGAGCTGTTTGAGATGAAGGAGAATGAAGACATCTCAGAGATGAACGCAAGGTTCACAAACATTATAAATGAGCTAAAAAGGCTTGGAAAGAACTTCACTGGAGAAGAACAGGTGAAGAAAATTCTGAGAAGTCTGCCCAAGAGCTGGCAAGCAAAGAAAACAGCCGTAGAAGAAGCCCAAGACTTGACTACCTACAAATATGATGAACTGATCGGTTCCCTGCTGACCCATGAAATCTCTATGAAAAACTTTGAAGCCAAAGAGAAAGAAAAATCAGAAGATAAGAAACAAAAATCCCTTGTCATGAAAGCTGACTCAACTGAAGCGGAGTCAACTGATGATGAGGAACTGGCCATGTTCACCAGAAAGATGAAAAAGCTGTTTAGGAGAAATGATAGAAATGGCAAAAGATCATTTAGAAGAAATGATAAGTACAAAGCTGAGTCAAATGACAAGTACAAGAAGGACAGCTCGAAATTTGTCACATATTTTGAGTGTCATCAAACCGGGCACATCAAGTCAAGCTGTCCCAACCTCAAGAAAGAGAAGAAGGGAAGCAAAAAGGCTATGGTAGCCACGTGGAGTGACAGTGATGAGTCAACATCATCTGAAGCTGAGCAAAATGAAACAGCCAACATATGTTTTATGGCAGATGATGGATCTGACCAATCCCAATCTGAGCATGCTAACCCCTCTGATGAAACTGACCAGGAGAATCACAACAATGAGGTAACATCCTTACTTTTGCTTAGAAACGAAATGGTAAATGCTCTGAGTGACTTATATACACTAACTAAGAAGTGTAACAAAAAGATTAAGGCACTCAGTAGGCGTTGTGATGAGATTGAAGAGGTCAAGCTGAGTGACCTCCGATATCTTCTCCAGGACAACTCTGACTTGCATACCAACATGCAAATCTTACATAAGTTTGTCACGGAGGTTCAATCTGAGTCAAAGAAACTTAGAAAGGATATCACAACGTTACAGAGTAAAGAGAAGGGCTCAAAAAGAAATAAAGCCCATGCTGAGTACGCAAATACTAGTCAGCATAAGCAAGTTACTCAATGTGAGTGTTGTGGAAAAAGGGGACACACAAAGGATGTATGTTGGCATAACAAGCGGACTGTCCAATGTGACTTCTGCGGAAGAAAAGGACATACCACAAAAGTATGTTGGCATGCCCAACACAATAATGCTGACTATACTCAGTTCACCCCACAAAGGGTACCTTTTTGTGATTTCTGTGGTAAGCCAGGCCACACCATAAAAGTATGTCGTCACAAGCTAAAATATGATTTTGCACCTGTTTATACTAACAAGAAAGGACCCAAAAGAAATTGGGTACCTAAAAATGAATAGTTTGAACTGCAGGTCAACTTGACATGCGTGGAGAAGTCAAAACTATGGTATATAGACAGCGCATGCTCAAGGCATATGACAGGTGATGAAACTCAGTTCATCACACTAGAGCTTAAACGAGGTGGAAGTGTAAGCTTTGGAGACAACAAGAAGGGTAAGATAGTCGGATCAGGTACTATCGGAGGTAACCCAACTATTGAGTCTGTCTCCTTAGTTAAAGGTCTCAAATACAATCTGCTGAGTGTAGCTTAGCTTTGCAAGAGCGGCAGAAAGGTTGTATTTGATGATACTAAGTGTCAAATACTCGAGGGAAATACAAATGAACTGATTTTAACTGCCCCTCGTGTAGAAAATGTATATATGTTAAACTTAGAAAAACAGTTTTCTAAAAACATATGCCTAGTGTCTAAAGAGGACAACTCCTGGCTATGGCATAGAAGACTTGGGCATGTCAGCATGGACCTTCTTGCCAAATTAGCTAGAAAGCAATTAGTTGATGGATTACCCAAATTAAAGTTTGAAAAAGATCAACTATGTAAAGCATGTCAGCAAGGCAAACAAACTAAAAAGTCATTTCATAGCAAAAATATTGTCTCAACCACAAGACCATTGGAATTACTACAGTTGGATCTTTTCGGATCTATCCAGCCACTCAGCTTGGGAGGTAAGAAATTCTCCTTGGTTATTGTAGATGATTTCTCTCGGTACACTTGGATCATCTTGCTGAGTAGCAAGGATGAAACTTTTGAGATGTTTACCACAATGATCAAAAAGCTTGAAAATGACAAAGACCTAAGAGTAGCTCACATTAGAAGCGACAATGGTGGTGAATTCAAAAACCAACAGTTTGATGAATTCTGTGAAACCAGTGGTATTGACCACAACTTCTCTGCTCCTAGAACACCTCAACAGAATGGGGTCGTTGAAAGGAAAAATAGAACCATTGTCGAAATAGCTAGGACAATGCTGAGTGAAAATAGGCTTCCAAAGTACTTCTGGGGTGAAGCTGTTCACACGGCATGTTACATACTGAATAGGGCTCTAGTTAGACCTATACTTAAGAAAACCCCATATGAACTTTGGAAAGGTCGAAAGCCCAACATTGGATACTTTCGTGCCTTTGGGTGTAAATGCTTTATACTCAATACAAAAGACAACCTTGCTAAATTTGACGCTAAAGCTGACGAGGCGATCTTTTTAGGGTACTCAACAAACAGTAAAGCATATAGAGTATTTAACAAAAGAACTCAGGTCGTAGAAGAGTCTGTACATATTGAGTTCGATGAAACTGACCCTACAGGTAAGTCAGCTCAGCCTGAAGAAGATGAACCAGGCTCAGCTTCCGCTGATCAACTAGAAGCCTCTGCGTCATCTATACAGGAGCTGACTCAAGGTAAGCAAGAAATTGAAATATCATTTGCTGACCAATCTATTCCTGTAGAGATTGTAGAAACACCTCTTCCAAACGACTCAACACTGCCCAAGGAAATAAAGATCCCAAGAGGACATACAGAACAAGCTATTCTTGATGCCGCCAACAACAAATTAATGACCAGAGATCAACTTAGAAAATACCTCAGCAATGTTGCATTCGTCTCAATACATGAGCCAAAGAACTTTGCTGATGCTGAGCAAGATGAATATTGGATCAATGCTATGCAAGAAGAGCTTGACCAATTCACCATAAATGAGGTATGGGATTTAGTACCTAAACCTAGGAATAAAAAGCCCATAGGAACCAAATGGGTCTTTAGAAATAAGCTAGATGAGCATGGAAATGTGATTAGAAACAAAGCTCGACTTGTAGCCCAAGGCTATAGTCAGCAAGAGGGTATAGACTATGGAGAAACATTTGCTCCTGTTGCTAGATTAGAAGCTATACGTATATTGTGTGCATATGCTAGTTACATGAATTTTAAACTATACCAAATGGATGTAAAAAGTGCGTTTCTTAATGGCTTTATAAACGAAGAGGTATATGTTAATCAACCTCCTGGGTTTGAAGATTCAAAATTTCCAAACCACGTTTATAAACTCAAAAAGGCCATGTACGGGCTAAAGCAAGCTCCAAGAGCTTGGTATGAGAGGTTGACCAACTTCCTGCTGACCAGGAACTATGTCAGGGGAAAAGCTGACACAACCTTGTTTATTAAGAAAAAGGGTAAACATACCCTACTTGCGCAGATATATGTTGATGATATAATTTTTGGTGCTACTGACGAATACTTGTGCAAAGAATTTAGCCAACAGATGCAAACTGAGTTCGAAATGTCCATGATGGGTGAACTCAACTTCTTCCTTGGACTTCAAATCAAGCAAGGAAAGAATGGCATCTTTATAAGTCAGTCTAAGTACACCAAGGAAATGTTAAAGAAATTCAGCATGGTAGATTGCAAACCAATATCAACTCCCATGGGTACTGATACTGTCCTATGCAAGGATGAAAAGAGTAAGTCAGTTGATAGTAAACTCTATCGAGGTATGATAGGTTCATTACTCTATCTCACTGCTAGTAGACCAGATATTCAATACTCAGTATGCTATTGTGCTAGATATCAAGCTGACCCCAGGGAATCTCATCTAACTGTTGTAAAAAGAATTTTTAGATACTTGCAAAGCTCAGTTGATGCAGGTCTATGGTATCCAACCTCAAATGATTTCACACTCATTGGATATACTGATGCTGACTACGGACGAGATAAGCTAGAACGAAAAAGTACTTCAGGAGGATGTCATTTCCTTGGAAACTGTCTAGTATCTTGGTTCAGCAAGAAGCAATCATCTGTAGCTCTGTCTACAACTGAAGCTGAGTACGTGGCTGCTGGAAGCTGTGTTGCACAAGTCCTATGGATAAAGCAACAACTTGAGGATTACGGAGTCAAAACAAACACAATAGAGATCAAATGCGACAACAAAAGTGCCATTGATCTATCTAAAAATCCAGTCCAACACATCAGGATGAAGCATGTTAGCATAAGGCATCACTTCATCAGAGACCATGTACTAAAAGATGAGATCAAGCTGACCTACGTGCCAACAAATGATCAGCTTGCAGATATCTTCACAAAGCCCTTGGCACGAGAACAATTCAACACACTAAGGGAAGCAATTGGTATGTCAAATCCACTCTAACTAAGTCTGTATTAAATAATTGTCACATGAGTTGAACTTTGAATAATTGTGCAAATGCCAGGTTGAGTAAAATATCTACTCCTTACTAAGCTTGAAAATAAAAAAGCCACCCTATGCTGAATTGACATATATATTGAGTGATGATACTGAGTAGGCATAAAAGCTGAGTAAACATCCTATGCTGAGTAGATAAACATATTGAGTAATCACTCTATGTTGAGTAAATACACATGCTGAGTGAGTAACGTATGTTGAGTAAATTAGTGATAGAGAAATTATCTTAGGCAATCAATATCGTGGATGCTTCGAATTCTAGCAAAACCTAGTAAAAACCCACTGGCGTAAAGAGAACCTACACGTGTAACCTCTGGCACCTTGGGAAGATGCACATTAATGGAAAATCCCATGCGCCGAAGATGTCATAATTGACAGAACTTTTATCGGTTGAACGTCCCTAGGTAAAAACGGCTAGTTAATGATTAAGGGCCGTCGTAGATTTATATAAAAAGTGGAAGAATCCCCACTCTTCATTCACTACGACTGTAATCTCCTGAAATCGAATTTGTTTCTCTCTAAGAACTTCAAAATCTTCAAAAATGGCTCCCGGCAAAAACAAAAACCCTAAAACTCAAACCACAGATAAACCCACTGACCTCGCGGGTCCTTCAACGGAAATAGAAAGGAAAATGATCAAGGTACACTCCAAGGTCAACAATCTGGAGGTTTTAAAGTGCCGATGGTTTTCTCCAAGTTTCGTCTCGTCTGAGAAACCATTCTGCGAATGGATCGAGAAGAACAAATGGAAAGGTCTCTTCTCTCTTTCAGGAACAACCTATCCCAGGTTAGTACGGGAATTCTACTCGAATCTACATGTTGATGCAGATGACTGTGACTATCTGGAGACCACTGTTAAAGGTCAAAAAATCGTCGTAACCCCTGCCTATCTAGCCACATTGCTAGACTTACCAGACGAAGGAATTCAATTTAGAACGACAAAGGAGAAAATACCAAAAGCCACATCTGATAAGCTAAAGGGGTTCTGTAAACCCAAAGATCATAAGGGGAAAATACCCAGCACCTGTATGGGTAAAGCACAAAAGATGGTCCACTTCATGCTGACCAACTTTATCTTCCCCAAACTCAGCTCAGCTTCATCCGCATCAAACTTCGAACAGTGCTTCATCTGGCACATGTTGACCTGCACTCCGTTCAATCTTCCCGTCTTTCTAGTTGGAGCGTTTCAACGAAGTGGTAAGAAACTTCGCTTGGGCTCAATCATTACAAAAATTATACAGGACAAGCAAATAGAGACAGTGAATGAGATAAGCACATTGGGAAGTGAAATTACTGCAGTCCTGCTAGATGGACTATTGTATAATCAACCCTTGAAGGGTTATGAAGGAGCTGGAGATGCTGAGGAAGATGAAGAAGATGAGCAACAAGAAATTGAGCCTGAAGCTGAGCCTGCAGAAGATGTTGAGGCTCATACTGAGTCACCTGAGACAGCTCAGCCTGAGAGAAGGAAGAAGAGGAAGGCTGTAGAAACCTGCTCCAAGGACATTCATGCTGTCCCAAAGAAAGTAAGGCTTTCATCAAGAGAAAAAGCTAAAGCCGACAAGGCTAAGGAGCATACTGAGAAAAGAAAGAGGCAAGAAGAGCCTGAGGATGAGAACGAAGAAACTCCAGAAACCCCCTTAAAGAAAAAGAAAAAGGGTAATTCCTTAAAGATAGTAGAAGCTGTCCCACTAGCCTCTACTCAACCTGAAGGTCATGGAACTGACCAAGAAAAGGAAGCTGTGGAAGAGACCGAGCAACATGTTGAACACCAAGAAGTTAATACTGAGCAAGAAGAATGTCCCAATGTTGAAGAACTTCAGGATGATACTGAGCAGAGAAAGAAAGAAAGTAATGCCATTGAGGGTCCTTTTGAGCAACCTGTAGAAGAGGAAATAGTTGCTACTGAGTCCAGTGAAGGTATTCGAACTGACCATTCACCGCCAAGAGCTGAGACGCGACGAAGACTAAAAAAGAAGGCACAAAAGCAGATTGATCTCATAGACGACTTTCCCATTGATGAGCCTGAAACTGACCTCTCTACAATCCAATTCCAGTACTTCTCAAATGAAACTGAGTCACCACCAGAAGATCCAGTGGAAAAACAAGCCTCTGTTACTCAGGATAAGGAACAAGCCAAAAACCCTGCAGATCCAATCCAAGATGCTCAAGGTAGCACACTTCCTGTCTCCACTTCCCCACTTCAAGCTGAGCAGATTGACTTATCTAATCAAGTTCCACCCCCAACACAACATGTTGATGATTCAGTTCAAGAAACCCATCAAAGTCCAGGTACCAATCAAGGTACTCAATCTGGCAGAGAACCAACTCCTCCACCACCATCAAACTCTGTACCAGCCTCTGAGTCCAATACTGCTAAGTTTGCATATTTGAATGCTACTGAGTCTGGCCGACGGGTCATTGCTTCTGCTCAGTCCTTACTTCAAGATTTCCATACTACTCAAGTTGATGGTCACCAAACTACTCAAGCTGAGTCCTCTCACCTGACAGGTATTACTCAGCTTCTGAATGAACTTCGAGGACTAAAAGATCTGGTTAGTGTTATCACTGCGGTTCAAATTCAGCAACCTAATCAAGAGCAAATAGCAAAACTGACTGAACTAGTGCTTACAATGGCCACCCATATGAATTCGCTTGAAGGCAAAATTCACCAACTGTCAGAAGCCAATCCAGGGTATGTCACTTCCACTGAGCTTCAAAGCTACTTTGTTAAGCTAGCAGCGGAACTGACCACCTCTAGAGCACCTGCCAATCCTGAGTCTGTTACATCTGCTGAATTGCAAGACTGTTTTACAAAGTTGAATGCTGAGCTGACCAAATTAAGTCCTCCCGGCAATGCTGAGTTTGCTACCTCTGCCGAACTTCAAAAATGTTTCACCCAACTTCATACTGAGCTGACCAGTACACATGATTTAGTATCCTCCTCTTCTCAGTGTACTATTGACCAATTGAGTGAGGCTGTCAGACTACTCAACATTGACCGAGCCCAAATGGATGTTGATCCCATTTCCAACACTGAACTCATGAGCTTTTCACAAGCTATCATGAAGGCAATGCGTATCAACAATGGCAAGCGCATGTTTTATGATTCTGCTCTGCTCAAACTATTCCATCAAGCTTTTGGTCAGATCACAAGCTCCCTCACCTGCCTGAGCAAATCTCATGAATGCCTCCTCAGTATGATCAGCAGCTCTCTTAGGGTTCCTCGACATATCCAAGACGATAGTGTGCCAGTCATTGATGGCTTGGGTGAAAGCACCAAAAGGCTCCAGCGCTACTCTCAGTATCTCTCCTCCGCCGCACGGAATGAAACTTTCCTCTACAAACCCGATGATGGCAAAACGGGGGAGACAAGTAAAGGAGGAACTCAGCCTCAGCCTGCAGGTACTGCGTCTGGAAGCAAAGGAAAAGGCATTGCTTATGTTGATCCCTCAGGGAAAAGAAAGAAGAAGTAAAACTAGCTAGTCTGTGTCTAGAGACTTAGCATCATATCCTGTTTCCTGTTTTTGTTGTCTACTGTTTAGGTTAATATGTTTTTTTGTTGTTATGGTTTAATCTAATATCACAAGTATCAGTTTTCTTCCTGATCTGACTAATCAAGTTTGAACAAACAAATCAAAAAGGTTAAACACATTAACACTAAAAACTAAGAGACAACATCCTTCCAAAACTGAGTCAGTACACACAAATGTCTTAAGTCTAATCAAATTAGGTCTTGGAAGGTTTGGAATAAAATTAAGACAAAAATGTATGCAACCCTTACGGGGGAGTCATACCAAAAATGTCAATCATGGGGCAACTTATAACTGAGTTCCGTAATTATGTATTTTGCCAACATCAAAATGGGGGAGTTTGTTGAAACACCTTTCCACAAGATTTTGATTTGACAAAATCATCCATGATTAAGAGGCAATTAAATTTAGATGCTTTGATTTAATTGTACTAATATGTTTGATAAATATTGAGTGCAAAAATATATAAAGTAAAGACAGGACAAAAGTCAGCATAAACGAAGCTGAGTAGAACGGAACTCAGCATGATAGAATGCTAAAGTTGAAGACTAAAGTTAAAATTCAGAAGCAAAACGAAGCTGACTAAAGTTGAAGACTTCTTCAGGAGCGGTTAAACAGAACGGAGCTGAGTAACAGTCAGGACAGCATAAAGGATCCGTTCACTAAAAGACAAAGTCTGCCAATCTTCTGCACCAATAATTGGAACCTCGAAGACACCTAAAAGACTAATTTCAAGAGTTATGGGACGTTGGATTATTGGAAACAGACAACTGGCACAAAGAAACAAACCAGACGCTAGAAGACAAACCTGACGCCTGAAGAAAACAGAGAAAGGGAATGGAGGTGCAGTCTGAAGCTTTCCAGAAATTGTTCCCCAAAAGAGCCATTTTGATGTTAACGATTAGGACATTTCAAAACGATCAAATCTACAGATTTCCTTCTATAAAAGGACAATCGAAAAACTTGGATAATCACCGAAGCATCGAAAGAAAAATACATGAGAGAAAGTTTCAAAAGCACTCAAATACAAAAAGAATCTTACACCGACTTTTCTATTCCATTTGTAAATGCTAGATTGATTTGTAATCATCTAAAGTGTTCTTTAGTTCAAAAAGAACAAGTCTGTGATCAATAGGAATATTGAGAGTGAAAAGCTGAGTGCTTGGCTGTAAGAATTTCAATAGTAGAGAAATCTAGGTGCTGGGTTATAGCACTTAGTAGGAGTTGAGTAGACGAATAGAGGAAGGTACTCTTGCATATTCAACTGCCTTGTAATTGGTTTGTGCTCTACCTTTAAAGAGCTCAGTATTGGATTCAAAAAGCCCGGAGGACTCTGGGGACTGGACGTAGGCAGAGAGGCCGAACCAGGATAAGTGATACTGAGTAATCTCTAAACTCTCTCTTATAATTGCATGTGTTGTTTGCTTTATTTACTCAGCATATAAATTGCCTAAGCTGATATTGAGTAAATAAGTGGTGCTGAGTTAGAAGCTGACCTCCAAGAGTGTCAATTCCTAACTCTCAAGAAAACAACTTTGGTCAACATCTGACTAAAGCTTGTTGGTCCCTTGTTTAGTTGCAAGTATAGTTCCAAGGGGGGGTTAGGAACTATTTAAACTTTTTTGCAATTTAGGCAGACTTCTTTTTCTAAAGAAAAAAAGGTTTGAACAGCGGCGCTGAGTAAACAGTAAGGTACTGGCTTAGTCAACAGGTGACTAGGTCAGTTTCTTAGCTTGAGTCAGGAGATAGCACTTAGAGTCTATTCCTGAGCTCAGACGTTCAACGCGCACAACTCAACTTGACCTCTTTACTTGGTCAGTTTTGATTATTTAAAGCAAGCAATATAAATAAGGAGTTAAGGTAAGAAATACTTCACTCAGCAGATTTATCCAGGTTCGGCTTCTTCTAAGCCTACGTCCTGTCCCCGGAACACGTTCCGAGATTTCAAATACTCTACTGAGCTCTTTAAAGGTAGAGCCTCAAACCTTCTACAATATCAGCAATTGAGTATGACAAGAGTACCTTCCTCTATACCGAGTACTCAGCCTCTCCTTTCTATCTCTAGAAATGATAAGTGTTTTGTCCTAATACAAAGATGTGCTAAGACACTTTAGACGATTTACAATCACTCTAGACTTTTACACAGATATGAGAAATGTAGTGTAAGAATTTTTGCTTTGCTTCTTGCTTGCAGAACTTGTAGAGATTTGGTCAGCGTAATGGCTTGATCAAGTTCTGTGTATTGTGAAGCTTGTGATGACACTATTTATAGAGATGTCTGGGCGTCGGTCATTTCGAATTTCGAAATAACCGTTGGAGGAAACGACTATGTGTCGTTGTCATCCTGACTTGTTCAGAGCTATCGGCCAATCACAATCGTGTATCTTCTATCCTCGGTCAGCTCAGCAGATGGTCTCTCCTTTTATGGTAAAGTCAACTGGACAGTATACTGTGTCGTCTGAACTTTGCCAAAAGAGGAAACACTTTATCTAGAAGTTTTTCTTTGCCAGCTGCTGTCTTGTACGCTTTGTCGAGACGACTCAGCAGCTTCATTGTGAAGTTGTTCCCGAAGGTCTTCTAGATCCTTCTGTTTGCTGAGTTGTGTTTTTGTTCAAAAACGGCAACGTCTTGACATACGCGGGCCGAGTGTACTGAGTTGTTTGACTTGGGCCTTGGCTTCCGTATTGGGCTTGGGCCTTTCGATTCTTATGTCTTATAGTATTTTAACTCAACATTGAACAAACACATTAGTAGAATTAAATCAAAGCATTTAAACTTAGTGTGTTTAGAATATGTATATATATTATACTTAACCAATTTTGTCAAATCAAAATTATGTGGAAAGGTGTTTCAACAAACTCCCGCATTTTGATGTTGGCAAAACTATTCAGCAAGGAACTCAGTATGAGCTCCCCCATGATAGTTGACCTAATATACTTTAGCAAACTCCCCCGTAAGGGTTGAGCTACTGACTTAGTTTTACTTAAAACATTTAAGGATTTAAATGAGTAAGTCTAAGGTCAGTTTTTAGGTATAGGTCAGCTATATCACATATTCTATTTACTCAGTGTTAAGCGGAAGTTTTAGACATATAGAGCGCGCTGAGTAATTTGTTGTTCAATGAGTTCTTATCAGAATGTTTCATAAGTACATAGGTTAATGTCAAACATGTTATCAGCATATCATTTAGTCAATAAATATTATATAAATGAAGATACATAATAACTCAGTACTTAATAGCATATATCATAACTCAGTATTGGAATAAGAAAAATAAGTATGATATATATTGAAAGAAGTCAGCAAGTACATAGTAAAAGAAATAAACTAGACAAATAGATTACACTGATATGGCCTAAGTTATGCTAGCCTATCTATTTCTTCTTCTTGCCCTGTGACTGACTTTGCTCGTACTGACGTCGCTCATGCTGAGCTCTGGCAGCTTGCGCTTTCTCCCCCATTTTGTCAACTTCAGGGAGCTTGAACACATCGATTAAGACAGCACGAGAAAGTTCTTGTGAAAGCTCTTTTAGTTTGTCAGCACTTTCATTTACGCCATCAAAGATGGCAACTCCATCAGCTGATACTTCGACTGGATAGCGAAGATCAGCAGCACTGAGCATATTTACACTGAAAGCTTGAGCTTTTGCTTGCCAGATGAGAGCTTCAGAGAGGCCATCAAAGACTTGGTGGAAAGTTTTCAAGAGAGCTGAGTCATAATGATGACGCTGGATATTATTATGACAGATGTGATTGAAGGATTGCTGTGCGAGAGACAGCAACTCATTCTGCTTCAAAGCGTCAGTATCCATCTCTTGCTTGTTGAGGTTAAGTAGCCTGATGGCCTCACCGATTTGCTCGACTGAGCACTGACTATAGGACACCATTTGCTCATTTGTCTTAAGTTGCTCAGTATGAAGCTAAGCAAAAAGCATCTTGAGTTCTGAGGAAGTGGCGTAGTCAGTGTTCACAGCAGACAACTTCTGAACTTGCTGATGGAGAGAGTTCAGATGTTGAATTGTTGATAGCTGTATCTCTGCCAACTTGGCAAGTGAATCCTGCTTAGCTTGCTGGGCTTGGAATGACAAGACGACATTCAGCAGATCCTTGAGTCCTTTGACTTCGTTGAGAAGTAGAGTGACCTGGGAGAGCTGAGTTGTCTCAGGAATTGAAGATCCAGCAGCAGGCGAAGCGGAATGTTGAAGATCGTGGATGAGTGCTTGCACTGAGTCAATGAGCTTTTTGCCGGACTCAGTGGCATCCCGATGTACATCAGTATGACCAGAAGAAAGTGGAGTGAAAGGAGTACCCTGGTCAGTGACTGGATGAGTTGGCTCAATCTGCACTTGAGTTGAAGGAATTGTTGATTGATCAGCAGAGAGGTTGTTAATGGAAGACATAACCCGAACACTGTCTGTGCTGACAGCAGAAAGATAGGGAGTCAGCACCATGCTTGAGGAGACAGCATGGACAGTGGTTGGTTCAACGTGACTTGTTGAAGTGGTTGAAGTGGTATGGTCGGCATGTTCCTGTTGAGAAGAAACAGAGGCTTGTTTTTCCAACGGAGTTGTAGTAGAGGAAGTTGATGGCCGTTTGAAAAACTTTAGTTGAATAGTAGAAGGGTCCTTTGTTGTCTTAGAGAGGACAAGTTCAGGAATAGATGGTGATTGCACAGGAAGTTCACTGACCATCACTTCACTGGCCTTAACCAGCTTTCGCCTTCTACGTGGTGGAGTGCTATGATGAGCAGGTTCTTCTGAGTGAGTAGGAGTAGGTTCCTTTTCCTCAGTATGGGTCTGGTCAGCTTGATCAACTTGCTCAACTTGCTCAACTCCAGCAGCTAACTCAGTGTCAGTTTGCACATTTCCACCAGCTAACCCAGTGTTAGCATCCTCAGCTTCAATTTCGCTGGCAGTTTCTTCTGAATCCTCAGCGTCATCCTGACCGCTGGTTTCTTCTTCTTCCTCTTCCTCCTCAGAACTATCTCCGTCAAGTTCTTCCTCAACTTGGGAGATGAAGTGGTCATCTAACTGGACCTCAGTTTTCGTAGCATCAGTACCTTGGCATTGAGTGAAATGAGAATCACCCGGTACAATGAAGTCGGTCGGTATAACGTCCAGAGGTGCCAGTGTTGAAGTCTTTTGCTTCTTCTGAGGTAGTTCAGCAGCTTCCTCAGTTCCAGGCTCATCTTGCCTGGTTCTCTTTTCAGCTGACTTTCCAGCTGACCTCTGCCTCTTTGCAGGAGACTCAACATTTGGTGACTCAGTAGATTTTCTCTTGCGAGAAGCTGGAGCCTTAGTTCTTCTCCCTTTCTTAGGCTCAGCAACGGTTTCCTCAGTTTGGCCAGCTTGGCCAGCAGCAGCAGCAGCAGCTTTTCCTTTCTTCAAGGGTTGCCCAAATTTCAGTGCCCTCAGCGAGGCAGCTGTGATCTCAGTTCCTTTGAAGGATTCCTCGCCTTCGAGATCAATCTTATGGTCAAGAAGAATTCGAGTTATGAGTGACCCAAGCCTCAGCGTACCCGTGCTACGTAGGAACCCAGCAACTAAGAAGACCGGCATGTTGATGGGGGTGTACGTCAGCATGTGCCATATGAAGCACTGTTCAAAGTTTATTGCTGATGTAGTGCAGTTGATCTTTGGGTAAATAAAATAGCTCAGCAGGTAGTGAGCCATCTTCTGGTGCTGTCCCATTGAAGATGATGAGATCTCTCCTGAGTGACCCTCAGGTTTGCAGAAGGTATGGACGTAGTTGGTTTTGTCCTGATCTCCTGACTTCCTCAGCCTTACTCCCTCAGTTTTGAGCTAGAGGAGATTTCCTATGTACAGAGGGTTGATGAAGATGGTTTTTCCTCTTACTTCAGTGCTTAGGTAGTCAGCGGAGTCACTGGCAACCTTGAGGTTGTGGTAAAACTCCCTTACCAGGTCAGGATATGTCTCATCTCTGACCGAGAACAGCCCAGTCCATTCGTTCTTGGAGATCCATTCGGCAAATGGTTGTTCATGTTATACGAAATGCTCAGAGACCCATCTGGAGGGCTCAACCTTCCATTCGCGGATATTTTCGAAGACCTTGGAGTAGGTCCTGATCTTAACAGCTTTCCCTTTTCCAAAAGTTTGGCCAGTTTTACCCTTGCTCGGTGTAGAGGGGTTTTGTGAAGGTTCATCGGAGCTGGACTTTTGGTGGCCGGCACCGGAGACGTTGAAAGATAACTTAGTCATTCTTCGAAGATGGAGGAATTAGAGGAATTTGAGAGAAAAGAAGTTCTAAGTGATTTCTTTGCCTTAAGAATTGATTAAGCGTAAAGAGTAAAAGATGGGGAAATACCCATAATTTATAGACGAAATGAACGGTGTGGATCTTAATCGAATCCATGTGTCAGTTTTACCTTGGGATCATGTACCGACAACGATCCTGGCATTTATGACACATTACGGCGAATACGTCATCCTAGGCTATACGCGTGCTTTGCATTTATGCTAACGGATTAATCACTCAGTATTTAGAATGTCAAGCGTTTGATATTCTGAGTGGTTAGTGCAGTATTTAAGGATGATTTTAAGTTCAAGTTCTAAACTAAGTTTCTCAGCGTGCAAGTTTACTTAGTATTGTATATTCAGTCAGTTTCGATGAGTTACTCAGCAAACAATAAATCATTCAGCATGTAATTCACTCAGCATTCATATTCATTTAGCACATGAATTTACTGAAGAGGATTAAACATACCAATTGCTTCTCTCAGTATGCTGAACTGCTCACGGGCCAGTGGCTTCGTGAAGATATCCGCAAGCTGTTCGTCCGTTGGGACAAAGGTCAGCTTGATCTCACCCTTGAGTACATGGTCTCTAATGAAGTGATGTCTGATGCTGACATGCTTCATTCTGCTGTGTTGAATTGGGTTCTTGGAAAGATCAATTGCACTTTTGTTGTCACATTTGACTTCAATTGTCTTCGTTTGAACACCATAATCTTCAAGTTGTTGCTTGATCCATAGGACTTGAGCAACACAATGACCAGCAGTGATGTACTCAGCTTCAGTGGTGGACAAGGCTACTGACACCTGCTTTTTTCTGAACCAGGATACAAGACAGCTTCCTAAGAAGTGGCATCCTCCAGAGGTGCTTTTTCGTTCCAGCTTATCTCGTCCATAGTCAGCGTCAGTGTATCCGATGAGTGTAAAATCATGAGTATTTGGATACCACAAACCTGCGTTCACTGAGCTTTGCAAATATCTAAGGATTCTTTTTACAGCAATGTAATGAGATTCCTTAGGGTTAGATTGATATCTAGCACAGTAGCATACTGAAAACTGAATGTCCGGTCTGCTGGCTGTTAAGTAAAGTAGAGAGCCTATCATACCTCGATATAACTTGCTGTCTACTGACTTACCATTCTCATCAGCGCAGAGGACAGTGTCAGTGCCCATAGGAGTGGATATTGGCTTGCAATTTTCCAAGTCATATTTCTTTAAGATCTCCTTGGCATATTTGGCTTGACTGATGAAGATGCCATTCTTTCCTTGTTTAATTTGAAGACCAAGGAAGAAGTTGAGTTCTCCCATCATAGACATTTCAAACTCAGTCTGCATTTGTTTGCTAAACTCCTTGCACATTGATTCGTTAGTTGCACCAAATATTATATCATCAACATAAATTTGGGCCAGTAGGGTATCTTTACCCTTTTTCTTAATGAATAAGGTTGTATCAGCTTTACCCCTGACGTAATTTCTAGTCAGCAGGAAACTGGTCAGCCTCTCATACCAAGCACGTGGTGCTTGCTTGAGGCCGTACAGAGCCTTTTTGAGTTTGTAAACATGGTTTGGGAACTTAGGGTCCTCAAAACCTGGAGGTTGATTTACATAAACCTCCTCGTTTATAACTCCATTAAGAAATGCACTTTTGACATCCATTTGGAATAATTTAAAATTCATGTAAGATGCATATGCACATAATATTCTAATTGCCTCTAGCCTTGCCACTGGGGCAAAGGTCTCACCGTAGTCTATACCTTCTTGCTGACTGTAGCCCTGAGCTACAAGCCTTGCTTTGTTCCTGACTATGTTTCCTTGTTCGTCCATCTTGTTCCTGAAGACCCATCTTGTTCCGATGGTATTTTGACTCTTTGGATGAGGCACTAACTCCCATACATCATTTCTTCGAAATTGATCGAGCTCCTCTTGCATTGCGTTCATCCAGAATTCATCGTACTCAGCTTCAGCGAAATTCTTCGGTTCTTGTACTGAGACGAAAGCAACATTGCTGAGGTACTTCCTGAGTTGATTCCTCGTCATCAGGGTATTCCCAGCAGAATCAAGGATTGCACTTTCGGAGTGCCCTCTTGGAATCCTTATTTCTTTGGGTAGATTTATGTCTTGTGCTGTTCCTGTTTCAACAATCTCTGCAGAAGTAGATGGGTCAGTAAAAGTAATCTTAGGTTCACTCTTTGATAACATTAGGATATTATCATAAGGACCAAAAGGGGTAATTACCTTACGATATGCCACGTAGCAAAGGAAGCCGTCTGGCGGATCATCCTAGATCAGCTCTAAGAAGATCCGTCAGCGGATCTCTTAGGCGAATCTCTCCATTTACCTAGATAACGGCTGGCCGCCGTCTCGGCCATAAATGATTATTAAATGAATCATTAAATAGTCTCAAACCGCCATTAAATGAGCATTAATGGAGGCTTTCTAGTTACCTAGGGGTTACGAATTCCTCAACTATATATAGCCTACCTTTCCATGCTATCAAGGTACACTTACTTTTATATTCTCTAAGCTTCGTCAATATAGTTTATTCTCCCTATATTCTACTGACTTTGGCATCGGAGTGTCCCCGGCCGATCCCAACGGTGCCTCACAGGGACGTGATCCGATCAGAAATTTCTCTTGTGTTATCAATTGGTGCGGTGAGCGTGGAATCCTTGATCAAATAAAGGATTTTTTCGTTCACATTGAAACATCATGACCGATGAAGGACCAAATCCCTCCTCTGGGATTGAATCACCGATAATTACACCATCTAGTGCTGGACGCATAAGCACCACTGCTCCTACAATAAATATTGATGGAAATATGCCCACTGCCTCTTTCATCGATATGTGTGTTCAGGATATTGAGGCACGATATAGGCTTGAGATAGGGAACTGCCTACGGGTATCCATGACTATCCCTCCGCGTTGGAGTACAGTATCTACGACATCTGTCTCATCCTTACCTCCTTTAAACTTTGGTCTGGGACCGGGTGCCCATGGCTCTTCATTCCTTCAAGCTCATAATATTGATTCCATAATAACCACTACGGCACCAGGTGACGGACGATAGGTTAACAGGGAGTTATTTCCTGGCGAGGGAAGTCGAAGGAATGATACGGTCCCTCCTGGCGGATCGGGGGTTCCAAGGTTTAGTCTCGATGGACCAAATGTACCCAGGCGTCCGCGGACAAATTCGTCTCTTGGCGGATTCAAGGAGCCCATGCGTAAAAAGCATAAAAAGAATAAAAATAAGCGAGCAGGATCCCCACGCCGTGGCAGATCTCCTCCATCTACTGGTCGTAGAGGAAGTAAAAGGCCAGAAATAACATCTCATATAGGTGGACCACCACCGCATCCATCTTCGGGAACTGTTGGACACACCTCGTCAGGAGGCCAGCAAGGAGGAAATGGTCCAACTCCACCAGGCAGAGGAGGTAGTGGAGGAGATGGGGGAGGAAGGGGAGGGAACAGACGTGGTAATGCAGGAAGACATTCGCCATCAGATCCATCGTCTGAGTCAAGTTCTTCTTCTTCTTCTTCTCCAAGTAGATCGCCATGAAGGGGTCGCCCCAGGGCGGATCCGAAGAATTTTGATGATAGGGTGAGGGCCCTAGTACTCCAAATGAACGAAGAAAATGCTAGGCATAATCCATTCGCCAATAGGGATTCGCCTTTTGCAGCCTGGATCGAGGCAGAGGAAACCGACAGAGCTTTCAAGATTCCCAACCTTGCGATATACACAGGCAAAGATAATCCGGAGGCTCATATTCGAAAATATCGAATCCTAGCCAGACTCAATAGAGCTACTGAACCCGTGCTTTGCAAAATGTTTGTCACCACACTAGGAGGTCCAGCTTATTTGTGGTTTCAATCTTTACCTCCAGGCTCAATAAACAGCTTTGATCAATTGAGCAGGGAATTTTGTGCAAAATTTGCTGGATGCATCCCTGCAGTGGTGAAATCCGGAAAGCTTTTCGAATTAAAGCAAAAGGCGAATGAGCCCCTCCGAGATTATGTGGACACTTTCAACCAGTTGTGTATACAAATAGTTGATATCGATATCTCCGTAGCTGTGGAATGTTTCGTGAGAAACACTACATGTAAAAGTTTACAAGAGGACCTCATCCGCAAGAAGCCTACCAGCATGGCAGAGTTGATGGAGCGTTGCAAAGACTTTATAGAGGTTGACGATATTCGCCGAGGTTCTTCATCATCGCCAAAAAAAGACAAAGGCGAATCTCGTCCCCGAGATCGGGACAGAGACAAACGTCAAGATTCTTCTTCTCGGAGCAAACGAAGGGATTCTAGGAACAAATCGACGTTTGTCACTTCCTTCACACCTCTCAATGCTTCTAAGAGCGAGGTTCTTATGTGGATCGAGAATAGTCAACACAAACGGAGCATTTCATACCCCGAGCCAAAAGGAGGGGAGTACACCAATAATGGAAAGAATCCTAAAAATTATTGCAAGTATCACAGGAAAAATGGCCATGATACAGACGCTTGCTGGGAGTTAGCTCGAGAAATTGAGCGACTCATTGAAAGAGGAAAGTTGGATCGGTTCATCCAAACAGAAAGGAAAGGAAGATGATAGATCCAAGGAGGACCCAAAGAAGAAAGGAAAGGGTACCATCAATGTCATAGCAGGCGGACCTGGCTATCAGCCAGCATTGAAAAAGGCGAAGACAACCACCCTTGATAGGACATCGCTAAACCGCCCCTTCTCGGATGCGGGTCCTGAGATTTTACCCCATGCGGACGCACTGGTCGTCACTATGACGGTCGAAGGTTGGGAGATGAAGAGGGTAATGATCGATACGGGAAGTTCATGTAATGTCATTACCCGAGGAGCATTCGCCAGACTCCGGATTGATCCCGCCCAGGTGGAGCCAACGGTGGTTGACATTTTGAGAGTGACAGGTCATACCATTCAAACGAAAGGCCAAGTAACTTTGGATTGTGAGCTTGCTGATAATGATCAAGTTTGGAGACGAGATTTGGAGTTCTCGATCTTGGATGGACAATTAGCTTATAACATTATCCTTGGACGACCTTTTATCTCCGAAGTTGCAGCTCTTATCTCTATTCGCCATTTGACACTTTACATTCCCACGGTCAAGGGAGGTGTGATGGTCAAAGGTTGTCAAAAGGTAGCCCAAGAAACATATACGGCATCCTTAACGATTCGCCCTCAATCTAAAGAAGAAGATGAGGAAGAGCGTGTCACAATGGCCCTAGGTGAAACCGAAATGTACTTTGTGGCAGAAGAGAAGCAGGTGCGAATAGCTAAGGGGCTACAAGGCAAGATCCGGGATGCGATCACCAAAGTACTTTGTGAAGCTGAAGATGTCTTTGCATGGAAGGACGAAGTTCTCCCGGGAATCAGCCCAGATGTGATCACCCATAAGCTTAACATCGATAAAGATGCAGTTCCTGTGGCTCAGAAGCGGAGAAATCATGGTCCAGAAAGGCAAAAAGCGATAGAAGAAGAAATCGCCAAGCTCCAAAAGGCGGATGCCATTGAGGAAGTACTTTACACTCAGTGGTTGGCGAACATAGTGCTAGTCAAGAAAGCTGGCGGATCTTACCGCATGTGCATTGACTTTACGGATCTCAATAAAGCTTGCCCTAAGGATAATTATCCTTTGCCATGCATAGACATGCTTGTAGATGGAACGGCTGGTCATGCAATGTATTCATTTACTGACGTAAAGTCAAGTTATCATCAAATCCCGATGGAGCCCTCAGATAGGATCAAGACCTTGTTCGTAACTCATCAAGCGACTTATTGTTTTAAAGTCATGCCCTTCGGGCTTAAAAACGCAGGAGCTACCTATCAGAGGATGATGAACAAGATATTTGCAGACAGTAAGACTGATAATTATTCTGTCTATGTAGATGACATGATCATTAAAAGTACAACTATGGAGAAGCATGCAGAGGATATAAGGGGGGTACTGGACGTACTTCGCCACCACAACATCAAGTTGAATCCAGAGAAATGCACTTTCGGAGCAACATATGGCAAATTTCTAGGGTTCATGATTAGCGAAAGAGGAATTAGCCCAAATCCTGACAAAGTCAAAGCAGTCCTAGAAATGCAACCTCCTAGGAATATCAGAGAAGTACAACGCCTCAATGGGCGTATCATAGCCTTGGGCAGGTTTATCTCTTGCTCAGCTCGTAGATGTCAGCCTTTTTTCGAAGTTATCAAGGGACAAAAGGCGTTTGAGTGGAATGAAGATTGCCAAAATGCATTCGAAGGAATCAAGCGGTTCCTTACAGAGCCACCCATGATGAGTCGACCTTTGAAGGGGGAGGATCTATACATGTACGTGTCAGTTACGGATAAAGCCGTATGCACAGTCATGGTGCGAGAAGAAGATGGCCAACAATTCCCCATTTATTACGTGAGTAAGGTTTTGAAAGATGCTGAAACCAGATATTCGAAGTTGGACAAAATGGCACTGGCTGTCGTAACCACGGCAATTCGCCTTAGGCCATACTTTCAGGCGCACACCGTGATAGTTCGAACCCATATACCAATGAGAAAGGTATTACAAAAGCCGAACACTTCGAGAAGGTTGATGGAATGGGCGATTCGCCTGGGCGAATTCGATGTAAGGTATGAAAGTAGGTCGTCTTTGAAAAGTCAGGTCCTGGCGGACTTCGTGAATGAATTCACTGACGAGGGGATATCTCATCCCAAGCCTCCATTAGAAGAGTGGTCGATGTGTACCGATGGAGCTTCCTCTGCAGATGGAGCTGGTGTAGGAGTTGTGATCAAAGGTCCCCACTATATAAGATTGCGATACGCAGCAAAGTTAAATTTCCATGCTACTAATAACGCTGCTGAGTACGAGGCTCTAATATTGGGCTTACGCCTACTTCAAGAAATCACCCCGGAACAGATCGTGATATACAGCGATTCTAAACTAATGGTCAACCAGGTGATCAAGAATTACGAGGTGAAGGACGAGGTTCTAGCAAAGTATGTAGCAGAAGTCAAAAAGATTCTAGATAACCTTGATGCTAAAGAAACTAAGTGGGAATTGGTTCACATACCAAGGGAATCCAATACAGAGGCTGATCAATTGGCCAAAATGGCTTCTTGTGAAGTAAACTGGGCGGATCCAGATTGTCCCTTCGAGGTAAAAATGGCTCCAGCATTCGCTGCTAAAGAAGTGTCTGTACTCACAACGGTGGAAGATGATTGGAGGACAGTCATCCGCCAATATCTACTAAATGGAACATTACCTGAAGACAAGGAAGAGGCGAAGAGGATTGTCAGGAGATCAGCTTACTTCTCCTTGATCAATGATGGTCTTTACAGAAAATCCTTTAGTCATCCTTGGCTAAAATGCATTCTACCAGAAGAAGGGCAGCAGATCCTCAAGGAGCTGCATGAAGGATCTTGTGGGTCGCATGAAGCATCCGCCACGATCTTGAGGAAATCCAGGATAGCAGGTTTCTACTGGCCCACAGCTGAGTTAGATGCCCAAAGTTTGGTGGAATCTTGTCACAGTTGTCAGATTCATGCGAATGAGTCACACACTATCAAGCACATTCAGAGACCAATTATTGAAGGCCGTCCGTTCGCCCTTTGGGGAATAGACATCGTTGGCCCGTTCCCTCCAACTCGTCGGCAAAAGAGGTATGTAATAGTAGCAGTGGACCATTTCACCAAATGGGTAGAAGCCGAGGCCGTTTCCTCCATTACAGCAGAACAGATAGTGGAGTTTGTTAAGGATAACATCGTAGGAAGATATGGCATTCCACATACCATCATCACTGACAACGGGACACAGTTTAACTGTGGCAAATTCAAAGCTTTTTGTGAGGGATTGGGCATCCTGAACAGATTCGCCTCTGTTTATTATCCCCAGTCCAATGGAATGACCGAAGTGACCAATCGAACGATTGTAAAAGGGATAAAAAAGAGGTTGGGTGAACACGACAAAAAATGGGCGGACCAGCTTACAAGTGTTTTGTGGGCCTATCGCACCACCCCAAGAACTGCTACGGGAGAAACGCCATTCGCCCTTTCTCATGGAGTGGAAGCCGTAATCCCCGTTGAAATACAAGTCCCCAGTGATCGAGTGGCCTTTTACTGTGAAAAAGACAACGATAAGCGATTAAGGGAGCGTCTGGATCAGGTTGAGGATCGCAGGAATCAATCCTATGTACGCATGGCAGCATATAAACAGTGGATCGCATCCTATCATGATAAAAATGCCAAGCTTGTGGATCTAAAGATAGGAGATCTTGTGCTTCGTAAGGCTGATAAAGTCCAATATCGAGAAGGCAAGGGCAAGTTGGGGATCAATTGGATAGGTCCATACCAGATAGTGGAGAAGGTGGGACCAGCCACATTCAAAATACAAGATACGGAGGGCAACACCTTGCCACGCACCTGGAACCTCCAAAATCTCCGCAAATACTTTGTTAGAAAATAAAGTGTGGTCTTGAGTACTCTTTTTCCTTTAACAAGCTTTTTCCTATGGGGTTTTTCTTATTAAAGGTTTTGACGAGGCTCATCTATAAAAGACCTGTCCGATGTAATAAGGTGTTCATCCCATTAATAAATATCATTGGTTTTATTATCCATGTTCTTTTTATAATTTACTGCTGCAATATCAATATTCCAGTCTTAAAAAGAAAGGGGAGGCATCCAATGTTCTCCACATTCGCAATATATCGCTATTTTAAAGCACATAAGAGGATCAATCTTATGGGCGGATCCGTCTCTGGGCGGATCCCAATCTTCAATAAGAGTTAAAACGATCCTTAGACGCAAGGTCTTTACACTCTCTTATCCTTTTCAAAAAGGAATTCACAAGTCCTATGGGCGGCTCACTTCACCTCAAAGATAGGTAGCAAGTTGAACCCCTGGGCAGCTTTACTTCCTCTAAAGAAGGAATAGAACAGCTCCAAACCTTCACAAAGGTTCATATAATGAAGTATGGCTGGCCACCTACTTCAAACAAAAATCCTAAACATACTCACATTAGAAAACACTGTCCTGCACAAGGATAGAAGTAGCATAATGTTTATACATAGCAATGTTTGGAATTATGCTTGAAAAGTTTTTACAAAAACTTGTTAACTAAATGATAATAGGGGCATCTCCTTTTGTGCTTCCTTCGCCCCCAACGCTCACTTGAGGGTCTTTCTTCTCCACAGTCAGGGATCCGCCTTCAAGAGATACTTCCTTATCCCCTTTTTGTTCAGAATCAGCTTTGGACGGCATCTCCTGGAGGTCATCCAGCGCAACTGTGGTAGAAGGTTTGACGTCCGGCAGGGTTCCCTTCATCCATTTTCGCACATAGTTGCGAAGGTACTCCTTGGCATTGGGCATCTTCTTAAACCTTGCCACGTCTTCCGGTTCGGGGACAACGAACTCAGGATCTGTGAAATCAACTTCAGGATGGGATAAAGAGAAGTACGCCATAAGCATCTCTCCATAAAAGAAGGCTTGTTCGCCCGCTGTGTATTCCGCTTCCCCAAGAGCATCTTCATGGCTTTTAGCATCAGAAGCTATTTTTGCCTTCAGGTTTTGTATCTCCTCGTCTCGGAGGACTAAAGCAGCGGTAGCGGAGGCTAGGTTCGCGTTAGCAGTAGCAATAGTGGAATTGGCATTTGTTATCTCTTTCTCTAGCTTTTCAATAGTTGCCCTGTTCGCCACATTCTGAAGAACTCCATTCTCCAGAGTGCGCAAACGAGCATACAGCTGAGAAAAAACAAAAGGATTTAGCCTAAGAATGAAACAAATCATCACATTCTTTTAAAAACTCACCGAAAGAAGCTCAGACTTTCCCTTATGGACGTGGATCGATTCAGGAATTTGATCATAATCCTTTTGTACTTCTCCCACCTGTCCTAAAGCTTCGTCCAGGTCATTTAAGAGAGATTCATTCTCAAAAGTTCCTTGAACCCCAAACTTGGCGGACCAATATCCGCCGATATCAGGCTTCGCCATCTGCTTAAATAGGGAAAAATCACACGCCGCTTTAAAATCAGATGAGCAGGAAACAAAATCAAGAGACTAATTACCTGAGCCACTTTCTCAGTAGGTTTGGCGGATTTAATCGCGTCCGCCATTATCTTGGTACTCCCAACATTATTGGGCCGCCTCTTCTTCAGCGGTGGATCGATAGCCATCTCCATAGGGCGTTTGCCCGTATCAGGTTGAGGGTTAGCCGCCTGATTTTTCTTGCGGGCTTCCTCCTCTTGAAACATCCTGCGCGTCTCTGCAAGAGCACGATTTGCCTTAGACACACCCCTGTCAAAGAAGATATCAGAATAATTAAAGCTCCTGAATTATACAAAGTACCTTGATCAAACTGAGTAATTTTTGAATAAATGAATTGATCCTCCACTCGGCGGATCAGAGGAATGTCACTCATCATGAAGGCTAAGGCATCCGCATACGTCCATGCATCCGCCTTAATTTGCTTCATGAGATCCGCCACCTTTTCATCACTGTGTGTTAAGATTCGTATATCGCCCGCCATGTGTAGCGGACGAGAATTCCAGACAGAAGGAAAACCTAACGGGTCATCCTCCTTTATCTTCACGTAGAAAAACTCTCGTCCCAACTATGAACGTTGGACATTTTGTCGTAAAAGGGCGAATAAACACCAAATTTAGCAAATGTAAGATAAGACCCCGACTTCCTCCTGGAGGGTTTGTGAAAAGCTCTAAAGATTCGGCCATTATACACTACACCTAAATTTGACGCAAGATAACAATCTAACGCCATGTCAAGCCAGCCGTTGGGGTGTAGCTGGCTGACGGCGATGTCAAAATACGAGAGGATATCCGCCAACATCTGAGGAAGAGGAAGGCGAAACCCTCTCTCAATATGACTACAAAATACAGTAAAGAAGCCCACCGGCGGATTAGAGGGGCGTTGATGAGAAGTTGGGAGTTGGGTTTCGTAATTTTTGATCCACGGAAAGCGATCCGATAGACTCGCCAAATCCGTGGCACTCATACGAGACGAAGTAGACTCCGCTCGAGGATTCTTTTTTCTAACAGGAATAGAAGAAGAGGCCATTAAACCCAGAAACCGGTTACGGGCACCGACCGGGGTAAAACCGGAAAAGAAAGATGGGTTTCCGGTGGAACGAGTCTGGTAAGGGTTACGCGCCGAGTTATTGAACTCAGTTGAACCAGAATTAATCTCGCCGACAGGAGATTGGGAGTTTTCCGACGAGGATGTGGTCCAACTAAAATCTAGTTCAATCTTGGGAGAAGGCGTCGAATTGAAGAGTTCGGAAGTTGACCCAGAGGATGAAGATGAACTTCTAAACATTCAGAATAAAAGAAAAAGCACTTACATGGAAATGTAGAAGCTTGAGTAGGATCTTTGAAGTTTCTGAGGAAAAGCTTCGAAAACGGGAGGAGATGGAAAATGAGAAAGGAAGAGAAAACTCCGGAAGATGAAAGATGGTTTTTGAAACGTTCCTAGGACCGTGTGCTATTACACGTGTCGATCATCAAAGGACGTTGAACAGGGTGTACATTAAATGCGGAAGCATAAGACGGCGCGCAGAAGTCCAAAAGCCCTAAAGGACTTTAAAGGCATTTTTGGGGGGGCTTCTGATAACATTAGGATATTATCATAAGGACCAAAAGGGGTAATTACCTTAAGATATGCCACGTAGCAAAGGAAGCCGTCTGGCGGATCATCCTAGATCAGCTCTAAGAAGATCCGTCGGCGGATCTCTTAGGCGAATCTCTCCATTTACCTAGATAACGGCTGGCTGCCGTCTCGGCCATAAATGATTATTAAATGAATCATTAAATAGTCTCAAACCGCCATTAAATGAGCATTAATGGAGGCTTTCTAGTTACCTAGGGGTTACGAATTCCTCAACTATATATAGCCTACCTTTCCATGCTATCAAGGTACACTTACTTTTATATTCTCTAAGCTTCGTCAATATAGTTTATTCTCCCTATATTCTACTGACTTTGGCATCGGAGTGTCCCCGGCCGATCCCAACGGCGCCTCACAGGGACGTGATCCGATCAGAAGTTTCTCTTGTGTTATCACTCTTACTCTTGGTCAGCCTTTTCGTGAATGACTCAGTAGCTGGTTCTGGGTCAGCGATGGTTACTGAGTTTGGATCATCTTTGGTCAGCGGCTGGTATCTACCTGCAGGGTCAGTTTCATCGAACTCTACATGTATTGACTCTTCTAACACTTGAGTTCGCTTATTAAAAACTCTGTATGCTTTGCTTTTTGTTGAGTAGCCCAAAAAGATAGCCTCATCATCTTTTGAATCAAACTTTGCTAAGCTATCTTTGGTATTTAAAATAAAACATCTACAGCCAAAGGCACGAAAGTATCCAATATTGGGCTTTCGTCCTTTCCAAAGTTCATAGGGGGTTTTCTTGAGTATAGGTCTAACTAGAGCCCTATTAAGAATGTAGCATGCTGTGTTAACAGCCTCTCCCCAAAAATACTTTGGAAGCCTATGCTCATCCAGCATTGTCCTGGCTATTTCAACCAGAGTTCTGTTCTTCCTTTCCACAACCCCATTTTGATGAGGTGTTCTAGGAGCAGAAAAATTGTGGTCAATGCCGCTGGCTTCACAGAATTCAACAAATTTTTGGTTTTTGAACTCTCCACCGTTATCACTACGGATATGAGCTAATTTTAGGTCTTTTTCATTTTCAATTTTTCTAACCAAATTTGAAAATGTCTCAAAAGTCTCATCCTTGCTGGTCAGCAAGATGACCCACGTATACCGAGAGAAGTCATCTACAATGACCAAGGAAAATCTTCTTCCACCCAGACTCAGCGGCTGGACTGGACCAAAGAGATCCAAGTGTAGCAACTCTAACGGACGTTTAGTTGAGACAATGTTTTTACTGTGATCTTTTTGAAATTTAAGTTCGGACAGTCCCTCAACCAATTGCTTTCTTGCTAGTTTGGCCAGGAGGTCCATGCTTACATGACCAAGTCTCCTGTGCCATAGCCAGGAATTTTCTTCCTTTGTTACTAAGCACACAGTTTTTGAAAACTTTTTCTCTAAGTCTAGCATAAAGACATTATCTATCCGAGGGGCAGTTAAAATTAACTCATTTGTTTTACCCTCGTATATTTTACATCTATTAGCATCAAATATAACTTTTCTCCCATTGTCACATAGCTGAGCTACGCTGAGTAAGTTATATTTGAGTCCGCTGACTAGGGAGACAGATTCAATAGTAGGATTACCTCCGATGGTTCCTGAGCCTACTATCTTACCCTTCTTGTTGTCTCCAAAACTTACGCTCCCTCCTCGTTTACGTTCAAACGTGATGAACTGAGTTTCATCACCCGTCATATGCATTGAGCATGCGCTGTCAATATACCACATCTTTGACTTCTCGGCACATCTCAGGCTTACCTGCATTGTAACTAGTTACTTTTAGGTACCCAATTCTTTTTGGGTCCTAACTTGTTAGGTGCAACAGGTATAGCATCATACTTTATTTTATGGCGGCATACATGGACAGTATGGCCATTCTTTCCACAGAAGTCACAACTGACCTTCTGTTTAGGATTTTTTTACTGACTTGTCAGCACCCCAGTGCTGAGCGTGCCATCACACCTTAGTGGTGTGTCCTAACTTCCCACAAAAGTCACACTGGACTTTTCGCTGGGGATTCCATCTCTGCCGAGTACCTTGGTACTGAGTTCTCAGAGGAATGTTATTTTTATTTGGAACCTTTAGTTGGTTCTGGATGGTTGTGACGTCCTTCCTCAGTTTCTTTGAAACTGTCTGGACTTCAGAGACATACTCATGCATGATCTTCATGTTATCATGCAGAGTCGAATTGTCCTGAAGAAGGTATCTGAGGTCACTCAGTTTGACCTCTTCCACTTCATCACAGCGCCTGCTGAGTGCTCTAACTTTCTTATTACACTTCTTGACAAGTGTATAGAGATCACTCAAGGCATTAACCATATCGTTTCTGAGCTGGGGAAGAGAAATTACCTCATTTGATTGTTCCTCATCATCTGATGCGATGGATGGGTCAGCATGCTCAGAGACGCATGTCTCAGCAAGTTCGTCAGCCATGAAGCATATCTTCGCTGACTCGGTGGCCTCAGTTTCTGTGGATGAAGACTCATCGCTGTCGCTCCAAGTAGCCACCATTGCTTTCTTCCCACTTTTCTTGTCTTTCCTCAGCGTGGGGCAGTTTGACTTAATGTGGCCAGTTTGATGGCACTCAAAGCATG
Source organism: Euphorbia lathyris (assembly GCF_963576675.1). Taxonomy (NCBI): domain Eukaryota; kingdom Viridiplantae; phylum Streptophyta; class Magnoliopsida; order Malpighiales; family Euphorbiaceae; genus Euphorbia; species Euphorbia lathyris. Next base: position 40,508,054 of record NC_088911.1, read on the forward strand.
TAATGGGCTTTGAGCTGTCCTTTCTGTATTTGCTGTCACTTGAGTCAGCCTTATACTTATCAAACTTTCTGTAAGGCTTTTTAGAGTATTTGTCACTCTTCTTGAATAGCCTTTTCATCTTCCTTGTGAACATAACCATCTCCTCATCATCAGTTGAACTCCCGTCAGTGGAGTCAGCTTTCATGACAAGTGACTTCTGCTTCTTGTCTTCAGATTTTTCCTTCACCTCAAAGTTTTTCATGGATATCTCATGGGTCAGCAATGAACCGATGAGTTCGTCATATTTGTAGGTGGTTAAATCCTGAGCTTCCTCAACTGCTGTCTTCTTTGCTTGCCAGTCCTTCGGAAGACTCCTGAGTATCTTTTTGACTTGTTCTTCCTCAGTGAAGATTTTCCCAAGTCTCTTGAGCTCATTTATGATGTTGGTGAACCTTGCGTTCATGTCTGAAATGCCCTCATCATTGTTCATCTCGAACATCTCATACAGTCTCATCTGCTGATTCACCTTGGATTCTTTCACTTTATTTGTTCCCTCGTAGGTGACTTCCAGCTTTTTCCAGATCTCTTGTGCCGACTCGCAACCTGAGATTTTGTTATATTCAGCAGCATCGAGCGCACAGTGAAGCATATTGATAGCCGAAGCATGGTTTTGAAGCTTCTTAAGATCATCCTCTGTCCATTTGGCCTCATCTTTTATAACTGTTTGGCCAGCCACAACCTCGACAGGTACAAACGGGCGTTGGACTATAGATAGCCAGTCACTCATGTTTGTAGCCTGAATGAAGTTCTTCATCCTATTCTTCCAGAAGGTATAGTTTGACCCGAAGAATAGGGGAGGCCTAGTAATGGACAGCCCCTCAGGCAGTATTTGAGTTGTTTGGTTTCTAGGGAGAAACCGAGTGCTGTTTTCGCCCATGGTAGGGATCAGCTCAAGGTTGTTAGACCTTTTAAAGTGAGCTTTTAAGCTCTGATACCACTTGTTGGTCCCTTGTTTAGTTGCAAGTATAGTTCCAAGGGGGGGTTAGGAACTATTTAAACTTTTTTGCAATTTAGGCAGACTTCTTTTTCTAAAGAAAAAAAGGTTTGAACAGCGGCGTTGAGTAAACAGTAAGGTACTGGCTTAGTCAACAGGTGACTAGGTCAGTTTCTTAGCTTGAGTCAGGAGATAGCACTTAGAGTCTATTCCTGAGCTCAGACGTTCAACGCGCACAACTCAACTTGACCTCTTTACTTGGTCAGTTTTGATTATTTAAAGCAAGCAATATAAATAAGGAGTTAAGGTAAGAAATACTTCACTCAGCAGATTTATCCAGGTTCGGCTTCTTCTAAGCCTACGTCCTGTCCCCGGAACACGTTCCGAGATTTCAAATACTCTACTGAGCTCTTTAAAGGTAGAGCCTCAAACCTTTTACAATATCAGCAATTGAGTATGACAAGAGTACCTTCCTCTATACTTCTACTCAATCCTAATCTCTCCGCTGAGTACTTAAAACCGAGTACTCAGCCTCTCCTTTCTATCTCTAGAAATGATAAGTGTTTTGTCCTAATACAAAGATGTGCTAAGACACTTTAGACGATTTACAATCACTCTAGACTTTTACACAGATATGAGAAATGTAGTGTAAGAATTTTTGCTTTGCTTCTTGCATGCAGAACTTGTAGAGATTTGGTCAGCGTAATGGCTTGATCAAGTTCTGTGTATTGTGAAGCTTGTGATGGCACTATTTATAGAGATGTCTGGGCGTCGGTCATTTCGAATTTCGAAATAACCGTTGGAGGGAAACGACTATGTGTCGTTGTCATCCTGACTTGCTCAGAGCTATCGGCCAATCACAATCTTGTATCTTCTGTCCTCGGTCAGCTCAGCAGATGGTCTCTCCTTTTATGGTAAAGTCAACTGGACAGTATACTGTGTCGTCTGAACTTTGCCAAAAGAGGAAACACTTTTTCTGGAAGTTTTCCTTTGCCAGCTGCTGTCTTGTACGCTTTGTCGAGACGACTCAGCAGCTTCATTGTGAAGTTGTTCCCGAAGGTCTTCTAGATCCTTCCGTTTGCTGAGTTGCGTTTTTGTTCAAAAACGACAACGTCTTGACATACGCGGGCCGAGTGTACTGAGTTGTTTGACTTGGGCCTTGGCTTCCGTATTGGGGTTGGGCCTTTCGATTCTTATGTCTTATAGTATTTTAACTCAACATTGAACAAACACATTAGTAGAATTAAATCAAAGCATTTAAACTTAGTGTGTTTAGAATATGTATATATATTATACTTAACCAATTTTGTCAAATCAAAATTATGTGGAAAGGTGTTTCAACAAAGCTGTCCTGAGATATATCTCACCAAGCTGACAAAAGGCTAAGTTAATAAACTCTCAAAATAACATCCAGTCAACTTAATTAAAACGCGAAAAAGTTATATTAGTTCCTAACCCCCCCTTGGAACTAATTACCAGGGACCAACAGATCTCACATTTGTTCAAATGTGCAGAGGCTTAGAAATGGAAGGTTGCTGGGATCTGGCAAGGTGGATCTTCGAGTTGGCAATGGTGCTCATATAGAGGCATTGGAGATCGGAGACTACTCTTTGGACATGCCCACTGGGCTCATGTTGGAGCTCAGAGATTATTGTTTTGTACCTGCCATGTGCAGGAATATTATTTCGATATACATTAGATAAATCTGGATTTTCCTTTGATATTGGACATGGAATTTTATCTATAAAATGTGGCAATATTGTTTATGGAAATGGAATTCTTGAGAACGGGTTATATATCCTAGATTTCAGGCGTGAAACACATATCTATGATATATATACTAAACGGATTAAACAGAATGATTTGAATCCTACATTCGTTTGGTATTGTCGTCTTGGGCACATAAATGAGAAACGTATAGCTAGGCTCCACTCTAGTGGAGTGCTGGGGTTATTCGACTTAAAGTCATATGATACGTGCGAATCTTGTTTACGTGGCAAGATGACAAAAGCACCTTTCAGCAAAAACTGGTGAAAGGGCAACAGAGCTATTGGGGCTAATACATTCGGACGTATATGGACCAATGAGCTCAAGTGTTAGAATGAGATATCTCTATTTGGTGACCTTCACGGATGACTATAGCCGGTATGCTTATGTTTATCTAATGAGGCATAAGTATGAAACCCTTCAAAGGTTTAAAGACTTAAAGGACGAAGTTGAGAATCAACTTGGCAAGAAAATAAAATCACTCCGGTCTGATAAAGGGGGTGAATACCTAAGCCAAGAGTTTGACGAATACTTGAGAGAGTGTGGGGTCGTATCCCAACTCACTCCTCTTGGAACTCCACAATGGAATGGGTTGTCCGAGAGCAGGAACAGAACCCTGCTTAACATGGTTCACTCAATGATGAGTCAATCGTCTCTCCTAATCTCCTTTTAGGGATATACTTTGGAAACAGCTGCTTTCATTATAAATAATACACCTAGCAAAGCAGTTGAAAGTACGCCACATGAACTAATTACCGGGCATAAGCTCAATGTATCTTTCATAAAGGTTTGGGGCTGCGAAGCTAACGTCAAAAAATTGATGGGTGGAAAGCGAGAGTCCAGATCTACTAAATGCCACTTTGTGGGCTACCCTAAGGAGACTATGGGTTATTACTCCTACAACCCAGCTGGGAATATAAATATTCGTAGCGAAATGGGATGTTTCCTTGGAGAAGGCATTCCTTTCCAAAGAAGACAGTGGGAGCGATTTTGAACTCGCTAAAGTTTAAAGCTCACAAACTCCTACAGCTGAAGCTAAGGATGCTATGGGAACCGAACCAGATCCACAAGAAATTTGAGGAGGCTGTGACGGTTACACAGAGTATCGATTCATGTAGAATCTTGATATCTCTACGTGTATACGTGTATATGGAAGTGAGTGGGCATATGCGAATGTTCCCGATGCTGTATGTCGATGACATACTCCTTATTGGAGGCGATGTTGCAACACTGCAAGGAATAAAGCAGTTGTTGAACAAGTGCTTCACAATGAAGGACCTAAGACAAGCTGAAACAACACTTAGGATCAGAATCTATAGAGATAGATCCCGAAGGCTTCTTGATTTGAGTCAAGCCTCATACATAGACAAGGTTCTTAAGCGGTTCAGCATGGATCAAGCAAAGAAAGGATTCCTTCCTATGTTCCATGGGTCGATACTGGGTAAAGAAAAAAGTCCTAAGACAGAATGGGACAGAGAGCGCATGCATTCAAGGTTATGTTCTAGGTTATGTACGAGACCCGATGTTGCAATTACATTAAGCATGACAAGTCGATACCAGTCGGGTCCCAACAGGGAGTGTTGGACGATAGTTAAGGCTATCCCAGAGTACCTTAACTGAACAAAGGATGCATTCCTGGTGTTCAGAGCACATGATGAGCTGGCAATATCAAGCTACACCTTACAGACTGGTCAGGATGAATTCCAATCACAGTCTGGATATGTTTTCTCCTGAACGACAGTGTCATTAGTTGGAGAAGAACAAAGTAGCTGACTATTGCAGATTCTACAAAGAAGATGAGTGCATCACTTTATGCGACGCTACAAGGGAAGCAATTTTGATCAAGAAGTACATAATCAATTTAGGACTAGGTAAAACTATCCTAAGATCAGTTGATGTTTGCTGTGACAATAACAGGGCCATGGCACAAGCACTGGAGCCGTAGTCACATAAGAGATCAAAATTATTACTCAGGAAATTTCAGTCCATTTCGAAAATCGTGAATAGAGGTGAACTTTGTTTGGAAACGGTAGACATAGAGGACAATGCCGTTGATCTTTGACCAAAGCCCTGCGAGAGACAGAGCATGACGATCACGCTAGATCTGTAGGAATTAGGGCAATGCCTACTTGGACCTAGGTCAAGTGGGAGACTGTTGGTGTGCCCTAGTTCTTAGGCATTGGTCCTGTAATATGTATTAGACATTTTGTATATTGTTTAAATACACTGTATATGTGTTCTATGAATAAAGGCAATAATTCATAATGTTTATATCTTGTGCTATGAAACATGATGGAGTATCCGTTGATTAATAATCATGAAACGTCTGAGACCTGTTCTATTCATGGGAACGAATATAACTAAAGGTCTATACATTTAGTATCTGTGTAGTTGTGTAGGAAGAACTACTACAACACTTGTATAGTCAGATATGGATACAGGTATGCATTGATGTAGCTCAATGTGGGATTGGACCGATCCGCTGTAGAAAGATTCATGGTGAACATGTCATTGATCTTTCTAAGTGTAGAACTCTATTATCTCCAGACCTATTTCATTATAGTAAATGACGTGGAATGCGGTTCATTTTGATATGCGCCTAACATGTCCGTAACAGGATGCCAAATACGGGTATGTTGGGTGAATCGTTGAACACGTTGTTGTGGATAGATGAAGTGATAGGATTATCACTCACCTAACGGTGAGCTGATATCACCGGCCACTTGAGAGGTGGAACTGAAGAAGTGTGTGGCCACACCCTGGTAAGTAGTTTACTTATCTAATTCATCAGTCCACTTTAGATCAAGAAATATAATAAACAGTATAGAGAATGACAGCCACCATATCTATGGTTTATAATATGGATATGCAAATGGTAAGAGATACTGAAAGATCATCTACTGGGTTTCATGTGTCTTCTATAGACGGCTGAAGTAATCCGTATCAGCCAGGGGCCTTAATGGTTTGCTAGAACCCACTTGTGATTATTGGGCTTTAGGCCCATGTCTGGTTGAGGACGAACCCTTAGGATCGTGCAAACACAACTTGTGGAATTGAATAATAGTATAATCTTAAATACATGTTATGTATTTAATCAGAATAAAATATGTAAATTAATTGTTAGTTAATTAACAAAGGGATAAATTGATTATTTGTTATTTAACAAGTTAATCAATTTGATTGGTTATGGTTAGTTAATCAAGTTTCCAAATGTAATTAATTAATCAATTGATTAATTAGGTTGCATATGATAAATTATTAATTGAACCATAATGCAATTAAATTCTATAGGGCCATAAATATATATGTGGGATTATTTAATTAGGCCTATTTGATCCTAATTGAATTAAATATAATCTGTAGGGTTATATTTATAATTAGGGATCAAGGAGAGACTAATTAGAAATTAGCCAATTAATGTGGGGTAATTAAATTGGGCCTATTTGGACCTAATTGAATTAAATATAATCTATAGAGTTATATTTATGGTTAGGGACCAATGAGGGACCAATTGGACATTAACCACTTAACCCAAACCTAATTGATACACGTATTTATTCATAAGGTTTAGAAGGCTAATTATCACTTGCCTCCTCCCTAGAAATTTCGGCCCCCTAGTCCCTATACAAAGTTCTTCGTGTTCTTCGTGCTTAGATTATTCTGAATCGATTACGGCTAGCACCGGTTCAGTTCCTATACGGTTGGTGCACATGATTAAGGAGATTCATTCGACTTGTGGATTCCTGCAGCCGTCTCTAGAAGAGACATCACCCGTAAGTTCCTAGATCTATGTTTTAATTTTGTTTTGAAGTTCACTATGTGGCAGTCTGACACGATCTTAACTGGATTATAGAAAATCTAACCGTAGTTTTCCGCTGCACTTGGTTAATTTTCGATGACTAATCCCCAACAATAACTTCCCGAACCCACTTGCTTCCCGTAAGGAATCTCAGTAACATTCTCGGACCTAAAATTCGGGTGGCGACTCTTTCGCCGACACCGGCCCTGTCGAGCTAGTCGTTTTCTCTAGTGGACCTCGAGTCCAAATAACACCGTAGTAGTCATGACGGACCTCCCGCAAGGAATCTCAGTAACATTCTCGGACCTAAAATTCGGGTGCCGACTCTTTCTCCGACACCGGCCCTGCCGAGGTAGGCTTTGTCTACACCAGCAGCAACGTCCACCTCAGACACATACACACTAACCTCCAATAAAGGCGTATACCCAAGGATCTAAGGTTAAAAAATTACCCCTACTGTTCGGCAAGGATATGCTCAGCCAATAGTGAAGCCACTTCACTACTAGAGGAAGGCACATCAATTCCAAAATGGCCCGCTTCCTCTACCCGCACCACTGGATCTTATAAGCATAACATCTTCACGAGCACCATTTACACCCTCAGCAATTTGGGTAGTGTCTTCACGAGGACCGCTAACATCGGTAGATCCGGTTTGAGTAACATCTTCCCTAACCACACCGGTAAATCCGGTTTGAGAAGCATCTTCACGAAAAATGCTACCCTTTGATAGCCTCGACCTCACCACAACAAGGGTTGGCACATTTTCCAAAGCCTCATTCACCCTAGGGGCAGGAACACCTCCAGGCACGGTAGCAGCAGCTATGGTAGTGACATCTCTCTCTCTCTCGCCTTGCTAAAGTACGAGCATGAATAGCCGAGTTAGACGTGATAAAGACATGTAGCACAAAAGAAAAGAATAAAAAAGATGAAATTCACCTTGGAGAAGATCATCATACTCATTCATGCCCGTGGCACAAAGCACTCCATTTGAGCCTCTTTTGACACATGGTGTCCCTCTTAAGCATCTCAATCATGTCCGCACAATCCCATTTGAGATCAAACTTAATGAGTTGATCCACAACCCTCTGCTCAGCTCTAGTCGGCTCCCTTTCTTCTCTCCACCCACTACAATCTCGAGATCTGGATTCCAATCGACACGAAATGGGAAACCACTTGAATAAGGACTTTCTCCATCATTATTATTGGGACGAACCAAGAAGCACTTCATCTTGAAGTCTTTAAAGTTGTCCTTCTTCTTGGCCAAGAAAGTGGTTCGCTCCTTATGCATTTCCCAGATGACAAGATCATCTGCAGTCCTCAGTTTAGGCCTCTAGAGGCAGTGGAATATGGCCCCATTTAGTTTAATGCCCATATCCTAGGCAATATTTGCAAATACCAGAAGCTCCACCCATGAATGGGGGGAAATCTAGGAAGGACAAAGTGAAAATTCCCTCACAATCTCCATAACGCATCTTATAAGATGAAATTGTAGCCCTAACTCAACATGTTTGGTATAAATACCCAAAAAATCACGGCAGTCGGTGTTCACTCAACAAGAAAGGGAAGGAAAACACACATCTATCCTCCATAAAGCAGGATGATCATCAAGAAATGACTACAATTTCTCTGCAGTCAGCAAAGAAGGCTGCTCCTTAACCAGTGGATAACACTTTTTCTTCCCAGACTTATCAGTCTCAAAAGGTTTCTTAAGATTTTGTTTCTTAGGAGCCATAATCAGAAAAAGAAAAACTGCAAAAGAATGGAAAGATCAAGAGCACTTATGTTTAAACCAAAATCTTCAGAAAAAAGAAGATCAAGAAGCAACAAGAAAGCAGAAAGCAAAAGGTGAAAGAAGCTCACCAAACACTTTCCTCCTTTTATACTGTTGAAGAAGCAAGTGAAATGACATGCACAATCATTACTAACAAGTAATGATCAGAGAGCATTAACTACTCCTGACACCTCCTCAAAGAACTGCAACATGTGGCAAACAAAGACGAACCTCCATCAACTCGAAAAACACCGAAAACACAGAAAAAACTAACAATTGCATTTAAGAGCATACCAAGTGACGGGCAAATCAATCGTTAAGAGTCCGCATAACCTCTTTATCAGACCCCCATTTCTCAAAAAATCCCCAGAAGTATCACAATCATTTTCCCTCTTTCAACTTATCAGGAATCAACAAGCACAACGCTTCCTGAAGCTGATGCTTTCTCATCCTAAAGAACGATAAATTAGACCCATAGGGAACATCTGATATCATACGAATATAAACTCGCCCACGTGGCATTGACGAAGATCAAACCATCACCCAAGAAAGAGAACACGTGGAGTCACCACAACAAAGTTGTCTAATACGACCCTGTCTGAAAAGCCTTGGCTCGAGAAGTCTCCAATGATCTTGTCAAGAATCCACCCGTTACAGCAATCATGCATGATCCCGTAAATCGCGGACCTAGTGGGCTTAAGGGATATAAAGCCCCAATATACAGGCTTACATTCACCTACCAACAAGTGACAAGTAGCACTTCTCGCTTCAAAGCTTATAACTATCCTCTACAGCTCAGCTCGATCACACGTAGCACTACTTCATTCATTACTTAAACTTACATCATAGCTTTGATTTACTTTAGTGTTCATCCGCAAGTTTTCCTTCAAAACTGATTTAAGAATCGGAATGGATAAACCAAATTTCGGCCACCTTTTAACTTTGTTTCTGTACAGTTGCACGTATAAAATTGGTCTTGGTCTTACAAAATTCAAAGACATCATTAAGGGTCCATGTTCAGCCCTACTAAGTATTCTTTTATCTCATGAACTGTCAATAGGTTCCTATGCAGTATTTAAAAATGATGAGCATCACAACAACTTCACAGTTCAAATCATACCCCACATCTATTCAATATAAGCGTATCTAAAACGAAACTTATAAAAACGTTTCATAGCTTATTTTTTATCTCAACAATTCAGTAATAGAAGATGAACACAAAAGAAGAAGAAGAATTTATATACAAATGCAGAAAGTAAATGTCAGAGAAAGATGAATTACAACAAATTAATTAATTCCTCATATATATCTATAAACAAGTCTCTAATTATCAACTCCTACAAATTAATCTACCATTAATCTGAACAAATTAATCAAATAATGTACAAAATCAATGAAATTAATATTAACAACAATAATGATGATCGATCACTACCAGGAAGACCCCATGATGAAGATCAAACGGTCAGGAAAGAGCAATACCTAAGATTTCCATGGCAGATTTAGCCATTACAGAAGAAAACTCATTGAAACTAATAACACCATCGCCATCTGTATCTGCTTCCTTAATCATTTCTCTAAGTTCTTTATACGTTAACGGCTGCCCCATTTTCGCCATCGCTCCGGCCAGCTCCGCCGCGCTAATGTAGCCATTTCCGTCGCGATCGAACAACTGGAAAACATCTAAAAGATGCGCTTGATTTACAATAGTTTCTTCGTTGAAATCAGGCATTATCGCATTCACTAATTCCTCAAATTCAATAAATCCATTCCCATTCGAATCCATGTTCGCTAATAGGGCGTGAATCTGGTCGCCGGACGGCTTCAGTCCTAACGATCTTAACAATGCTGCTAGCTCTAGGACGGTGAGGCTGCCGTCCTTATCCATGTCGAACCGATTGAATATGTCTCGTAATTGATTGAATTGTTCGACACGAATCGCTGCCGCCATTGTTAATTAATCAGGAACAGAAAAGTAATTATGTTTTATGATTATGATAGAGACGATGATGATGGTGGTGATGACATGATTGATAATGTGGTGGTAGGAGGAGGAGGACGGCGGCGGTGGTGGCAGAGAAAAGTGAGGAGGAGATTTATGGAAGGGGAAAATCAAAAGCTGTTAAGGTTTGTTAAGAGGGATGATATGAAGTTTAATTTTTTATTATTATTATTATTTGATATAAAACCGCGTTTGTAGAATAATGTTTCTCACAATTTTTTTAGATAGAATGGTGTCGGTTCATGCATACTTAATATTTGCTGTTAGCTTTTTTAAGTTTTATAAATAATGGAGTGCGGAGGTTTTTTCTTTTGTTCTCTTTGAAAGCTGTGTCCAGTTCAGAGATAGCATTTTGCCATATTTAGCACAGCAGGAAAAGACAAAAAAAATAGTCAGTATTCATTAGTGCTGTGCTGGATTATATATATTCGAAATAATTTCCAATTTTTGATCATACTAGTATTATTGTTTTCTTGAAACACATAATTATTATTTCTAAGAATTCAACCCCTAAATCTCTAAATTTTAATTTTCACATGTAAACATCTTTCTAACTAATTCGTTAGCTAAAGTGTTATGAATCATTTAATATGTGTGATGAAAATTATATATTATGGGCTTAATTGATAAAAGTTATTAAGATTGGGTGCTTCTTTTGCCTATAATGATGATAATAAATCATGAATTGGAGAGTTATATGTTAGCTAGTTTAAGATGTTTATATATGATGTCAGTTAGTATATTTATTTATTGTGAAACTATAAGTGTTGTTTTAATATTAACTTTAGACGACTGGAAGTTAGTTATGCACCATGTTTAACTCCACTAACGATCCAAGCCCTAATATGCGGCTTTTATTCTCCTGCGGCGACCGATTGGTTGACGGCTAGGTTATTCGGCCTTGTGGTGCATTTTTTCCGACGATTTTCTTCCTGTTTTGCTATCTTTTTCTCTATTCCCTCTTCGTGTTGCTGGTAGCGGCCCACTCCCATAGCTAATATAATCCACAATATGGTAGAAGGATTGGAAAAGCAATGGAGGAAGATGAAACTTACAGACGAAGAGGATGCAGCTGTGATCCTTGACCTGGGGGAGTTTAGCGTTGGTACAGATTTGTCAAGGAAACTTGTTGGCCGCCTTCTGTCACCGAAATCGTTGAACATAAGAGCAATGTCGAATGCCTTCAATTCTATCTGGAAGACGTACCGGGGATTCAAAGTGAACGAATGTGGCGAGGGACGGTTCGTTATTGAATTCTAATCGATAAAGGATAAAGACAGGGTCTTGAGAGATTCCCCCTGGCATTATGACAGACACCTGGTAATCCTAAACAATATGGAGGGAATAACACAATTATCCCAGCTTAACCTTAATCTGTGTGACTTTTGGATCCGCTTAGGTGATATTCCGATGAACTGCCGAAGCATCCAGGCTATAGACAAAATAGCAACCAGGGTTGGTCAGGTCGTCCAGATCGATGAGGACAGTGTGGAGAATTGGGCTACCTATGTCAGAGTTCGGATTCGGATTAATATCATGAAAAGGCTGATTCGTGGGGTTATAGTCCTTGACAATTTGGAGGAGGAGCAATGGATACCTGTTCGGTATGAGAAGCTACCAAATTTCTGCTACCTTTGCGGCATAATAGGACACGTCTATGACGATTGCGAGTCTGGGTTGGCACGGGAAGTTAACGATGAATGGCCCTATGACCCCAAGCTACGAGCATCCCCATACAAACTTCGCAGTGTAAGTTATGGTTTCAGCTCTAAACAGCCCCAGGATGATTAGAAGCAGGAGAAGTCTACTCCATCTGGGGGGGCGAGGAAGGGCCGAGGAGACGGCTGGCCTTCATGGGAAGTCGAACGGCAGTAACTGGGGACACAAACAATGTTGATGATGATATGGATAGCCAAACGATACAGAAAACGGCCGCTGCTACTGATGAGGACTGTGTTATGGAAACACAGGATATCCCAAGGTCAGCAGGACAAGAGACAGTACAGGTTACGGGAGGGGAGAATGTTTCTACCCGGGGAACCATTGAAGCCAGACGTGGGGGACTAGGCAGGAAACTTAAACTGAAAAACTTGGCCAGAAAGCAGAACACTCCCGGCAATACATCAGAACTAATGGTCTTTGATCAATAGGGGGTCAACAACCGGGTAAAAAAAGGAGCAGGGACGGGGAAGAAACAGATGCGATGAGGGGCAAATTTTCCACGTCAGCTCAGAAAAGTCTTTACTACAGTGATCAGAGGGTGGAGGCATTGGAAGGGCCCCACCCTATATTATGAAGCTACTGAGCTGGAACGTCCAAGGTTTGGGTAATACTTGGACGTTCCGTACCCTCAGACGGATTATGAGGGACTATTATCCAGACTTGTTTTTCTTGATGGAAACTAGAATGAAGAAAAACGACTGTGCCGGCCTGTATCGAACCTATCCAGATTACAATCTCTTTGTGGTGGATGCGCTTGGTATGAGCGGTGGCCTTATTTTTGGTTGGAAGAAGTTTTTGGATGTTTCCATTTCACACTTTTCTTTGCATTGTATTTATTTCAATTGTAGTTTAAATAACAACCCGATGTGGAGGGGTTTGGGAATATATGGTTGGCCGGAACAACAAAATAAGAAGTACATATGGGAATTGATGAAACATTTACATGATATGGATGTACTACCACTATTATGCTTCGGGGATTTTAACGAGATACTGTGGCAGTCTGAAAAAAAGGGGGGTCGGCATCGGGATGACAGGGGGATGAGAGCATTTCATGATTGTTTGGAGATGTGCAATCTAGAGGAAATTGACACAGTTGGGGATAAGTTTACTTGGTGTAATAAACGCTCGGGATCAGCGAGAATCTGTGAGCGTGATAGGGGTCAAAAACCCCTATCTTTGGGTACGGTTTTAGGACGGGTTTTAGCGTTATTTTGTTAATAAGCGAGCAATTCTCGCATTTAAATGCTTTTATGTGAGTTAGTTAGAAATTGGAAACGTTTTATTTACTTTTCGTTCTTTAGGCTCGTTTTATGATCAATTTAGGCAAATACGGCCAAAATGGCATGCATATTATAATTCCGTTATCTTTTGAAGCTAATTGATCCGTCAAAAGTCGCACCAAACGAAGCGTTTGCTCAAATAAGCGATTGGCGGGTCAATTTAGCCATTGGACTAATGTTGTTTGGAGTTTATGTGCGTGTGCAGGTTAAAACATGATCAATTTCAGGCAAAAATCGTGTCTCGGGGACCCCCGGCAGTCGCTCGGCGAATTGAGCATCGACGCGCAGCCCGGGCGCTGCTCGGCGAGTAGCCCAGGCACTACCCAGGCACCGCCCAGTCACTGCCCAGGCACCGCCCAGGCACCGCCCAGGCACTGTGCCTGCTCGGCGAGCAGGAGCCTGCTCGGCGAGCAGGCCGCCAGAGGCCTGCTCGGCGAGCAGGGGGCTGCTCGTCGCGAGTAGCCCTGCTCGCCGAGCAGCTCGCCCTGCTCGACGAGCAGACCTGCGGGAATTGGTCAAAAAGACCAATTTCGCCCCCACGATGCCACGATGGACCCCACGACTTCCTACATCAATAAGGACACGAATTAGGTCAAGAAAAGGGCCCGAGCCGCGTCTATAAATAGAGTTTTTTCCAATGTAAATTAGATATCTTTCATTTTTGTAAATTATTTTAGCTTTCCCCTTGTAATTCCTCTCCATCTTCTCCATATCTTCTTCAACCTCCATTGAAGCTCCTTCAAAGCTTTTCCTTGAGGAATCATCAAGGTCCGTCCTTAAGATTAAGTCGCCGGCTGCAGAGTAAACAGGTTCCCTGAAAGGGATTTTTGTATCTCCTTTTATCTTTCCTTGTTTGTACTCTTTGATACAGTTGCCGAACTTGACTTATTGTATCTTGTGACAATTATCTTCGCCTTTAATAATAATTTAGCTCTTGTTTTGTTCTATGATTATTTGTCTAATCTCTGTCTTACGCTTTATTCAATTGGTTTAACTCATTCAAAAGCCCCAAAATCTAGTAGGCACATATTGCGAGCTGAATCTGACCTAGTCAGAGCCTAGGAGATTGACGACCTCTTAGTTGATTAAGCGCCAATTTACTGAGCCTTAGACCTAGTTTCGGCCTTAGGGAATCACGCGCTAGGAACCTCAGGAGGGTAAGTAGGGTTAATTGCCTTGAATACAAGTGACTCAGATTAGGTTTTTATTCAATAGACTTGATAATCTATCTTTATTATTATCGTTCATACCATGTTCCTTCGAATAGTTTCATTAATGAAAGATCAATTAGGGGTAGAGTAACTTAGTTAGGCGTAGAATAACTTAGCTAGAATTAGATAACTTAGCTAGGATTAGCATAATTCAATCTAGGAGTAGATTAATTAAAACAAACAAACTCAAAACCCCCTAAGCCTAGATAACATCCGAGATCGAGTAGCTTGGTACTTGCAGAAATAAATCCTGTGGACGATAACCTGGACTTAAACCAGAAATTTATTACTTGATAACGACGGGGTACACTTATCCCTTAGTGAGTTCCCATCTCTAACCTAGGTGGGGACGCATCAAGTTTTTGGCGCCGTTGCCGGGGATAGTAGATTAATTCTATAAATACCCGACAACCGCCAATAATCAAGTTTTTGGCGCCGTTGCCGGGGATAGTAGATTAATTCTATAAATACCCGACAACCGCCAATAATCAGGTTTTTAGCGCCGTTGCCGGGGATTTATTTCTTCTGCAATTTCGAACCAAATGTCGATTTGTTAGTTTAGGCATTCATTGTGAATATCCTTTGTTTATAATCGTTTATACTTGTTTATATATAATCCTTTATACTTTTCTTTTTGTGAATATTTGTTTTTAATTTTTATTGTTATTTCTAATGATTCTTCTTTTTTGAGAAAATGGCTAGAAACAATGGAAATAAGGAGTCTATTACGCATTTGCTTAACTTTCTATCTACTCACGAAGATCAAACTGACGATTTGTATGCCTCAATTAAAAATTTATGCATACAAAAAGGGATCCTAGTTGATTCAACCGCGGACGAATCAATTAAAGAACCCAATTTGGTAGGTCAGGTTGATAAGGTAATATCTTTTCCTATTAACAATGAAGAACTGATCCCTAATTATGAGAAACCAAAAGTTTCAATATTAATTGAGGAATCAGTTGAAATTGAGCCTCTAGAGAAGAATCCAAAAATAGAAGAGTTCGGTTTTGCTCCAAGTCCAGAAATTTTCATTCTCTTTGATTTACCAAGGGAATAAAAAAGGGAGCAAACTAAATTTTTTCATAACTTGTTTAAATTTTATCCTTTGTTTTTATTAAAATTCTTTGAAACTGATAATCTGTTTTGCAGGTACGGATTATTTATTCAGAAATTTGAATTCCTAATGCGAATGTCAGCATACACCTAGGCGGGAATTCTATGTCGAGCTCACCGACTATAACGGAGCGCTTCTTGGGAGGCAACCCAAGTTTTAATAAAACTTTTCAGGTTTATTTTATTTAGATTATACATTGATCTTTTAGTTTAGTCTTTTTAGTTTTCTTTTACGTTTTTTTTAGTGTTCGTTTAAAAAAAATAAAAAAAAAATAAAATAAAGAAAAAAATATAAATAAATATTTTTTTTAGTTGTTTAGTTTTCTTTTATTTTATTTTTTTTTTATTTTTTTTTATTTTTAAGTTGTCAGGTTTAAAATAAAATTAAAATATATATATATATTTTTTGGCCCCAGGAGGCCCAGCTCGCCGAGCTGGGCACTCCAGCTCGGGCGAGCTGGGCAGTGCCGCCCAGCGCGCTGGGCGCTGGCGCCCAGCCCGCCGCTGGGCACTGCCGCGCAGCCCGCCGCTGGCCGCGATAAGCAAATTGTTCGGGATTTTTTTTAAATCCCGAACGGAGCTGAAAAATAATAATAATAAATAAAAAAAAATAAAAAAAAAAATAAAAAAAAAATGGCACCGCAAATCATCAAACTTTTGGCGATTGCGATAAAATCCGTAAGTTTTCTTCTCCACCCTAACTTTTTGCACTTGTACTTTATGGTTTGTGATGTAATGTTGGAACTTATTGCATATTTTTAGTGTGAGGAGGAGGGGTAGGCAAACTTACAAAAATTGTATAATTTTTAAATTTTTGTTGCGTCGTGTCTAGTTTAGTTTAGCGTTTTTGGATTTTGTTTATGTTTTGCATGTTTAGGACCTAAAACCGTGAACCTCCTTCGAATCTAAACTTCGTTATTTGTCTTTGAGGGCTGAGAACCGAATCTAAAATTGCATGACAACTAGTTTAGGCGTAGGACACAACTCTTGTATCTGTAAAAGCATGAGCTACAGTTTGCATTTAGACCCTACTTTTGAAGAAATGCCAAAATCATTACTTAGGTAGATAACTTAAGAATTGAAGGCATGTGACATTAAACTTGAGTTTGGGGAAAACTAGTGAACACAAAATTGAAACCCAAAGAATTGTGAGTTGAATTTGAGCCTAAGAGCGAACATCAAAAAGCTCTTTTTCTTGACATTTTTGTGTGAATGCTTTGACTTGTGGAAGATTACAGATTTTGCACCTAATACTGTGTTGAACCTACATGCAATGGTTTGAGATGATAAACGATGAATCAGCCTCATTAGAATTAACCCTTTTCTTTACCTTATTTTTTTTCTTTTTCATCCACTCTAGGAAGCCCCTTTGAGCCTACATTTTTGTAGTTTATAGATTTTTCTTTCGTTCTAACCTGTTTTTGCAAACCACAACTTGGTTTGCTACTTAACCCTAAGTTTTTGCAAAGCTCACATCGAGCCTTTGTTTTCCTCTAGCGCTTTGTCTTTGTTTACGGCATCATAGTAGCAAGCCAAAAGGCTAAGAAGTGAATGAGCATCACTATCCCAAAAAGAAAAAAAAAGAAAAACAGAAAAAAAGAAAGAAAAAGAAAAGAGACGAACAAAAGGGAAGAACTTCATTCCCCAGTTCTTAAAAATAAAAAACGTCTCAAGAAAACATCCCAAAAAGAAAATAATAAGGGATGAATAAAAAGCTCAGTCACTTCATATTTGCTAAAGCCATTTAAACTTAGTTTTTGTAGCGCTAGAACTATTAACCCTTGTTGTACCTTGGTAACACGGGAGAAATTTCCAATCAGATCACGTCCCTGTGAGGCGCCGTTGGGATCGGCCGGGGACACTCCGATGCCAAAGTCAGTAATGAATATGGTGAATAAACTGAATGGACAAAGAAAAGTAAGTAAGAGTGAATGTACCTTGATAGCCTAGACGTAGGCTATTTATAGTAGGTAGATTTGTAACTTCTAGGTAACTAGAGAGTCTCCATTAATGCTCATTTAATGGCGATTACAAGTTACTCTTAACCTGGCGGGTCAAGACTATTAATGATTCATTTAATGATCATTATGGCTGAGTTGTCAGTTAGCCGTTACTTAAGTAAATGGAGAGATTCGCCTTGGAGATCCGCCAGCGGATCTCTTAGAGCTAACCCAGGGGGATCCGCCGGGCGGCTTCCTATGCCACGTGGCATACTTGAGGCGATTATCTCCTTTGGTCCTTGCGATAATATCCCGATGTTATCAAAAGCCCCCTCAAAAGGCTTATAAAGTCCTTCAGGGCTTTTGGACTTCTGCGCGCCGTTCCATGCTTCCGTGAGCCATTTGTTCGATGTTCTTTTATGGCCGACATGTATAGTGACATCATAGTTGTGACAGATGATTTGATTTCCTCTGTTCGTTAGATTTTGTCTCTAAGGTGGTATCTTTACTTGTGGCGAATCTATGAATGTGGAGGGGGACCCTCAAGTAGTGAGGGCGAAGAGGAAAGGGGATAACCCTATTTTTCCTGTTTTTACTTAAAGATTGGAGTAGGTGGCCAGCCATACTCCATTATATGAACCTTTGTGAAGGTTTGAAGCTGTTCTATTCCTCCTTAGAGGAAGTAAAGCTGCCCAGGGGTTCGTTTTGCCGCCTATCTTTGAGGTGAAACGATCCGCCCGCAGGACTTATAAATCCTTCTCTGGGAAGGATATGAGAGTGTAGAGACCTTGCATCCAAGGATCGTTTTAACTCTATCAGTGACCATGATCCGCCTAGTGGCAGATCTATTGTGAATGTAG
The DNA here is from genome assembly GCF_963576675.1 of Euphorbia lathyris. NCBI lineage: Eukaryota > Viridiplantae > Streptophyta > Magnoliopsida > Malpighiales > Euphorbiaceae > Euphorbia > Euphorbia lathyris. Next base: position 40,526,498 of record NC_088911.1, read on the forward strand.
AGGGCTCGGGATGTTCTCCTTGTAACATACCGAAATTGCAACAGTAAAGGATATAAAGTTGATCAACCATGTCTATTAATGGAAAAGTCACCTTATTACAGCGAATAGGTCTTTTACAAAGGAGCTTCATTTGATAACCGTTTAACAAGAAAACCCACATGGGTAAAAAAAGCTTGCTAAAGGAAAAAAGAGTACTCAAGACCGTGAGCGTGCTTTATTTTCTGACAAAGTATTTGCGGAGGTTTTGGAGATTCCACGTGCGTGGTAGCGTATTGCCCTCCATATCTTGTATTTTGAATGTGGCTGGTCCAACCTTCTCCACTATCTGGTATGGACCTACCCAATTGATCCCTAACTTGCCTTTGCCTTCTCGAGATTGGATTTTATCAGCTTTACGAAGCACCAGATCCCCCATCTTCAAATCCACAAGCTTGACATTTTTGTCATGATAAGAGGCAATCCGCTGCTTATACGCTGCCATACGCACATAGGATTGGTTTCTACGGTCTTCAACCCGATCTAGGCGGTCCCTTAATCGTTTATCATTGTCCTCTTTGCAGTAAAAGGCCACTCGATCACTGGGGACTTGTATTTCAACTGGGATTACGGCCTCCACTCCATGAGAAAGGGCGAATGGCGTTTCTCCTGTAGCAGTTCTAGGAGTTGTACGATAAGCCCACAAAACACTCGTAAGCTGATCCGCCCATTTTTTGTCGTGTTCTCCTAGCCTCTTTTTTATCCCTTTTACAATCGTTCGGTTGGTTACCTCAGTCATTCCGTTGGACTGAGGATAATAAACGAAAGCGAATCTGTTCAGGATGCCCAATCCCTCACAAAAAGCCTTGAATTTGCCACAGTTAAATTGTGTCCCGTTGTCGGTGATAATAGTATGTGGAATGCCGTATCTTCCCACGATGTTGTCCCTAACAAACTCCACTATCCGTTCCGCTGTAATGGAGGAGACAGCCTCGGCTTCCACCCATTTGGTGAAATGGTCCACCGCCACTATTACATACCTCTTTTGCCGGCGAGTTGGAGGAAATGGGCCAACAATGTCTATTCCCCAGAGGGCGAACGGACGACCCTCAATAATTGGTCTTTGGATGTGCTTGGTGGTGGGTGACTCATTTGCATGAATCTGGCAACTGTGACAAGATTCTACCAAACTTTGGGCGTCTAACTCGGCCGTGGGCCAGTAGAAACCTGCTAACCTGGATTTTTTCAAAATCGTGGCGGATGCCTCGTGTGATCCACAATATCCCTCATGTAGCTCCTTAAGGATTTGCTGTCCTTCCTCAGGTAGAATGCACTTCAGCCAAGGATGGCTAAAGGATTTTCTATAAAGACCATCGTTGATCAAGGAGAAATAAGCTGCCCTTCTGATTATCCTTCGCGACTCTTCTTTATCTTCAGGTAATGTTCCATTTAGCAAGTATTGGCGGATAACCGTCCTCCAATCATCTTCCACTGTTGTGAGTAGGGTTACCTCCGCAGATACAAATGCCGGGGCCATTTTTACCTCGAAGGGACAGTCCGGATCCGCCCAGTTTGCCTCACAAGAAGCCATTTTGGCCAATTGATCCGCCTCTGTGTTGGATTCTCTTGGTATGTGAACCAATTCCCATCTGGCTTCTTTAGCTTCAAGGTTATCTAACAATTTCTTGACTTATGCTACATATTTGGCCAGGATCTCGTCTTTTACCTCGTAATTCTTGATGACTTGGTTGACCATTAGTTTCGAATCGCTGTAGATCACGATCCGCTCCGGGGTGATCTCTTGAAGTATACGTAGACCCAATATCAGGGCCTCGTACTCAGCAGCATTATTAGTGGCATGGAAATTTAATTTTGCTGCGTACCGTAATTTTATGTAATGGGGACCCTTGATCACAACTCCCACCCCTGCTCCCTCCGCCGATGAAGCCCCGTCGGTATACATCGACCATTCTTCTAACGGAGGTTTGGGATGAGATATCCCCTCATCAGTGAATTCATTCACGAAGTCCGCCAGGACTTGACTTTTCAATGATGACCTGCTTTCATATCTTACATCAAATTCGCCCAGGCGGATCGCCCATTCCATCAACCTTCCCGAAGTGTCCGGTTTCTGCAATACTTTTCTCATTGGTATATTGGTACGAACTATTACTATATGCGCCTAAAAATATGGCCTAAGGCGTATTGCCGTGGTTACAACAGCCAGTGCCATTTTATCTAGTCTTGAATATCGGGTTTCAGCATCTTTCAAAACCTTGCTCACGTAATAAATTGGGAACAGTTGGCCATCCTCCTCCCGTATCATGACCGTGCATACGGCTTTATCCGTGACCGATACATACATGTATAAATCTTCTCCCTTCAAAGGTCGACTCATCATAGATGGTTCTGTGAGGAACCGCTTGATTCCTTCAAAGGCATTCTGACAATCTTCATTCCGCTCGAATGCTTTTTGCTGTTTGATAACTTCGAAAAAAGGCTGACATCTACGGGCTGAGCAAGAAATAAACCTGCCCAAGGCTATGATACGCCCGTTAAGGCGTTGTACCTCCTTGATGTTCCGGGGCGCTTGCATCTCAAGAACTGCTTTGACTTTGTCAGGGTTTGGGCTAACTCCTTTTTCACTGATCATGAATCCTAAAAAATTTCCATATGTAGCTCCAAAAGTGCATTTCTCGGGATTTAACTTGATGTTGTGGTGTCGCAGTACGCCCAGTACTTCCTTTATATCTTCTGCATGTCTTTCTGCCGTCGTGCTTTTAATGATCATGTCATCTACGTAGACGGAATAATTACCACTTTTATTGTCCGCGAATTCTTGTTCATCATCCTCTGATAGGTAGCTCCCGCATTCTTGAGCCCGAAGGGCATAACCTTGAAACAGTAAGTGGCCTGATGTGTTACGAACGAGGTTTTGATTCTATCTGAGGGCTCCATAGGGATTTGATGATAACTAGACTTTACATCAGTAAAGGAATACATTGCGTGACCAGCAGTTCCATCTACAAGCATGTCTATGCACGGTAGAGGATAATTATCTTTGGGACAAGCTTTATTAAGATCTGTGAAATCGATGCACATATGATAAGACCCGCCAGCTTTCTTGACTAGTACGACATTCGCCAACCACAGGGTATAAAGCACCTCCTCGATGGCATCCGCCTTTTGGAGCTTGGCAATTTCATCCTCAATCACTTTTTGCCTTTCCGGACCATGGTTTCTCCTCTTCTGAGCCACAGGAACCGCGCTTTTGTCAATGTTGAGTTTATGGGTGATCACGTCTGGACTAATCCTGGGGAGCACTTCATCCTTCCATGCGAAAACATCTTCAGTTTCGCCAAGTACTTTGGTGATTGCGTCTCTGATCTCTCCTTGTAGACTTTTAGCTATCCGTACCTGCTTCCCATCCGCCACAGAGTACATTTCGGTTTCCCCCAAAGCCATTATGACGCGTTCCTCCTCATCCTCCTCCTTAGATTGAGGGCGAATCATTAAGGATGCAGAATATGTCTCTTGGGCCACCCTGTGACAACCTTTGACCATCATGCATCCCTTGGCCGTGGGAATGTAGAGTGTTAAATGGCGAATGGAGATAAGAGCTGCAACTTTGGAGATAAAAGGTCGTCCAAGGATAATATTGTAAGCTAATTGTCCATCTAAGATCGAAAAATCCAAATCTTCTCTCCAAACTTGATCATCCCCAGTAAGCTCGCAATCCAAGGTAACCTGACCTTTCGTCTGAATGGTATGACCAGTTACTCCCAAAATATCAACCACAGTTGATTCTACCCGGATAGGATCAATTTTGAGTTTGGCGAATGCTCCTCGCGTAATGATGTTACATGAACTTCCCGTATCAACCATTACTCGCCTTATTTCCCAACCTTCAACCCTCATGGTGACAACCAGTGCGTCCGCATGGGGTGCAATCTTCTGACCTGTATCTGAAAAAGGGCGATTTAATGACATTCTCTCAAGGGTGGTCATCCTTGCTTTCTTTGCCATTGGCTGATAACCAAGTCCGCCAGCTATGACGTTAATTATGTTTTTTCTCTTCCTTTTCGCCGAGTCCTCCTTGAGTCTAGCATCTCCTCTTCCTTCTATTTGGGTAATTGATCCAATTTGCCTTGTCCACCAAGTCGTTTGGTTTTTCGAGCCAACTCCCAGCGAGCATCCGCGTAGCCATTTTCCTTGTGATATTTATAACAATTCTCAGGAGTGGTCGTATCTGTGCGACCAGCACTTGGCGGTGTAATTATCAGTGATTTAATCTCAGAGGAGGAATTTCGTCTTTCCTCCGTCATGATGTTTCAGTGTGAACAAAAAATCCTTTATTTGACCAAGGATTCCACCTTCACCGCACCAATTGGTAACACGGGAGAAATTTCCAATCAGATCACGTCCCTGTGAGGCGCCGTTGGGATCGGCCGGGGACACTCCGATGCCAAAGTCAGTAATGAATATGGTGAATAAACTGAATGGACAAAGAAAAGTAAGTAAGAGTGAATGTACCTTGATAGCCTAGATGTAGGCTATTTATAGTAGGTAGATTTGTAACTTCTAGGTAACTAGAGAGTCTCCATTAATGCTCATTTAATGGCGGTTACAAGTTACTCTTAACCTGGCGGGTCAAGACTATTAATGATTCATTTAATGATCATTATGGCTGAGTTGTCAGTTAGCCGTTACTTAAGTAAATGGAGAGATTCGCCTTGGAGATCCGCCAGCGGATCTCTTAGAGCTAACCCAGGGGGATCCGCCGGGCGGCTTCTTATGCCACGTGGCATACTTGAGGCGATTATCTCCTTTGGTCCTTGCGATAATATCCCGATGTTATCATACCTTTAACCCTCTAACCACATTACAACCCCGATTAGAGGCTGTTTTTGATATCATCGGAATCATATAGCATAGTAGAGGAACGCGGATGAACGTGCAAAATCAACGTAATCCTAAGCAAGAACATAAGCCGAGAGTAAACACTTTAGCCACCAAAATTGTGTGAAATGAGTGAACTACCTATGGTGAGGTGTTTTACTCAGCGATCCCCTCAAGCTCGTTTAATTGAACATGTGTCCTTTTGCTTAAAACTATGACCTATGATAATTGAAATGCGGCTTTTTGATATCGTGTCTCTACTTTGTATTTCCGAATGCATGTAATTATAGATGCTCGAAATTGTGTCAAGCACCTAGTCAAACCGGGAGGTTTTCTAGCTTGCTTGTGATTGCGGGTTTAGTTTTTTTAGTTTACTTGGGGATAAGTAAAGTTTTAAGTGCGAGGAGGCTTTATAGGGGTCAAAAACCCCTATCTTTGGGTACGGTTTTAGGACGGGTTTTAGCGTTATTTTGTTAATAAGCGAGCAATTCTCGCATTTAAATGCTTTTGTGTGAGTTAGTTAGAAATTGGAAACGTTTTATTTACTTTTCGTTGTTTAGGCTCGTTTTATGATCAATTTAGGCAAATACGGCCAAAATGGCATGCATATTATAATTCTGTTATCTTTTGAGGCTAATTGATCCGTCAAAAGTCGCACCAAACGAAGCGTTTGCTCAAATAAGCGATTGGCGGGCCAATTTAGCCATTGGACTAATGTTGTTTAGAGTTTATGTGCGTGTGCAGGCTAAAACATGATCAGTTTTAGGCAAAAATCGTGTCTCGGGGACCCCCGGCAGTCGCTCGGCGAATTGAGCATCGGCGCGCAGCCCGGGCGCTGCTCGGCGAGCAGCCCAGGCACTGCCCAGGCACCGCCCAGGCACTGCCCAGGCACCGCCCAGGCACTATGCCTGCTCGCCGAGCAGGCCACCAGAGGCCTGCTCGCCGAGCAGGCCGCCAGGCGCCTGCTCGGTGAGCAGGGGGCTGCTCATCGCGAGTAGCCCTGCTCACCGAGCAGCTCGCCTTGCTCGACGAGCAGACCTGCGGGAATTGGTCAAAAAGACCAATTTCGCCCCCACGATGCCACGATGGACCCCACGACTTCCTACATCAATAAGGACACGAATTAGGTCAAGAAAAGGGCCCGAGCCGCGTCTATAAATAGAGTTTTTTCCAATGTAAATTAGATATCTTTCGTTTTTGTAAATTATTTTAGCTTTCCCCTTGTAATTCCTCTCCATCTTCTCCATATCTTCTTCAACCTCCATTGAAGCTCCTTCAAAGCTTTTCCTCGAGGAATCATCAAGGTCCGTCCTTAAGATTAAGTCGCCGGCTGCAGAGTAAACAGGTTCCCTGAAAGGGATTTTTCTATCTCCTTTTATCTTTCCTTGTTTGTACTCTTTGATACAGTTGCCGAACTTGACTTATTGTATCTTGTGACAATTATCTTCGCCTTTAATAATAATTTAGCTCTTGTTTTGTTCTATGATTATTTGTCTAATCTCTGTCTTACGCTTTATTCAATTGGTTTAACTCATTCAAAAGCCCCAAAATCTAGTAGGCACATAGTGCGAGCTGAATCTGACCTAGTCAGAGCCTAGGAGATTGACGACCTCTTAGTTGATTAAGCGCCAATTTACTGAGCCTTAGACCTAGTTTCGGCCTTAGGGAATCACGCGCTAGGAACCTCAGGAGGGTAAGTAGGGTTAATCGCCTTGAATACAAGTGACTCAGATTAGGTTTTTATTCAATAGACTTGATAATCTATCTTTATTATTATCGTTCATACCATGTTCCTTCGAATAGTTTCATTAATGAAAGATCAATTAGGGGTAGAGTAACTTAGTTAGGCGTAGAATAACTTAGCTAGAATTAGATAACTTAGCTAGGATTAGCATAATTCAACCTAGGAGTAGATTAATTAAAACAAACAAACTCAAAACCCCCTAAGCCTAGATAACATCCGAGATCGAGTAGCTCGGTACTTGCAGAAATAAATCCTATGGACGATAACCTGGACTTAAAACAGAAATTTATTACTTGATAACGATGGGGTACACTTATCCCTTAGTGAGTTCCCATCTCTAACCTAGGTGGGGACGCATCAGAGCGCCTCGATCGAGTTGCGGCTACGACTGAATGGCTAAATTTATTTCCCACGATCCGGGTTAGCACCCTTGCAAGACTTACATCAGATCATAGTTCGCTTCTCGTTGATTGCTCGCCCAGTAGTGGCCGGCATAATCAACAACGAATCTTCCGGTTCGAGTCTCTGTGGCTACGCAGCGACGAGTGCAAACCCCTTATCGAGCAGTGTTGGGTCAGTTCGGCCCCTGGGACTACGACCCTAAGCAAAATTGAAGCTGTCGCACGCAGACTCACGGTATGGAGCAAAAGATCTTTTAACAATTTGCGGGGGCAGATTCAACGCCTATCGCGAGAACTCGAGAGGATTCAAAGATCCGCCTCAGGCTCGAGCATCGAGCGTGAAAGAGAAATAGCAGCAGAAATTGCAGAATTAGAAAACTGTGAGGAACTGAAGTGGAGGCAGCGGGCAAAGTCTGACTGGTTAATCGGTGGAGATCGAAACACAGGCTATTTCCATGCTAAGTGCACGGCCAGAAGGAAAACGAATCAGATCCAACGGTTACGGGATTCAGAAGGAAATTAGCAAGAGGGTCCCCTAGCCATTGGTACCATAATTATAGAATACTTCACCGAGCTCTTCAAATCTGAGAACCCGCAGATCAATTCCTCCTTTATAGAAGTCGTGGACTCATTCTTGTCTCCCCAACAGCTGTTGGGACTATCAGCCCCGTTCAGAAGCGAAGAGGTCGATCGGGCTATTCACCAAATGCACCCAAACAAGGCCCCAGGGCCTGACGGTATGTCTCCTCTATTCTATCAGTCTTGCTGGTCTTTTATTGGTCCTGATGTCACCCGCTTTGTGCTTAACTATTTGAATTCTTGCTCCTTCCCCAATGGTCTAAATCACACTCTTATTACACTAATCCCCAAAGTTAAAAATCCCAGTGTCATGAAAGAACTACGTCCTATAGCATTATGTAACGTAATCTATAAGATTATATCGAAAGTCCTGTCGAACAGACTGAAAGTAGAGTTACCCAGCCTGATTCATGACACACAATCAGCTTTTATCCCTGGAAGGCTTATTACTGACAATGCTATACTCGCTTTCGAAGCGTTTCATAGTATGAAAACTAGAATTAAAGGGAACCGAGACAATTTTGCTTTAAAATTGGACATGAGTAAGGCGTATGATAGAATTGAATGGTCTTTTTTAGAAAAATCCATGTTGCGTATGCAGTTTCCAACCCCCTTTGTGAATCTTATTATGTTATGTGTCTCATCTGCATCAATGTCTTTTATGATCAACGGACATCCTGAGGGTTGGCTTAAACCGACCAGGGGGTTGAGACAGGGTGACCCCATATCCCCATACCTGTTTTTAATATGTGCAGAAGTCTTATCAGCCAATATCAGACATGCCGAGTCTTCCGGAAAACTGCATGGCCTGAAAGTGGCAAGGCAGAGCCCGGGCATATCACACTTATTTTTTGCTGACGACTCCCTTATATTTGGCCGGGCCACTATGACAGAAGTCACTTATCTACGCACCATTCTTCATGATTATGAAAGTAATTCTGGGCAAGTCATTAACTTTGACAAGTCCGAGATTTTTTTCAGTGCTGGGGTGCCAGATACCAGAAAGAGCCTAATCTCTACCTTCTTAAATGTCAGTATTACAGGTGCTCTACCTAGATACTTGGGGCTCCCTACAATCATTGGGACAAATAAAAAAGCTGTGTTTTCTGCTATTAAAGAACGAGTACATCGGAAGCTTCTAGGGTGGAAAGAAAGACATCTCTCAGCAGGTGGCAAAGAGGTATTAATAAAGGCTGTTATTCAATCTATCCCTACCTACGTGATGTCCTGTTTTTTGTTACCAGATGGGCTCTGTTATGAGATTAAGCAATTAATCAGTCGGTTCTAGTGGGGGGGATCCGATACAAAACATCCAGTATATTGGCTAGCTTGGGAGGCTTTGTGTCAAACAAAACGTAATGGTGGTATTGGGTTCCGCTGGCTTAGTTCCTTCAACACAACACTATTGGCTAAGCAGCTTTGGAGTTTGGCTCGTCACCCCGATTCGTTGTGTTTCAGAGTACTGAAGGCTAAATATTTCCCGTACACAAGTGCCATAGAAGCAGAACCAACCTCAAATTCAAGCTATGTGTGGAAAAGCCTAATGTCAGCGTGACATATTGTCCGAGACGGCTTGGTGTGGAGGGTGGGGTACGGCGAACACATCCAGATTTGGGAGGATCACTAGGTTCCGACCTTAAATGCATGAAGACCCCTGTCCTGTCTGATAAATTCACCGCCCAGGAAGGTCCGGGAGCTGATGAACATGGAAGGTACTGAGTGGAATCTCTCTTTAATTAACATGGTGTTTTCTGTTTCAGATGCCAGGGAAATTCTAAAGATACGCATCAGTCCTACCAGGTACACCGATGACTTCTATTGGGGATCGGATAAACAGGGACGTTTTTCAGTCAGATCCTGCTATCAGCTAGCGGAACAACGACATCAAGAGGTGCAAACGATCCCTTCCACATCCTCTTCTCATCCGCTACTCTGGCAACAGCTATGGACCATTGACGCTCCGCCTAAAATCATTCACTTCGGGTGGAAAATTGCGAAGAACCTGCTGCCAACTTTCTGGAATCTCAGTTCTCGGGGCTTACCGGTGGATTTACGCTGTCGTGCGTGTGGCTTCTTCAGAGAGGATATGCACCATGTTTTCATCAATTGCCCCGCGGCAAGGGCGGTATGGAAGATGCTCCCAGCGTCAACTCGATGGAATCGAGTTCAGACAGCAGACGGCCAGAACTGGTTTTCGGATTGCTTAGCTAGTTCGACACAAGAAGAACGTGCAACTTGTTTGATTATCTTGTGGTGGTTATGGTACAAAAGAAATCTACTTGTCCATGAAGATAGAATCCTGGAACCTGATACAGTACTCTCAAAAGCAAGTGGCTTCCACGGAGACTGGATTAAATCTCGCTCATTGGTGCCTAACCCCCGTACCGGCAATTCACTCCCCGACTCTTACAAGGTGTGGTGTCCCCCTCCCGCAGGCATTACAAAAATAAATTGTGATGCCGCATGGGAGGGCAATTGTCTATCCGCAAGAGTTGGAGTAATTGCGCGAGACGATGGAGGCACGGTAATCTTCTCTGCTAGAATTCCCATTAAAATATGTTCCTCTGCCGATGAGGCAGAACTAAACGGCATCTGGGAAAGTCTACTATTGGCACAAAGGTTCCAACTTACCCATGTATGGATTGAATCAGACGCAAAAGGGATAATTGACGTAATCAACCGGGGAGATCTACCTCTGTCGGACTTACACTACCTCTATATGGATGTGATTAATTTATCACACTCTTTTACTAGCTGCTCTTTTCATTTTATTTACCGGAGCGGAAATAACATTGCTCATAATCTAGTGAAGTGGTCCAAACAATCTCGGGCCCCTTTGGTTTTTATGGGATACTGTCCAAGTTCGGGCCAGGAATTCCTTTTTTCAGCTCTCAATTGATTTAATATAAGTTGATCTTTTCCTTAAAAAAATATATTAACTTTAGACAACTTCTTTTGCTTCACTGCACATCCTTATAATATGATATAGAAGTAGGTTCACTAGATTATTGAGTTTATATTTGCTTCCATTTCCATTTGATTTTGAACTTGTGAAGTTTTCATCGAACTGTAGTGATTTGTGCACACGGGGATGATAAAAGTGATGAAGTACAACGGTAGATAAATGTGATGAAAAAACAATGGTTGGAGTTGGAGTTTCTTTTTTTAGAGTTGGGAATTCATCTTTGAAAATGTGTATGACTTTGAATGATATATTAGATGGATCATCAACACGTTTGCTAACTTGGACCTGGAATATTTTTCTACTTCACACAATTTCAAAAGTATAGGTGGAATTTCACTACGATCTGGGAATTTAGAAACTAATTTGCCAGCGGGCATTCCAATAAGATCAGTAGCAACATGATGCATAGGTAGAAGCATTGTACTTGCTGATTCCTGATAAATTGGCGAAAGAGAACTAATTTTGGTAATTTTTTGGGATTTTTTTAGAAACGAGAGACTATTAAGGAAGTTATATGGGCTTCTGGCGGTTGATTTTTCATCGTTTGGTCTAACCATAAATGCAGTTGTTAAAGCACGTTTTTCTATGCTTTGAATGTCTTTTGAGCTGACAACGATTCGTCTCTCTTCGCCACGTGTTGCAGTTTCACGTTCTTTGAAGGGGGTGCGGCAAGAGAAATTAATAATCTACAGTAAAACCTCTATAAATTAATAATGTTGGGACCATGGAATTTTATTAATTTAGAGAGTTATTAATTAATCGATAAATTAATAATTATTAATTTATAGAGTGAGTTTAAATTTTTTTTAAAATAAAGTTTTTGTCTAAAATCAATAAACAAATAAGATTAAATGTGCATTATATAAGTTAATTGAACTTGGAAGTTTCTCCTTCTATTCAGCACTCGAAGATCACCCTCTTTCGAATGATTCGAGAGTCCTCTGCCACTTCTAAAAGTTTTTGCTCTTCAAGGAGAGATGATGTTATTGTTGAAACACCTTTCCACAAGATTTTGATTTGACAAAATCATCCATGATTAAGAGGCAATTAAATTTAGATGCTTTGATTTAATTGTACTAATATGTTTGTTAAATATTGAGTGCAAAAATATATAAAGTAAAGACAGGACAAAAGTCAGCATAAACGAAGCTGAGTATAACGGAACCCAACATGACAGAATAGAAGCTGAGTGGAGTTAAAATTCAGAAGCAAAACGAAGCTGACTAAAGTTGAAGACTTCTTCAGGAGCGGTTAAACAGAACGGAGCTGACCTTGAAGGAACTCAGCATGAACGTTGAACATTCGAAAAGAACAAACGAAGCTGAGTAACAGTCAGGACAACATGAAGGATCCGTTCACTAAAAGACAAAGTCTGCCAATCTTCTACACCAATAATTGGAACCTCGAAGACACCTAAAAGACTAATTCCAAGAGTCATGGGACGTTGGATTATTGGAAACAGACAACTGGCACAAACAGACAAACCAGACGCTAGAAGACAAACCTGACGCTTGAAGAAAACAGAGAAAGGGAATGGAGGTGCAGTCTGAAGCTTTCCAGAAATTGTTCCCCAAAAGAGCCGTTTTAATGTTAACGGTTAGGACATTTCAAAATGATCAAATCTACAGATTTCCTTCTATAAAAGGACAATCGAAAAACTTGGACAAACACCGAAGCATCGAAAGAAAAATACAAGAGAGAAAGTTTCAAAAGCACTCAAATACAAAAAGAATCTTACACAGACTTTTCTATTCTATGTGTAAATGCTAGATTGATTTGTAATCATCTAAAGTGTTCTTTAGTTCAAAAAGAACAAGTCTGTGATCAATAGGAATATTGAGAGTGTAAAGTTGAGTGCTTGGTTGTAAGCATTTCAGTGGTAGAGAAATCTAGGTGCTGGGTTGTAGCACTTAGTAGGAGTTGAGTAGACGAATAGAGGAAGGTACTCTTGCATATTCAACTGCCTTGTAATCGGTTTGTGCTCTACCTTTAAAGAGCTCAGTATTGGATTCAAAAATCCCGGAGGACTCTGGGGACTGGACGTAGGCAGAGAGGCCGAACCATGATAAGTGATACTGAGTAATCTCTAAACTCTCTCTTATAATTGCATGTGTTGTTTACTTTATTTACTCAGCATATAAATTGTCTAAGCTGATCTTGAGTAAGTAAGTGGTGCTGAGTTAGAAGCTGACCTCCAAGAGTGTCAATTCTCAACTCACAAGAAAACAACTTTAGTCAACATCTGACTAAAGCTGTCTTCAAACATATCTCACCAAGCTGACCATAAGCTGAGTAAATAAACTCTCAAAATAACTTCCAGTCAGCTTAATTAAAACACGAAAAAGTTATAATAGTTCCTAACCCCCCCCCCCTTGGAACTAATTACCAGGGACCAACAGTTATCTTATCACGTCTTCTGGCTTCTCCTAGGCCGCCCCCGGCTCCCAAAATTATTCTGGTCCATTGGCTTAAACCTCCTCCGGGCTAGGTTAAAGTCAATGTGGATGGCTCTGCTTTTGGCACTCCTGGCGAGGCAGGAGCGGGTGGTATTTTTCGCAACTATCGAGGATTTCCCAAAGGCTGTTTTGCTTTTTCTACCCCTCCTTCTTTTGCTTATATGGCTGAATTGAGAGCCGCTATTTTTGCAATTGAACTTGCTTGGGAGAAAAATTGGCATCAGCTTTGGGTTGAGTCAGACTCATTGTACGTTGTTAATCTGCTTAGACATCGTTCCATGGATGTTCCTTGGAGTATTCGTCAAGAGTGGTTGCATTGTCTCAGCATTTGCTCTAGGATGAACATTCTTTTTTCTCACATCTTTAGGGAAGGAAATAGAGTTGCTGATGCGCTGGCTAAGTTTGGAGTCTCTTCCTCAGTGATCAATTGGTGGCCTTCAGCTCCTGCTTTTTGCCACAGGTTTATCAATGATGACATTTGTAGTATTTCTCATTTGCGTTTTTCTTGACTTTTCTAAACTTTTCTCCTTCCCCCCTTCTTTTTGTTTGTTCTCCTTTCTCTTCTCTTGTTCAAACACTCATTTTTTATTTTATTAATATATTGCGGGTTTGTCAGTTCTTGGGCCATGGGTGCTCACCCCGCTCAAGTTCTGTCTCGTCCCAATTTCTATCAAAAATGTATCATAGTTAATGAATTACTATATAAATTTATACGGAATGTTTATTAAAAAATAGACTTCTTATGAATCTGCCACAACGAATTTAGAGGAAGCAACCACTAAAGACATTCATGAACTTGAGGGAATGATTGGTCAGCTTGGTTACCGCAATCCAATGGATGTCAATCAAATATTGGATTATCCAGGTGAAAACAATGAATGCTCAAGTTTAGAAGAAATTGTGTCGAGCGTTAAGCAAAATTCAATTGAGGATGAAGCTGACGATGATTCAGTACCTTTGAAACCAGTCACAAGAAAGGAAGAAATTATAGCATCATCAACTCTTTACAATTTTTTGTTACAATTTGACAAGGATATGCCGACACTTTTGAATGCACTGAGAATAGTTAGAGATGAAATTCAACTAGATTTAAATTTCAAGAAAAAACAAAATACTATAGATTCACATTTTTGCTAAATTATCCTAAGTATGTATATCTATATATATTTCGCATATGTATTTGAGAAATTATTAATTTATAGAGGTAATAATACAATGTATTTATAAATGGTTGTTCCAGAAAATTATTATCCTATTAATTTATTAAAATTGATCATTTTTTGAACTGGCCCAAGTCGGGACCAGAAGAAATTATTATTTTAAAGAGTTTATTAATTTATCGAGTATTAATTTATAGAGGTTTTCCTGTATTATCATTACCTGGTAGTAATGATGAAAAGCAGGAGGTGTTAGGTAAGTTTCTTTGACTCATTATTCATTGATATACCTTCTCGATGCTGCTTCTTCGTCTTGTTTTTTATTTCCTTTTAAGTGTAAATAATTTTGATCTTTCTTTTCTTCTCTAGTTTATTTCTGGTTATAACTCCTAAGAAACAGAACTCTAAAAAGTCTTCTGAGGCTGATAAATCTATTAGGGAAAATGTGGTTGATAAGGGGAAGAAAACTTATCCTCGAGCTGAGGAGCGGCCTTCCATATTGACTGCGAAAAGATTGTAGTCATTTTTTATAATCATCCTGATTTACAGAGGATTTATGTGCATCTCCTCTTCTCTTCTTGTTGGGCGAACACTGGCTGCCGTGTTTTTTTTTTTGGATATTTATACCCAACATATTGAGTTAGGGCTGTGATTTTCTCTTGTGAGCGTTCTGAGAGAATTTACAGTTTGTTCTTCTCAGATTTCCACAATTCGTTGGGTGGAACTTCTAGCATTTGCGAATTAAATATTTTAGATATAATTAATGTTTGAAAGATCTGATGTGATAATTAAATAATAAAAAAACGATTTAAATTTTCTATTAGGTAGTGGTTAAATTGATCGTATTTGACAATATTAAAAGTAAACTTGTATCATTTCATACGTTATGAGTAAATATGCACTTGTCCAAAAACGTTTAATGCAAATTTGCACCTTATCCCTACAAAACCATTTTCCCAAATACAAATTTATCATTAACTCTCAACACTTCTTAACCTCCATTCTAAACAAAGTGTAAAGCTAAATCGGTTGAAAAATATTTTAAATATAAATCTTGTAGAAAATGATTAGTTCGAAAGATATAAAAGAAGATATGTCAATAATATTGTTATATAAATATGATTGCAAATATGATTACAGAATATATATTTATGTAAATGAAACTGGCTGAAATTAAAATGAAATAAATTGAAATTATATGAAAAAGCTCTTATTTATTAATAAAGTAGATAAAAGCTTTATCATTTTCCTAGGTGGGATGTGAGAAGGAAATTTTATTCTCCTAAAATCTCATTTCAAGTAGTGTATTTTGAACTTTAATTTTTTATTCATCACTTAAAATGCGACTCTAGGGGAGTCGATCTACGCGCCTGCCTAGTGCCTCCCATTTAGGAGGCCTCCGGTCCATTGTTCTTTTATAAAATCCAAGACATATTTCAATTATGATATAATAATTATTAAGATCTCAATTGTTAAAAATTATCTCTATAAATAATTATTATCATGTATTTATATTTACAAGTAATCATATATCGACTACAAGAATACTAAAATGGAAAAGTAAGTCATCAAGAATAACACACATTGTCTCTTTTTTCTTAATCGCAACCTCTTAAGAACAATAGCACAATATGCGCCTTCAAAATTTATTTCACAACTTATTTTTTAACAATAAATTTTGATTCAGCATGGCCTTGAACTTAGTAAGAAAAACTTGTTAGTCTTCTGAACTTTAAGAGTGTCTTGTTTGCCCTTTAAACTTGCTTAAAATGTCTCATTAACCCATTAAGTCCACGAGACAATGCAAAAAGAGGTTTGGATAAGTTAAAACATATGTCAATTTAAGCAAGTTTATGGAACTAATAGATCATTTTAACCACTTCAGCGGATAAATATGTCAAAATTTAAGCAAGTTTAGGCGGGTAATTAGTCAATATAAGAAAGTTCAGATGCGCTAATGGGGCATCCTTAAAGTTTAGGGGAGCAATCCATTTTTCTGACCAAGTTTAGGGGAGCATGATTTATCCAGCCTAACAATAATAGATATTAGTTATAAATTTAAAAATATGGTTATTAGAGGAGAAAAACTTTAGCCACTACGTACAAAACAATACAATTTTAAGTCCAACATTTACTAGACGATTCAATTTCAAACCTTATTGACCAAAAATGAGTTTTGTTCGCTAACAGAAAATGTGCAATTAATCCTTAACAGTTGGTCAGAATAATAGAGATTGAAAAGTAGTCACCACATAAAAATTGTACATAGAAAAAAACTTATCTTTTATTAGTGAGATTTGAAATTTTACCATTTAGTAAACGTTAAACTTTAAATCGCACTATTTTGTTGGTGGGAGTTAAACGTCCTTCGAATTGCCCCAAAAGTTTAATCTTTATTTGTATCTTCTTGAACTAGTCACAAATTAATTAAATTTTATATATCTTAAATTTAAATTTATAAAAAAAAAATAAAGTATTAGAGAGATGTATAAGACCTTCAAAATATTGAAGTTGTCTATATCGTGCATCACTTATCCGTTTTGAACGTATGACATATCTTTGCTGCGACAATTCTCAATAAACCTTTCTATTTGTCCATTCTGAGTTATTATTATTCTTGTTTTATAAATTAAATTGGTCTGGGTATAGACCTAATAATTGGTACTTAATTCAAACAGAAACTAAATAAATGTTCAACTCAACGACACTTTTAAGTAAATTTTTGAGAGCTAAATAAAAATTTTATAGCTCAATAGAACACAAAAGGCTTAACTAATGACTTCAACATGATAAAATTTAGAAACATAAGAAGCTGAAGATTTCTGCAAAAAAAAAAGGAAGAAACTATGAATAAATAATTTGAAATTGATTCTACAAAACTAACTGAGATCTCATCATTGAACTACCTAAACTTAAGCAACAAAAAAATAACTTTTGTGAACTAAAAACATGTATTACATACTGTACATTCATGAACATAATACATATGGGAGTTAGTTCAAAGGGCTCCAAAGGTTGGGGAAGCCTTCCAAAACATCATTTTCGATTCCTTACGTGCCTTTTTTTCGAAGGAACAACCTTAAAGAACACTCACAACTCAGGTTTCCTTCCCGGTTTGCAATTTCCGGAAACCGAATTGTCCTGCCTTGGAAGATTTGGCTGTTTCAGGTCAGTTGATAACATAAACTGCAGAGCACAATCATTCTGTTCTCTGTGTATCATATGTACAGTCAGAGGAATCTTTGCTTCAAAGCAAATTCTACAAACATGTTTTTCACAACAATCTGTACGTCTATCACTCATTCATGTAGTCTAAGGTCTTTCTCGGTATGAAAAACGGGCTGTTTGACCTACTGTCGTGGGCCGTAATGATCTCTGTCGTACCATATGACAGTACTCGGGATCTTCGGTTTGCCCATCATTTCTTATCCATTGTATCATTTGATGATACATGGGGTAAAACCGCATTTGGATGGACGAGTAAATGAAATACGGAAGGAGCGAAGCAATCAATACAAATAGTGTGATAAGCCAAAAAGACGGGGCTGGCGCGCATGCTTCGATGAACACCTTATAGGCAGTAGTTGATATCTCAGGGTCTACTGCTCCGTATGCCAAGAGGAATAAGAACCAGAATGCAATGCCACCCCAGATGAAGAGATGCTGTATGTAAGTGAAATAATTGATTGATAGCGCCATCTGGCAGTTTACCACACACACGACACATGTGTAGACTGTGGCACCGAAGATTTCCAAGTCAGCAACTTTCCCGCCTTCGTAAAATGCTTGATTCTCCATTGCAGACATGCAGAAGAAGAAGATTAAGGTAGCAGTTAAGACACCGTTAAATATCCAACCAAAGATTCGACGCCAGCTGAAGAGCACGTTTTGCACGCCTTCTTGGTATAGTAATGGAAACTGTAATATCAAAACACAAACTATCAATGCCTTTTCATCTCAGACTTCAGATGGGTTATGTAATTTCAACTACAGAAAAGCACTAGAACGTTGAATATACCTTTATGCAAAAGCGTGCTGATACATCCTGATCGAATACTCCGAGAGCAATTACAGGAAGAGATGTGAAGAAGACATTATATAGAGACAAAAACCAATCATTGTATGCAGCTTGGCCTGAGAATGATGCATACGCCTCGTAGAAGAATAGTGTAAAGCCAAAAGCAATGTTCTTGTAGAAGAAATAGCATATCTGCAAAAAAAAAAAAAGGTCAAACTCTTCAAATTATTGGCTAGATTTTAAATTTCAAGAAGCAAAACATGTGGTCTATCTATTGATTTTGTAATTTGGAACTCGTTTTTGCAGCACATTTGTGGAAGCATCTATTTGAAAACTTTTATGTCACATTCAAGATAAAATAGTACCATTGACGAGATCCTTCTGTAACACCAATGTCCATGTACGAGCAGCAATCGTTCCAAATATCGGAATTGTGCAATTGCAAAATCACTTGACATGACTGCCTGAAATTTAGACAAGCGGAGGATTTGAGAACAAAATAAAGTCAGATTTGAATTAAGAAAAGAAAGAAACTCGGAGCAATCAGTTCACAACTTACTTGCATCCCTTCAACACCACTGATACCAACACCAATATCTGCTTCCTGAAGCATTCCAACATCATTTGCTCCATCACCAACGGCTAATGTTGTACTGCCAGTTTTTGTTTTAACTAATCTTGTAACCTGCATTTGAAAATGAAAATTATATGGTTCAGTTTATAGCTGAATGTGATGCTCAATTCATGAACTATATCCCCTATTTACTGAAGAATAACATAACATATATAAAAGAAGTTATAGAACTTACAAGAGCTTTCTGTTTAGGAGATGACCGACAGCAAATGACAGACGCACATCCAATGGCAAGCTCTAGAAAGTCATCCTTGACCGAGTCATGAAGAGCATAAGCAAGTGAATTTCCATCAATTATCAAAGCCAGTGCCTCCAGACTTTCACTTGATGCACCGAGCAATGCCTTCCCTTCACTTATCTGCCGAATGACACTTTCCTTGGAAGCCTGTTAAGTCAACAAGATCCTGTCAAGCTAAAGTCACAGTTGCGGACAGAATCCTATTAGGAGACCGTCTAGAAATTAAGAATATCGCCTCTAGCATTTCAACCTAGGCCACACATGTCCCTAAATAGTTGGAAGATTCACTTGCACTGTTTGACTGCAATTCCGTGTTAGGTTTTTTGAACAACCGAATGAAGGAAAATCACCATTTGCATCAAGAACTCCTAAGAAAACCATTTACAAAACACTTGATAAAACTCATTTTGTACACAACTACCAAAATGCTAGTTACTACAGAAGTTTGATGATTCTATCCTTGACCTGAGTACCAAACAATGAACTCTCTACTTGTTTTAATACTTCAGAAAGAGGACAGTATCTAAAAATGAAAGTACCGTGGCAGCAGCAGCCTTGTCCTCCATTTTCTGTATTGTTTTGTATTCTGGGGTGTCTGAGCTGATTATTACTTGTTTCATTCCTTGTCTAAGCAAACTACAGGCAAACCTGCAACATTTAATACCAAGTCAGAAATGCATATCTTGAAGCATACAATCGGTAAACACAAAACTTGATATCCATTAACCATACCCAATATTAATTGCTGTCTCCATCTTATCTCCAGTCAAAACCCATATTTTAATTCCAGCCTGTGCAAGTTTGTCAATACATTCAGGAACCTGGAAGAAAAGGGAAAAAAAAAATAGTTAATTTCGCTTGAAGTTAGTGTACAAAAAGTTAATAAATTCATAAGGTATATAAGGATATGGCATGAATCTGAACAAGTCCTTGTGTTTCTTCTTGAACTTTATGCATAACATGCTTACATGGAATTTGAAATGTTGTTAGTTTGACTTTTCAGCATTAGCTTTGAAGCTTACCCCATTCTGAAGTTTATCTTCAACTGCTGTAGCACCAAGAAGAATCAAATCCCTCTCGAACTTTTCAGCAGCTTCCTCAATCATTTCCTCACGATCTGCAGACACTGAACTCTTGGCCTCAGTAAATTCGCGATTGAATTCATTATATTCTTCCTCATTAACTTCACGATATGCAAGTACCAGAGTCCTCAAACCAGCATCTGCGTACTGATTAATGTGTTGTCTGGTTTGCTCTTCAAACTCTCTTCCGTCCTTTGCAAGTCTTTCAAACATGACACTATTTATCAAAGAGAACTTATGTCACAACATATTTAAGGTAGAAATAAGATAAAATATGAAATCGAATGCAGTGCCATCAAAGAAGTAATTCAAGTAGTTCCCCTAAGCTTAAGCAGTGGTTTCATGTTACAAACCTGTCAGCACCTTTACAAAGTAGAAGCAGTTGTCCATGCTCATTTCTTACAACCACAGACATTCGCTTTCTAGCGCTACTAAACTCGATAATATTCAAAAGTTGGTAAAGCCTGCAGAAACAAGGAACATAATGCATTTCAACCAAGTGAAACAGAGAAGCTATATAAATCCTGACTAGATGCTATCGTTTAGTAACTAACCTTTCAACTTTTTTGCCAGTAGCTAGATCTAACTCGTGCACTGAGATGGTCGTTTGCGTCCTTTCATAAAATCCGAATCCAAGCTCTCTTGCAGCAATAACAAATGCTGCCTCATCAGGTGATTCAGCTTCATATGATATTGTTCCGCTTTCTTCATCAATGTCAGGTATTGCAGTATGGCAGATAGCCAATAATCTCAAGAACTTTTGGATTACATCAGCATGAGGTTCGTGTCTCCAATGACCATCAGTTATCCTCTCGTCCATAAAGTTGAACCCTTTTACAGATGGTATTTTATCAGCATGTTCCTCAAGGTAGGCCTCTTCTTCTATCACCTTTTGATGTAAAGGCGACCCCTCTTTCTTAGCCATCGCCCTTTCTACTTCAGTTACCCCACGACCATAGGAGGCTCCAGCCACAGAAAACTTGATAAATTCCATAGAATTGCATGTCAATGTTCCTGTTTTATCAGAAAGTATAGTGTCAACCTGCCCAAGTTCTTCATTCAAATTCGAGGTACGAGCTCTTGCGGGTTTATCAGTTTCCGCATAATACATGTGCTGATCTTGGTTGATGAAGATGCTCTGAAGAACTTTGACGATTTCTATTGATACATACAAGGAAATGGGAATCAAGTAGCTATACAACATAAGAGCTGTCAAAAAATGCAAAACAGCTGCAGCTGGTGCTCCCTTCGGGTCATAATAAACAGTAGTACTATCGGGTCTAAGATACCATCTTTTCATCTTCCCATTCTCGATATCGTCCCTAGTTGCAATTCCGAAAAAAATTGATCCAATAATAGAAATCAAAACCAAGACAAAAAACAAGAGGTAGACAACTTTATCCGTCCTCTTCTCAATTTTGCTTCTCTTGGAAGGGGGTTCGGTTGAGTTCTGCATAACCTTCGTGTCATGACCCGTGAAAATAACCACCCCGTAAATATAATCTGTGTTCCGTAACTTTGAGTCTCTAAGCAGAAGTTGCTGAGGTGTAAGTGCATACTGTTCCTCTCCAAGCTCCATATTGCCTATGAAAGCATACAAATTCGGATTTGGATCTTCACATCTGATCAAAGCCTTAAATTCTTGAAAGCTAGAGTCCTCGTGAAGATTTGAAGTTGCATCCAGAGCTTGTTTCATTTTCAAATTGGTTTCTCCATCAAGATTCATGGTCTCAACGTAGCAAATTGCTTCCTCATAACTTGATGAAAGTAAGATAAGGTCAGCCGGAAAAAATTCATCCTTTTCGACCTTTACTATGTTCCCAACTTTCAAATCCCTCCATTTAGAAGGCAAAAACTCCCCATCACCATAATGCACTTTTACCTTACGGTTGTTCACTTCGGTATCCTGATAAAAGTTTAAACAGCCTAAATGATGAATCCCTTATAAGAAGTTTAACTAACAATACGAAATACGAAAATCCCAAATTTGAACAGCAAAAGCATGGATACTAATGAAACATCGGGAATGAACTTAATGCAATTTTAATCAAACCGACTTTGAGATAGATTCAAACAAAAATCCAAACTTTTTGGAAATCAAACAATGTAGGAGAGTATGGGAAGAAGAAAAAAAAACAACTAAAAATAGTAAAATCTAATAACCACTTGGAAACAGTCAATTTTGTCAATTGAAGGTCAAGAGCCACACAAAGAAACACAAATCAAGAGAAGAAAAAAGTTCCCCAGAAGTAATCAAGCTTCAAATTCAATGAAAACCAGGAAATTATTTAAGAAGATATATACAATGAAGCAATTTAAATAAGAACCAAACATAAAAGACGAGAAAGTTGCAAAAATCTGGGAAATGTAAAAAGAAGAAAACCTACCTGACTTTTTCTCTTCCAATCTTCAAGAGCTTCTTTACCCATTGTAACTCCAATAACAACAATAAGAGGAACAACATTACTGACTGCAGAGTAAGGAGATAGCGGCGTGAAAGACAAAATTGCACAGATAAGGAAATAAAAATTGGCAACACGCCTGAATTGTTCAAACAGCGACTTTGGGAAGAACGTTGGAAGGGTATATTTAGTAGTTCTAATATAGTTGCTATCATAACTTTGAAGACCAGCCTCAAAACTTTCAGCCTCATTGCAATAAACTATTCTCGAGAATCCAGGCCCTCCAATTAGTGAATGATCGGTTTTGAATGATGCTTTTCCACATGTGAAAGCATGAATTTTTCTGAACTGCTTTTTCTTCCTACCTCCAACCATTTTATTGAATTCACGCCTATGTTTTCAATTTGCATAAACCTCAATAGCTGGAATCAAATCCCCTTTTCTCAATAAGTTAAATGAACCAGATTCCAAAGATGGCAACAGCACAGGACCAAATCCGAGACAATCAAATAATTTAAGAATCTGCCATATAAAAAAAACAAAGAGATGTTATAGCCAAAACAATGATAATGAATGGAATGGATAACATAAAACAAAGAAAGAGAATAAAGGTTAAATCTTTTTGGCAAATTGCAGAACCCATAGAACCAAATTGACTAAAAATAGCATTTAAATCAGAAAGAAAATGTTAGACATAAAAGATGAACTATAGTTAGAATTACTAATCTAGAAGAAAAAGAAGAACCTTTTGAATCTAAAACCCTGTAAGAAAAAAGATGAGCAAGCAGCAGCAAGAGAGGAGATATTCCTAGGACAGGCATTCAGAATCAGATCCCAAATGGAAGAAGACAAAGAGTAAAAAAGCAATTGTTTTCATTGAATTCCTATGTAATGTAACAACAACGCCGGCCATTCCTTACTTTGACTCTCAGCTACAGAAAATTACAAATTATAAAAAACGTGCAAATGGGTTTCTCTTCTAAATATACAATAAAACCCAACTACTTTTTAAGCAAGGTAAAAAAAACTAACCCATCTCAAATAATGTCAAATTAGACAAAATTAGAAACTCCAAGCTCCTAATCAACTGCTAATAATATATCAATGAACATGAACAGCTTAAAAATCAATTGAAATCAACGAAAAAGGGGCATCTTGGAGTGAGGAGCAAGCCTTTCTAGAAGGTCAAAAAAAGAGAGATCGAAAGAAATACGTAAACTGAATAGAAAAAGATTAGAACTTTTACATAGACAGCGGAATTGGAGAGGGTCAACTGGGAATTAATGAAGCTTGCTTTGCTTGGGTGTAAATGAGAGCTTCACATGGAGATGTAGGCAGAGAAGAGATTATTTAATTGTTATGGCGGAAATGCAGTAGCTGTTATTTATTATTAATATATAAATACAAACAAAGGGAGCGACCGAAGATGGAGGAGAAGCCATTTTTCAGTCAGGCATGCCTGATGATGCCTCTATTTTTCTTAATTTCTTTTGGACAATTATTATATTATTGTTTTTTGCCAGTTAATATCCTTAAAGTTTAATAATTCTGAACAAAGACACTTAATAGAGAGGGAAAAAAGATTTGCTTTTTTTAGAAATAATAATAATAATTTTTTAAAATAATAATAATGGAATAAAAAAATTAATCCTAACACTCTCATTAAAGTGCAAAAAAAATTACAGTATAAAATGGTACAAATTTGATACTAGTATTTTTAAGCATGATTAGTTTTAGTTCCGGGTAAAGAATGGTTTTATCGTTATTTATTTGTCAGTTGAAAACTTTTAAACATCAATTATGTCTAAAATATTTATTGTGTTACTCACACAATTATATAAAAAAACGTTAAAATGCTAATAACTAAAAGCAGCTTTCTCAACTAAAAGCGGTGTTTGTGTTTGGCATTCCTTTCTCAAACCTTAAAAGCAGTTTTCTTATCTAAATGCAACGTTTAGGTAAATTATTTCCTTAAAAGTTGGGACAGCTGGGAAGACCGCATTCACAAAAATCTACAATTTATAGTTTTTTTGGAAAGTAGTTGTCACGACTTATTAAGAAATGTGATATTAATTTTTTTCGGAATAGTTGTACATTTCAGTATAACCTAATATTATATATTTTTTATATTTTATTTCTTGAATTTTAGAATTTTTATTGTGTTTTTACAAAACACCCGTCAGCTTTTTTTTTCATTGTAATTTTCCTCAGAGCAAGTTTTATCGTCCAGAATAATACCAAACTGGCTTAAGTCTCCATATATAAGTTAATCATACCAAAAATTGTCAAAGTATCTAAAATATTTACTGCGATACTAATATAGTTATAAATAACCAACAAAAAAACGTACAAAAGTATTTCAGTTTATCGATAAACTTATTTGGAATATCTAATTTTACAATTAAATAACAGTTGAATATTTTTTTCAAATTTTTGGTAATATAAAACTAAAATTGATTTTGATTAAAAATGTTAAAGATTAAATTTGTATCATTTTGTAACTTAAATTTGTACTTTTGAAACATTAGCCTTAAATATGATTCTTAACTTTAATAATAATAATAATTGGGAGAGAAGAAAAAGAAGTGAAAAGAAAGAAAACTTGAGATGTGGTGGCGAGAATGAGGCTGTTTGAAAGGTCAAAACAAGACTTCTCAAGAAGAATCGAAAGAAAAAAATTAAAAAAAAAAAAAGAAAAATAAGGTTCTCTTTATAATTCACGTGGCTCTTTTTTTATTATTATACTGCAATTAATAATAATGGATATTACGAGATTCTGTTTTATTAGAATTATTAACTACGTCTGCTCATTAATTAACAATTTAATTACGTACAGACATGTCTTCTTTGAATCAGAACGACTATAATTTATTTATGGGATAATTACTAATCTGATGCAATCAAGGACTCCAATTTACATATCTAATCCACCTTACCTCAAAGTTACCAAATTAGACATTTTCACCCATTTTGAACAAAACTAACCTTAGTTCTATTTGATGAATCGATCTTCTTCTTCTTCTTCTTCTTCTTCTTCTTCTTCCTCCTCCGCTTCATCCGCTTCTTGTTCTTCTTCTTGTTGTTCTTCTTCTTCTTCGTTTCAACTTCTTCATCTTCTTCAATTTCTTATACCAATCGTTAACGATTTTTTAGATTTTTGACATATTATGTTCAATTTCCCGTACAAATGGTATATTTTTTGCTTATACGCTTGCTTTTCTCGTTGGTTTTGCCTCTTTCTTCATCTTTAATGGTATCGTTTCCATTTCCTCTATTTTCCATAATTTTATTTTCATTTTCGTCCATTGTTGTCGCATTTGTGACGAAATTGTCGCATTTCGTCGCAAATGCGACAAGAACTGTCGCATTTGTTAATGCGACAACTCTTATCGCATTGGCGACGAAATGCGACAGTTCTTGTCGCATTTGCGACGAAATGCGACAGTTCTTGTTGCATTTGTGACGAAATGCGACAATTTCGTCACAAATGCGACAGCAATGGAGGAAAATGGAAAAATAGAGGAAATTGAAACGATACCATTACAGATGATGAAAGAGGG
This sequence comes from Euphorbia lathyris, assembly GCF_963576675.1. Classification (NCBI taxonomy): domain Eukaryota; kingdom Viridiplantae; phylum Streptophyta; class Magnoliopsida; order Malpighiales; family Euphorbiaceae; genus Euphorbia; species Euphorbia lathyris. The sequence continues at coordinate 40,552,609 of NC_088911.1, forward strand.
AAAACCAACGAGAAAAGCAAGCGTATAAGCAAAAAATATACCATTTGTACGGAAAATTGCACATAATATGTCAAAAATCTCAAAAATCGCTAACGATTGGTATTAGAAATTGAAGAAGATGAACTGAAGAAGAAGTTGAAACAGAGAAGAAGAAGAAGAAGAAGAAGAAGAAGAAGAAGAAGAAGAAGAAGAAGAAGAAGAAGATCGATTCATCAAATAGAACTAAGGTTAGTTTTGTCCAAAATGGGTGAAAATGTCTAATTTGGTAACTTTGAGGCAAGGTGGGTTAGATATGTAAATTGGGGTCCTTGATTGGGTCAAATTAGTAATTATCCTTTTATTTATTTATTTTGATATATCGAATTATAAATATTTTGAAATAGGGTAAATAATTTATTAGTCCCCTAGTTTTTACCTAACACACTGTTTAGTCCTCTTATTTTGAAAAACACATTATAAGGTCCCTAGCTTTTACCAATATTAACTCTTTGGTCCTTTTGTCTAGTTTTTTTAGACTTGTAACCGTTATATTTTAGCATAAATAGACATATATAAAATAATAGAGTAATATGGTCAACTTGTATTGTACTGTGGTTGTCCTAAAAGCTAAGATATATTCGGTTAAAAATCTAAAAAAATAGATAAAAGGACCATAATGTTAATATTGATAAAAGATAGGGATCTTAAAATGAGTTTTTCAAAATAGAAGGACTAAACAGTGTGTTAGGTAAAAACTAGGGGACTAATAAATTATTTACCTTTGAAATATCATAATGCGCTTTCTAAAATTTCAAAGAATCAAATTACGTGTCATATTTTTATGTACATTTTTCTTTTCTTCTAAAGATTATGGTTTGGAACAAGCTTATTAGCCTATTATATTATTTTTTATTACACTTATTAGCCTATTATTGCCATCTTTAAATTATGTATAAAATTATTATTAATTATTAATTTGCTGATAGAGAAATCCAGAATTTTTTAAGATAAATTTTATACTTAAATTTCCATCTTATCTAATTTTAAAATATAAGTATGGCGGATCCAAAAATTAATGAGAGTGGCTATATTCTTAGTAACAAAAATTACTGTGTTAAAATCGCTATTATGTCCTCAAATAAGCTAAAACCGATCTATCTCATAATTAAAATGAAATTTAATTTGATTCTTTTATATTTTCAGTTCAGTTTGAATTATTACTTTCTTATATGTTTAAGTTTTGATTACATATATATAATAATATTCATTTCGATTAGCTTTAACTGATTTTATTTATTAAACTAAACTGATAACGGAAACTGAAACTATCATAAAATACTAATCAAAACCAATTAAAAATATAAAACAATTAAACTATAATTAAAACTTACAATGTCATAAAATAATGATAAACCAAACCGGCCAATATATATAAAAAAAAAGGTTTAATAAATTGGCAGATCCTCTGACTTGTATAAAAAAAAAACAGATTAGCTCACTGAACTTAGCTCGTGTTGCATCAGCTCCCTAAACTTGTTTAAAGTAACATAGTAACCACCTAAAAACTTCAGAACTTTTATTAAACATTGAAGCATAGTTACGAGAAGTAAGCAAATAACATGATGAGACTCCATATTTCTATGTAATGTCCTTATGACATTACATATACAACCACTACACACACATGTAGGAACCCCTCTCGGAGTAACATATTCATCCCATAAAATTTGAAGCTGTATAAAGAATTCAATAACAAACCTTGTAACTTGCTTTATTGTAAAAATCTCACCTTGTAGGCCTAAAATGCAAAAAAACATCGGATTGAGAATCTTTTTTTCAGGTTGTCTCATACGTTATTCGCATCTTCAACCTATAAAATACTTTGTGCAATTGAAGGTGTAAAAGATCTCACAATCCAGGATAACACTAAATTGATACAACACTTCCAATCAATGAATAATGGCGCAATTCTTGCTAGCATCTCAATAGTACCATCAACGAACTCAAGTTTATATTTAGAGAGAAGGGTAATTTTCATATTATGTGACCAAGAATGATAATCATTTGGCCTAGATAAAGGCATACTAACCAAACAAGTGATAGATTCTCACTTGGATGCATAAAATAGGACCTTGATTCATCAAGTATATTTCTCATTTAAAGATCCTCGTAAAATATAAATTAAGAAAATATTAAAAAGAATCAATCGTGGAAGAAAGAAATCAATGATTTCGGAAAACAAGAGTAGAGAAGACCCGTGATCTTTGATTTTGTACTTGCTATAATACCATGTCAACCTTTATTAACATTCTTCCCCTTCATATGCACCAAAAAGTCTCGGATTATTGGGATCCTGTAACAAATGGCTAGGATTGGGATTGCATACGCCCTTTACTGAGTGCCTGCCTTTTTAAAATAGCAGCCTTTGCAGTTTTTCCCCGAAGTGAAGCTCCTGACATGTGGTTCTGGGTTGAGAGTTCGTCGAATGAGTATACTACTAAATCGGGTTACAAAATTTTGGAACCATCTCCACTTGAAACAACGGATCCTTTATGGGATTTAATCTGGAAAACTGAGGCACTTGAGAAAGTGAAGTGCTTCCTTTGGCAAACGGGGCATAATATTATCCTTTGTAATGACAACTGGATACGGACAGTGTGTCCGCTGTAATGCTATTGAGTCCGTCACTCGTGTGTTGAGGGATTGCCCACGCATTCGTGATACCTGGATTCAGATTTTACCTAGAAATATAAGTGCAACTTTTTTCCAAACAGCGTTGCGCCCATGGTTAGAGCTTAATCTCCGAAGCAAGGTTCAGTACAGTAATATCCTGTGGCCTCTGTTCTTTGCGTGTAGTGTCTGGTGGATTTGGAAGTTCCGAAATGAGTTGGTTTTCCAAGCGAAGCAACTGCCTGATAACCATATCAACATAAGCGTACGTTTCTGTATTGAATTCCTACGAGCTAAAACCACCCAAGCTGGAAACCCTTATCTTCCACCAAGAACAATCTGGGTAGCCTGGTAGCCGCCTGGTGAGGGATGGGTAAAAATAAACACAGATGGGGCCTCCAAGGGGAATCCTGGGTTAGCTTCGGCTGGAGGACTGATTAGGGACTGCCATGGGAGGTGGCGTGGTGGCTTTGGAGCTAATATTGGATATTGTACTTCTTCGATGGCTGAGTTGTGGGGTCTCTATTTTGGACTTCAAATTGCTTGGAAAAAGGGATATAGAAAGGTAATAATTGAACTTGACTCAAGAATCGTGCTTAGACTCATGACAGAGGCAGTTGACATACATCACCCATTCTCTTGGCTCATCCAAAAATGTCTTTCTCTCCGAGACAGAGAATGGGACACTATATTCATTTATTCTTACAGAGAAGATAACCGCGCTGCTAACTCACTGGCGAATTTCGCAGGATCATGCACTTTAGGTCACCATGAGTTTGGTGTGCCTCCTGCAGACCTCCAGAATATCCTCACTAAAGACAGTAGAGGTCTAGCTTTTAGAAATTCCTTTTTTTTTTACTTTGGGCGTTTAGCCTTCCTTTATTAACCAAAAAACCTTTATTAAAGATTGAAGAATAGTTACAAGAAGAGAAAGAGAAACAATTAGAAGGGGAAAGAATGAGGAGAAGATTACAAAGTAGAATAATAGAATTTCTATATACCTTTAATCTCATGCCTATTATTTATTTGGGTAAATTTCAAATAAAATCCATGTGTTTTCACTCATTTTCAGATAAAGGACTGTGGTTTACTTTTTATCAAAACGAGGATTGAGATTTCACACTTTTAATAAAACAATGACCTTTTAGATTAATGCTATTAAAACCATCTTTAACGACCTGAAAATGAAAATTTTCATTAAAGTTGTTCAACGTCATATTTGTTATGGAACTACATTTTCGATTTTCTAAAATCATCTTTTTTGGAACTTTCTCTCTCTAAACATTAGCTTTTTCTCTTTTTACCAAACATTATCTAAATAATCTCAAAATAAAAAAGTTGAAGAATTAAAGTTGCTTAGAATAGCAGTAGTTCTTAAAATATGTCATTTTTGAAGTCGTCAATGGTGATTTTAATAGTATCAATCGTAAAAATCCTTATTTTGCTAAAGTTGAAAAACCTCAATCCTCGTTTTGACAAAAAGTAAATCACAGTCCTTTATTTGAAAATTAGTGAAACCACATGGGTTTTATTTGAAATTTACCCTACTTATTTATATAGATAAGAATATAAAGCGGGGGAAAATTACAAAACTAGGTCAAATGGAAAGCTCATTTACATATTTAACCCATTTACTCAATCTACTACATATCTAGACTGTTTTGTGTAACTTTCCCATAATACCCTCAATCTTTCATCTTCCTCTTCCTCTTCCTTACGGTTTCCTCTTCACCCAAAATGGCTCCTCCTCCTTCCACATAGATCTAACCTGCAAAATCCGTTGTTGTTTGACGGCGTTCTCCAGCAACTCCTACTCCGGTGAGAGAAAAGGGAAGCGAACGACGGTAGAGGAAAAATGAGAGGGCGATTTTAGGGCGAATGACGGTGAGAGAAGGTGAACGACGGTAGAAGAAGGTGAACAATGAGAGCAAAGAAGAGGAAGAATGCGAACAGACGGTAGAAGAAGGTGAACAGTGAGAGAAAAGATGAGAAAGAAGGTGAACAACAGAGAAAATGGAAGAAAGAGGGCGATTTTAGAGCGAACCACAACCTCGTTCCGTGAGGCGGAAGATTGGAAAACGCAGAGAAAATGCCTAATTCTATAAATCTCACTGAATTATTGTTGGTGTATTCATCTATGTTCTCCTTTTTTTGTTAAATAATGTTTGAATCCGTTGTTGTTTGCCATTTTTTGTTATATACCACTTAGCGAATTTTGTTAAAAACACATCCAGACTTCGCATATGCTAACTAAAATCATCAACGAAACCAAACATTCGCTTCGCAGGCTTCGCATATGCTAACTAAAATCATCAACTAAACCAAACATTCGCTTCGCAGGCTTCGCATATGCTAACTAAAATCATCAACTAAACCAAACATTAGTTTCGCAGACTTCGCATGCTTCGCATATTTAGCTTCGCAGGGTTTGCATATGCTAACTAAAATCATCAACTAAACCAAACATTAGCTTCGCAGGGTTCGCAGGCTTCGCATATTTAGCTTCGCAAGGTTCGCATATGCTAACCTCTGCGAAGTCAGACGGGAGGAAGACAGCCACGCGTAAATATTGAGGGTATTATGGGAAAGTCACACAAAATCAGTCTAGATATGTAGTAAGTTGAGTAAATGGATTAAATATGTAAATGGGTTTCCCATTTAACCCATTTTTGTAATTTTCCCTATAAAGCGGAACACAATTCAGTTAATTAGTTACCTAATTAACTGTTACATGATAGTTAATACTTATCCAATTAATTAGTAATCATACAAAATATTGCTTTGTGATTATTTCTTTCACAAAAATTATCAATTTTATTGTCGTAAATTTTACACGTTAAAAATTATGCAATAAATAATTTCACTTATTTTGACAATATTTATCCATGAATTAATTATTAATCCATCTCATACAACAACGCCTTAATCTCGAAATGATTCGATGTTGGCTAACATGAACCATCATATAAAACCGTAAAATCAAGTCGTGTCAGCAACACAAATTCTCTCCCTCCACATTGTTCTATCCGCTACTATATTTTCCTCAATCCCCAATAAACTCATATCACTCTCGATCACTCTCCTCCAAGTTTGCTTAGGTCTTCCCCTACCTCTCACCACTGCATTTATTTGCCACTCTTCAGTCCTCCTAATCAGCGCATCAAGCGTTCTTCGTCTTACATGGTCAAACCACCTTAGTCGGCTTTCCCTCATTTTATTCTCAATAGATGTAACATCTACTTTTATCCTAATTATTTCATTACCCACATGATCATTTTTCGTATGACCACACATCCATCTCAACATACGCATCTCCGCCACTGACATCTTATTAATCCATCTCATATGGTATTAAAAAAGGAAATAGATATTATTTGTCAAGCTTCTTGTAAATAATGTCATGTACAAGCAGGGGCGGAACCGGGGGGGGCTCCAGCCCCGGCCGGCCGTCCGAGAATCGAGAAATTTTTTTTTTTAGTAATGGTGTCTCGTAATATTTTGGAGAGAATTATATTGACTCTATGTAGTATTATATCAATGTTAAAAGGTAGATGAGATGGTTAAGGATGCTTGCTTTTATTTGAGAGATCTTATGTTCGATTCCCTTCAACCTCATTTTTTTAAAAAAGTTTTTATTTTTAAATGGACTCTTCTATGGTTACTTTGTTTTTGACAAAGTACCATTACTTGGTGTGTTTTCAACATTAGATGATGGAGTATAAAATTAATCAAATGGTGAAAACACACAAAGTAAGAGTTACTATGTAAAAAACAAAGTAAGCATAGCTTTTACCTCATTTTTAATATGTCTTTACCATTAAAAAAATATAAACATATTTAATATTCAATTAGTTCAATGCTAGTTTCTAAAAAAATGATAACATTTTCACAGTTTTAATGCGTTGGAGGCTAAAAAAAATTTGCCCAGCCCTGACGGGCTGGACTTTCAAAATTTACCGTCAACCGCACAGTTAATTTCGATTTTTTTTTAACGTTTTGAATTTTTTTATTGATATGTTTGAGCCCCGGGTCATTTGGGGTCCTAGTTCCGCCACTGTGTACAAGAATAAGTAAAAGGTTAAAGGACCGCTAATGATCGATGCATGCACTCTAGTGCCTAAGTCAGAGAGCTTTTAATGATTAAGAATGAATGAGAGAGTTATGGTAGAAGATGATCAATACATAACTTAATATGTGGGTGCTCTTATAAAAAGTTTGGATTTATCATTGTTAAGTAGTCCCACGTCTCTTAGGGAATCTGGTATTTTTATGGAGAATTGGCAGTTGTTAATGACACCATTGGCATACAGAAAAACGTTGATAGCATGATTTAGACATTTAATGGCCTCTCATTTAGGTGGAATATTGAAGGACATTCCAGCTCAAATTAATAATTTTGTGGTTGTAGCAGTATTTTTCTCTTTTGTCCTTTTTTGTACTGTTAGTTTTTCCCTTATGCTAGACACGTGTAGGCTGTAGAATATGTGAGGTTGTTTTCCTATTTTGTTTGCTTATGTACACTGTCCTTTATAGCTGGGTATTTTGTTTGGCAGTCATCATGATGGAATAAAGAACTTTTGAGCCCTATTCTCTTCCCTCTGAAATTCTTCTGTGTTGAAATCATATCTGGATATTATTTACTCATCATAGTATCAGAGCATCAGAACAATACAAAGAAAAAGAGGATTTTTCATTAAATCCATCATCAATTTTTTTTCCATCCTCCTCCTTCTTCTTTGATTATCGTTCTTTTCTCCCTTCTATTGAGTCCTTTCTTTTCTGTTGTTCTCCTCTTCATCCTTCACCATGGCAAATGGTGGAAATACAAAAATTACTTATCAAGAGATGTTAAATCCCTTGTTTCTTCATCCCTCTGATGGTGCTGCTTCTCTTCTTGTTGATAAGCTACAAGGATCTTCTGATTACAGAGCTTGGTGTAGATCTATGGAGATTAATCTTGCTTCAAAACGAAAACTTGGGTTTGTTACATGCGTAGTGAAGAAATCCACCGATGATGAGGCACAAGCTGAGATGTGGGAAACATGTAACAACATAGTGATAGCCTGGTTGACCCACAACGTTTCTCCTACAATCAAAAAGTCGGTAATGTTCATGACCTCTGCTCAAGAAATTTGTATTAACCTAGAAAAACGTTTTTCTCTCACTAATGGATCTAGGAAATACAAATTGAGCAAAGAACTTTTTGAGGAAAAACATAATAGCATGAGTATCAATGAATATTATACTGCTATGAAATCTGTATGGGAGGAACTGGACTCTTTAAACCTCTTGCCTGTTATAATTGAGTCAACTGCAGAAATAAAAACTTTGCTTGCTGCGATTGAACTTCAGCGTGATGAAGCTAAGTTATTTCAGTTTCTTAATGGATTGAATGATATGTATAATGCTCAAAGAAGTCAGTTGTTGATGCAGAGTCCACTTCCCACCGTGGAAACTGCATCGGCAGCATTACAACAATAAGAGGCACAAAGAGAGGTTTTAAACTATGCTAAGGGTGACAATGAAGCTTCTGCTATGTACAGCAGGAGTCAAGGTGATAAAATGCAGGTCTGTAATGCTTGTGGAGGCAAAGGGCACAGTGCTGATAGGTGCTGGACTGTTGTAGGATACCCAAAATGGCACTCGAAGAGCAAAAATAAATCCAAAACTGCAACAAATACCATACCAGCACTTAACCCTTCTAATTTCAGATGGAATCCAAGTTCTTCTGGATCCAAAACTTATCCTAATTCACCCAGAACTGCAGCAGCAGTTCAAACTAATGGTGTCTCAGATCAAGCAGGGTTGTTGTTTAGCCCTCAACAATTAGAGCAATTGGCAAAGTTAATGCCACAATTGCAGATGCATCAATATAAAGGGTCAGAGACCGATGAAGAACTTGACAACCATTTTTCTGGAATGATATCATGCTTCTCTGCAGCAGAAATGATTGGTGAATGGGTCATAGATTCTGGAGCATCAGATCACATGACACCCCACTTACACAACCTTGAGCAACCTGTTGTCACCCTAAATACACCTAAAATTAATCTCCCTGATGGCCACACTGCTGTTATATCTCACACAGGCAGTCTAGTTTTACCTGTTGGTCTGAAGCTGCATAATGTTCTCTATGTGCCCTACTTTAAGCATAACTTGCTTTCTGTGCAGAAATTGATCCAATACTCTCATTGTGAGGTATCCTTTTTTCCTTCTCATTGTTTAATAGTTGACTGTGCAACTAAGAAAGTGATTGGGATAGGTAAAGCCAAAAATGGGTTATATTATCTGCTGAATCCTAACAATACTTCTTTACTTCAAGATTTATTATCTCAGAAGAAAAAACCTGTTTGTTTAACTGCTGATTCCACCATGCAATCAGACAGTTTAGACCTATGGCATCACAGGTTAGGTCATGCCCCAATGGCCAAACTTCGATATATTCCCTGTGTCAAAAATCTGGTTCATAAACAATCCAAGTTGTGTCTCACTTGTCCTCTCTCAAAATTCACCAAACTTCCATTTCCCTTGAGCAAATCACATGATGTTGCACCTTTTGAACTTATTCATATTGACATTTGGGGACCCTATAAAGTGCAAACCAGGGGTAAATATAGACACTTTCTCACAATTGTAGATGATCATTCTCGAACTACATGGGTCTACTTATTACAGTACAAGTCTGAATCCTTGTCTGTGTTGGAAAGTTTCATCCAATATGTTAAAAATCATTTTAATGCTCATGTTAAGTATTTGAGATCTGACAATGCTTTGGAGTTTGATGATGCACAATGCAGAGCTCTCTTTTCACTTCATGGAGTCATCCATCAAACTTCTTGTGTTAAGAGACCTCAGCAAAATGCTAGAGTGGAGAGAAAGCATAGACACATCCTTGAAGTGGCAAGGGCTCTTCGATTTCAAGTAGGCCTACCTCTTTCCTACTGGGGAGACGGTGTCTTAACAGCAGTCCATCTTATTAATAGGCTCCCCACTCCTATTCTTGATTACAAGATTCCCTATGAAATCCTCCATAAAACTCTTCCCTCATACACACACCTTAAAGTATTTGGATGTTTATCATTTGCCTATAACCCTGATTTTTCTTCAGATAAATTTTCTCCCAGAGGAGTCCCATGTGTGTTTCTAGCATACCCATCCACTCAGAAAGGATACAGACTCTTAAACCTCCACACTTCACAGATTTTCATCTCAAGAGATGTGCTCTTCCATGAATCTATCTTTCCCCTCCATTCTAGCTCCTCTTCCTCTTATATGCATCATGTTACAACCCTTGAATCTACCACTCCACAAACTGATATGTTTGATGACATTTACTTGTCTCAATACATTGATTCTAATGAAGTTACACCAAGATCACCAAATCCTCAGCTCATCAATTCATCTTCACCTTCCTCACCTGCATTACCTACTGTTACTTTACCAAATTCAGCATCCCCATCTCAAAGCTCTCCTGAAAATTCTATATCTCCTGCTCCCAAATGTCCTTCTCCTATTCCTCTACGAAGATCTCTTCGAACCCACACAGCTCCAACATGGTTGAAAGACTTCAATACTCCACATATTTCAAATTTGGCTTCCACTAACACTGCTCCAGCATTCCATTGCTTTATGACTGTGCTCACTAACACTTGTGATCCAGTATACTTCAAGGATGTAGTTGCTCTTGATCATTGGGTCAAAGCCATGAATGTTGAACTTGATGCTCTAGAATCTAATAAAACTTGGGAAGTTACTATTTTGCCTGCAGGGAAAACAGCTATTGGATGCAAATGGTTGTATAAAACCAAGTACAACCCAGATGGAACCATTGAAAGACATAAAGCAAGGCTGGTCATCTTCGGGTGCAAATAGAAATATGGAGAGGATTATGCTGAAACCTTTGCTTCTGTTGCAAAGATGACAACTGTGCGTGCTCTATTAGCAGTTGCTGCAATTGGTGATTGGCATACACTGCAAATGGATGTTACTAATGCATTTTTGCACGGTGATCTCCTTGAGAATGTTTATATGCAGATGCCACAGGGATATACACATCTTGGCTGCAGGGCTGTCACACAAACTGGTCCTTCTCTCTTGATCAAAACCAAATCATCTTTTGTTTGTAAGCTTAAAAAATCGCTCTATGGTCTTAAACAGACCCCTAAGCAGTGGTTTTCCAAACTCTCTACCTCTCTTCTATCATTGGGATATGTTCAATCAAAGTCGGACTATAGTCTGTTTGTGCATCACACTGAGGATACAATTACAGTGGTATTAGTCTACGTTGATGACCTGCTTATCACAGGAAACTGCATGTCTTCCATTGATCACTTGAAAATCATGTTGTCTCAAATGTTTCACATGAAAGATCTTGGTCATGTATGATATTTTTTAGGTCTGGAAATTGACAGATCAGTTTCAGGATTCTTTATATCCCAGAAGAAATATGCTCATGATATCCTTAAGGAATTTGGTATGCTGCATGCTAAGCCACTGAAGTTACCTATGGAAGGGAATGTCAAGTTTACACCTGATCAATGAGACTTCCTACCTGATCCATCTATGTATCAAAGACTCATTGGCAAACTGATTTATCTAACCATCACTAGACCGGACATCGCATTTTCTGTTCAACTTCTAACTCAGTTCCTCTATAAGCCTATTATTGTTCATATGCAGGCTTCAAAGCGCATTTTAAGGTATTTAGGAGGAACATTGTCTCAAGGGATCCTCCTAGCCTCTTCTTCTGCAGCTTAACTCACTACATACTGCGACAGTGACTGGGCTAGCTGCCCAATATCAAGGAGATCAACTACCGGTTACTGCATATTCCTTGGAACCTCTCCTGTTTCTTGGAAAGCAAAGAAGCAATCAGTTGTTGCTAGATCGTCTGTTGAAGCGGAATACATGGTGATGGCTCTTACTACTTGTGAAATTATGTGGCTTACTACTTTACTTCGAGACCTTGGCCTTAAGCATTTACCTCCCACTATCCTTCATTGTGATAATCAAGCAGCTATCTCAATTGCTGCAAATCCTGTGCTCCACGAACGAACAAAATATATCGAAATTGATTGTCATTATGTTCGTGATCAAGTCAATATTGGTACTGTGGTTCCTTCCCATGTATCCTCATCTGATCAAGTTGCTGATTTACTTATAAAAGCCCTGCCAGTTAAAGACCATCTCCGCCATATTCATAAGCTGGGAGTTTCACCAACGTCTCACTCATATCTTGAGGGGGAGTATTGAAGGATATTCTAGCTCAAATTAATAATTTAGTGGTTCTAGTAGCATTTTTCCCTTTTATCCTTTTTTGTACTGTTAGTTTTTCCCTTATGCTAGACATGTGTAGGCTGCAGAATAGGTGAGGTTGTTTTCCTATTTTGTTTGCTTATGTACACTGTCCTTTATAGCTGGGTATTTTGTTTGGCAATCATCATGATGGAATAAAGAATTTTTGAGCCCTATTCTCTTCTCTCTGAAATTCTTCTGTGTTGAAATCATATCTGGATATTATTTACTGATCATGGAAGCCATATGATTTGTCCATGTGGCCTATTTAATTAATTGTCTGTTATCATATGTCCCTCCTTCCCCCCGAAATGAGCCTTAGGCCGGCGTAGAATTTCTTCACATGGTGTGGTATTGAGTGAGACGTTGTATAAAGATCTAAGGGTCCAAAACAATGAATAGCTTCAAACCACATGGTAGGTGAAGATATGTGTAGCAAAGGTTGTGATTCTCTAGGTGTATCAGGGGGTTTTGATTTTTGAATTAGTGAATATGATTTGTCATGCTTCTTGTAAATAATATCCTACAAAAGGAGGATCGGTAACTAGTGACCTACGCTTGCACTTTGATTCCTAAATTAGAGAGCTCTCAATGATTGGGAATGAATGAGAGAGTTAAAGTAAAAGATAATGAATGCATAACTTGATATGTGAGTGTTATTCTATTGAGTTTGGGATCATTATTCTGAAGTGAACTCTCATCTCTCTTTGGATTTGGTATATTTTGATGGGGATGAGGGAATCATCGGATGTAGTTGACACCGTTAGCATAAGGTAGAAGGGCGACAACGTTATTTAAATATCTAGTGATCTCGCATTTGGCAAGAAACCATGCAATTAGTCCAAACAGGAATTTTCACATGCACCTTAATGAGCAAGTGAATTTGCTCATTCACCGTTAGATATAGGCTTATTAAATCTAAGCCTCAGGATACTTTGAATCTCCACCTTAGGATTTTAATAAGCCTAGATCTAACGGTGAATGAGCAAATTCTACATGCTCATTAAGGTGCATGTGATCAAGACTGTTAGTCCAAGTAGCTTTTGCTTAATTAATTACGATGATATATAGATATAATGTCTCATTTCATTTTTACGAAACAAGTCATTTTGGATATAAGCGAAAATAAAATGGCGAAGTACAAACAAAAAAAATTACATGTGGTTTGCCCTATTTGCAAACACATGTATATGGTTTAAAAGTTTACAAATAGAAATTTGTAGTATGGTTTTTTACAAAATAAATTTTTTGAATTATACTATTAAGTTTTGTCAACAATCAAAGCACTTTTATTTTTATTTTTAAATTACGTGTACATATTGACAAAACACAATATGGCTATTCACACACATCGTGTGGAGTGTTTAAAAGCTCTTGCAAATCAGCATTGCCTCTTTCTCCAGCTTCCTCCTAATTACAACTTTGCTACCCCTTATTTACAACTCATGCCATCAACTTATTTACAAACTTGCCACTCCATTACCTTTACCCCATTTTACCCTTTTAAGTTTTATCTAATTAGTTATGTAGTTAGTCTTTTATGTAATTTCATCTTTAAGTTAGAAGATGATATAAATTCATCTCTTTCTTGTAATGAAGGAACTTGTATCAATCAATCAAATTTATCTCTTTGAGAGTTGTTGTAGGGTTCATCCTTCTTAACAATGGGGATTCTCAATTCCTACAGATTTAGCTCGTGAATTTTGGGAGTTTCACGGCTCCTTCAAGTTTAGCTTGGAAATATCTTTGATATTTTATGTTTGAAAACTATCTCCTCATACCTGATCCGCGTCAGTTGGTATCAGAGCCGATCGTTTCCTAACCTAAGACTTCTTTTGGCAATGCTTCAACCGAGGTTACCACAAGAAGCAATGGAAGTTGTAGATAGAAAGATAGAGTATTTCAAATCCGAGAAAAGAGAGCTACTATAGGAGGAAACTCGAGATCTAACCGAAGAATGTAGAGAAATGAAAGAGCAAATGAGAGAATCTATGGAAAGTTTCAAGCTAGAAATTTGAAACATCGTCCACCAACAAAGAAATGGAAAAGATCCAATGTTGACTCCTAAAGAGTCACCACTAATATTTTCTCCATCGCGCATTCAAGAGGTAAGTCCTACACTTTCAATTTCTCATTTTGAAGCTATGGGTAATCAAATTGCTAGTGAGAAGTTGGATGTTTGTGGTGATGATGGTTTAAATTCTCATTGTGAGTTTGTGGGTAATTAAATTATGAATGAGAGTTTGAATTCATGTATAAATGAGGAGGGAGGAGTGCTAGTATGTTGGAACATTGAGGAAGCTCAAGTTGAAAAGGGTGCTCCCTATGTGTTTGATGAAATGCCCCTTAGGACAAATTTCACTTGTATGTTTAAATAAAGGTGAGACCCTTAATCTTGAAAAAGTGGAGAGTGACTTTGAGCTTGATAATCTCTTTAAGGAGAATGATGAAATCACTTTGTGTGTGGTAGTTGAAGACTATGGTGATAGGAGATATGTTGGTGGATCAAGTATGTTGGGATGTAGCATGTCACTTAGGTCGAGAAAGTTGACAAGTGGAGTAACCGGCTTGAGCTATAGGGAGGAGAAAATGGAAGCGATAAGTCATGGGAGGCGAGATTGGGTTGGAGAAGAGGGGGTGGATTTGAAAGTGAGAATGAGGGGGAAGAGGATATGTTCTAGGAGGAGATTGATAAAGAGGAGAACCATTCCAGGAATGAGCTAGATAGCGATGATGAACTTGACTATGATGAGGACGAGTTCAAGAATGGGATTGAAAGGAGAAAGAAAGGTTCCGAGAATGAGCTATATAATGATGGTGGATTTTATCATGATGAGGATGAATTTGATTATGATGAAGATGATGGAATTTACCATGATGAGGATGAGTTTCGGAATGTTGAGTGGAACTAAAATGGGGTTATTATGAAGATGATGAAAATAGGTTCTATTATGATGAAGATGAGTCAGAGGATATTAAATGGAGCCAAAATGGGGATACCTGTGAAGGTGATGATGATGACGATGGGAGTGTTGTTCATTTGGTGACAATGGTGCTAATGTCTAGTGGGGAGGAGCATGACCCACGACAACAATTGTTTAGAACTCAGTGCTTGGTTTTTGGGAAGAAATGTAAGGTGATAATCGATGGAGGAAGTCAAGAGAATATCATTAGTTGAGCAGTCTTGAGTAAGTTTAGGTTGGTTCCAGAGCCACATCCTAGACCTTATCATATTGGTTTGGTCAACGATGTGGAGAAGCTTCGAGTTACTCACCGTTGCAAAGTTCCTTTCGCCATTGAGGCTTATCAAGATGAAGCTATGTGCGATGTTGTAGAGATGGATGCTTGCCACTTCCTTTTAGAAAGGCCATGTCAATTTGTTTGTGATGTCTCATATGCGGGAAGAAGAAACACCTACACCGTATGCAAGGATAAATTACATACATGGTGTACAACGTTTGTCCTATTTCACACTTTAGTGTACAACCTTTAATTTTGCACACAAAATTGTACAACCTTTTGGTGACCTCCCATTAAAATGTACAGCCGGTAATTGTGACCAGTCAACGTGCCACATCAGCAATTTGACCTCCTTAAAAGTCAAAAGTTGACCGATTAACACGACACGTCAGTAATTTGACCTATATAAAAGTCAAATTGCTAATGTGATGCATTGACCGGTCATAATTACCAGCTATACACTTTAGTGGGAGGTCACCAAAGGTTATATAGTTTTATGTGCAAAATTGAAGGTTGTACACCAAAGTGTGAAAAGAGACAAAGATTGTACACCACATATGTAATTTACCCCATATGCAAAGACGGCATCAAATACGTCCTTACACCCTTGAAGAGTCCTTCTATTGAGAAAAATAAATCGAACTTAAGTGCTTACCCA
The DNA here is from genome assembly GCF_963576675.1 of Euphorbia lathyris. Taxonomy (NCBI): domain Eukaryota; kingdom Viridiplantae; phylum Streptophyta; class Magnoliopsida; order Malpighiales; family Euphorbiaceae; genus Euphorbia; species Euphorbia lathyris. Next base: position 40,568,450 of record NC_088911.1, read on the forward strand.
ACTCGAGAGTTGATTTTGAATGAATACATTGGTAAAAGGGAGAGACTAATCCAATAGAAGTTGAGCCAATGCCCGAGTATGTCAAGGATGCTACCTTATAAGAAAAACTTCAAGAACTTCCACCTTGGGGAAACTTACCGCATCACATCAACTTGCATCTCGAGGATCGTTTGCCTAGCCTCTCTCATGATGGAGTAAGATCCAAAGAGAAAAATGAAGTTGAGAAAGGAAAAAGCAAGTTTGAAAGTGATGAAGTAGAACCAATGTCCGAAGATGACAAGTATGTGTCCTTCAAACAACAACCCCAAGGGCTTCCACCTTTGGGGAAGAATGTGTGTGACATTGCATGGGATCCCGCAGATTATGAAGCAAGTCTTCCTCATGGTAGATTGAACTCTAAAGAGAAGAATGAGTGGTACCTCATGACGCCTCTAGGAAGACCCGAGACTCTTAGAGTATTCATGACATGGATGAATCAAGTCTCCCACTCGATAAAATTTGAACTTGTTCTTTTATGCTTTGTTGGAAACTATATTTGGTTTATTGAGGGAGCATAAAACCTATGAGTCTATAAGATGTAACCATGTGGTGAAGAGTGTGAGCTTCTTGGAGAGTTTAGTGAATGGGAATGACATCCAGGGGATATAAAGAAGATCAGAGAAATTCAAAAGTTGCAGGATGGTGTCCAAGTTAGTGAAGAGGTGAATATAAAAGTCTTGAGATTGTTAACTCAAGATAAGGAATGAGCTTATATGAGTATTTATGGTATCACTATAAAGTGGGTTGACAAGTTCCGCCGAGATATTCCATTTGATGTCAGTAATGGGCTAGTAGAGGTTGAGCATAACATCCAAGTTAGTGACGTGGGGGATAGAGAAGTCCATGGATATTCAACTCAAAGTCATATTGGTGTTTTGAAGAGTGCTCACGGGATCAATCTGAATTAGGTTGATTTGTGTCGCCGGAACATTCCATTTGAGGTAGGTTATGACCGGAGGAAAGTTGTGGCTAGTCTTCAAGTTAGTGAATTGAAGACGGAGAATGATCGAGGTTGGTCCGTTCAACTTGATGTGGGGGTTTGGAAGAACGTTCAAGTATTGTTGATGAGTGGTTCGAAAGGCTTCACTGAGATATTCCATTTAATGCTGGTAGAAAGTGGAAGATGAATGTAAATGAGGATAAGAATCAGGGCAAGTCACAAGTTAAAATGTGGGATGAAGCTCTTATGAAGAAGGTGAATCTAGAAGCCTGTGGAATGGCCTTCTTGAATTCATTTCTAACAACACTTTTGTTCAATTTGAAAGGTTTGAGTTCGTTGAAGATCAACGGGTTTCTTCCATACGCAACAAGTAACTTAAGATCATCTTCTTTTTCAAGAGGGAGTGTATGATGAGGGTAAACTACACCAATGGTACCTGAACTTTACATAGTTTACACTTTGGTATCTAGATTACATTTTGTCCCAAAAATATACCTGAAGTAACGATGACCGGACAATTTAGTATATTTTTACCGGTTATGACCGGTCAACGCGAGTTTCATGAGTTAATTACATTAATGGTACCCGAACTTTACCATGATTCACACTTCGGTACCTGTATTTTATTTTATTCTAAAAACATAACACAAGTAAAGGTGACTGAAAGGTCTAGTTCATTTGATCGGTTAGTGGCCGGGTAACATGAACTAAACATTGAGACTCACCATACACTCAATTAACATAAAATTATAATATTGTCATTTATGAGCTAAATGACAGTATTATAATTTTATGTTAATTGAGTATATGATTGGTCTCAATTTTTAATTTAAAATGGTCAAATTCGGGTTGATCAATCACTGATCTGTCAAATATACTAAAATATTGAGTCATCTTTACTTGAAGTGTATTTTTTTTTTGATAAAATGAAATCTAGGTACCAAAATGTGAATTCGGGTAAAGTTCAGGTATCATCAGTGTAATTTACTCGTCAAAATCGCATTGACCGGCCTTTAACCGGTAAAATATACTTAATTGTTCGGTCATCGTTACTTCGGGTATATTTTGGAGACAAAATGTAATCTAGGTACCAAAGTGTGAATTAAGATAAAGTTCAGGTACCATTGGTGTAATTTACTCTGTATGATGACGACATCAAGTTGTCCAAATATGTGAAAACATTTAGTGGGGAGAAGCCGGACCAAAGGCGCAACACACCGAAGTAATGAGATGAGAATTCATGTGAAAAACAGAGCTCACACGTCGTGTGAATCCAAAGGAGAGTCTCTGCCTCTTAATCCAAAGAAGAATGTGGAGAAACAAAAGAGCAAATGAGAGCATCTATGGAGAGTTTGAAAACGTTAAGGTTAAATTTGCATCATTTCATATGTTAAGGCTAAATCTGCACTTTTCTTAAAACGTTAGGTCTAAATTTACTGTTTGTCTCTAGTTTAATTAGGTCAAAAGTATTCTAAGACTATTAATTTTTCATTTTTTTATTTATTAAATTTTTTATTTTTGTCATCACGAGTGTGGTGCGCCTCCTGCAGACCTCCAGAACATTCTCCTTGAAGACCGGTAAGGCCGGACTTCGGTTCGAATGGTTATACATTAGGATAAACTTAGTTTTGACTGTCTTCTCTCTCTGCTTTTTCTTTCTCTGTTGGGCTTAAACGCCTTCCTTAATCCCAAAAAAAAAAAAGTAGTCTTTGATATGTATAATGTGTATAATGTAGTTATAAGAAAATTATAAAACCTTATTTCAAACTGTAATAAATATAATTTTAAATATAAATAAAATGAATAACGTTTTTTTAATTAAATTAGATATTCACAACTAATTAATTTCGTAATGATAATTGATGCAATAAAAAAAATAAATGATTACGCATTTAATATGTTAAATAAATAAAAAAATAAATGATTAGGTATTTAAAATGTTTTGCACATATTAATTTTCTTTGTTTCTTTAACTTAAAAATAATTTTAAACTTACGTCCATCTTATTTCATTGTTTCCATCTATATAGTACAGTCCAAGATTTCATTGTCAACAGCACAAAAAAAAAAAAAGTATATATTTATTACCATAAAAAAGATATATATTGTTTAAAAATAAAAATAATATTTATTTATTTGGCTTTAAGTTTAATTTAATTATCTTGAAATTTATTTATTTTATATCAAACTTAACGTTTTATAAATATATATATTTTAGAGTTAAAATTAATAGAATTTACAATACACAATTTTATACATAGAGTATAATTAATCGGTTATATTTTATGGTTACTTTGTTTTTTACAAAGTAAGCCTTACTTTGTATGTTTTTACCCTTGGATTAATTTTATGCTCCATTATCCAATGGTGAAAACACACGAAGTAATAGTACTTTGTCAAAAACAAAGTAACCATAGAAGGCACCTATATATAAATTAGCTTTTGAAGATAGGTTGATTCGCTCCTCAAGTAGCTGGGGGATGATTTTCTCGTCTAGGCAGCCAAAAAGTCAAAACCAAACTTCCTAATATATGTTTTCTATTTTGCCCTCGTATATAAATCCATATCCCCACTATACCCTCGATCTTTTCATAATCCTAGGTTGGTGAGTGTGAGAACTCATCATATTTCCATTATGAAAATTTGTATGTATTATATAAAATTAATCGCCAGACTTTTATTTGTGTAGATTTTTTGAATTTTTATAATTAGTTTGGTTTAAACAAATTATAGAATGGGTTTTTTCCAAAGTTTAGAGATGTCTCCAATGTTGACCGATGACTACTCATTTGTTAATTAGCATGTTCTCATCTCTACTTTGAATTTAACGAAATTTTATAAAATTAAGGCCCTGGTCAACTAATGTTTTATGCCCACTATATATATTAAAGGAATTGTAATAAATAATTACACGGGTTCAAACACGATTTATGGGTTACTTTTTATAGGCAGATTGCCGTTAAATATCAGTAAAAGAAATGAACCACGGTTTTATATTATCGGTCAGGCAACTCTTACACCAAAGATTGTTCGGGAGGAGAAGCGATTGTTCCACTAAGTGCAAAGCCTTAAAAAGAGAGGCACGCGCAAAGTAGAGAGAGGAAGAACTTATTACACTTGGATATGTGCTAATTATGTCTGCATGATAAGTCCCCTTATATAGGGAAAGATAGGATCCTAATCAAAGTCAAACTGTTAAAATATTAATTAACTATTAATTTTAACTCTTAGTTATGTAAGAGTATTATTTATCTTAATTACTTAATTAGATAAACTCGGATCCATATTTATCCACCCGATCCAAATTACTTACAAGCGGATAATTCATACATCACCCACTCACATATAACTTAACATATTCATTTGTCTCATCCATTTTCATACGTGCAAATAGATCGTGCGACCTGCATTATCATCGAGAGCTCTAGTGACATACACTCGTTAGAGATATATAACGTCTCGATTAACATGTATAGGATAGAGTAATATACACCTGTTAGGGATATATAACCTCTTATAAGTACGTATCGAGAAGGTTGTATGCCTTTATCTTAGATTTCATATCACATCCACTGTAATTACTTAGATCTCTACAGTTTTCTATTTTCACAATTATGCACATATGTATAATTATGTGGAATGTGAACATACAAACTTTAAAGATGTGAACAAATTAAAATATTTTTCTTATTGTGTTCATTCCATCATAATCTAATTTACTTATCTAGTCGGCCCCTTACTAGACTAAATTATCACATAGCACTTGAAAGTGTCCTTTTAAGGTAGCTACATTAAAATATACTTTCAAAATGAGTTAAGGATCATGAGGATAATAATTCAAAAATTTATAGTTTTATGAAATGAGTCTCAAACTAGGAAAGGTTGAGATCAATCTTTTCCATCTCAGGGTCACCAAGCACACGTGTTATGGTGTTCATCCATTTCTTTTTGAAAGAAGTGCATGTCTTTCATAAACATCATGTACTTTCTTTAGCCTAAATGTGAAGATGGATGCAAGGAGGGAGGTCTATTCACTTCTAAACGGATATTCCTCACTTAATATGGGCTGGTAACTTGGGCTCCCATCTTTGATAGGTAGATCAAAATCGGCTATCTTTGGCTTTCTAGAGGAGCATCTCCGGAAGAGATTTGGTAGTTGGAGTTTCCGTTTTCTCTCAAATGTGGGGAAGGACATCCTTCTAAAATCAGTGGCACATGTGCTACCAACTTTCTGCATGAGTACTTTTTTTGCTTTCCAAGTCGGTTTGTGCGGATTTGCAGAAAATGATGAATTCTTTTTAGTTGGGTTCATTGGTTTGACTAGGCTAGACTTTGCTACAAAAAAGATCAGGGTGGACTGGGTTTTGAGATTTGCATGATTTCAATTTGGCTCTTCTTGGTAAACAGGGGGTGGAAGCTTGTCACCCAACTGCATGTTTCGGTTAGTAGGATCTTTAAGGCGAAATATTATCCTAGTGAGACTTTCCTAACCTCTGGATTAGGCACTAATCCTAGTTACATCTGGAGAGCGTGTGGGGCTCGATTGAAGTAATTGGAAAAGGTGTGAGATGGAGTACCGAAGATCGGAAGTCGATTACGGTCTGGAAGGATCCTTGGATTTAAGGATTCGAATTTTTTTGCAACTTCAAATTGTGTGGAAGGTAACAAAGATATGGTGGTTTCGAAGCTTATTGGCGCAAAAAATAAAATTTGGGACATGGGCAAATTGTTGTCAGTGTTTGACATGGAAAAAGCTCAAGTTAGCAAATATGGTGGTACCAAGGCGAGTTAAGGAAGATAGATTGGTCTGGCACTATACCAAAAATGGCAATTGTTCCTCAAAGTCAGGATATCGTTTAGGTTTTGCGGGTTAGCCAAGAGGAGGAAGTCAGTTAGACAAACATGTGGCAACTCCATCTTCCACCAAAACTGAAAACATTCATATGGAAAATTAGTCCTCTTTGCTTACCAATGCGTTGGAGATTGTGACTTCGGCATTTAGGAATCTTGATTACATGTCTATTGTTTCAAGGAGATATCGAGCACGAATGGCACCTGTTTCATAATTTTTCATATGTGTTAGGATATTGGCAAAGGGCGGGGGTTCAGTTGGATATCATTGGAAATGAGGAGGTTCATGTGACTTTTCTACGGATGTGTGCCGAAGAGCCATAAGAGAAGATGGGAATCAAGGCGGTAGTTCTTTGGACGATATGGCAGCAATAGAACAATACGCTTTGGCAGAATATTGTCATCCCGAGTCAGCAGGCACTCGATCAGTCTAGGAGGTTTGTTGATGACTCGAAGAGGCTTAATTTCCAAAGTAGTGCAATTGTTCCAGGGAGGCCGAGATCCATTGCTCGTCGGTAGAGACCACCGCATGGCTTCATCAAATGCAACGTGGATGATGCATGTTTTTTGGACACTAGAAGAACTGGCATTGGAGCGGTAATGCGACGGGAAGATGGTGAATTCGTGGACTGCTACAGCAACTTCTTCGACAGTTTGCTGGGTGTCCAAACTGCAGAGGCAGCAGCTCTACGAAATTCAATTTGTTGGGCATTAAACATTCAGAAAAGTAAGGTGATTTTCGAGACTGGTGCATAGTACATCGTGCAAAGCTTCCATTCGAAGAAAGAGGATTGCTCAGATTTTGGGGGAGTGTCTTTTTCTCCTCGGTTAGCGAATGAGGCAGCTCATACTGTAGCTCGCCACTCTCATTTTAATGAGTTCTTATTTAACCATCTGGTCTTCCATGTCACTCGGAGAACCCTCAATTCACATTTAGACACGTGTATTATGGTCACACTTAATAATTAAAATTGTGGATCCTATTTAATATATATGAGTCCATGTTACATTTGATATGGAGAACCAGATGCTTCTAATAATAATTTTGGCATTAAAAAATGCTACTGAGCTTTCATCCAATTTTATTCTTAATTGGTTAGTTGATATTCTTTGTAAGGATATCTTTTTGGTAAAAAAAACAAGGATATATCTAATTATGTGAAAATATTAAGGCATCATATGCAACTTTTTCTTTAATTTGAAAACGAAAGAAGAAAATTATTCAGACTTTTGCCTTTATCATAGATCCAATAATATTTACGTTATCATATTTAAAGCAATAAATTTCTAGATGTTTTTATTCTAAAAATCACTATAATAAATCAAATTTGTTTAATTCAAACTTATTATCTGAAAATGAGATAAAGTGTGAAAATACCCTTAATATTAACAGTTTTAGGCAATTTACCTTTAACGTTTAAAATTGTGCAATTTTATTCTTAACGTTGGTAACTAAGAACAATTTTACTCTTAAAGTTAGCAAGTTTGATCAATTTCAGGCATCATTATAAAACACAGATATTTTACTTATTATTCTGCACCAGTTCCATAACATTTAGTTCTAAAAAAAGATTTCATAAATTTTGTGATTTAGTAATAGATTTGGATATTAATATTTTTAAATTCGACGAAATATTTAGATTTTTTTTCCAACTTATATAAAATATAATATAATTTTTTAAATTTTTTCATGTCTATTAATGTGTTTGTGATGTGTTACTAGTGAGTGATAAAATAACACATATGTGAAGTGCATATGGCAAGTTTTGTGACTGAGAAAACAGTTTGATGAATTATACAATATTATGGGTAAAATTGTTTTTCGTTGTCGATGTTATAGGTAAAATTGTACAATTTTAAATGTTAGAAATAATATTACTCCTAACTATTAATGTTAGATGTATTTTTACACCTTATACTATGAAAATCTCATTCTTAATTTTAGAAACTAAGTAATTGAAAAACTCCATTGAAATTTGTAAGCATTAAATTAAAAAAAAATAAAGAAAACGTATGGAAGTTGAATTTTAATTCTTATTATTTTGGTCAAGAGATCTATAATATAAGGTGGGTTTTAGCATGCCCTAATTAGAAGACCTAATTGCTTCTATGCCACCTAATATTTACATTTATATGCATAGTGGCCTAATTATTTCTGAAATTGAAGATTGTTAAAATATTCGAAAATAAAAACCAACTATTTGAATTGTCAAAAGTTTCTTCTGAATAAAATTGGGCAAAATTAAACTAGGAATTTTATTTTTTAATGGAAGTTTGGTCTTAACTTTCAAAATAAAATACAAGTTTGGTCTTCCTTAAAGAAAAGGAATGGAGTAGTATACATCTATTATTCTTGAATTATAACAGTGCTTAGCTAATATTAATTGCCCTAAATTTTATTTTGTAACATAAAAGTTTTCAGCTTATATTATACTAATGTTAAACAAGAAAAGAAAGAAAGTTCATTAAAAAGTTAACAAATCTAAAAATAGATATTTAACCATAATTATGATAATATGGATAAAAGAAGGTATAAGTTACATTTTTCGTTAATTTTTTAAAGGCCTAATACACAAATAACCTCCTGAACTTGTTCAAATGTTGCAACTGCCCCCCGAACTTCCAATTGTAACAATTTACCCCTCAAACTTTTCCAATTGTAAAACATAACCCCTCAAACTTTTCCAATTGTAAAATATAACCCCAAATTGCTGACATGGACTGCAATTGAAGAAACACATGAAATACAAAAGCTACAACTCTCGTGGAGTGTGATAATCAGATCTTTTGCATGATACGAATCTGGAGAAACGTTTTTATGGTTGCTTCAAATACGGGGTAAAAAAATTCCCAATTTGAGGTTATGTTTTACAATTGGACAAGTTTAAAGGGTAAACTGTTACAATTGAAAGTTGGAAGGGGCAGTTGCAATATTTGGATAAGTTCAGTGGGTTATTTGTATATTAGACCTTTTTTAAATGGATTTTCTTTAGTTTGAACTTTTACTAATATAATGTAAAATTCAACTACTTTTATGTCACAAAGTAAAGTTTATAAACCATTATATTACTAATATTATGATTCAGGGTGACATGGGTAAATACTATATATTAGTTATTGGTTTGAACTAGTTTATAGTATATTTTAAATTCAAATATTATCCTGTTGTAAGTTCTATTACAAGTAAATCTACCAATTCTACAATCTCTCTCTTCGTTCCTCTATAACGTCTCCCATCATGACAATCAATGACACCACCACTGCTCCAACCAGCTCTACCCCCTCTCAATTTTTCTTCCATCCTTTCACCCAACATCTCCTACTAATTGTCTTTGAAGCTTGCTCCAACCAAATTCCTTTTATGGAGAACTTGATGATCGTATCGATTCCATTATCGCTCCACCGTCTCAAACGCTTCCTGTCGGTGCCGCAAATCAAGAATACGAGATTTGGGATATGGGCGGATAAAAAAATAGGTCAAATTGAACTAAAAACTGGTAATCCGAACTGAAAAGATCGACTAACCAAACTGGCGGTTTCAGTTTAGGATTGAAGAAATTGAGTAGTTTCGGTTTCGGTTTTGGTTTGGAGTGTTAAAAAACCATCGATTTTCGATTAACCGAACCGTATTTTAGATTTATAATGGTGAAAATTTGAATTTATGTTTTAAATGTGAACTTGTATAAACTAATTGATGGATTCTTTATTTAATTAGATTATATTTGAATTGTGAGTCTTCCTAAATCTCGAGTTTTCTTTTTTGCTAATGTGTCTGACTCCTTGAGCCAGCGCATCTGTGTAACTCTGGGATTTGCTAGAACATCTAATTTGGGGAAATATTTGGGGATGCCCATTCTTCCTAGTAGGGTCTCCAAGGAAATGTTTAGTTACGTGGTTGATAGGGTCCATGCAAGACTTGCGGGTTGGAAAGCCAATTGTTTGAATTTTGCAAGTAGGTTGACCCTAATAAATCCGTGATGTCTGTTATTCCTAATTATGCTATGGAAACCATCTTTCTCCCTAAGAGTTTTTGTAACGAGCTGGATAGGTGCAACATGGGTTTTCTCTGGGGTTCTCATGAGCAGGTTAGGAAGATACACCTAATTGATTGGAATATAATGTGCAATCGAAGAGTGATGGAGGGCTTGGTGTTCGAAATATGCGGAGTTTAATTTAGCAATGATTGTTAAGATTAGTTGGGCTGTCTTAATTCAGAAAGATTCCATTTGCGTTTGGGTTGTGTTAGTTAAGTATGAGGGGTCAACGCTAGGGCACCAATGTTTTTAAGTCCAATTCTGCTCATTTGGTCATTTGGAGGAGCATCGTTATGGGTCGCTTGGTGATAAGCAAAGGGGATTCCAAGTTGATTTTAATGGCGAATGAACACGGTTCTAGAGAGACTTGGTGTGGTTCGGGCCCCCTTGTTACGATTGGTCATGCTGATAACACCCTTTTTGAACTCGAAAACGTTGTTTCTCATGACCGGGATACTTCTCAGAACTACTGGAACTGGGATTTACTACAGCAGAAACTCAATCTGTCGACGCTGCTGAAAGTCGCAGCCTTCATAGTGTGGCTGAGTAGTATAGTTTCCGACCCCTGGTTTTGGCCAAAGACTACTGCTGGTGACTACTCGATTAGGATGGGCTATGCGAGTCTGGTAGTGGAAAAAAATGCAGACATTAGCCCGAATTGGCATACTATCTGGTCTTTATTGGTCCCATAGAAGATTAAGACATTCATTTGGACTCTGTCGCACGGTGACATTCTTTGCAATGTCAATCAAGCTCATCGGAGGCTGACAGACACAATAGTGTGCAAATGTTGCGTGGGCATTGAAATGGGTATACACTTATCTCTTGGAGTCTTCTCGTCCGTTATTTTTTACAAAGGACATTTCTGCCTGGCTGATTGTTATCGTCATATTGTATAGAGTCTAGAGTGTAGTTTAAGCCCCATTTATATGCTTTTCTATCCTAAGTACCCCAGTTTATAGTGTCTTCTGCCTATTATTTGTCTAATAAGTGTTTTGAGTTGTTTTAGGAACAATCGGGCATGAATTGAAGCAAAAAAGGGAAAAATTAAGCAAAGAGCTCGGTGACCTACATCAGTTGCTCGACGAGCTACACAATCCACACGAAGAGGAGCACTCAATAAGGAGTCAACCATAGAAACAGATTCAAACTAGGAAGAATGGTCAAAGAACAGCAGTTGCTCGATGAGCTGTCCCAAACTGCTCGGTGAGCTACGCCAAACCAGCAAACCTTTTCCTAACATGTATCTACTTCGAGATTCCCTATCTGATTCAATCTCAATCGCTATATTCCGACTCTGAAGGGGCCAGAAGACCTAATAAGACCAGGGAGGCGACCTCAAACATTATAAATAAAGGCTTAATCTATGTAATTAGTATTCAGGTTCAATCTTAGATTAAATTCACTACAATTCAGTTCTAGCTTTAGTTCATTTATACTTTCGTTCTTCATTTAGTTTAGTTTCGGTTTTTGATACATTTATCTAAGGTACTTTCGTTCCTTTAATCAAGAAGCAAACATCAATTTGTCTTTCGTCCCTATTTATCTTATTACTTTGTTATATTCAATTATTTCCTTCATCTCATCTTTATTCATTTATATTCTTGAATTAATAAACTCGATTCGATAAACATAGGCTTGATAAGCCCAAAATATACCTAAATTAGCATACATAAATGTATTCAATTTCATGTAAAATATATATTAATTATATTATTTTGTTAAGATTTTACATTGGTATTTGTTATTTTTGTATAAGGTGTTAATTATTTGGAAAAATCCAAATAGGAGCTAAAATGGAGCAAAAACGAGTAAGAAATCAAGTTTTCAGTGAAAGACGCGTACGAGATTCAGAGGCCGCGCCAGAGATTCAGCAATCAAATCAAGGAAGTGATACGAAGTGTCTGTCACGACCGAGATTCCTATAATCTCGATCGTGACACGCGTTCTGATGCTTCAGAAGCACGAATTTCAGCCACTCTCCCTTACTCCAAAGTCGCGACAGAGATTCTAATAATCTCCATAGAGACGGCAACTCTATTCAAGACATTTTACTTGTTTTAATTCCGAAACGACGCGTCCTTTCATTCGGATAGAGGCGATTCTTTACCAACAGACACGTACCTTCAAGCACACCTCTTGGGATATTATAAATAGATGAAGAATTCAGAATTCAATGTTGTTCAATAGTTCAAATGTTGGTTGTAGTTACACAAACTTGTTATAAAGTTACAAGTTATGCAAATAGTTAGAGATACAATATGTAGATTTTATAGTTTACGTTAGAGTTTTGTTCGAAGACAAGTTTACACTTTGGTAGAGACCGAGTAGGTTCTATTCCGAGGATTCAGCGAGAGGAACCAGTGTAAGAGGCGCCCCAGGGTCTGACAAACCTACAAAGTTGAGGAAAGGATTGACAACCCGAAACTCAATTAGTTAAAATGCTATCCAAACTTTTTCTTCTCTGTTAACTTGTGACGTTTCAAATTAAACTAATGAAATATCTTTTCAATACAATTCTTTCTTTACTGTTGTTATTTTAAGTTTGATCTAGGCGATATTCTTAAGTAATTTAACGGGTGTTTTCGTAAAAACATTTATAAACAAATCTGATATTTTCCATGAAAACTTTGTTGAACACTTAAGCAAATTCGGGTTTATATTTGATCATTGCGGGAGTACCGAATAGTCGGTTTAGATTCCGAATTTGATTAAGGTTTTCAGTCTTAGGCCGAGTAGGAAAGATTGATTACAGTTCAATGCCTATTAAATTGAATTAATTGATAAATTGTTACATCTTAATAAACAGATGTTATAAGTTGTGTTATTGCTTAGTATAAATAAGCCTTGGATATTAACTTTAATCTAAACATAATTTCTATAGATTATAATCTTAACTATAACCAAAATTAGAATTAGAAACCATTTTAACTATTAACGGTTTCCTATAAATCTCGAGAAAACGAATTTAATCAAAACAGTAATTTTTAATCAAATTATCAGACGTTCTCTGGGGGATCGATATCTTTTTATTACTACAAGCGAAACCGTGCACTTGCGGAATTCGTCCAACAGAGCTCATTAACACTCCATCTTACCATTCCTATGTGTTTTAGCTCGAACATGAGCTAAATCACCTTTGGCTAGGATGGAGGCGAACCCTTTAACGAATATGGGCCATTAAAAAGTGTCTATGTTGTGTTGTAAGAAATAACGAGAAAATTAGTTGAAAATCTATTACACCTCGAACTAAGAAACCTAATCAAGTAATTGGTAAGAGAGGTTGAATTGTGAAACCTAATCAAGTAAACGATTCAACCGAGTAATTCAACTATTCATATACCTTAACAGGATAGTGTGGCTTTATAGTCTAAGTTACGGCTTAGCTTCAGCTTTCAATGTAATTAATGCTTCCTAGCACACTTAGGTATTTTGCCTAACCAAGCATCGACCTAAGGGTGTTAGGAATAGAGTTAATAGTTCTAGGTTGGATTATTATCTTAATTAAGGAAGCTACTGTCTTAAGTTATCTTCGATACACACAAGATACATGAATTAATCCATAGTAGTTAACACAGGGATCCGAAATCTTAGTCTTTATAAAAAGTGACAAACCAACTTCAGATAATTCAATCTTTAGTTAACGTAGAATTTTAGTACGGTTAGGGAATTGAAAACTAGCTTATCTTGGATTGATATCGTTCTTAGAAACGATTACTACTTGATGCGATATAGTCCACTTGCTCTTAATTGATATATGCGATTTAGTCATGTCACTACTGCGATGTTTCACGAGTATTGTGTGAAATATTCAATGACCTATCCTATTTTCTTTTTCGGTTTGGTGGATGTGGAAGTCGAGAAACGAATTCATTTTCCAATGGATTTCTCGGCCAAGTAATTGATCATGTGATTCGTCTCTATGTGGAGTTTGATCAAGCACAACATCAACTTTTTGCTAGCCATATGCCAGTGAGTCGGTGTATTTGGATCGGATGGAAACCTCCAAAGGCAGGATGGGTTAAAATTAACACGGATGGCGCTTGCATAGGGAACCCGAGCCTTGCTTCTACGGGAGGTTTAATTCGGGATCAACATGGAGTTTGACAAGGGGGTTTTGGTGCTAACATTAGCTATTGCAATGTTTTATTTACGGAGCTCTAGGGTCTGTATTTTGGTCTCTATTTGGCATGGAACAATGGATTTAGATAGATAGTGGTGGAGATTGACTCTCGGGTTGTGCTTCAATTCTTAAATAATGTTGTGGAAATCCATCACCTTTATTCACAGCTGATCATTCGTTGCAAGGAACTCAGAGACAGGGGGTGGAAGCTTGTCACCCAACTGCATGTTTCGGTTAGTAGGATCTTTAAGGCGAAATATTATCCTAGTGAGACTTTCCTAACCTCTGGATTAGGCACTAATCCTAGTTACATCTGGAGAGCGTGTGGGGCTCGATTGAAGTAATTGGAAAAGGTGTGAGATGGAGTACCGAAGATCGGAAGTCGATTACGGTCTGGAAGGATCCTTGGATTTAAGGATTCGAATTTTTTTGCAACTTCAAATTGTGTGGAAGGTAACAAAGATATGGTGGTTTCGAAGCTTATTGGCGCAAAAAATAAAATTTGGGACATGGGCAAATTGTTGTCAGTGTTTGACATGGAAAAAGCTCAAGTTAGCAAATATGGTGGTACCAAGGCGAGTTAAGGAAGATAGATTGGTCTGGCACTATACCAAAAATGGCAATTGTTCCTCAAAGTCAGGATATCGTTTAGGTTTTGCGGGTTAGCCAAGAGGAGGAAGTCAGTTAGACAAACATGTGGCAACTCCATCTTCCACCAAAACTGAAAACATTCATATGGAAAATTAGTCCTCTTTGCTTACCAATGCGTTGGAGATTGTGACTTCGGCATTTAGGAATCTTGATTACATGTCTATTGTTTCAAGGAGATATCGAGCACGAATGGCACCTGTTTCATAATTTTTCATATGTGTTAGGATATTGGCAAAGGGCGGGGGTTCAGTTGGATATCATTGGAAATGAGGAGGTTCATGTGACTTTTCTACGGATGTGTGCCGAAGAGCCATAAGAGAAGATGGGAATCAAGGCGGTAGTTCTTTGGACGATATGGCAGCAATAGAACAATACGCTTTGGCAGAATATTGTCATCCCGAGTCAGCAGGCACTCGATCAGTCTAGGAGGTTTGTTGATGACTCGAAGAGGCTTAATTTCCAAAGTAGTGCAATTGTTCCAGGGAGGCCGAGATCCATTGCTCGTCGGTAGAGACCACCGCATGGCTTCATCAAATGCAACGTGGATGATGCATGTTTTTTGGACACTAGAAGAACTGGCATTGGAGCGGTAATGCGACGGGAAGATGGTGAATTCGTGGACTGCTACAGCAACTTCTTCGACAGTTTGCTGGGTGTCCAAACTGCAGAGGCAGCAGCTCTACGAAATTCAATTTGTTGGGCATTAAACATTCAGAAAAGTAAGGTGATTTTCGAGACTGGTGCATAGTACATCGTGCAAAGCTTCCATTCGAAGAAAGAGGATTGCTCAGATTTTGGGGGAGTGTCTTTTTCTCCTCGGTTAGCGAATGAGGCAGCTCATACTGTAGCTCGCCACTCTCATTTTAATGAGTTCTTATTTAACCATCTGGTCTTCCATGTCACTCGGAGAACCCTCAATTCACATTTAGACACGTGTATTATGGTCACACTTAATAATTAAAATTGTGGATCCTATTTAATATATATGAGTCCATGTTACATTTGATATGGAGAACCAGATGCTTCTAATAATAATTTTGGCATTAAAAAATGCTACTGAGCTTTCATCCAATTTTATTCTTAATTGGTTAGTTGATATTCTTTGTAAGGATATCTTTTTGGTAAAAAAAACAAGGATATATCTAATTATGTGAAAATATTAAGGCATCATATGCAACTTTTTCTTTAATTTGAAAACGAAAGAAGAAAATTATTCAGACTTTTGCCTTTATCATAGATCCAATAATATTTACGTTATCATATTTAAAGCAATAAATTTCTAGATGTTTTTATTCTAAAAATCACTATAATAAATCAAATTTGTTTAATTCAAACTTATTATCTGAAAATGAGATAAAGTGTGAAAATACCCTTAATATTAACAGTTTTAGGCAATTTACCTTTAACGTTTAAAATTGTGCAATTTTATTCTTAACGTTGGTAACTAAGAACAATTTTACTCTTAAAGTTAGCAAGTTTGATCAATTTCAGGCATCATTATAAAACACAGATATTTTACTTATTATTCTGCACCAGTTCCATAACATTTAGTTCTAAAAAAAGATTTCATAAATTTTGTGATTTAGTAATAGATTTGGATATTAATATTTTTAAATTCGACGAAATATTTAGATTTTTTTTCCAACTTATATAAAATATAATATAATTTTTTAAATTTTTTCATGTCTATTAATGTGTTTGTGATGTGTTACTAGTGAGTGATAAAATAACACATATGTGAAGTGCATATGGCAAGTTTTGTGACTGAGAAAACAGTTTGATGAATTATACAATATTATGGGTAAAATTGTTTTTCGTTGTCGATGTTATAGGTAAAATTGTACAATTTTAAATGTTAGAAATAATATTACTCCTAACTATTAATGTTAGATGTATTTTTACACCTTATACTATGAAAATCTCATTCTTAATTTTAGAAACTAAGTAATTGAAAAACTCCATTGAAATTTGTAAGCATTAAATTAAAAAAAAATAAAGAAAACGTATGGAAGTTGAATTTTAATTCTTATTATTTTGGTCAAGAGATCTATAATATAAGGTGGGTTTTAGCATGCCCTAATTAGAAGACCTAATTGCTTCTATGCCACCTAATATTTACATTTATATGCATAGTGGCCTAATTATTTCTGAAATTGAAGATTGTTAAAATATTCGAAAATAAAAACCAACTATTTGAATTGTCAAAAGTTTCTTCTGAATAAAATTGGGCAAAATTAAACTAGGAATTTTATTTTTTAATGGAAGTTTGGTCTTAACTTTCAAAATAAAATACAAGTTTGGTCTTCCTTAAAGAAAAGGAATGGAGTAGTATACATCTATTATTCTTGAATTATAACAGTGCTTAGCTAATATTAATTGCCCTAAATTTTATTTTGTAACATAAAAGTTTTCAGCTTATATTATACTAATGTTAAACAAGAAAAGAAAGAAAGTTCATTAAAAAGTTAACAAATCTAAAAATAGATATTTAACCATAATTATGATAATATGGATAAAAGAAGGTATAAGTTACATTTTTCGTTAATTTTTTAAAGGCCTAATACACAAATAACCTCCTGAACTTGTTCAAATGTTGCAACTGCCCCCCGAACTTCCAATTGTAACAATTTACCCCTCAAACTTTTCCAATTGTAAAACATAACCCCTCAAACTTTTCCAATTGTAAAATATAACCCCAAATTGCTGACATGGACTGCAATTGAAGAAACACATGAAATACAAAAGCTACAACTCTCGTGGAGTGTGATAATCAGATCTTTTGCATGATACGAATCTGGAGAAACGTTTTTATGGTTGCTTCAAATACGGGGTAAAAAAATTCCCAATTTGAGGTTATGTTTTACAATTGGACAAGTTTAAAGGGTAAACTGTTACAATTGAAAGTTGGAAGGGGCAGTTGCAATATTTGGATAAGTTCAGTGGGTTATTTGTATATTAGACCTTTTTTAAATGGATTTTCTTTAGTTTGAACTTTTACTAATATAATGTAAAATTCAACTACTTTTATGTCACAAAGTAAAGTTTATAAACCATTATATTACTAATATTATGATTCAGGGTGACATGGGTAAATACTATATATTAGTTATTGGTTTGAACTAGTTTATAGTATATTTTAAATTCAAATATTATCCTGTTGTAAGTTCTATTACAAGTAAATCTACCAATTCTACAATCTCTCTCTTCGTTCCTCTATAACGTCTCCCATCATGACAATCAATGACACCACCACTGCTCCAACCAGCTCTACCCCCTCTCAATTTTTCTTCCATCCTTTCACCCAACATCTCCTACTAATTGTCTTTGAAGCTTGCTCCAACCAAATTCCTTTTATGGAGAACTTGATGATCGTATCGATTCCATTATCGCTCCACCGTCTCAAACGCTTCCTGTCGGTGCCGCAAATCAAGAATACGAGATTTGGGATATGGGCGGATAAAAAAATAGGTCAAATTGAACTAAAAACTGGTAATCCGAACTGAAAAGATCGACTAACCAAACTGGCGGTTTCAGTTTAGGATTGAAGAAATTGAGTAGTTTCGGTTTCGGTTTTGGTTTGGAGTGTTAAAAAACCATCGATTTTCGATTAACCGAACCGTATTTTAGATTTATAATGGTGAAAATTTGAATTTATGTTTTAAATGTGAACTTGTATAAACTAATTGATGGATTCTTTATTTAATTAGATTATATTTGAATTGTGAGTCTTCCTAAATCTCGAGTTTTCTTTTTTGCTAATGTGTCTGACTCCTTGAGCCAGCGCATCTGTGTAACTCTGGGATTTGCTAGAACATCTAATTTGGGGAAATATTTGGGGATGCCCATTCTTCCTAGTAGGGTCTCCAAGGAAATGTTTAGTTACGTGGTTGATAGGGTCCATGCAAGACTTGCGGGTTGGAAAGCCAATTGTTTGAATTTTGCAAGTAGGTTGACCCTAATAAATCCGTGATGTCTGTTATTCCTAATTATGCTATGGAAACCATCTTTCTCCCTAAGAGTTTTTGTAACGAGCTGGATAGGTGCAACATGGGTTTTCTCTGGGGTTCTCATGAGCAGGTTAGGAAGATACACCTAATTGATTGGAATATAATGTGCAATCGAAGAGTGATGGAGGGCTTGGTGTTCGAAATATGCGGAGTTTAATTTAGCAATGATTGTTAAGATTAGTTGGGCTGTCTTAATTCAGAAAGATTCCATTTGCGTTTGGGTTGTGTTAGTTAAGTATGAGGGGTCAACGCTAGGGCACCAATGTTTTTAAGTCCAATTCTGCTCATTTGGTCATTTGGAGGAGCATCGTTATGGGTCGCTTGGTGATAAGCAAAGGGGATTCCAAGTTGATTTTAATGGCGAATGAACACGGTTCTAGAGAGACTTGGTGTGGTTCGGGCCCCCTTGTTACGATTGGTCATGCTGATAACACCCTTTTTGAACTCGAAAACGTTGTTTCTCATGACCGGGATACTTCTCAGAACTACTGGAACTGGGATTTACTACAGCAGAAACTCAATCTGTCGACGCTGCTGAAAGTCGCAGCCTTCATAGTGTGGCTGAGTAGTATAGTTTCCGACCCCTGGTTTTGGCCAAAGACTACTGCTGGTGACTACTCGATTAGGATGGGCTATGCGAGTCTGGTAGTGGAAAAAAATGCAGACATTAGCCCGAATTGGCATACTATCTGGTCTTTATTGGTCCCATAGAAGATTAAGACATTCATTTGGACTCTGTCGCACGGTGACATTCTTTGCAATGTCAATCAAGCTCATCGGAGGCTGACAGACACAATAGTGTGCAAATGTTGCGTGGGCATTGAAATGGGTATACACTTATCTCTTGGAGTCTTCTCGTCCGTTATTTTTTACAAAGGACATTTCTGCCTGGCTGATTGTTATCGTCATATTGTATAGAGTCTAGAGTGTAGTTTAAGCCCCATTTATATGCTTTTCTATCCTAAGTACCCCAGTTTATAGTGTCTTCTGCCTATTATTTGTCTAATAAGTGTTTTGAGTTGTTTTAGGAACAATCGGGCATGAATTGAAGCAAAAAAGGGAAAAATTAAGCAAAGAGCTCGGTGACCTACATCAGTTGCTCGACGAGCTACACAATCCACACGAAGAGGAGCACTCAATAAGGAGTCAACCATAGAAACAGATTCAAACTAGGAAGAATGGTCAAAGAACAGCAGTTGCTCGATGAGCTGTCCCAAACTGCTCGGTGAGCTACGCCAAACCAGCAAACCTTTTCCTAACATGTATCTACTTCGAGATTCCCTATCTGATTCAATCTCAATCGCTATATTCCGACTCTGAAGGGGCCAGAAGACCTAATAAGACCAGGGAGGCGACCTCAAACATTATAAATAAAGGCTTAATCTATGTAATTAGTATTCAGGTTCAATCTTAGATTAAATTCACTACAATTCAGTTCTAGCTTTAGTTCATTTATACTTTCGTTCTTCATTTAGTTTAGTTTCGGTTTTTGATACATTTATCTAAGGTACTTTCGTTCCTTTAATCAAGAAGCAAACATCAATTTGTCTTTCGTCCCTATTTATCTTATTACTTTGTTATATTCAATTATTTCCTTCATCTCATCTTTATTCATTTATATTCTTGAATTAATAAACTCGATTCGATAAACATAGGCTTGATAAGCCCAAAATATACCTAAATTAGCATACATAAATGTATTCAATTTCATGTAAAATATATATTAATTATATTATTTTGTTAAGATTTTACATTGGTATTTGTTATTTTTGTATAAGGTGTTAATTATTTGGAAAAATCCAAATAGGAGCTAAAATGGAGCAAAAACGAGTAAGAAATCAAGTTTTCAGTGAAAGACGCGTACGAGATTCAGAGGCCGCGCCAGAGATTCAGCAATCAAATCAAGGAAGTGATACGAAGTGTCTGTCACGACCGAGATTCCTATAATCTCGATCGTGACACGCGTTCTGATGCTTCAGAAGCACGAATTTCAGCCACTCTCCCTTACTCCAAAGTCGCGACAGAGATTCTAATAATCTCCATAGAGACGGCAACTCTATTCAAGACATTTTACTTGTTTTAATTCCGAAACGACGCGTCCTTTCATTCGGATAGAGGCGATTCTTTACCAACAGACACGTACCTTCAAGCACACCTCTTGGGATATTATAAATAGATGAAGAATTCAGAATTCAATGTTGTTCAATAGTTCAAATGTTGGTTGTAGTTACACAAACTTGTTATAAAGTTACAAGTTATGCAAATAGTTAGAGATACAATATGTAGATTTTATAGTTTACGTTAGAGTTTTGTTCGAAGACAAGTTTACACTTTGGTAGAGACCGAGTAGGTTCTATTCCGAGGATTCAGCGAGAGGAACCAGTGTAAGAGGCGCCCCAGGGTCTGACAAACCTACAAAGTTGAGGAAAGGATTGACAACCCGAAACTCAATTAGTTAAAATGCTATCCAAACTTTTTCTTCTCTGTTAACTTGTGACGTTTCAAATTAAACTAATGAAATATCTTTTCAATACAATTCTTTCTTTACTGTTGTTATTTTAAGTTTGATCTAGGCGATATTCTTAAGTAATTTAACGGGTGTTTTCGTAAAAACATTTATAAACAAATCTGATATTTTCCATGAAAACTTTGTTGAACACTTAAGCAAATTCGGGTTTATATTTGATCATTGCGGGAGTACCGAATAGTCGGTTTAGATTCCGAATTTGATTAAGGTTTTCAGTCTTAGGCCGAGTAGGAAAGATTGATTACAGTTCAATGCCTATTAAATTGAATTAATTGATAAATTGTTACATCTTAATAAACAGATGTTATAAGTTGTGTTATTGCTTAGTATAAATAAGCCTTGGATATTAACTTTAATCTAAACATAATTTCTATAGATTATAATCTTAACTATAACCAAAATTAGAATTAGAAACCATTTTAACTATTAACGGTTTCCTATAAATCTCGAGAAAACGAATTTAATCAAAACAGTAATTTTTAATCAAATTATCAGACGTTCTCTGGGGGATCGATATCTTTTTATTACTACAAGCGAAACCGTGCACTTGCGGAATTCGTCCAACAGAGCTCATTAACACTCCATCTTACCATTCCTATGTGTTTTAGCTCGAACATGAGCTAAATCACCTTTGGCTAGGATGGAGGCGAACCCTTTAACGAATATGGGCCATTAAAAAGTGTCTATGTTGTGTTGTAAGAAATAACGAGAAAATTAGTTGAAAATCTATTACACCTCGAACTAAGAAACCTAATCAAGTAATTGGTAAGAGAGGTTGAATTGTGAAACCTAATCAAGTAAACGATTCAACCGAGTAATTCAACTATTCATATACCTTAACAGGATAGTGTGGCTTTATAGTCTAAGTTACGGCTTAGCTTCAGCTTTCAATGTAATTAATGCTTCCTAGCACACTTAGGTATTTTGCCTAACCAAGCATCGACCTAAGGGTGTTAGGAATAGAGTTAATAGTTCTAGGTTGGATTATTATCTTAATTAAGGAAGCTACTGTCTTAAGTTATCTTCGATACACACAAGATACATGAATTAATCCATAGTAGTTAACACAGGGATCCGAAATCTTAGTCTTTATAAAAAGTGACAAACCAACTTCAGATAATTCAATCTTTAGTTAACGTAGAATTTTAGTACGGTTAGGGAATTGAAAACTAGCTTATCTTGGATTGATATCGTTCTTAGAAACGATTACTACTTGATGCGATATAGTCCACTTGCTCTTAATTGATATATGCGATTTAGTCATGTCACTACTGCGATGTTTCACGAGTATTGTGTGAAATATTCAATGACCTATCCTATTTTCTTTTTCGGTTTGGTGGATGTGGAAGTCGAGAAACGAATTCATTTTCCAATGGATTTCTCGGCCAAGTAATTGATCATGTGATTCGTCTCTATGTGGAGTTTGATCAAGCACAACATCAACTTTTTGCTAGCCATATGCCAGTGAGTCGGTGTATTTGGATCGGATGGAAACCTCCAAAGGCAGGATGGGTTAAAATTAACACGGATGGCGCTTGCATAGGGAACCCGAGCCTTGCTTCTACGGGAGGTTTAATTCGGGATCAACATGGAGTTTGACAAGGGGGTTTTGGTGCTAACATTAGCTATTGCAATGTTTTATTTACGGAGCTCTAGGGTCTGTATTTTGGTCTCTATTTGGCATGGAACAATGGATTTAGATAGATAGTGGTGGAGATTGACTCTCGGGTTGTGCTTCAATTCTTAAATAATGTTGTGGAAATCCATCACCTTTATTCACAGCTGATCATTCGTTGCAAGGAACTCAGAGACAGAGATTGGATTACAGTTTTTATGCATACATATAGAGAATGGAATTGCGCTGCTTGGTTGGTAAACTTCATAGATTCTTGTCACCATGAGTTTGGTGTGCCTTTTGCAGGCCTCCATGAGATTTTCTTAGATGATAGTAGAGGATATGTTCTTAGCAGACTTCTCTGTTCCTAGTTCGTTGTTGTTTTCTTTCTGTTTATTTATTTTTCATGGGCTTTGCGCCTTCCTTGTTTACCAAAATATATATTTATCTTTCATGAGTTAAAATTTTAAGTTGAACATCATCAACTAATATTTTTAAATTCAGAATTATCAAAAAATATATATATATTTAAATTCGGTACTTATTTTTAATATTATCAAACAGTTATATCATTTAATACTTTAAACATTTATAATATTCAACACTTAAAATTCAATACTTATTTTTTTTATAATTTAGCTTAGCGGGCTCAATTCAACTAAAAACAATCTTAATTAATATGTATGTGCCATCAATTTATTAATAAATACTAGTAGTACATATTTTGGTGTATAATTATGTAAATATGTAAGTAGCATGGCATCAATCTTGTTAGTTTGTCACCGACAGTTGAACCAAAGATTAAACTACCTACCATTCACACTTTCTTTATCCATCCTTTTTTTTTTAGAGACTATATAGTTATTGGGGAAATAAATGTCTAAGTTTAATCAGTGTAATTTTAATAAATACAGAATGAGTTTTTTTAGAATTAAAGGATTATTTCACTCCTAAACTATTTAAAATGTTGGTTTTTTTGAACTCTGCCTTATTATTTAATAATATTTGCATTTTAATTTTTTTTAACTTTGATTTATTATTTAATAATATGTTAGTCTTTACTCCTTAACTTATCATTTTATAACATTTGTCTCCTAATGATTCATTCATACTGGCTAAGATTTCACCAATTTTATATAGATCAGATAACAAATGTTACCAAAAAAAGTTAGAGAGCAAAAATGAATAGTTTAAATAGATCATGAGGTAAATATTATTAAATAATAGATTAAATGACAAAAAAAACAATATTTTGAATTACTCGGATTAAATAGTACTTTAAGCTTTTTTTATGTGTAACTCGTGTTCTGATCATTCTTTTTCGTTGATCTTGTTACCAAAGAAAACTTGATATTCCACATTTTTTATTAATGAAAAATATTCATTTCCTGAAAATAAAGTTTAAAATTGCATGGTTTAAATTAAAGAGGTTGTTTTATATAGGTGGAGATTAAATTTGTTTAATCATAGTATAAAAATTTATACATTATCCAAAAGGAAGATATTACAAAAAGAAGTTATTGAAAGAGAAAAGACACTATAAAAATAGTCTGTTCCAATGAAGAAACCAACTGCCAATTTGTCATAGTATGATCAGCTAATATGTTTTGAGCTAACAGAGACATATTACCCATTTTGATTATAAGACCAATAAAACTTCTCCATTTGCCCCACAACTTGTCCATTTTGTTAGGCTAAAGTCAGAGTTGTTTGCAACATGTTCAAATATCATAACCTTTTTCCTTCCAACTCCCACATACTTCTAAAAACTATCAATTTTATCCAAATATCTCTCACTTCCACCTCATCACGCCACAACTACATACATATTGACAAACTATAAACGTACTACTATTATACTATAGTTATTAGGTGAAGAGGAGAATAGATTACGGACAAATTATTAAAAGCATCCGATTTTCCATGTCAAATGTAAAACATTTTATATATATATATATATATATATTTTACGTGTAATATAGACCTATACATATTATATGAGGTTCCACTGGTTTAATTATTAAATGAGATCATAATACATATGTCCAAATATGAATTGGGGGTTCTTCAAGTGGCATGGAAGATCATGTTCTTAATATAAGAACTCATAGACTACTTACAAAATAATAAAGTTTTAAATTTAATATTTATCAAAAGATGCATTTTTAAGAATTAGTAATGAAGCTTTTTCTAATGGTTTATGGGTTATGTGAATTGGATTAAATTATAAGGAATCGATTGATTATGTTGGGTTAGTTTTTCTCTTTTTCTTTTTTTCTTTCGTTTTCGGAATGAACACTAGAAAAATAAAGAAAACCAAAAAAAGAGAAAAAAAACATAAAAACGAAAAAAAAAATTAAAAACAAACGTTTAGCTATTTTTTGTTTCTCTCATTTTTTTTCATTTTTTTCGTTATCATTTGGCCATAGCTTACAATAAATAAAGTACATGCTTCCGACTTTTTAAATCATAAGATTGTATTTACTATTGTAAATTATAGAAAAAAAATCTTCTTAATTTAATATTTAAATTATAATATGTTGTAATAAACCTGCTTTTAAATTGAAAGAAAACAAGAAAAAAACACTCAAATTAAAAACCAACTTAATCCAACCCATTCCAATTGAGAATTTTATTGGGTTGGTTTTTAACAAACGATTCTATAGGTTGTTTGTTTTAATGAGTTGGATGAAATTTATAACACAAACACAAACACTATAAATTTATTCATTATAATCCACTTCATTCCAATTGAGTATTTTATAGGTTGGATTCAATTTGGTTTGGTTTTTGTCAATTTGGTTTATCAGTTTTCGGTTTGATTTTGCTCACCCCTTGAAAATAGTAATACATACTAATACATATATTCACGGGTCGAGGTGGGTCTGGCTCAAGCCGGACCTAATCAGACTTGACTCCTAATCACTTTGTTCAAGTTCAATGTAATCCACATAATATTTACATCGTTTTCGGGCCAAGCTAAAGCAAATTAGAAAACTAATTTCCAAACGCAACCCACTCAATTAATATTATTTAAATATATATATAATAAATAAATAGAATGTATAAACAAATGAGTAGTTATCTTTAAATATTTGTTAAGAGCAAATAGCACCAAAAAGAATAATAATTGCTTATTATTTATTAATGGTATTAGAATAAACATCAGCCAAAAAATAAAAAAATTGTTTATGCACTACTTTGAATCTTCATTTGTTGCACAGGGCGCTTTCATTGATTTGGGAATCCAAACATTAGTTGGCTAGGCGCTATTTTGATCTTAAAAATTAGAATTTTATACGTTTTTCTTGATTATGAGTAGATTGAATTATTTGAAATATATACTAGAATAATAAAAGTGATGTTCACTAAGTAAAATGTTAAATATAATAAAAAATTACACTATTTTCTTAATTCTCAAACTCAATTCATTCTATGTTTGGGCATTGCCATGCTGGGCCAAATGTTAAAATATGCGTCCAAACTCATTCCATGAAGAACATGTTATTTGAAGAACATGTTAGGCGAACCAGTGGATTTATTAACAAATGTACATGCTAGCATAGTATTTTATCCATGTTCTTAAGACAATATCTTGAAATTTTGACCAACTACTAAAGTATATTTTTAGAGAGAATTAAAAGAAAATTACTAAAACATTTTAATTGTAATGTTATGTATTAAATTATTTCTATAAATGTTTTTTAAAAGATGAAATATTTTATTAATTTGATTATAATAAGTGTTAAACATAAAAAATAACCTATTAAAGGAGCATAGCTCATTTAGTACATCTCTAAAATCAGAAGTGTATGTGGGAAGTTGCATATTCGAACTCATCCTCTTGTTTTTTTTTTAAAAGGAAAAAAAAAAGATAAACTTAAAAAAAAAGTAATGTAAATTATTAGGTAGGCTAAAAAAAATATTTGGAACAAATTGCTATTAGGTAGGCTAAGATTTTATTTTATTTTTAATGAATTAACTTATTTCAAAATAATTCTGGTTAGGTAGAGATTTTATTTTATTTGTAATGAATTAACTTATTTCAAAATAATTATGGTTAGGTAGAAAGAGACAATTGCTTTTTATTCCACATATAGAAAAGTTAGATTAACTCTTTAGCCTTTTTAGTGTCGTCCTCGGTACTTCTACTTCAGTTTAATTGTCCTTTAAAAAGTTTCCATCAAATACAAAGTTCAATTTTTTCATCAATATTCATCTACTTAAAAATGACAAAATTAAATTACAGTAAAAACGATGAAAACAACAATAAAGTAATCTGATTTTCTAAAAAAGAATAATTAAGTGTAAGTTCATCATAAATTTTTTGTTGAACCAAGCTCTTTGTATCGTTGCAGTACATTTTACCAAATTTTTGACATATTTGGTTTTTAGAAGAAAAAAAAAAACTGAACTCACAGTGTTGCAATTCAATGGACATAAGCTGCGATGGGATTTTCTAGATATAAAAGTCCCAATTTCCCCTCCCACCTCTTTCCCCTGTTGACAGGATGGATTCTGTAAATTTTTCCCTACTAACACAACAGACTGCGTAACTGATTCATCTTGTACATGGTGAAATTTCTGGCAAAGTAATGAAGCCTCGGACATGCTCAAACAATGCAAAAGATGCGAACATGGCTTGTCATTCATGTTATCAAGTAATCTGGTTGGTTTCAAGCAATTCAATCCCGCCATTTCCGTTTCTCCCTTTTCGATTCACTGCGCTCCTTTTCTTTACCGGAACGACTACTTCTGCTAGGTGACTCCCTGCTTCTGCGCTTATGATGCTTTGAATGCTTTCTGTTGCTACTTCTCTTTTCTCCTTTTCTTCTTGCTTTTGACCTAGAATGTTGCCTCCTTCTATCATCATCCGATTGATCACTATATGACTCGCTGCTACTATATCGATGTCGGCTGGGCCGTTTCCTGCTCCTTTCATCTTCAGATGAACTGCTGCTTTGTTTTCTGTGATGAGTTCGGGGAGACTTAGATTTACTATCCTCTTGAGTCGCCTTCTCTGTATCAACTTTACTAAATCTACTCTTAGTTGGACCAGATTCGACATATCTGCTGCTACCAGACAGTGGGTTACCAATAACAGATTCATCCTTTTGGATTTCACTCCCTGTACCAATTTCTTGCTGATAAACATCTCCATTTCGGTTTGTTAAACTATCAACTGCAAATGGTTTATTCTCAACTGGCAGGTTTGCATCCCCAGCTTCAGTAACAGCAGATATCTTAGAAGCAGAAGTCCCAGTTTTGTTCAGAAGGTCAGGTGGAACCTCCAGTCCCAGTTCTTTGCCCAATGATTCTAAAAAATCACCTGCTATCAAGCGATTTAGAGTTGTATGCGCCACTTCAACTTTTTTCTCAGGATCCTCCTTTTTATTGGCAGTTGTGGCCGCAACCTCATCATCAGAATCATCAGAGAAAATGGCCTGGAAAAAGATGTTTATTAGCAGGGGAAAGAAAGTCTCTCAAGCTCAAAATGCTTGTACAAGACAAACCGATCCATCCGAAGCAAATTAACTTTTAAAAAGAACGCAAGTAATAAGCAAATTTAGGACCCGCGGAATCTTCTCCGCGCACTAGCTATCCATAAGCAATCTACTTTTTTAACTCCTGAGCATACAAATTTTAACTCTAGTTTGTTTGCACTGTGAGGCAGGTAGAAGCCTGGCAACTAGTACGAGCAGGTAATTCTCATCTCGGTAAACTGACCACCAAGTTCACTTTAATTATAAGGCACAAACAAGATGAATCTTTAGTATTCCCTTATTTATAACCTGTGTCTACACTTTATGCAGAACACCGTCACCAATTTTTACTAAGACACTGAAAGAACCTCAACAGTGACTACCTAACTGTTTCTTTCTACTCCCACTGTTGTACAACAGCAAAAGTCTTCCTTGGTTCAAATATAGGAAAGTAGCTCATGGACATAGTCAAACGATTTGAAGACATCCACAAAAGACACAACAGAATAAAAGCATTATGGGAATGTAGAAAGTAGTCAGTACGAGCACGAACTTATGTAAGCTCTTATAAGAATTTTCTCTTCAATCAAGGCATTCTCTCACAATACAAACTTCTAATATGAAATGTGCTACAAATTTGTAAATCAAAATAAACCTTTTCTATATATCGATCCAAAACATTAGCAAATGCAATTCTGAAAACACATACCTTGTAAAGGTCAACAGGTCTCTCCACATTTTCTGTTTCTACCTCAACTTCCTTTTCGCTATTAGCTATGTGTTTGCCCATTTCTTCAGTGTCAGTTAGAGGAACTGAAACTTGATCTCTATTTGAAGGAATGTTTCCCTCTAACATTGTGGCTTTGCTAGAATCTGAAGTGAATACAAAGGAATCCATCTTGCTTCTCATCCGTGGAGGTGGTGGTGGCTGTAAACACGATATCAAAAAGAGTCATGATACCAGATACGGAAGTTCATAGCAGAAAGTCTCATGAATTAAAGGAAAACAAATTGTGATATACAAGTAAAACCATCTTTCATTTTTACAAAGATAAACAAAAACCACTATCCAGTTATGGTTCTGTTTAACCAGTCCTTAAATGCTGTAACACATATGTGTATTACGGACAAGCGGCATTTATAGCCCAGTGATTTTAATTTTTAGAAGTCCTGGGCATGCAATCACAAGGTTGCAGGTTATACCGCTGACAAAAATCCACTTAATGCTAATATTTTGAAGATAAACAAAAACCACAATCCAATTATGGTTCTATTGAAGCAGTCTTTAAAAGGATGTGCTGAACAATGAACGCTTCAAAATATTTGCATTTAGTGGTTTTTGTCAGCCCTATAACCTGCAACCTTATGATTGCATGCCCAAGACTTCTAATATCATTGTGCTAGAAAAGGGCTCTTGTCCATGATAACACATACGTAACGGCATTTTAAAAGAAGTTTTTCTGGGCAAATAAACCAGCATAGTTCCATACTGAAGAGACAAAAAGCTTCAAGATGCTTATCTATATATAAATGAACGAAAAACAATGTCATAAAAAAAAAAGCATAAAATTCATAAAATTAGGTAACTACGACCTAAAATCAGGACAGCATTAAAAACAAAGCACACAAGTAGTACCTTCCCCATAAAAGGATCAATTAGATCGAAGCGCTTGCAAAGGACAGGGTGAGGACGCCATTGAAATTCTTCCCTTTTGGGGTAATTACTCTTTTTGTCTAAATCTTCAGCATGAGAATTACCCTGCTGTTTTCAGAAATTTTAATCAAGGAAAATAAGCCAAGAGTAATAACCTCCAACCTTGAAACAATTATGCCCAAAATCTTACCTCCAGCCCACCAGAGGTAAACTGCATCCCTTTACTGGCTGAAAAATCCACAAACTGTTGTATAGAGAGTTTGCTGTCTCTGTTCAACTTCCCTTTGTCTATTGCCTCGGCTGCAGCCTCAAAATCTAATCTCTCACGTGCACGAGCTGCTTCTGACATGTTGCCAGCTCCAATGGAATCCATAGAACGAAGCCCTCCTTTGTACTTTTCTTTGAGAAATAGCTCAAACCTTGCTTGCTTTGCAGGATCATCTTTAAAAGGTTTTGCTAATTCAGGCAACCCTCCCTAAATCGCATGGTTTTAGTAAAAAGCAATGAAAAAAGAAAGCAGGCAAAGGAAATGAGAAAGAAAAAAAAGAGATACATCCTAACTACATAAGAACCTACTCCAATATAAAATAATGATTTATCGCAAAATTTCAAGGAAAATACAGTCTAGAGTAGCACTACTTCCAAATCCAAAACACCACCAAATTTAGAAAAGAAATACAATGAAACAAGGAATATAATGACTTACAGAAGACACAGAATTTGTAAATGTATCTGAAAGATTGAATTGAGCAGTGACATCTGCAGAAACAACAGATGACCTAGTATCTTTCAAGCTTTTCTCTAAAGGCCGTTCCCCTAATATTTTTCCACGGCTCTCAGCAGTCATCTTCCGTTCAGTTGTAAATGATTTCCCATCCAGAGCCACAGTTTTATGATCATGACGTTTCAAACGTTCCTCCCACAACTTCCAAGCATAATATTCATGGCCATTTCCTCCATCAAGAAAATTAAATAATGGATTTGATTGATTTTTCTCTCTCGAAAGATCCTCAAATAATTTACCACATCGAGCAACCAAAGTTGCAACCCCCTCAATTAAGAGTTTCAAGTTGCTGTCATCTGGGGGACCAACCTCAGGAGGAGGAGGAACAGCATGCTTGTCATCAACCTCGAGGGGACCAGGAAACTTATGGCGGGGCACAAAATCCTTGGGAATCACCGGAGGATCAAATCTGAAAAAAAGAATCATGAAATGTAAATGAGAACTCGTAATCAAATCAAACGCAGAAAGTACCAAATACTAAGGACAGCACATTACCCCAACCCTTCCTCTGAATAATAACTAAAACAATAACATATATATATATAAATATATGAAGACAACTCACATTGCAGTGTCCTAAAAATAATATCATTGCCCATGATCTCAAATTACCTTTCCAACTGGTAATCAGAATTTGCCGTCATCCTAAAACCAGGCAGAACACCATGCTCCTTCCAGAGCAATTTTGGCGTATGGTCTGTGCTGGATCTTGGAGGCTCTTCAACTTCTTGGACATGAGTTTCTTCGAAGTCATATGCTGATCAAAAAATTATAGTTAGCAAGAATGAGAACATTTATATATATATATATATATATATAAATGTTTCAGCACAAAACAGAAACCACATTAATGAAAGTTGAAACATTAATAAGTTCATATTTGCATGGGAAAGAATATGTGGCCCTGTAACTGGCACTTTTTGTCAATTACACTCCAAAACTTTTATTTTGAGAGAATTGGCCCCCACACATTTCTGGTACATTTATCCCTTGTTGAACAGTTTCAATATACCATTAAATGTCACATGAAACCACTTAGGTTAGCAGTACATGAGACGTAAGCAACCCTCCCTAGATGTCTTAATATTGTCAATGGAAAAAAAAAAGAATCAAAGAAGCAAAAAGGCAGTCACAGCAAAATAACCTTTTCAATATGCTAAAAATCTCCACCTGATAGAAGTAAAGATAAAGCCTTATTCGATTCTTTTTCCACCCAGGGCACAGCCCTTTCCTCAAAGCATCAAACATGACAAGCAGACAACAGCCTCGTAAAAGAGATACTAACCAGTTGCATAGACATCCTCATCTTCAACACCATATTCTTCCAGAGCTCCAATACCGAAGCCAGGAGCAGCCTTTCCTGCTGATAATTCAAAAGTGGTGAGTTGAATTAAAACTCAAATTTATAACCTGTGGCTGCACGGAAATAAAAAATAATAAGAGATAAAAGGAGCAGGGGGTGTACACATGGATTGGGCAGGTTATGATTGGTTGTTCGTACACTCCTAGGTAGGGGTGTTCATGGATCAATCCAATGGTTATTGGATAAAAAAACCAATCCAATCCAATCAATCAAGGGATCCATGGATTGGTTGTAAACTCCATAAAGTTGGATTGGATTGGTTTTGGTTTGGATTGGTTATTAACGACCAATCCATTAATTAATTTCACATAAATCTATACATATTATAAATCTATACATATTATTATTTTGATTAAACTAAACAATTAAATTTATTGTAGGGTTAATTTTTAAAAAAAAATGCATGTGGTTTCACAATTTGACAAATCGGTACCTCGGTTTTTTTGCCCCGAAACAAACCTTTTGGTTTGCGCCATCAGTGGAATCAAGGCAAAGCCTTTAACACCGTTAAACTGCAGTGGTATTTTCGAAAACATTGATTTTTTTTTACTTTGACTTTTTTTACTCTTCTTCTTCTTCTATTTTCTTTCTTTCTTTTTTGCTGGAATTCCAGATTTCTGTAAATTCCAGAAAATTCTGGAATTCCAGATTTTTGAAATTTCAAGATTTCTTGAATCAGGAATTCTAGAATGTCAGCTATTAATATGAAGTGGACCTTTAACTATCAGCTTGAGCTTTTAGTTCAAATGGTTCCATGACATGGTATCAGAACCAGTTTGACCAAGTGGTCCTGGGTTCGATTCCCGGCAGCCCCATTTGTCGAGTTATTTGCAGGACATGGTAATTTGGGCCTGTGTTGCACGCTTCAAGCCTACGCATGTGGGGGTGTGTCAGCTATTAATATGAAGTGGGCCTTTAACTATCAGCTTCTTTTAGTTCAAATGGTTCCATGACATAGAATTTCTAGAATTCTCGAACACATTCTGGAATTTCAAGAAAATTTTGAAATTATGGATTTTTTAAATTCCAAAATTATCTGAAATTTCCAGAACTTTGAAACATTGATCCTCTTCTTTCATAGCTACGAATGCGAACTAATGCTTACTGCCCAAACTAGTTCTGGTTCAGTTCTATATTTCACAAATATTAAGTTTTTTTAGTGGATTGGTTAATTAACCAGTTAAATAAACCAATCCAAGTATTAAAATTGTATTGGTTTGGTTATAACCAATCCAACAGAATAAATAAACCAATAAACTAGTTATTTTGGTTTTGGATTGGATTGGGTTAAATCCATGGATTGGTTAAAATGTTGAACAACCCTACTCCTAGGTACCATCAGATCATGTTACACTCACTGAAGCTAGTGAAAACTGAAAATATGATCAACCTTTATATGGGTTAAATGCACTGTTGGCCACTGAACATTGGGGTTTGTCTCAAAAGGGTCACTAAACTTCAATTCGTTTCAATAAAGTCATTGAACTTTGCATTTTGTTTCAAGAAAGTCACTCCGGTGACTTCCGACAGAAAGGGCCACCGCAAACTCATCTTTAATTGATGACATGTCACCATATGTCTTCCACGTGTCGGATGATTTTTATTTAAAAAAAATATGCATTTTTTACCTTAACTCAAATAACCTGACCATAGTTACCAAATGTGAAATTGGTAACTTAACTAATTAGTACTAACCCTAACCAGCTTAGATTTCAAACCCATCAATACAAGATGAATACTAAATACACTAAGAACCTGCAGGAATGTACAAACAAAAATTGAACAAGAACACAAGAAGTTCTAAGTCTCAGACGAACCTAATTACTACAATATTGTAAGATGGGCTACTTCATATTTTATCAATTCAAATGAAAGATTTCAAACCAGCACTTTGGCAATAAATTTTAAGATACAATTGCGGTTTGAATTGATTTTTTTTCTCAGTTCCTCAAATCTCTAATACGGAGAACTATCTACAGGCAAGAGAACAAAGCGAAGACGTGAATACATATTTAGGGTTTAGAAAATGAATAATCGAAGTTCTAAGGTTTTAGTTGGCTATGTCGAACTAATCCGCAGCTGTCCATAAAAATTGAGAAACTAAAACCTTGAAATAACTTGAAATTGGAAATAACTACCTGTTTGAGGTTTGAAATCTGAAATAGAAATATTTACCTTCCATTGGAGGTTAGGAATTGAAGTCATTATCTGGGTTTGAGGTTTGAGCTTTGAGAATTGAAGTTAGCTGGTTAGGTTGAGTAATTAGTTAAGTGACTGATTTCACATGTGGTAACTATGGTCAGTTATCTGAGTTAAGGAAAAAAAAAATTTTGATAAAATTCGCCTGACACATGAAAGACATGTGGCAACACATGTCAGACACGTCATCAGTCAGAGATGAGTTTCTTTGAAGTGGAAGCCACATCACGTTTCCGGTGGCCCTTCCCGTCAGAAGTCACCGGAGTGGCTTTATTGAAACAAAATGCAAAGTTCAATGACTTTATTGAAACGAATTGAAGCTCAGTAACTGTTTTGAGACAAACCCCAAAGTTCAGTGACCAACGTGCATTTAACCCAGCTTTATATTTTTTTAATTATAACCCACTCAAACCATGTTTGTACACCTCTACAATCTAGTGAGCTAGACTATAATAAAGAATTGTGATAAGATGAAAGATCTTACACTTAAAACCAAAGAGACCATCTCTGATTGATGAAGGTTTTCTATTTCCACTCTGTCTGCTATCCGATAGACGTGACCTTTTCTTCTCTGAAAAAGGGAAAGGATGAAAAAACTGCTAAGATATAGTTTAATTAATAGAAAGTAGAAACCAAGTTAATCATTATAAACAGTTTATTTTGAACAACATACCTCTGAACTCAGGAGCATGCTTATATGGATCATATCCTAAACCATATGAATCCTGCTTTGGATTGCGTACAAAAACCTGCAGAAGGTAAAAGGATATCAAGTTTATGCTGCCACTATTTCAAAAGAATTTCTGCAAACCTATAGCATTAAGACTAAAATTTGAAGATTTTCAGAGAACCTCGAGATCTAATAGGCATAAAACAGTATCTATATTAATTCTGATTTGCGAATCAATACAAAGATGGGTTTATTCTTGGCTAACACTCGCTATCTATCTGTATCACATGAATGTATTGATGTGAAATGGACCTAACTATAGAACTTTTTTACAAGAAAAACATCAGATTTTCCCCTGCTAAAGGAGGTGGAAAGGGAGAGACATCAAAGCCTCATTTCAAATATAGTGACCGACTTCTAGCATAATGAAGGAATGACCTAGTCATTACTGAGTGCATGGCTTTAATAGTTAGATGCAATAACTCATGAACACGCTTTAATTTTTAGCATCATAACAATTGAAGGAACCCCGACAGTTTATTTCATGTGCTTTATTTCTACTATAACTATCATCACCAAAGCTAGTAGTGGCTCTATCCAGTTATGCATCTTGTCTAGGGCCTACAAGCAGAAGCAACTTGGAACCATGGCACCAACAGAGGAAAGCCTTTCCCTTCATAACTTTTTTAATTGAACTCCTTATTCAACGTACGAACAGTTTCACAACATTCATTGTCACACATGAAACTTATGGCTACGACTGTAGTACTGAAATTTTAAATCTCAATATAAAAGGAAGTATCCCATAAACTCAGAACGCTCAAAACTCATTTATCTAGATAAAACAAAATTTCTTAGGGATAACAAATCAACCAAGCAAAAGAATAGGAAACAAATTATACAGAATCAGCCATGAAAGCATCCTCACAGGTGTGGCATGAGAAGTCTGAACATCATCATTAACAGGCTGATCTAAACTTTCAAAGCCATCTACACCAGTCCCAGACTCATAGTGATGAGATGTTGCATCATCAGATGAAAATGCTAGTAAAGCTTTCCTAGCTTCTCTCCGAGCATCTGCAGGTAAGTCGCATAAATGTAAACAGATACAAAGTTATTAAAGGTGAACTAAGGCGCTAGGGAGTCCTAGAGCATAGACTGAAGGTGCATGCAAGCGCCTGAGCGACACAAGGCTAAGGAAATATAATGTATAAAATCATAAATGCAAAAAAAGAACATTTCTACAAAGCAACGAATAGTCAAATACTAAACCATATCCAATTATCCATGATCTTAATCATAAATTCTAGCATGAAATAACTTCCAAATCAACTAGTAACTCTTCCATAATCATAATTCATAATAATAAATTCTAAATCTACACACTAAAGTTCAACCAAATCCTAAGTTAATTAACTACTGGTCTAATAACTACTTTTCATCAAGACTAAAGTCTCCATAGTCCATATATATCACTCATCAAAGTCATCACTACCACTATCATCATCTCCAACAACCTTCAAGGTTCTCAATCTCCTCCTCTTTATCTTCAAGGTACTCATCTAGAAAGCTTGATTCTTCTTCCTCCTTATCTCTAAGAATTCTAGGAGTTTCTTTTCGAACACTAGAAGATGGTGCTTTAGCCTTCTCCTTTGACCAAGGCCTAGCACTTGAAGTAGAGGTACTCATGATATCCTTTTTCTACTCTAGTATGATAAACCCTTATCCAACCATAGATGATATAGATAGGGATGAGTAGGGATTGAAACAACCATTTTTAACTTGGAACCCAAAAAGAAACTGTTTGGCTTATAAAATTGCGCCCTGGTGCACCTCAAGCAAGGCGCTAGGCTCACAAAGGCACGCTCCTCTTGAAAGAACCCGCTTTTGACTTCTCAAGCAACATGCCTGGAGCCTTGGGCCTTTGATAACTATGAAGTAGACCATGAATTTATAATGCAGAAAGAAAGAACTCAAAGGAACAATCCTCTGTCTGAGCTCACACAGAAAACCCTTATATGGTCAATATACATCAGAAAATCTGAATTCCTATTTATAAAAAATAAAAAATAAATAAAATAAAATAAAATAAATAGCCTAAGCAGAAAAAATCAAAGAAATATTTATTCTAGTGGTACAAACACCATACTAAGCAAGAATAAGGCAATGAGAAACCAACCAGATCGTGAATTTGCATGACAATCCTTAATTGAATGACCGTGCCTCCATCCCATTTTCAGAAGCAATTTTACACCTAAAGAGAAAGCAGTATGAATTTGATGAGTTAGCTAAGAGTTTCTCAGGTTCTGTTGAGTTGTGGAGAATAATAACTATTTTCCAAAAAAGTTTCCAAGTACATTGAAAATTGGAATTTGCTGATTAGTTGTGTCAGCTATTAATATGAAGTGGACCTTTGACTATCCGCTCGAGCTTTTAGCTAAAACGGTTTCATGACATGGTATCAGAGCCAGTGTGACCAAGTGGTCCTGGGTTCGATTCCTGACAGCCCCATTTGTTGAGTTATTTGCAGGATATGGTAATATGGATCTGTGTTGTCACGCTTCAAGCCAAGTGTGCTTTCGCGTATGGGGGTGTGTCAGCTATGGACCTTTAACTATCAGCTTGAGTTTTTAGCTAAAACGGTTTCATGACAAGTTGAAACAATTTCCTAATTACAAAATTAAAATTAATGTTCGAAGAATTTTTCAACCTTACACAGCTAAGCGGAAAACTATTTTTATATGTTTGCATATACCTGATTAGATAATTATGGTGGAAAAATGCGAGTTGCAATATCTAGTGCTAGGTTCTAAGCAAAGCAACAGAAACGTCTTTCTATTTTTTAAATGATCAAGTTTTATATGTTTTCATTAATGATTTGTGCACAAACTACATAATTTCATTTCAAATATAAACAAGGATGTTACAGATAATAAATTTATTTTTTGTTTTCATATTCCTTCATTAAAGTACAAGCTTATGATAGTAGCCATTTGATTTTGGTGTTAACTTTAAGCATATCATTTTGTGGTAGCTTTTGAAATATTGTTTCCCTACATAAGCCCACACAATTGATGCATCAGAAAATAAAATATGTTTGTACTACAATATATAAACGCCAAAAAGAACTTCTATAAAGAATTAATAGAAAAAATCTTTAAAATAAAATACTACTAATATACATGTCCTTTTAGTTTTTTAATTTTCCATGTGTGAAAATTTCGGAAAAGGAAAATGAAAATGAAAATAAATCAGGAAAAAGAAAATGGAAAAGGTTTTCTAAAACTAAAAAAACCCTCAGATAAACAATATTCAGAAGAGCAGTATATAATATGGTTTAAACAAACCTATAGACTCTGTCACGGGAAGAACTAATTCATTGGGCACAGGTCCTGGAATAGCTGATGGCCTGCAAAGAACATCCATAAGAAAAACATTCATGCTGCTGTCAACAGGACAAGGAATAACGGTCACCAACTAAATGTAACCCAATGTATACGAGCTTGAGACTCAAAATTTGACGAGTGATTACTATGTACATTAGTCGATCAAAGTATTAGGATATATGAATTAGGATAAGGTATTTACATCACACAACAAACAGAAATGATATAGAAATATTTATTAAACAAAGCAACTGTGATGCAGCTTTTTTGGTTAATGAAAAGAGTATGTACATATATGCACCTATTAAACATCTATAGAACTGTGTCATTAAGATAGACTCGGTTTTCATAAAGAATATTAAACGAAAAGAAATAAGTGAGCTTCCAAAACTTGCTGAAGCAACTGGTATCAGAATTAGTTTAATATCAAAAGTATGCGCATCTCTACTGCAAAAACAGGAAACATACATGTCAAGGACACAACAAGACAAATGCAGAATGCACGTACATTTGTGATCCTTTTATAATTTCCTTATCCACACTTATGCTGATGCATGCATCTTTGTAATTGACCACACATGTATATATGTCAGCCATACAGAACACTGTATTTTATATTCCAATTATTTTCTTGAATGACATGAACGTACAAGCATGCATTAACAAGGATGGACAAACAGATTAACAGACGTGCTCTGGAAAAC
The DNA here is from genome assembly GCF_963576675.1 of Euphorbia lathyris. Classification (NCBI taxonomy): domain Eukaryota; kingdom Viridiplantae; phylum Streptophyta; class Magnoliopsida; order Malpighiales; family Euphorbiaceae; genus Euphorbia; species Euphorbia lathyris. The sequence goes on from NC_088911.1 coordinate 40,607,479, forward strand.
ATCCTAAAAGAACGGAAGGAAGAAGGTAGTTAAGGAGGTAATTATACATGCATGCAAAATTTATGTTTGCCTATGTCTACTTATCAAACAAAAAACATTATACAATTGACAGCTCTAAGGCTTGTCAAATGAACTAGTTAATTAAAGCTAACACATGCAGAGATGTAGGCAGAAGACATCGACCGGAATATGAGTGTCGACATAAATGTAAGGCACCCATCTTGTTGAATGTTGGGGTTGCAGAGCTCCCAAACCTAAAAAGAAAAAAAACTCCAAACTTCCTCTCAAAAAGTTATAAGCTAACCCCAAAAGTTTTTATCATTCCCCTCCACTGACAAGCTCATGAATGAAGCCAACATAGTGAAGGAACAAAACAATAGCTATGTTGCACGGAAACTCCTCTTCATTAGTGTTTCCACGTTTCGTGTCTGTTTCCGTTTCGTGTCTGTTAGCGTTTCCTACTAATTTTTCTTAGAAATTTCCCAGTATACGTTTCTGTGCAACATAGAAGAATAGTTATTATTGGAGAACAATCTTATAGATCGTCATATGTCTTCATATAAACTAGCTACAAGTTGACAGACAATAACACTTTTTTCACGACTACTAGAGCATACATTTAAACCTCAAAATTATACTCTTGCATACCTGTTAGATAAGTCACACTATGAAACTTTGAGAGCGAGTGATCGAACAAAGGCTAAGGAGGACGGTGAAGATCTCGGAAAACCAGTTTGGCTTTATGCCGGGAAGATCAACTATGGAAGCCATCCATCTAATGAGACAATTAATGGAGCACTATCGAAATAAGAAGAAAGACTTGCATATGGTTTTCATTGACTTGGAGAAAGCATATGATAAGGTACCAAGGGAAGAAGAAAGACTTGCATATGGTTTTCATTGACTTGGAGAAAGCATATGATAAGGTACCAAGGGAAGTACTTTGGTGGGCCTTGATAAGGAAAGGCATTTCGCGGAAATATATTGACATCATAAAAGACATGTATGAGGAAGCATGCACGAGTGTACGTACTAGTGTTGGGAAGACTGAAGAGTTCCCTATTACGATTGGAGTGCATCAAGGTTCCGCACTAAGCCCATTTCTTTTTGCCATCGTTATGGATGAACTAACAAGTTCACTTCAAGATGGTATACCATGGTGCATGCTGTTTGCAGATGATATTGCGTTGGTTGATGAGACGAAAGAAGGAGTGGAGAGGAAGTTGGAACTATGGAGACAAACTCTAGAATCTAGAGGCTTTAAGTTGAGCCGAAGTAAGACAGAATATTTGGAGTGTAAGTTTAGCGGCCATAGGAGTAGGGAGGCAGGGACAATCGCCCTAGATGGGAGAGTTGTTCAGGCCTCGGATTGCTTCCGGTATTTAGGATCTATTATCCAAACGGATGGAGAAGTAGATGGAGATGTTGCTCATAGGATTAAAGCTGGTTGGTCGAAGTGGAAGAGTGCTACGGGTTTCCTTTGTGACCCCGGCATGCCTAATAGATTGAAGGGAAAATTCTACCGCACGGCAATTAGACCAGCATTGTTATATGGTATGGAGTGTTGGGCAGTGAAGCACTGTCACATCCATAAGATGTCGGTGGCGGAGATGCGTATGTTGAGATGGATGTGTGGTCATACGAGAAAGGATCGGGTGAGTAATGAAATAATTAGGACAAAAGTAGGGGTCACATCTATTGAGAATAAAATGAGAGAAAACCGACTAAGGTGGTTTGGCCATGTGAGACGTAGAGCGCTTGATGCGCCGGTTAGGAGAACCGAAGAGCGGCAAAGGGATGTAGTGCTGAGGGGTAGGGGAAGACCTAAGCAAACTTGGAGGAGGGTGATCGAGAGTGATATGAGTTTACTGGGAATTGAGGAAAATATGGTAGTGGATAGGACGGAGTGGAGGGAGCGAATTTGTGTCGCTGACACGACTTGATTTCACGGTTTTATATGATGGTTCATGTCAGCCGACCCCGAATCATTTCGGGACTAAGGCTCTGTTGTTGTTGTATTGTCTTCATTTTATTACTGCATATTAAACAAAAGGGTCCCATACCAAAGCTCTTGTTCTGCCTCAGCACATATCAGCAGAGGTTAAAGTAAATGTGATCACAATTACAACCAAATCCTAATCATTGCAAAACTTTCTTTCTTTGTATGCCAACCAATGTATTGAAACTTAAGGGGAAATTTTCTTATAATTATCATGATTGAAAATTCAAAATTGACACTTGGCCATATTCGTCAGCACTATAAATTGAGATTGAACTGCAATAAATGGCACATCATAACAATTTTTAGCCACATGTTGTACCATCTGGAATTCTTAGCTCGGCACGAAGTGTAGTTATTTACTCCATATGGAGCATAAATAATCGATAAGAATATCAATCACACCCAATACCTCTGTTGCTGTTCCTTCTCAGCTTGTTTACGAGCATATTCAGCAGCCGTAGATCCAAATGTATCAAACTGTGTAGATGTCCCCAAGGACTGACCTTCCAACTCCTGAATGCATAATAAAGAAAAATCAAAACAATCATTGGGACTTTAGTCCCCTTAGGGAAAAAAAAATGTTGAGTAAAGTGCTCCTGAAAGACTACTTATTAGGCTAGTGAAGACATGATTAGTTGATGATTCTAATGGGACATCAAGTAAATAAGTGCATATAGGAGGTTTTTATGTTATTCACGAGAGATTGAGCATAGATAAGCTATTCCATGACAGGCCAACCAGATATGACTAGAAACTCACTGGCAAGTGAAATTACATTGTGATAAACAAACAAGCATTATGAAAATAACCATATGCTAATCCAAAACAAACTGGGTCAATCAGATCAACGTGGGATGGAGCTTCAGGTTTGCTGCAATGTTACTGCACAGCTAGGCCTAAAGAAGTTCACCATGTCATGACCCTTTTAGTGAATTGGTTGAGAGAGACTTGAAGGCTTTTGAAAATAGGGAAACACCAATGGAGAAATATAACAAAAGTAGCAGCACAGACCATTTGTTTGAGGAAAAAGAAATTTCCTTTGCATTGATATGGAATTTCCAGAACTTGTTCTTATACTTTTACTTTTGTCCTCTTCTTAATTCTGGATGTATTCTGCTATTTGAAAATGGCTTATACCCTTATGCTGATACATATATCAATGTTACTCTCAAGTGGCTAAAACAAAAGTTAGCGGAATTTCAAAGTAAAAGCAAATGCATGTACCCAAAATTCCTCATATTACAACTTGAAATTTTAATATCAAGATATGATATTCAAAACTTGAACTCATATTACAAAAAAGCTCATATGAGCAACAAATTGACAGAAGTTAGATATATTCTGTAAAAGTGAAAATTATTTTCATTTGATGCAAAAAGAACTATATATGGCTGAAAAAGAAGGAAACATACAGCTTTCTCATCTTCGTCTAAAAAGTTGACAATGCTTTGTTGTTTAAGTTCAGCTCTGTTTTTCCTGGACGATGTAAATGATTGAGGAGTCCACCCTGCAGAACATTCATTGAAAAAATTTATAAACAGATGACATAATCTAATTTCAGAGGATGGAAAAAGCATACCCTCCTTTGAGCCAGCTGTATTATAATAACCAGCAGAAAATCCCCCAGTAAATGCTCCATGGAATCTTCGTCTTCCTTCCTCATCTCTAACCTGAGATTCAGCAAACCAAAAAATTGGAAATGCCAAAACCATAAGGCATAAGATATTTGCTGTTAGAACATAACATTAGTGAAATGTTATTTCTTGCCAAAATAAGTTATGTTGGAGAAGTGGCAAGTACACCCGGAACAATCAAAATTATGGTTGAGGGAAGAATGCTCAAGAATCCGGTCATCTTCAAACTAGATTAAGCATGAAGGCAAGAACTGACAGTTAAAATATTGTACAAGGACACCTACTATTTAGAATGGCACTTTTTTAAGGTAAACAAGGATGCGCTTCACTGGGTAGGATAATAAAAGTCTGGCTACAACATAAAAACAATTTGGAAATTTTCCATTTCCTTCAGAAAAAGTTCAGCAAGCTTTCATGCATCACCTAGGAATCAAACATTAAAATGAGGACAAGAAAACAAGACTGACTGAGATATTAACCATCTCTCCTCTGCCTCTGCCTTCTTAGTTGTTTAAAAAATAAAAATAATATAATTTCTCCGAAGCCAGACAGAGGAACAAGGAAACAATTACCTCTTGCTTCCAAGGGACAAGAGTTCGGAGATGACCAGAGGCCTCCGCGACGGCTTTCTTCTTGCGGCTAGCGAGCTCTTCCTCACGCTCTATTGGCGTTCCATGGAACACAAAATCCTCTTCATCCATATCCAGTCTTAGTTATCAAATTCTTCTTCAATTAGGGCACAACTAGAACTCAAAAATTCTCGATATCTAACATTGAAAATGGAAAACGCAGTGATCTGTATTGTCTTAGGGATCGAGAAAGAGAAGAGGCAAATTCAAAACGCTAGGTTTTGGTGCATAATTGATGGTCTGCAGCTATACAAACTGGAGTCGCTGACGAGGAAGAGACATTGAAATGAATTTGTCACCAATTGGGCATTGAATTTCTCATATCTTTTCTACTATATCGCTTGGTTTCGCGGAAAACAGATGTTTTAATCGGTGAAGATCAAATGGAATCCTGTTACTATGATTGGTTTGGTCGTCCGCTGGATAAAAGCTTTGATTTGTAAACGAGCTATTTGTGAGCATGATTTATTGGCTCGGTTCGTAAACGAGCCGAGTTTGAACAAATCAGAGTTCGACTCGCGAGCAGGCTCGATTATAACATTATGAACAAATTTTAGCTTTGTGTTAGTTCACAAATATCTAAATTTAATATTATTTCATTTGCTATTAGACATAATAAAAGAGTAATATACGAATTATTTGTAAGTTTTTATTTATGTACACAATTAAAGAGTTATTTGCGAGCAATCTTCATAAATATAATTAACGATTTACACACAAATAATTCATAATTAGATAAAAATAATAATGAACCAAATTCAAAGAGGATTTTGGACTCGAAACAAGCTCAAAGCTCGGTTCAAACTCGTTTATTTTCTAACGAGTTGAGCCGAGCCGAGCTTGAGTAAGCCAAAGCTCGGATCGGGCTCGAGCTCGTTAATTTTATAAATGATGAATGATGTGTCATATTCCGTTATCAATACCTAAATTGGTGCTCTTTTATAAATGTTAAGTCTACATTAGTGTTATTTTATACGTAAAGCCTAAGTTGATATTTTCCAAAAACCTTAGACTTATTTTGGTATATTGTCCCTATTATTTATCCAATGTAAATTAGCCACGGAAAAACGATGAATATTGATGAAGATCAAATTTATATAGAGATATTACTGAATATTGATTCGGGTGAAGCTTGTTATGATCATGTAATATTGAATGGAAATTGACTTGACGGGGGGAAGCTACGAGTATTTCATAGCCTTAAGTTGCTTAAACGTTAAGGTCTTGTTTGATAACTCACTTATTTAATTTAAGTGTGCTTGATAATGATTATTTCTCCACCGTTTAAATTATTCAAATAAGTGAAAAATCGTTTATTTTGGTAAGTCAAAATATTTAAATTAACATTTTAAGTTAAATACTATCAACTAATATTTTTATATTCAACTTTTTAATATTCATCAAACAGTTACATCATTTAATACTTTCAACACTTAAAATATTCAACACTTAAAATGCAGTACTTATTTTTTCCGTACTTAATTTTCAGTTTTATCAAACAGCTGTTAGACAAGGTGCCGAACGGCCTCGCCCGGGCGGACCGGGGGTTGGACACCTCATGGCGACGTAAGCGGTGATTGGCGCCGAAAGCAACCAATCGTGGAATCAAGCTGCTCGGCAGGACCGAAGCTCGGAGATATGGAAGAGTCGCCACCCACGAATGGGAAAATGAACATCGATCCCTTGCGGGAGACCGGTGAGGGTTCGGGAAACTTAGGTACGAGCCGAGAAGGCTAGCTCCTTTCCGGAGAAAGGCTACTAGGCACCCCGACATCGTCCGGTTATGAACCACCGGCCTCCTACTCAGTGTGTTAGGCGATAACGGACTAATCGCATATTTCTTTAAGTTTAAAATTCATTTGAAATCTTTTCTTTCTCGTTTTGAAAACCGTTTTGAGCATATATTATTGAAAGCCATTTTGGTAAAGAATCACCCATTTACATCAGTTCAAAATATATAGGAGAGAGGGGAGGAAGAAAGAATTGATTTGTTTACAATGTGATTTATGCTTCGTATTACACACTAACTCTAAACTAAACTCACTTCCCAAAAATGAGTTTATTTACATGGTTCGTACCTTAATCGCCGTTGGAACGATTTAGGTACGTTTCAAAACACCGTTTAATGACGTTCACTCGAATCGCCGTTGGAACGACTCGAGCGTTTGAAAGTGTTGAGATGAAAGTTTTAAAAAGAAAACGTGATTAAGCATACAAGTCAATTTATTTTGTTCAAAAACCATTTAGTTAGGAAAACAATTCAAAAACTCTATTATTTACAATTAAAAGCAATTTTAATTACAAGGTTCGCTTAATCCATCGTTGGAACGAATTAAGGTTTTAAAACGTGATGTTTTGAGAAGTGGTTTGAAAATGTCAAGAAAACGTTATTTACACTTTAGGAATATCTAGAAAACTTTAAGTTTAAATAAGCAAATTAAACTCTCTTACTTTTCCCTTTTCACTCAATTAACCTTTAACATTATCATAATTATAACAATAAACCAACTAAACCAAAATTTACCCAACCAAATGCATTTGAAAGAATATACATATAAGTAGAAAAATAGAGTGAATATATATAGATATACATGTGTACAAAAATAAGTAATAATACTCATTAAAATACAATAGAGAAAATAATATATATATATAAGAAATTTGAAAGGAAAAGAAGAAAAGTATATATATACATATTTTTGATAGAAATGATACTATACATATATATTTAAAAGATAAACAATAAATACTTTGATTAATAGATAAAAATGATAATAATATCCCCAAATAATGAGAAATTAGCTTTTGACCCCAAAATTACGGGGATAAATGTGTATGGAAAATAACCCTTAATAACCCCAAAATGCCCAAATATGTCTAGTTTAAATGAATAAAAAGGAAAAATCTATATATATACATCTACTTTTATTAAATCAAACTAATGAAAAATAATATATAAACACATTAAATAACTATATGTACAAAGTATTTAAAAATAGCTTGAAAGTATGTGTTACATAAATATACGTATATATATAAAGGACCAAAGGCCTAAAAGTTGAGAAAGAGTGACCAAAACAGCATTTTTTACATTTCAGCAGCTTTACCGACGGAAACTCCGTCGGTAAGAAGCATTTAGTGACAGAAAACGGAAAATTACAGAACTGCTCCAACTGTTTCCAGATTTATTCAAAAGCTTTAAATTAGATCTATTCTATCGTTTGGACCTCCGAACTACCGAGAGCGGATCATAGTCTATAACGGAGGTTCCTAAGCGATGTTTTTTATTTAAAACGTTATTTAGAAAAAATTTGAAAACTTATAATTACAACGTCTTTATTAATCCCGAACTACCTTTGAATCGGATCACGGTTCGTATTGGGATATTAAAACGAGGTTTTTATTTTAAAACAAAACCGAACGTTTATCTAATACGAGACGAAAATTAAATAAATACGAAAAATTAAATAAAACATGATAAATAAATAAATAACTAAATAAATAAAATTATAACATAAAAAATAAATAAATAAAGGAAACAAATTAAATAAAATAAAACGAGTCTAGTCCTCGGATAATACCTCAAGATCGGTATCTGACAGTCGAAGTCGGTCGGTTCCACGAGTTGTGATTTTCCGATTTTTTTGTGTTTTTCGTCTTTTTAGTAAAAATTTTAACTTTTGGGAAATTCGGACTTTTTGAGAAAAAAAAATATTTTTCTCAAAAAAAATCACTTTCTCTCTCTAAAAATGTCTAGAGTGAGAAAGCTCTCCAAAAATTCCCTCTCCCATTTCAATGCATGGGGATCCGTGCCTTATATAGGCACGGATCCCGGAATCTTTGGGCGACGCCCGGCTAATGTTGGGCGTTCGCCCAACCACGTTGGGCGTCCGCCCAACGAAGGTTGGGCGTTCGTCCAACGGCCGTTGGGCGTTCGTCCAACGGCCGTTGGGCGTTCGCCCAACATCGTGGGGTGCTCGTCCAGAGGCTGCCGGGCGCGTGCGCCCAGCGGCCGTCGGGCATACGCTCCGCGCTGTCGGGCGCGCGTGCCCAGCGGCCGTCGGGCGCGCGTGCCCAGCGGCCGTCGGGCGCGCGTGCCCAGCGGCCGTCGGGCGTGCGTCCAACTGTCGTCGGGCACGCGATGACTGCCGCTAGGCGCTCGCACCACGTTGCTGAGCACTCGCGAGCCGTCCACTCGGCGATCGCGACTCCTACTGACCTTTCGTTTTCGTTTTTTTTATTATTATTATACATTTTTTTCGCGTTAAAACTCCCGGAACCAACCGCTTCAACCGTCTTGTTTCAGGTTTTCGTCACAGGTCCTCCGACTCGGTGTCTACAACAGCACCTAATATCCTATTTAATAACAAAAAAAAAACACTTACTTTAATATATTGAGCACTTACTTAGATTAAGTACAGTAAAACCTCTATAAATGCATATCGTTGGGACCGGGAAAAAATATTCATTAAGCGAGATTATTTATTTATCGATAAATTAATAAATTATCGGGGATGAGTCTGAGGATTCTTTTCCGACTCTGATGTTGAGGATGGTGAACAAGAGGACCCGATGTGTCCGGTGATCCGTCTGTCCTCTGAAGATAAACGTATCCTCAGATCTAAGTGGAAATTAGCCTTAATTGTCACTGTGCTTGGAAAAAGAATTAGCTTTAATTACTTTGCTCAGAGGATCCAGGCACAATGGGCAAAGAAAGGGAAGGTTACTATAACAGATTTAGAGAACGACTACTATGTCATTAAATTCACAAGGGCAGAAGATTATAATGCAGTTGTTAATGGTGGACCTTATATCATCTTCAATCATGTTTTGGCGCTGAGGCCATGGGTCCCAAATTTTAATCCTCATGATTGCTCTGTGAATAGGATCCTTACTTGGGTTAGATTCCCAGGTTTACCCATTGAATACTATAACGAAAGATTTCTGAATAAGATTGGTGGCCTGGTTGGGAAAGTTCACCATGTTGACAAAACAACCGTTGGGGCAGTGAGAGGCAAGTTTGCCAGGGTTTGTATTGACATTGATCTTGCTAAGCCTCTTCTGTCTAAATTCTCCGTTCAGAATAAGGTCTTTCATATTGAATACGAAGGTATTCACAATATCTGCTATGAGTGCGGTATGTTTGGCCATACTTATGATGGCTGCCCTAAAAGAAGGAAAGTGGTCGAGGAGGTGGTGGTGCCTATCATAGGTAGAGCTGAAGAGAGACAAGGTGAAGGGAAGAATTTTGGTCCCTGGATGCTGGCCAAAAGGTCAGCCAGAAGGAAGCCACGAGCAAATGCTACTCGGAATCAATTTCCAGATATCAGTAAGGAGATGAATTCTCTCCAAATTGCTCCTGAGATCAAAGCTAGGCCACCTGACATTAAGATTGGTGCTGGTGTTGACTCAGCTTCCGGTTCTGGATCTAGATTCGGAGTCTTATCTCTTGAGGATGGACAGGATTCGGATTTATCTAATGAGCATATGGAGTTAAGCATGCCAGGCCTTGAGTCTGCCGAGCCAGCTACCATCTTAGGTGACTCTATTAATCCTCTTTTCGACTCCAAAGCTTTTGCTAAGGGGAATTCCCAGATCATTGGCTCAACAGGGAAAGCGAAGTTTAATGAGGTTAGTAATTTGCAAACTCTTGTTGATGTCCCAATTGGAAAGTCTATGGGAGTTAATAAGTTGAATTTGAAGAAACCTAAGGCTAACCATAAAAAGAACCATAGTTCTTTGGATTCTTGGGATAAAAGAGGGCCTGTTGGCACCTCTTCAAGGCTCTCAGGAGCCCCGAATAAATACCTGCTCTAGGGTTTGGGCCTGTGGTCAGTAGTCTTCCTTCTGATGGAATTTTTTGTTTGGAATGTTAGAGGTGCGGCTAGCAAGGTGACCCGCATCCATGTTAATGATCTTATTAAGCAATTTAATCCTTCTTGTTTTGCTCTTCTTGAAACCAAGGTTAGTGGTTCTAAAGCAGATGAGGTGGTTAAAAAGTTTAAGAATTGGAATTGTGTCAGATCGGAGGCTACTGGTCGGGCAGGGGGGATTTGGCTTTTTTGGAAGCCATGTCGTGTTAATATTGATATTATCAGTATAGATAATCAATTCATTCATAGTAAGGTGTGTTATCCTGGCAATAAACCTTTCTTTGTCACCTTTGTCTATGCCGATCCTGTTTTGATTAACCGGAAAAGGCTTTGGGAGATCCTGTACTCTATTAGTACAAGCATGGTGGATGCTTGGATGGTTGCTGGGGACTTTAATGATATTGCCCTGATGAGTGATCAGAAAGGGGGGGGGGGTAATCATTATGTCAACCGGTGCCTTAACCACAAGCAGAATATGGATTTATGCGGGCTGTTTGACCTGGGAGCCGCTGGCCACAAGTTTACATGGAAAAGGAATAGCGTGTTTGTTCGGTTGGACAAAGTTTACGTGAATGTTGCGGCAATTTGTAGATTTCCTGAGGTGAACGTGCTGAATCTCCCTTTCTGTCATTCTGACCATTGTCCTATCCTCGTCAATCTGGTTAAATGTCGGCTTAAAGGGAATAGACCTTTTAGGTACCTTGTTGCCTGGGAATCCCATCATGAGTTTAGAAATTTTGTTAAAGATAATTGGCAGCCTCATTCTAATGTTCTCCTCGCAGTAGAGGGGTTTAGGAAGAATGTGGTGGGATGGAATAAAAACATCTTTGGCCATATTATCAGACGGAAAAATAAACTTTTAAGAAGAATTGAAGGCATTCAACGCTGTTTGGAGATCCATTTTGATCACAGTCTGAGTTGTCAACTTAGTTCTCTCCAGAACGAGTTGGAAGCTGTGCTTGGACAGGAAGAGCTTCTTTGGTTCCAGAAATCTAGGAAGGCTTGGATTAAGGACGTAGACCGGAATACCAGGTTTTTCCACCTCTCGACTATTGTTAGGAGGCAGAGGAATCGGATCGATGCTATTAAAGACTCCAATGGAGACTGGGTCTACGAGGATGAAGAGATTAGTCGTCTGGCCCTTCACTTCTACAAAGTCCTTTTTAAAGAGGACGAGGTGGATCTGGATAAAGCCCTCGCTGGGATTTCTTTTCCTAGGTTGGAGGAGGATGCTATTAAATAAGCTTTCCATCCTATTGACCAGAAAGAAATTGATCTGGCTTTCTCTAGTATTGGAGCTACTAAGGCTCCGGGGATCGATGGTATTCCTGCCAGTTTTTACCACAAACACTGGGATACTGTGAAGGAAGGCATCTACAGTTTTGTTAAAGGTGTTTTCAGCGGCTCCAACGATATTAGACTGGTGAATAAAACCCTCCTGGTCCTGATCCCAAAAGTTGAAAAACCTTCCTCCTTTTTGCAGATGAGACCAATTAGTCTTTGCAATGTGTTATATAAAGCTATCACTAAGATTGTGGCTAATAGGATCCGGCGTATTCTTATTCTTCCTAAGATTATAGGCCAGAACCAAGGCGGTTTTGTCCCTGGCAGGCAAATGATGGACAATGTGGTTATCGCCCAGGAAATGGTTCATTCCATGAAAATGAAGAAGGGTAAGAAAGGGTTTGTGGCGCTCAAACTGGATCTAGAGAAAGCTTATGACCGTTTAAATTGGAGTTTTCTTCTAGATAGTTTAAAGAGAGCTGGTATTCCGGACAGCTGGAGGAGATTGATTGAGGATTGTATTTCTTCTCATGTTTTCCAGGTTATGATCAATGGAGATATGTCTGATGAGTTCTCTCCCTCCAGGGGAATCCGTCAAGGGGATCCTATGAGCCCCTTCCTTTTTGTAATTGCTATGGAAAGGTTGTCTCACCTGATCCAAGAGGCTGTGAGCAAGGGGATTTTACATCTTGTGGCCATCAACAAGTTCTGCCCTCCTATTACCCATCTGTTCTTCGCTAACGATATTATGATCTTTGTGGAAGGGAATGAGGAGCAGATTGGTGTGGTTATGGATATTCTTAATTGTTTCTGCGCTGCTTCTGGCCAGAAGATCAATGTCCATAAGTCTCGGATGCTTTGCTCTAAGAACATGGATAAAAGCGTTTGTAAAAGACTTAGTGATGTTTCTGGTATTCCTCTTACTCATTCGTTGGGTAAGTATCTTGGGGTCCCTCTCCATAGCGACAGAGTTTCTAAAGCCTCTTTTAAAGAGACTCTGGATAGAGCTAATGGGTCGTGTGCTAGTTGGAAAGCTAATTCTCTGTCCATGGCGGGCCGCCTAACCTTAATCCAGTCGGTCAATTGTGCGGCTCCCAATCATATCATGCAAGCTTGCAGGCTGCCTGAGCCTGTTCTCAATGAGCTAGACAAAGTTAACCGGCGTTTCCTTTGGGGAGAGTCTAGAGAGGGGAAAAAGATTCATATTGTCCCTTGGAAGGAGGTCTGCCAGCCAAAAAGCATGGGGGGTCTTGGTATCAGACAAGCTAAGGATAATAACAAAGTCTTGTTAATGAAGCTTCTCTGGAGAATGTGGCAATGCCCCTCCTATCTTTGGGTTCGTCTTCTCTATGGCAAGTATCGAAAAGATAAAATCTTTGGAGGCCCTAAGGAGAGAGTCGTCAATTGTTCCTTCCTCTGGAAAGGGCTTAGTGCTGTGTTTGCCGAGTTCTGCTCAGGGGTTGGCCTAGAGGTGGGTAATGGCAAGTCCATCAGTTTTTAGAATGATATCTGGATTGCAGACAAACCGCTTTTAGAAGTGTGTAGCCTTCCCCCGCCTAATATTTTCCGCAATTGGAGGATAGCTGATGTGGTTGACTCTGAGGGGGACTGGATTTGGTCAAAATTTGATACTTTCTTTAGCCTGGATACTCTCCTTAGAATTAGGGGAGTGAAGATTAGTAATCATGAGGAAGACAAGGATAGGCATTGTTGGGCCCTATCCAGAAATGGTGCTTATTCGTGTAAATCGGCCTTTGAAGCTTTTACCCTCAACAGGTCCGACCCTCTCTCTAATTCTTGGAAGTCCATTTAGGCCCTTAGAGTCCCTTACCGGATTAGGAGTTTCCTGTGGCTGGGAGTTAAGGACAGGTTGCTTACTAATTCAGATAGGCACAGACGGCATTTGGTGGACTATGGAGCTTGCAGTAGATGCAGAGGCCATGATGAAACTTTGTGCCATGCTCTTAGGGACTGCTCTAAGAGTAAAGAGGTATGGAAGAAAATTCTCCCACCCCACATTCTTCCTTCCTTTCTTAGCCATGCCGAGCATGACTGGTTCTCTGATGGGGTTAGTGGGAAGTTATTGGCTAACATGGAGCATGGTGACATTTTCTTTGCTATCATCTATCACCAAATTTGGAAGTGGAGGAACGAGGAGCTTTTTGGTGATAAAAATGTGTTTATTCCTAACTTACCTGAGTTCTTCTCGAAAAAACTCTCTATTATTACTGAGAGCTTTAAAGGGGATTCCCTTGCCAGATCCACCCAGAGAAGAGATGTCCACCTAGTTGGTTGGAGCAGGCCTAATGATGGGGTGGTTAAGTTGAATATGGATGGCTCCTACCTTAACAATGAGAAGATTGCTGCCGGAGGTGTTCTCAGAGATTCGGGGGGCGCCTGGCTGTCTAGGTTCACCCAGAATCTGGGGTTGGGCTCGTCCTTTTCTGCTGAGCTTTGGGTTATTCTCTATGGTATCAAGCTTGCCAAAAGTCTGGGTGTAAGGAGGTTATCAGTGGAGTCTGATAACATGAAAGCCATCGATATGATTTCCGATAATCATGCTATTTGTCTTAGTAGCCGCAATCTTATCAAAGCTATCAAACGGCTTTCCTCGTCCTTTGAGTCCTTAAATTTCAGCCACATTTTCAGAGAGCAAAACCGGTTTGCGGATTGCTTGGCGGCAACTGGTCATGAGGGGATGCTAGGCGTTACTACCCTTTCTGTTCCTCCTATCTTTCTTTCTTCTCTTCTTTTAGATGATAGGATTGGGGTTAGCTTTCCTAGGCTGATCCCAGGTTAGGTGTTCTTTGTCTATTTGTTTTCCTTTCCTGTTTCTACCAAAAAAAAAATTATTCATTTATCGACAAATATTCATTAGATATGTAATTATCTTGTTTAGGAAATATATTATTTGATTGATTTGTAATTATCACATTAGTATAATTACAAATCAATCAACTAATTATAGGTACAATTATAGTTCTTGTTTTTTTTTTAAACTCTTGGGTATTTATATTGATCAACATATATATTTTGTATGTAATTTAATAATTATTACTTTATATTTTCATTGGGCCCTTAAGGATTTCAATATTTTTTATTACTTAATGCATTTAGCGAGGTTATTACTTTAGTCCATTGGCCTAAGTTGGGACCGGAAGAATTTATTATATAATCGAGGTTATTATTTTATTGAATATTCATTTATCGAGGTTTAACTGTATGTTGGTTTTGCTCCACTAAAACTCGATATGGCCAAAGCTTATGATAGGGTGGAATGGGATTTCCTGCGTGCAATGATGAAAAAGCTTGGGTTCGACGACAAGTGGACTGAGTTTGTTATATAGTGTGTCACTCAAGTCTTTTATGATGTAGTTAGTAGTGGGCACACAATAGGCCCGATTCGGCGAAGCCGCGACCTCAAACACGGGGATCCGATCTCCCCATATTTGTTTTTGATTTACACTGAAGGCGTGTCAGCTTCTCTTTCTTATCTAGAAGCAAGTGGATTGGTTCATGGTTGCCGTATTTCCCGCTCAGCACCGTCTAGTTCTCATCTGTTCTTTACTGATGATAGTTACTTATTCTTCCGAGCTATGTTGATGAAAGCAATTCTATTAAGCATTGCATGGCAATTTATGAGAAAGCTTCAGGTCAGAAAGTAAATTTCAGTAACTCATCTATCTCTTTTAGTAAAAACTACATTATGGAATAGGTCTCAGTTTGATATATCAGTCTTGACTAGAAACTGGTAGTTCTTGCATACCAACGTTACTTGCATCGGGGGTCAGTGGAATAGGTGCTCCTTTTTAACCTCCTTTGTCTATGTTCAGCCTCAAATGACGTTGAAGCGTGAATTCATAATGTTGGTCCCTTATAACGTAACAAGTTAGTTCCAAGGGGGGGGATAGGAACTATTTTAAAATTTAAGTACGTTAAGGCTGACTTCTTTTTCTTTAAAAATGATTACACAGCGCGCTGAGTCAATAAGACACTAGCTTAGTCAACTGGTGACTAAGTCAGCTTCTTTCGTTGAGTCAGAAGATAGCACTTTGAGTCTATTCTTGAACTCAGACACTCAATACACACAACTCAGCTTGACCTTTTTACTTGGTCAGTTTTGTTTAAGCAAGCAATATATATATTAAGGAGTTTAAGGTTAGAAAGATATTACTCAACAGATTTATCCAGGTTCGGCCTCCAAGCCTACGTCCTGTCCCCGGAACACGTTCCGAGATTTCGAATTCTCTACTGAGCTCTTTAACGGTAGAGCATCAAACCTTTTACAACTTAGAAGCTGAGTATAACAAGAGTACCTTCCTCTATACCTCTACTCACTCCTAATCTCTCGCTGAGTACTATAACCGAGTACTCAGCCTCTCCTTTCTAATCTCTAGAAATGATAAAGATTTGTCCTAAACAACAATTGCTAAGACACTTTAGATGATTGTATAATCACTCCAGACTTTTACACAAATGATATAGAATTTGGTGTAAGAATTTGCTTTGCTTTTCTTCACAAAACTTGAGCAGAATTTTGGTCAGCGTAATGGCTTGATAATGTTCTGTGTAGAATGAAGCAACTGAAGGGCTCTATTTATAGAGACGTCTGAGACATCGGTCATTTCGAATTTCGAAATAACCGTTGGAGGGAAACGGCTTCCTGTCCTTGTCACTCAGTTTTGCTCAGAGCTCTCGGCCAATCAGATTTGAGTATCTTCTATCCTCGGTCAGTGTTGAGCAGCTTTTAGTCAGCTCGGCAGAATGTCTCTCCATTTATGGTAAGGTTAACTAGACAGCGTTCTGTGTCTTCTGAACTTTACCCAAAGTGGAAACACTTTGTCTGGAAGTTGTTCTTGCTCAGCTGCTGTATTGTACTCTTTGTCGATTCAACTCAGCGTCTTCACTCCGAAGTTGTTCAACGAAGGTCTTCTAGATCCTTCTCTTGCTGAGTTGCGTTTTGATCATAACGACAGCGTTTTGCACACGCGGGCCGAGTTGTCTTGATCTGTTTAACTTGGGCCTTGACTTCCGTATGGGCCTTGGGCTTTTTATTCTTTATGTCTTATAAACAATTTTAACTCAACATTGAACAAACACATTAGTATAATAAATCAAAGCATTTAAACTTAGTGTGTTTAGAATATATTTAATTTTACTTAAATAATTTTGTCAAATCAAAATCATGTGGAAAGGTGTTTCAACAAACTCCCCCATTTTGATGTTGGCAAAACTATTCAGCGAGGAACTCAGTGTTGAGCTTCGCCATGATAGTTGACCTATTATTGCTTAGCAAACTCCCCCGTCAGGGTTGAGCTACTGACTTAGTTTTAACTCTAAACATTCTAAGGTTTAATCGAGTAGGTCTAAGGTCAGTTTTCAGATATAGGTCAGCTCATGGAACATATTCTATTTTACTCAGTATTAAGCGGAAGGTGTAACATTCAGAGAGCACTGAGTAAACATTTTGTTCAATGGTTTTTATGAGACAGTGTTTTGTAAGCATACAGGACAATGTCAAACATTTGATCAGCATGGGATACAATCAACAAGTATTATAGACAGTAAACACAGTTGATTTAGATGAAGATACATAATAACATAATACTCAGCATTATATGAAATAACTCAAGTTAGGATAAGGATGAAAGTATTGTATTAAAGTGAAGTAGTCAGCATACATAGCAAAAGATGAGCATAAAAGAACATATAGACTACAGACTAAGTTAAAACAAACTGAGCTCTAGCCTATTTTCTACTTCTTTTTCTTTTGCTTAGACTGACTGCTTCTAGGAGCCTCCTGCTGAGTTCTAGCTTGTTCTTTCTCCCCCGTTTTGTCAGCATCGGGAGGAGCAGGAATTCTAAAAGAGTCGGTTAAGACAGCGTCGGTTAGCACGGCGGACAGCTCCTTAAGTTTGTCGGCACTTTCATTAATGCCGTCAAAGACAATAACGCCTTCATTCAAGACCTCTTTTGGTACTCCGATTTCAGCAGCGCTGAGCAGGCTCAGTATGTAGGCTTGAGACTTACCTACCCAAGTAATTGAATCTGTCAGGGCAGCAAAGACTTGATGAAAGGTCTTGAGCAGTGCTGAGTCATAGTATTGGCGCTGGATATTATTATGACGCACATGTGTGAAGGTCCTTTGGGTAGTGACCAGAATCTCATTCTGCTTCATCTGGTCAGTGTCCATCTCTTGTTTATTTAAGTTCAGCAGACGAACTGCTTCACTTATTTGCTCCACCGAGCATTGAGAGTAGGAAGCCAGCTGATTGTTGGTCTTGATTTGCTCAGTGTGAAGCTGGGCAAAGAGCATTTTAACTTCATCAGAAGTGGCATACTGAGTATTCGCAGCTGACAAGGTCTGGAATTGGCCTTGAAGAGTGTTAAGATGTTGAACAGTTGTCAGTTGGAGCTCAGCCAGCTTGGTTATTGAGTCCTGCTTGGGCTAATGTGATTGAATTGAAATCATATCACTTAGCAGATCCTTCAGTCCTTTAACCTCATTTAAGAGTTGAGTGACCTGGGACAGCTGAGTTGATGCATTGTTACTAGACCAGCAGTAGGTTGAGCAGATTGATGAATGTCCTTAATTAATGACTGCACCGAGTTGATGAGTTTTCTACCAGACTCGGTGGCATGCAGATAGTTGAGGGATTCATCATCATGTTGCCTAGTTTCCTCAGTATGACCAGTTTGTGGAGGAGTCAGAGTTATGATGGGGTCAGTGATTGGAAGTGTGTTTTCAAGCTGTACTTGAGTTTGTGGAAGAGATGATTGATCAGTATTAGTGATGGTCGGTGAAGCAGTAATCCTAATGCTGTCAGTGATGATTGGTGCAGGAATATTCTGAGTCAACACAGTGCTTGGAGCAGCAGTATTGACGAGAACTTGCTCGATCTGACTTGTTGAGTTTGCGGAAGCATTCAAGTCGGCTTGTTCCTTTGGTGAAGAAACAGAGGCTTGCTTTTCAAGAGAAGCTTGTTGAGAAGAAGGTGTTTTCTTACAGAAAAACTTAAGCTTAAGAGAAGAAGGATCTGTAGTCGGCTTTTGAATAGGGAGGTCAATGACCGTTTTCTGAGTTGCCTTCACTAATCTTCTTCTGCGAGGAGGAGTGGGGTCAGCTTGGATAGATTCTCCTGAGTGAGAAGGAGAGTTTTCTTCTTGATCAGCATTGGGCTGATTGGCTTGTACTTGTACTTTATCTGCAGCCAACTCAGTGTTAGTTGGGTCAGCAGTTTCCTCTTCACTAGCTGTCTCCTCAGCGTCATCCTGACCGCTTTCTTCTTCTTCTTCCTCATCATCCTGATCTGAGTTATCTAATTCTTCTTCCACCTGATTGATGAAGTGATCATCCAGTTCCACATCATCTTCTTGATGCTCAGCTTCAGTTCCTTGACACTGAGTGTAGTGAGAATCACCAGGAACGATGATGTCAGTAGGGATAGCATCAATTGGGGTCAGCTTTGAAGACTTTTTCTTCTTCAGAGGTTGCTCAACATCCAGTCTTTCCTCTGTATCAGGCTCATCTTGCCTGCTTCTCTTCTCAGCTGACTTAGGTATCTCCTGACCTTTTTGAGAAGCTGGCTTTTGCTTCTTGGTCTGAGGCTCAGCCTTCTATGAAGGAGTCCCAACAGCTTTCCTCTTTCGGGCAGCTGGAGCCTTTTTCCTTTTGCCCTTCTTTGGGACGGTTGTCTCCACATCAGCCTCATCAGCATTTTTGCCTTTCTTAATTGGTTGGTCATACTTCAAGGCACGCAGCGAAGCTGCTGTGATCTCAGAGCCTTGGGCCTCAGTTTCCTCGAAGAGATCAATTTGATGATCTTTGAGGATTCTGGTTATGAGTGAGCCCAGCCTTAAAGTTCCAGTGCTCCTCTGGAAGCCAGCTATTAAGAAAACTGGCATGTTGATGGGCTTGTAGGTCAGCATATGCCATATGAAGCATTGCTCGAAATTTGTCGCTGAGCTGGTGCAATTAATCTTGGGGTAGATGTAATTGGTCAGCAGATAGTGTGCCATCTTTTGGTGCTGGCCCATTGATGAACTTGAGATTTCTCCAGAATGGCCAGCGGGCTTGCAAAAGGTGGCAACATACCCAGTTCCTTCATGATCACCCTTCCTTCTCAGCTTTGTTCCCTCATTCTTCAATTTCAGAAAAATTGGCAAGGTAGGTAGGGTTGATGAAGATTGTTTTCTCCTTTACCACGATTACTAGATAGTCCTGGTTATCGTTAGCAACCCGTAAGTTGTGGTAGAATTCCCTTACTAGGTCAGGGTAAGTGGGATCTCTAATGGAGAACAGCTCGGTCCAGCCATTCTTCGATATCCATTCACAGAATGGTTGCTCGGTTGTTGCGAAGGCCTCAGAGAACCATCGTGAGAAGTCTATTTTGCATTCCCTAACGTCTGCGAAGACTTTGGTGTAGGTTCTAACCTTGGTCAGTTTTCCCTTAGAAGAGGTGGCTTGGCCAGCTTTGCCTTTGCTCGGCGTAGTGACCTTTGTGGTTTCAGGCGAAGTAGTTTGCCTAGAGGGTTCATCGGAATTGGTCTTAGGGTGACCGGCACCGGAGATGTTAACGGAAACCTTAGTCATAGTTTCAAAAAAAAGATTGGGAAGCTTTGAGAGTTTTTTAGAGAGAAAATGCTTTGCCAGAGAATTTGGTAAGTTTAAAGAGATAACAATGGGGATTTGCCCATTATTTATAGCGGTGAGAAGTGGATCTTATCGAATCCATGTGTCAGTTTTGCCTTGGGATTGTGAACCGACAATAATCATGGCTTTTATGACACATTCGGCGCATACGTCATCCTAGGTGGCTATTCGCGTGCTCTAGCATTAAATGTAACGGATCTTATACTCAGCGTTTAGAATACTAAGTGTTTTATATTCTGAGTGGTCAGTTTTATACATACGGATGATTTCTCAGTTTGAGATAACTACTCGGTGCCAATGTTTGCTGAGTATGTGATATTCATTTATTTAACATTAAACACTCAGCATACATTTATTCACTCAGCAAACAATAGATCATTCAGCATGTTAATTCACTCAGCATGAGTCTATATTAAGAGCTGGAATTTACTAAAGAGGATTAAACATACCAATGGCTTCTCTCAGTATGCTGAACTATTCACGAGCCAGTGCCTTTGTGAAGATATCTGCAAGCTGCTTATCCGTTGGGACGTAGGTCAACTTTATCTCACCCTTGAGTATATGGTCTCTAATGAAGTGATGTCTTATGCTGACATGCTTCATCCTGCTGTGTTGAATTGGGTTCTTGGATAGATCAATTGCACTTTTGTTGTCACATTTGACCTCAATTGTCTTTGATTGAACACCATAGTCTTCAAGCTATTGCTTAATCCATAGGACTTGAGCAACACAGTGTCCAGCAGCAATGTACTCAGCTTCAGTGCTAGACAAGGCTACTGACGCCTGCTTCTTGCTGAACCAGGATACAAGACAGCTTCCTAAGAAATGACATCCTCCAGAGGTGCTTTTCCGTTCTAGCTTGTCTCGTCCATAGTCAGCGTCAGTGTATCCAACGAGTGTAAAGCCATGAGTGTTGGGATACCATAAACCTGCGTTCACTGAGCTTTGCAAATATCTAAGGATTCTTTTTACAGCTATGTAATGAGATTCCTTAGGGTTAGATTGATATCTAGCACAGTAGCATACCGAGAACTGAATGTCCGGTCTACTTGCTGTTAAGTAAAGTAGATAGCCTATCATACCTCGATACAATTTGCTGTCTACCGACTTACCATTCTCGTCAGCGCAGAGGACAGTATCAGTGCCCATAGGAGTGGATATTGGCTTGCAATTTTCAAGATCATATTTCTTCAATATCTCCTTGGCATATTTAGCTTGACTGATGAAGATGCCATTTTTCCCTTGTTTGATTTGAAGTCCAAGGAAGAAGTTGAGTTCTCCCATCATCGACATTTCAAACTCAGTCTGCATTTGCTTGCTAAATTCCTTGCACATTGACTCATTAGTAGCACCGAAAATAATATCATCAACACATATTTGAGCCAGTAGGGTATCTTTACCCTTTCTCTTAATGAATAAGGTTGTATCAGCTTTGCCCCTGACATAGTTTCTAGTCAGCAGGAAACTGGTCAGCCTCTTATACCAAGCACGTGGTGCTTGCTTGAGGCCGTACAGAGCCTTTTTGAGTTTATAAACGTGGTTTGGGAATTTAGGATCCTCAAACCCTGGAGGTTGATTAACATAAATTTCCTCGTTTATAACTCCATTAAGGAATGCACTCTTAACGTCCATTTGAAACAGTTTAAAGTTCATATAGCTTGCATAAGCGCATAAAATTCTAATAGCCTCTAGCCTTGCCACTGGGGCAAAGGTCTCACCGTAGTCAATACCTTCTTGCTGACTGTAGCCCTGAGCTACAAGCCTTGCTTTGTTCCTGACTACGTTTCCTTGCTCATCCAGCTTGTTGCGGAAGACCCATCTTTTTCCAATGGTCTTCTGACTCCTTGGATGTGGCACTAGCTCCCATACATCGTTTCTTCTGAATTGGTCAAGTTCCTCTTGCATTGCGCTCATCCAGAATTCATCTTCCTCAGCATCAGCGAAGTTCTTAGGTTCCTGAACTGAGACGAAGGCTACGTTGCTGAGGTATCTCCTGAGTTGGTTTCTTGTCATCAGGGTATTCTCAGCGGCATCAAGAATAGCACTCTCTGAGTGTCCTCTTGGTATTCTTATCTCCTTTGGTAGATTTATGTCTTGTGCTGTCTGTGTTTCAACAATCTCTGCAGGTGAAGACTGGTCAGTGAAAACTATATTTGGTTCACTTTTACCTTTGGTCAGTCCTTGAGGGAATGACTCAGCGGCTGTATCTTGATCAGCGGGTACTGAGTGTGGATCATCCTTGGTCAGCGGCAGATATCTTCCTGCAGGGTTAGTTTCGTCGAACTCAACATGTACTGACTCTTCTAAAACTTGAGTTCGTTTATTAAAAACTCTGTATGCTTTGCTGTTTGTTGAGTAGCCTAAAAAGATAGCTTCATCAGCTTTTGAGTCAAACTTAGCTAGGCTCTCTTTGGTGTTTAAAATAAAACATTTACAGCCAAAGGGACGAAAGTATCCAATGTTGGGCTTTCGTCCTTTCCAAAGTTCGTAGGGGGTTTTCTTTAGTATAGGTCTAACAAGAGCCCTATTAAGAATATAGCACGCTGTGTTAACAGCTTCTCCCCAAAAGTACTTTGGAAGCCTATGCTCACTCAGCATTGTCCTGGCTATTTCAACCAAGGTTACGTTCTTCCTTTCAACAACCCCATTTTGTTGAGGCGTCCTAGGAGCAGAAAAATTATGGTCAATGCTGCTGGCTTCACAGAATTCAACAAACTATTGGTTTTTTAATTCTCCACCATTATCACTTCGGATGTGAGCCAATTTTAGGTCTTTATCATTTTCAAGTTTTCTAACCAAATTTGAAAATGTCTCAAAGGTTTCATCCTTGCTACTCAGCAAGATGACCCAAGTGTACCGAGAGAAGTCATCTACAATGACCAAGGAAAATCTTCTTCCACCCAGACTTAGCGGTTGGACTAGACCAAAGAGATCCAAGTGTAGTAACTCTAACGGACGCTTAGTTGAGACAATATTTTTACTATGAAAAGATTGTTTGGTTTGTTTTCCAGCTTGGCAAGCGTGGCATAGTTGATCTTTTTCAAATTTAAGTTCTGGCAGTCCCTCAACCAATTGCTTTCTTGCTAATTTGGCCAGGAGGTCCATGCTTACATGACCAAGTCTCCTGTGCCATAGCCAGAAATTTTCTTCCTTTGAAACTAAGCATACAGTTTTTGAAAACTTTTTCTCCAAGTTCAGCATGAAGACATTATCAATGCGAGGGGCAGTTAAAATCAGCTCATTAGTTTTACCCTCGTATATTTTACATCCAGTGTCATCAAATATAACTTTTCTCCCATTATCACATAGCTGAGCTACGCTGAGTAAGTTATATTTAAGTCCGCTGACTAGGGAGACTGACTCAATAGTAGGATTACCTCCAACGGTTCCTAACCCTACTATCTTACCCTTTTGTTGTCTCCAAAACTTACACTTCCTCCTCGTTTACGCTCGAATGTGATTAAATGAGTTTCATCACCAGTCATATGCCTTGAGCATGCGCTGTCAATATACCACATCTTTGACTTCTCGGCACATCTCAGGCTTACCTGCAATGTAACTAGTTACTCTTAGGTACCCAATTCTTTTTGGGTCCTTGCTTGTTAGGTTCAACAGGTAAAGCATCATATTTAATTTTATGGCGGCATACTTGGACAGTATGGCCATTCTTTCCACAGAAGTCACAGCTGACCTTCCGTTTAGGATTTCTCACTAACTGGTCAGCACCCCAGTGCTGAGCGTGCCAGCACACCTTTGTGGTGTGTCCTTTCTTCCCACAGAAGTCACACTGGACATTCCGCTGGGGATTCCATCTCTGCTGACCAGTACTTCGGTACTGAGCATTCAAAGGAATATTTCTTTTGTTTGGAACCTTTAGTTGGTTCTGAATGGATGTGACGTCCTTTCTCAGTTTCTCGGAATCTGATTGGACCTCAGAGACAAACTTTTGCATAATTCCGATGTTACTATGCAAATCTGAGTTGTCCTGAAGAAAATATCGAAGGTCACTCAGTTTGACCTCATCAACCTCGTCACATCGCCTGCTGAGTGCTCTAATTTTCTTATTACACTTTTTGACAAGTGTGTAGAGGTCACTCAGGGCATTAACCATTTCATTTCTGAGGTGGGGAAGTGATATTACCTCATTTGATTGCTCCTCATCGTCAGATACAATGGAGGGGTCAGCATGCTCAGAGATGCACGGCTCAGCAAGTTCGTCAGCCATAAAATAGATCTTTGCTGACTCAGTGGCATCAGCTTTTGATGATGAAGACTCATCACTGTCGCTCCATGTTGCCACCATTGCCTTTTTACCGTTCTTCCTTTCTTTCCTCAACGTGGGGCAGCTTGACTTAATATGGCCAGTTTGATGACATTCAAAGCATGTAATGGGCTTTGAGTTGTCCTTCTTGTATTTGTTGTCGCTGGACTCAGCTTTATACTTATCAAACTTTCTGTAAGGCTTCTTAGAATATTTGTCATTCTTTTTGAACAGCCTTTTCATCTTCCTGGTGAACATAGCCATCTCCTCATCATCTGTTGAGCTCCCATCAGTGGAGTCAGCTTTCATGACAAGAGACTTTTGCTTCTTGTCTTCAGACTTTTCCTTCACCTCAAAATTCTTCATCGAGATCTCATGGGTCAGCAGTGAGCCGATGATTTCATCATATTTATAGGTGGTTAAGTCTTGAGCTTCCTCAATAGCTGTCTTCTTTGCTTGCCAGTTTTTAGGAAGACTCCTAAGAATCTTCTTGACTTGTTCTTCCTCGGTGAAGATCTTCCCAAGTCTCTTGAGCTCGTTGATGATGTTTGTAAACCTTGCATTCATGTCAGATATTCCTTCATCATCGTTCATTTCGAACAGCTCGTATAGTCTCATCTGTTGGTTCACTTTGGACTCCTTCACTTTGTTGGTTCCTTCGTAGGTGACTTCCAGCTTCTTCCAGATCTCTTGCGCCGACTCACAACCTGATATCTTATTATACTCTGCAGCATCAAGCGCATAGTGAAGCATATTTATAGCCGAAGCGTGATTTTGTAGCTTCTTGAGATCATCCTCTGTCCATTTGGCCTCAGCTTTGACAACTGTTTGGCCAGCCACAACTTCAACTGGAACAAATGGTCCTTGGACTATTGAAAGCCATGCACTCATGTTTGTTGCCTGAATAAAGTTTTTCATCCTATTCTTCCAAAAGGTATAGTTAGACCCGAAGAATAGGGGAGGTCGAGTAATGGACAGCCCCTCAGGTAAGATCTGAGTTGTTTGGTTTCCTGGGAGAAACCGAGTGCTGTTTTCAGCCATAGTGGGGATCTGCTCAAGGTAGTTAAACCTTTTACAGCGAGCTTTTAAGCTCTGATACCACTTGTTGGTCCCTTATAACGTAACAAGTTAGTTCCAAGGGGGGGATAGGAACTATTTTAAAATTTAAGTACGTTAAGGCTGACTTCTTTTTCTTTGAAAAGGATTACACAGCGCGCTGAGTCAATAAGACACTAGCTTAGTCAACTGGTGACTAAGTCAGCTTCTTTCGTTGAGTCAGGAGATAGCACTTTGAGTCTATTCCTGAACTCAGACACTCAATACACACAACTCAGCTTGACCTCTTTACTTGGTCAGTTTTGTTTAAGCAAGCAATATATATATTAAGGAGTTTAAGGTTAGAAAGATATTACTCAGCAGATTTATCCAGGTTCGGCCTCCAAGCCTACGTCCTGTCCCCGGAACACGTTCCGAGATTTCGAATTCTCTACTGAGCTCTTTAACGGTAGAGCATCAAACCTTTTACAACTTAGAAGCTGAATATAACAAGAGTACCTTTCTCTATACCTCTACTCACTCCTAATCTCTCGCTGAGTACTATAACCGAGTACTCAGCCTCTCCTTTCTAATCTCTAAAAATGATAAAGATTTGTCCTAAACAATAATTGCTAAGACACTTTAGATGATTGTATAATCACTCTAGACTTTTACACAAATGATATAGAATTTGGTGTAAGAATTTGCTTTGCTTTTCTTCACAGAACTTGAGCAGAATTTTGGTCAGCGTAATGGCTTGATAATGTTCTGTGTAGAATGAAGCAACTGAAGGGCTCTATTTATAGAGACGCCTGAGACATCGGTCATTTCGAATTTTGAAATAACCGTTGGAGGGAAACGGCTTCCTGTCCTTGTCACTCAGTTTTGCTCAGAGCTCTCGGCCAATCAGATTTGAGTATCTTCTATCCTCGGTCAGTGTTGAGCAGCTTTTAGTCAGCTCGGCAGAATGTCTCTCCATTTATGGTAAGGTCAACTAGACAGCGTTCTGTGTCTTCTGAACTTTACCCAAAGTGGAAACACTTTGTCTGGAAGTTGTTCTTGCTCAGCTGCTGTATTGTACTCTTTGTCGATTCAACTCAGCGGCTTCACTCCGAAGTTGTTCAACGAAGGTCTTCTAGATCCTTCTCTTGCTGAGTTGCGTTTTGATCATAACGACAGCGTTTTGCACACGCGGGCCGAGTTGTCTTGATCTGTTTGACTTGGGCCTCGACTTCCGTATGGGCCTTGGGCTTTTTATTCTTTATGTCTTATAAACAATTTTAACTCAACATTGAACAAACACATTAGTATAATAAATCAAAGCATTTAAACTTAGTGTGTTTAGAATATATTTAATTTTACTTAAATAATTTTGTCAAATCAAAATCATGTGGAAAGGTGTTTCAACACATAAATGATACGCTGACTTTACGGAACGGTATCCAGGAGCCATTGGTCGTGCTCGGGGACTTCAATTATATTAGAAGCTCTAACGAGAAGACTGGAGGGGTTGCTAGTGTAATCGACAGGTGCTCTTTTTTCTCAAGTTGGATCAACAATATGCATCTTATCGATATGGGATTTTCGGGTCCTTGCTTTACTTGGTATTGGGGTTCTAGCCCTACGACTCAGGTAGCATGTCGTCTTGATAGGGCTCTTTGCAACATCCAATTTAAGGGGCTATTTCTTGAGACTTCTATTTGACATCTACCTCATAATAAATCTGATCACTCACCAATCCAGCAGACCCTGTACACTCGAGCCACTCATCCTAGCGCGAAGCCGTTTAGATTCGAAGCTGCCTGGCTCCAACACAGAGACTTCCGACAGTTCTTTAACTCGGTTTGGGATAAGATGGCACATATTAAGTATGTCTTAAAGCAATTTACCTCTGTAATATGCTGTTGGAATAGAGAAGTTTTTGGCAATATCCTCTGTAATAAGAATCGGACTTTGTGGCGGTTGGATGGTGTTCAACATCAACTCAGTTTGAGACCATCAGGCGATATTTTTCAGCTCAAAATGAGGCTCCTAAATCAACTTAATACACTCCTGTTCCAAGATGAGATACTATGGTTGGTATCAGAAATCAAGGACCTAATGGTTATAAAAACACCTCATTCTTCCATACTTCTACACTCATTTGATGCTGCCGAAACAAGGTTGAAGGTTTACGTTATGATGATGGGGTTTGGAACTGGGATTGCAACACGGTTAAGCAGATGGTGGCGGGATTTTTTCAAAACTTGTATACTGAATATCACCTAGACAGTCTTTGCGCTTAGAAACCAGATTCTTCTCTCTCCCTCTCGTAACATGATTTAACGATGTTTACTGCTCCTTATACTAATGATGAGATTCGTAAGGCCCTCTTAGATATGGCTCCATTTAAAGCTCCTGGCCCCGATGGTTTCCAAGTAGGGTTCTTTTAGCAACTTTAGGTGCAGACTAAGACCCAATTCTGCAACTCAGTTCCTCACTACTTATCTATTAGCTCGTTGAGCCAAGGCTGGAACGATTCACTAATAGCCGTCATCCCCAAAGTTAACAACTCGGAATGGATTTCTCAACTTAGACCAATCAACCTTTGCAATGTCATGTACAAAACAGTCACCAAGTGCATCGTCAATAGGCTCAGACCCCTTCTGCAAAAGTTGGCCAGCCTTATGCAATCTAGCTTTATTCTTGGGCGTCAAATTACTGACAGCATTGTGCTTCTCTAGGAAGTAATACACACTTTTAAAAGAAAAAAGGGCATGAAAGGCTATATGATTATGAAATTAGACCTTGAGAAGGCCTATGATCATATTTTGTGGAGTTTCCTTATAGATACTTTAATGGAAATTGGATTCAATAGCTCATTATAATTCACCTCATTATGGAATGTGTTACTAGATCTAAGCTTAGTATTATTTGGAATGGAGAAAAACTTCATTAGTTTAACCCCTCAAGGGGTCTTAGACAATGAGACCCACTTTCTCCATACCTCTTTGTACTTTGTCTTGAGCGGCTAACTCATCTTATATGCGATGCGGTTGAAAACTCCTATTGGAAAGCTATTCGATTGTCTTGCTAGGGCCCCCTTCTATCTCATATTTGTTTTGTGGATGACATTATGCTAATGCTAGAAGCAAGCATTGACTAGGCTATTGTTATCAGGGATATTCTATGGTAATTTTGTGCAGCTTCAGGTCACAAGGTCAGCCTTCAAAAATCATAGGTGCTTTTCTCATCTAATATTTCTGATTCGGTCGGGAATGGTATATGTTATGTGTTGGGTTTCACTCGAACAACGGACCTGGGCCTATATCTGGGAGTCTCGCTCTTCCACCAGCGTGTCTCCAAGGCAACATACTAATAAGTGGTCGATAGAATTCATAATAAATTGGCAGGATGGAAGACTGGCTGCTTAAATTTTGCAGGCAGAGTGACACTTGCAAAGTCTGTGCTAACAATGATCCCTACATACACTATGCATACGATATTACTACCAAATATCATTTGTGACCGAATTAATAATACGAGTAGAAACTTTATTTGGGGCTCAACTAGGACTGCATGGAGAGTTCATCTGCTCAATTGGACAACTGTGTGTCGAATTCGTATGGATTGGGGACTGGGCATTCTAATAGCATGAAGGATGAGCCTCATAATAGCTAGTTTAGTTGGAACCCTTTTGGGTCAAAATTGTCCGTGCAAAATATGGCAATACTCGTGAAGGAATGGAGGTGTTTCGCTCTAACCCTTCGCACTCTCACACGTGGCAAAGTATAGTGGTTGGTAGTGCAATCCTATCTGTAGGAATTGGTAAGTAGATTTTCAATGGTTGGGACACCTTATTCTAGTAGGATGTTTGGTGTGGTAAAATGAAATTGGATGATGTGGCTCTTTGTCCCGCCCCACCCCTTCATTGGAATCGAAAGGATGCAGAATATTGGGATCCTGTGTCCGATAGATGGGATTGGGATAACATCTGCCCCTTACTCAGTGCTTCGTATCTGCTAAAAATTGCAGTATTTGCAGTTTGCCCATAAAGCGGAACTCTTCATATATGGTTCTAGGCAGATAGTTTGTCAGGAGAATATACAGCTCAATTAGGCTGCAAATTGTTGGAATCGCCCATCCTTGAAGCTGTTGAACCTCTATGGGAAATAATCTAGAAAAATGATGCCCCTGAGAAGGTTAAATGTTTTCTTGGGCATGTTGGACATAACATCATTCTCTGTAATGAGAATAGGACGCACATGCACTTATCGTCTCATCCCTGATGTGTCCGTTGTAGTTTGACAGAACCCTCTATCCACTTATTGCGGGACTGCATGTGTATCTGTGATACTTGGCTTCGAGTAGTCCCTGGACATACAAGAGTGTTCTTTTTCCAATCTACCATACATCTCTAGTTGATAGCAAACCTCTAAAGTACTAAGTAGTATCATAATATCCCGTGGCTGCTATTTTTAGCTTATAGCCTTTGGTTGATTTGGCATTTTCCATAATGAATTGGTTTTTCAATCTAAAGACCTGTCAGGGAACCATATTGCTTTGAGCTCCTGATTCTGTGTAGAGTTTCTCCGAGAAAAAGCAATTCAAGTCGTTAGCCCTTATCGCATATCGAGAACTATTTGTGACCGAATTAATAATGCGAGTAGAAACGTTATTTGGGGCTCAACTAGGACTGCACGGAGAATTCACCTGCTCAATTGGATAACTGTGTGTTGAATTCGTATGGATTGGGGACTGGGTATTCTAATAGCATGAAGGATGAACCTCCTAATGATCGCCAAACTCAGTTGGAAACTGCTAGTTTAGTTGGAATCCTTTTGGGTCAGAACTGTCCGTGCAAAATATGGCAGTACTCGTGAAGGAATGGAGGTGTTTTGCTCTAACCCTTCGCACTCTCACACGTGGCAAAGTATAGTGGCTGGTAGTGCAATCCTATCTGTAGGAATTGGTAAGTAGATTTTCAATAGTTGGGACACCTTATTCTAGTAGGATGTTTGGTGTGGTAAAATGAAATTGGATGATGTGGCTCTTTGTCCCGCCCCACCCCTTCATTGGAATCGAAAGGATGCAGAATATTGGGATCCTGTGTCCGATAGATGGGATTAGGATAGCATCTGCCCCTTACTTAGTGCTTCGTATCTGCTAAAAATTGCAGTATTTACAGTTTACCCATAAAGCGGAACTCTTGATATATGGTTCTAGACAGATAGTTTGTCAGGAGAATATACCGCTCAATTAGGCTACAAATTGTTGGAACCGCCCATCCTTGAAGTTGTTGAACCTCTATGGGAAATAATCTGGAAAAATGATGCCCCTGAGAAGGTTAAATGTTTTCTTGGGCATGTTGGACATAACATCATTCTCTGTAATGAGAATAGGACGCACATGCACTTATCGTCTCATCCCCGATGTGTCCGTTGTAGTTTGACAGAACCCTCTATCCACTTACTGCGGGACTGCATGTGTATCCGTGATACTTGGCTTCGCGTAGTCCCTGGACATACAAGAGTGTTCTTTTTCCAATCTACCATGCATCTCTAGTTGATAGCAAACCTCTAAAGTACTAAGTAGTATCATAATATCCCGTGGCTGCTGTTTTTAGCTTATAACATTTGGTGGATTTGGCATTTTCCGCAATGAATTGGTTTTTCAATCTAAAGACTTATCAGGGAACCATATTGCTTTGAGCTCCTGATTCTATGTAGAGTTTCTCCGAGCAAAAGCAATTCAAGCCGTTAACCCTTATCGCATGTCGAGAACTATCTGGGTTGCCTGGCAACCACCCAATGAGGGATGGGTGAAACTCAATACAAATGGTGCCTGTAAGGGAAATCATGGCTTAGCCTCGACTGGAGGGCTCATTAGAGACCACTTGGGGAGATGGTGTGGTGGCTTTGGGGCTAACATTGGGTATTGTACCTCCTCAATTGCTGAACTGTGGGGTCTCTATTTTGGGCTCTAGATTCCGTGGCAAAAGGGATTCAGAAAGGTCATTATCGAACTTGACTCGCAACTCATCCTTCGGTTTATGACTGGTACAGTGGACAATCATCATCCGTTCTCATGGCTCATTTATAATTGCATCTCTTATCGCGACAAAGATTAGGATACTATCTTTATCCATTCCTACAAAGAAGGTAACCGTATTGTTGACTGGCTGGCGAATTTCGCAAGGTGGTGTCCCTTGGGTCACTATGAGTTTGGTGTGCCTTCTGCAGGCCTCTAGGATATCCTCACTCATGACAGTAGAGGTTTAGCCTTAAGCAGAGTTATCTGATCACATCTGTGAACCCGAAATTCACCAAACAAAATAATGGGCATTGTCGTGGACTAAGCCGCTTTCTTTAAAACGTTCGTGGAACTGCCGGAAATTGCAAGCAATGTAATTTTCAGTCGCCTCCATGATAAAACAACCCTCTCGTATACAAATTCGTATTGCATCGTACGAACTCGTTTTTGTCTACACTCTATAAATGCTCGGTTTTGATTTACTCAAAGAAAATTGTATTGTAATTCTCTCTTTTTAGAATGGCAGTCTCAACAACTATTTATACAAGAAAAAAGATCGGTTATGCTCTGATTTAATGGAGAATAAAGAGGGAGAGAAATCACGGAAGATTACTCCTTATTAAATCAATGAAGGCTAGTCCTTATTAAATATTGACCATTGACTATGATCATTGGCCATGACCATTGAAGAAACGTTAGGAGAAAAGGAATTTAATTAAAATAAAAAATTAAATTCCAATCATTAAAAATAATAATAATAAATATTATTATTTTTTCAATAAAAAAATAGAGTCCACACCACACCAACCCAATCCGGTCCGGATTGAAGACTAAGGTTGGGGTTTTTTCATAAATTCAAAATTGGCCAAGTGGCCTAGCCTAACAATTACAATTGCCCAACAATCCCCCACTAGAATATTTTTTTTAAAAGACGTTTACTGAGCAGTTACATAAGGTTAGACATAAACAAATGTATCTTTCGATTTGAACATTTGCGTAGTGAGTATAGTTCATATTTTACTAGAGTGACTCGTAGTCTTGAACTCTATCTGTGACATTATACCACGCTATAACCTTTTCAGAATGTAGTTATTGTAGCCCGTGCGTTTATGACCATGCAAGTCTATCCCGGTATAATGAATGCTCTAGAGTTTTTCCCTAAACTCATAGGAAGCGGTCTCACTTCCACATTCATATAGGTGAGTCTATCAAAAGTACTCATGTAGATATGTACTTCACTCCAAATGGAGTATAGACTTCATTAAGAGTTTCTATTATCTCAGCCTAACATCACTTCAGGAAATTCATGCTTCAAAATGCATAATCTAACTCATATTACATCACAACTTGTTGTTGTTACCCATTGAACTTATTTCTTGGGATCTCTAGTCTATAGGTTGGGTTACCATTATGTGTAACTCATCCTTGTAGGGGCATAGGTCCCATACTCTTTGCCGTATTTTGGATTTTCTCTCTAGATAATTCTTTCATCAAAGGATCGGCTAAATTCTCTTCTAAGCGTATACGATCCACTCTAACAGCTCCTTTAGCGAGTAGCTCTCTAACAGTGTTGTGCTTATGATGTATCTGTCATTTCTTATCGTTGTAATAACGATTCTGAATCTTAGCAATAGTTGTGGTACTATCGCAGTGGATCAATACTACTGGAATCAGTTTTTCCCATAAGGGAATCTCAGCTAATAGACTTCTCAACCAATTTGTTTCTTTTCTAGCCATCGCTCGTGCAATAAGTTCTGATTCCATGGTTGATTGAGCTAGAATAGTCTGTTTCTTGGACTTCCATGAAATAGCACCACCGGCTATATTAAAAATATAGCCACTAGTGGCCTTGGAATCATATGGCAGGGTATTCCAGTCAATATCACTATATCCTTCAATGACCGTTGAAACCCTTTGATAATAAAATCCAAGTTTCATGGTTCTTTTAAGGTATATCATGACCCTTTCTATAGCATTCCATTGCTCCACACTAGGTCTACTAGTAAATCTGCATAGTAATCCCATGACATGCGCGATGTCGAGTCTAGTACAATTAGTGGCAGAACGAAGGCTGCTAATTATGCTAGCATACTCTGACCGTCTTACACTGTCTCTAGTGTTCTTAAAAAGTTTTATACTAGGGTCATAAGGTGTGCATGTAGGTTTACATTCAAAGTAGTTATATTTCTTTATAATATTCTCAATGTAGTGAGATTGATCTAAAGAAATTCCATTTTCAGACCTAGTTATCTTGATGCTAAGAATGACATTTGCTTCTCCTAGATCTTCCATGTCAAAGTTTTCACATAGCATCGACTTTACAGAATTCACAACATGAATATTAGATCCAAAAATAAGCAAGTCATCAACATATAAGCATATAATGGTGCAAACACCATTTTCATATTTGTAGTATATGCATTTATCACTTTCATTCACCTTAAAGCCATTTGAAATAATCAGATTATCAATTTTTTCATGCCATTGCTTAGGTGCTTATTTTAGGCCATATAAAGACTTATCTAACTTACATACCTTATGGGATTGATCAAACACTATGAAACCCTTAGGTTGATCCATATAAACCTCTTCTTCTAATTCACCATTCAAAAACGCAGTTTTAACATCCATTTGGTGCACCACAAGATTGTGTACAGTAGCAATAGCAATCAAAATACGAATTGATGTAATTCTAGTAACGGGTGAATATGTGTCAAAGAAATCTACATTTTTCTCTTTGTCTAAAGCCTTTAGCTACAAGGCGAGCCTTATACTTATCAACTGAACCATCAAGTTTTAGTTTCTTTTTAAGATCCATTTACAACCTATTGGTTTGCAACCTGATGGTAAGTCTACTAAGTGCCAAGTTTTGTTTGACTCTAGTGAGTCCATTTCATCATTGATAACTTCTTTCCATAAATCAACATCTAAAGAGGTTAAGGCTTCTTGAAGGGTAAGTGGATCCTCCCCTACTGTGAATGCATAAAAGTCAAGACCAAAATCTTTAGAGACTCTAGGTCTCTTACTTCTCCTAGGTTCAGATTCCTCAGTCTTCTTATGCACTATAGGTTTAACAACATACATGCTACTAGATGATGCACCCCCATTATTTCTTAATTTAAAAGGAAATCTATCTTCATAAAAATCAACATCATTTGATTCCAAAATAACACGTCCATTCAAATCATAAAATCTATATGCTTTACTATTCATAGTATGCCCAATAAACACACATTCATATGCCCTACTAGCAAGTTTGACTCTCTTAGGGTCAGGAATCCTAACATAAGCCAAACAACCCCAAGTTCTAAAATAGGACAGATTAGGTGTATTATTTTTCAAAATCTCACAAGGATAGATTTTACTTTTTGACTTAGGAACCCTATTTAACACATAGCAAACAGTCAATAAAATTTCTCCCCACCAATGGGAGGCAGCACCTGAACTAAGCATAATAGCTACTATAGGCTCTATCAGAGTCTTATTCTTTCTTTCAGTCTTTCCATTCATTTATGGTGAATAAGGTGCAGTGTTTTCATGTATAATACCATATGATTTATAAAAGTCAATAAACATGCTAGAACCATTCGCTTTATTAATTTCAACACTCAACTTAAAGATGCCTTCAGTTGCATAACCCTTCCTTACAGACACATTATTCTTAGTTAAAGTAAATAAATCTGCCCCTATAGTATGAGTGAACCCAGCCTTATTGAGAAGATAGCTCGAAACCAATTTTTTTCTCATTTCTAGAGTATGCATCACATCCTTCAAAGTTAAAGTTTTTCCAGATGTGAAGTTCATTCCATATTACCAATCCCAGCAACATTAGTGGTGTGAGAATCACCCAGCAACACTTTCTTATTTTCGGCCGCAACAGTATATGTTTTAAACATACTTCTATCATGACAAACATGGCGAGAGACACCAGTGTCTACCCACCACCCATCTGATCCACCTATGAGGTTGATCTCATAAATCATTGCAACAAAATTTTGTTGTCCTTCAGTCAGGTTAACACTAGGAGTTGTTTGGCCTATTCCTGCACTTACGAGCCATATGACCTGGTTTTCCACAATTAAAACATAGGAAAGCAGCATCATTCCTAGGTGGTTGTTTCTGTGATCTATTTTGGTTCCTTTGAAGGTTTATATTAACTCGGGTGTTGTGGTTTTAGTTTGATTTGTGGGTTTGATTCTTAAATCTTTTTTAACGGGTTTTAAAACATCACTGGATTTTTTGGTGTTATTTGAAACAACAAGCACTTCTTTTTTTTAGGTCTTGTTTTTGGGCTTCCTCCTTAATACGGAAGCACGTAATAAGACTTTCCATAGAAAATTCTTTTGTTTTGTGCCTCAAAACATTTTTAAAATCTTTC
Source organism: Euphorbia lathyris (assembly GCF_963576675.1). Classification (NCBI taxonomy): domain Eukaryota; kingdom Viridiplantae; phylum Streptophyta; class Magnoliopsida; order Malpighiales; family Euphorbiaceae; genus Euphorbia; species Euphorbia lathyris. Next base: position 40,643,240 of record NC_088911.1, read on the forward strand.
CAAGAAGGAGGCAATTTGTTAATAATCACAGCAACTTGAAATTGATCATTAAGGGGCATACCTTCAGATATAATTTCATGTGCAATTTTTTGGAGTTCGTGAGATTGAACCTCCACTGATTTGTCATCAGTCATTTGAAATTTGAGGTAGTGGCTGACAACATATTTTTTCGACCCAACCTCCTTTATCTCATACTTCCTTTGCAAAGCTTCCCAAATTTCTTTGGCATTTTTTTCTTCAGCAGTTTAATACTCATGTAGGTCATCTATTTAACCCATGTAGAATATAATTTTTGCATAGAAAACCTGTTTCTGTCCATTTTTCAGTAGCACGAAGCTCTGTCTCAGTAGCTTCATTAGAAACATTAGGCTTCTCTGAGGTATGAACACAAGCCGCTCTTTTCGTGGTGAGGTAGAAGAGCATCTTCTGTCTCCACCTTCGGAAGTGAGCTCCCTCAAACCAGAATAGTTTATTGATTTCAGCAAATCCATTAGATTGTTTGGTGGTAGTAGCAGTAGTAATGAAACGTCTTCAAATTGTTGGAACCGAAACTGGAAAACTCAAAATTCACCGAACAAAACAATGGATAGAGTCGCAGACTAAGTTGCTTTCTTTAAGACGTTCGTGAAACTGCGAGAAAGTGCAAGTAGTGTAATTTCTGGTCGCCTCCAAGATAAAATAGCCATCTCGTATATGAATTCGTATTTCACTGTACGAACTCGTTTCTGTCTACACTCTATAAATGCCCAGTTTCGATTTACTCAAAGAAAATTGTATTCCAATTCTCTCTATTGGAATGACATTATTATCTATAAATAGCTGTTGAGACTGTCATTCCAAGAGAGAGAATTAGAATATACTTTTGTTTGAGTAAATCGAAATTGAGCATTTATAAAGTGTAGACAGAAATGAGTTCGTACGGTGCAATACGAATTCGTATACGAGAGGCTGTTTTTATCTCGAAGGCGACTAGAAATTACACTGCTTGCACTTTCTGGCAGTTCCGCGAACGTCTTAAAGAAAGTGACTTAGTCTGTGACTCTGTCCATTGTTTTGTTCGATGAATTTTGGGTTTTCCAGTTCTGGTTCCAACAATTTCTTATTCTTATGGCATATGATAGTGCGTATTTATCCATAACCATAATATGGGTGATTCATTATAATGAACTTGATGGATAATATTTTTGTGGAGGTTGAGTTTTTTAGAAACTCTAAATGATTTCATATAGAAATCACCTAATTGAATGTAATGGTGGCCCGACTTCTATGAAAGATTTTGGATTGTCTTTTTAGAGAACTCATTAGACCTAAGGTATGCGTATGATCTTTAAAAGTGCTGAAAATAAATTTAGATCGTAGAACAACAATTTAACTTTTTTGAAAGTTTTAACATGTTTTGAGAGTCTCAAGTTTAAGTCATATAAGTTTAAGAGTATGTCACTTTTTTAACTGCATTGGTTGCCTCATTTCACTAAAATATCAATTCAAATCGAAAAATATTGATATTTAAGTGTTTAAATATTTCTTTTATGTTGTCCAATAGTTTTTTTTTTGTTCGTTTTTTTCTATTTTTCAACAATTTTTTTAGAAATTGTTGGAATTGTAAGCCTTTTATTTTAGGGATAAGTACAAAAAAATGCATGCGGTATACGCGTTTTGCGAACTCGAACCTGTGGTATTTTTTTTTTTGCAAACAGTATGTGTTACAAACCGTTAGCAAACAGAGGCTAAATTGACTAACAGTGTTAAAATTTAAAGAGAAAAGAGTTAATTTGGTCCTTATATTTATTTATTTTATAAATTAACCCCCCTAATTATCTAATTATCACAAATAAACCCCAAAATCAAAAATAAAAAAAAAATACCTTCTTCTTCTTCTTCCATTAATAAGGAGAATAAAATATTTTTCTCTCTCTCTTCCTTCTCTCTCCTTCTTCCATGGTTCTTCTTCTTCTTCTTCCATTAATTTCTTCTTCTTCTTCTATTAATTTCTTCTTCTTCCATTAATAAGGAGAATAAAATATTTTTTTCCCTCTCTCTCTTCCTTCTCTCTCCTTCTTCCATGCCTCTTCTTCTTCTTCTTCTTCTTCTTCTTCCTCTCTCTCTTCTCTTCTTCTATTCTTTCTTCTTTTTTTTCGATTCCAGATTTCCAAAATCGAAAATCTGGAAATTTTCAGATTCCTGGAAATTTCCAGGAATCTGGAAATTCCAGATTTCTGGAAATTTCTAGAAATCTGGAATTTCCAGATTTCCGAAATCGAAAATCTAGAAATTTCCAGAAATTTGGAATTTCCAGATTTCGGAACTTAAAAAAATAGAAGAAAGAGAGGAAGGAGAAGAGAAGAGAGAGAGGAAGAAGAATAAGAAGAAATTAATGGAAGAAGAAGAAATTAATGGAAGAAGAAGAAGAAGGTATTTTTTATTTTTATTTTTGATTTTGGGGTTTATTTGTGATAATTAGATAATTAGGGGGGTTAATTTATAAAATAAATAAATATAAGGACCAAATTAACTCTTTTTCTCTTTGAATTTTAACACCGTTAGTCAATTTTGCCTCTGTTTGCTAACGGCGTGTAACACGTACCTCTGTTTGCAAAAAAAAATACCAGAGGTTCGAGTTCGCAAAACGCGTATACCACATGCTTTTTTTGTACTTATCCCTTTATTTTATCATACCTCATATATTTTTAAATGAATATTAAATATAATAATTTTGTATTTAAAACTAATTTTAAAGTGCGTAACTGACTATTTATTATAGAACGGTTTTGTATTTATAACATGTTTAAAGTATGCATTTAATTTACTGTCTATAAATAAGTTTTCTAATTTTTCATTTTGAGTAGAGAAAAAAAAACTTTTTTATGTTGCATTTCTTTCTAAAAACTCTATATATTTTAGTGGGCATTTTCAAGTTGTTGTTTCAAGGTTCTAACATCGAGTGTACGAGTGTAGGCTCACCCAGTTAACCTTAGGGAGCAACCAATGGTTGAGATTGCACCTATATTTATCGAAAAAATTAGTTTTAAGGCAGTGTTTCATACACGATGCATCAATTTTTCGATAAGTTTTACTATTTGTTCTTTATTTCCAATAACCTAATATCGAAACCGAATTTATATGCATATGGATTATAAAATTCATGTGCATTTTTTCTGTTTCAAACTCCATACCAACTGCATGGATCCATTCTTGAAACTTTCTTGAATGAATATCACAAGGTTTGTCTGGTGATTCTTCTTCATTATAATCATAATTCATTTTGCTAAAAACTTTATCGTCATTAGTATATGTAGCTCCAACCTCCTGCAATAAATGCAAGGTCAATTAATCGCAAAAAAACAACAAAAGAAATAGAAAGTAACATTGAAAGTAATGTAAGATCAATTAATCCCAATTAACATTTAATATTGGGTTCAGATTCAAATCCAAAAATTGAAAATAACATTATATGGCCTTTATAAAAAAACCACAAGAGAGGTGAATGGGGTTGCTGCCAACTCGTTTACCTCTTAATAAAAATTCATTTAGAATTCAATACCAGGTCATGTGTTTTTTTTGAAAGTAGGTTGCGTGTTAATAATATTAGGGTTTGATTGGATGGGGGATTTAGAGGGGTTAGTAAGGGAATGGTTAGTAAGGGTTGATAGAAGCCATTTTTTGGGAGGGGGAAGGATTAGTAAGGGTTTTTACAAACCCATGTTTGGAACAAAAAAAAATCAGAAGGGTAAGGTTAACAGAGGGGTTTTAAAGGGTTTTTTTTAAGAAATTCCATTCAATTTTCAATCCACCAATTCAGTGGGCTTTGAAGGGTTAGAAATTACCCTTCCTTCCCCTTCTTTACCTTTCCATACCCTTCTCTACTATTCCTTTATTTATCCTTCTCTACCCTTCATCCAACCAAGCCCTTAAGTGTTGCAACATTCCCCTAAAAAAATAGGGAGTTCGGTTTGACTAAGAAGGGGGAAGGAAGAAAGCGAATCAGTATAGTAATTCTTCGTCCTCAAACCAGTCATTCCCATGGTAGTCATCACTCATTTTATTCAAAATATCTTTTTTTTTCTTTTATTAATCTTGAATATTCAGTTGAATCTAACAATAATGGTAACTAGTTCAACGATTCACATGTAAAAAAAACAATATATATTTGTTGGGCAATTGTTATTGTTGGGCAAACTGTTGGTCCCTTATAACGTAACAGGTTAGTTCCAAGGGGGGGGATAGGAACTATTTAAAATTTTAGTACGTTGAGGCTGACTTCTTTTACTTTGAAAAAGAATTACACAGCGCGCTGAGTGAAGTAAGACACTGGCTTAATCAACTGGTGACTAAGTCAGCTTCTTTCTTTGAGTCAGGAGATAGCACTTGAGTCTATTCCTGAACTCAGATACTCAATGCACACAACTCAGCATGACCTCTTTACTTGGTCAGTTTTGTTTAAGCAAGCAATATATGTATTAAAGGAGTTTAAGGTTAGAACGATGTTACTCAGCAGATTTATCCAGGTTCGGCCTCTGTGCCTACGTCCTGTCCCCGGAACACGTTCCGAGCTTTCGAATTCTCTACTGAGATCTTTAACGGTAGAGCATCAAACCTTTTACAACAAGAAGCTGAGTATAACAAGAGTACCTTCCTCTATACCTCTACTCACTCCTATTCTATTGCTGAGTACTATAACCGAGTACTCAGTCTCTCCTTTCTAATTCTAGAAATGATAATAAGTTTGTCCTAAACAACAATTGCTAAGACACTTTAGATGATTGGATAATCACTCTAGACTTTTACACAGTAATATGGAAATTGGTGTAAGTATTTGCTTTGTTTTTTCACACAGATTCTTCAAGTAGAAATTTGGTCAGCGTAATGGCTTGGTGAAGATCTGCATCGAATGAAGCAACTGGAAGGCCTATTTATAGTGACACTTGAGGTATCAGTTATTTCAAATTTCGAAATAACCGTTGGAGGGAAACGGCTTGATGTCGTTGTCACTCAGTACACACTCAGTGTCGTTGGCCAATCAGATTATTGTATCTTCTGTCTTCGATCAGTGCTGAGCAGATTTTAGACAGACAGGCAGAATGTTTCGCCTTTTATGGCAAAGTCTTCCAGACAGCTTTCTATGTCTTCTGAACTTTACCCAAAGTAGAAATACTTTGTCTTGAAGTTGTTCCTTGCTCAGCTGCTGTCTTGTACTCTTTGTCGTCCAACTCAGCAGCTTCGTTCCGAAGTAGATAAAGAAAGTCTTCCAGATCCTTCTTCATGCTGAGCTGCGTTTTGTCCACAACAACATCGTTTTGTTTACACGGGCCGAGTTGTCTTGGGCCTTTGACTTTCCTTTGGGCCTTTAGCCTTTTAGTCTTTATGTCTTATAAACAATTTAACTCAACATTGAACAAACACATTAGTGTAATAAATCAAAGCATTTAAACTTAGTGTGTTTTAGAACATATATTCAAATAATTTTGTCAAATCAAAATCATGTGGAAAGGTGTTTCAACAAACTCCCCCATTTTGATGTTGGAAAAACTATTTAGTGAAGAACTCAGTTTTGAGCTCCCCCATGATAGTTGACCTTTTATAACTTAATAAACTCCCCCGTAAGGGTTGAGCTACTGACACAGTTTTACTCTAAACATTTTAAGGTTTAATCGAGTAAGTCCTAGGTCAGTTTTCAAATAAGGTCAGCTCATGAAACATATTCTATTAACTCAGTTTTAAGCGGAAGATTTAACTATCAGAGAGCGCTGAGTATTTTGTTGTTCAATGAGTCTTAAAAAACAATGTTTTAATCATACAAGACAGTGTTAACAGCATACAATCAGAAGTCATTAAGAATGATAAACACAGTTGATGTATGCAAAAACATAATAGCTCAGCATCACATAAGATTTTAATCAAGTTGAAAAATTTGATGCAAGCATAGTATTAATAAGTAGTCAGCATTGTACAAAACAAACAGGGATACTTAAGACTTAGAAACTAGCTATCTTAACTAAAGCTATTTCTTCTTAACGTTCAGTTTGCCCTTTCCCTTAAGCTGACTACTTCCAGCAGCCTCATGCCGAGTTCTTCCTGTTTGTTCTTTCTCCCCCGTTTTGGCAGCATCTGGAGGAGGAGGAGGCCTGAAGGTGCTGTTTTGAGCAGCTTCAGATATGTGAGCTGAGAATTCCTCAAGCTTGAAGGTGCTTTCATTGATGCCATCAAAGATAGCAACACCATCGTCGAATACCTCTTGAGGCACACCAATTTCAGCAGCGCTGAGGATGCTCAGTGCGTAGGCTTGAGATTTATCCATCCAAGTGAGTGTATCAGTCAACGCAGCATAAGCTTGATGAAACATCTTGAGCAGAGATGAGTCATAGAACTGACGCTGAATGTTGGAGTGACGCACATGGGTGAAGATTTGATGTGTATACTGGAGAATCTCATTTTGCTTCATCTGGTCAGTGTCCATCTCTGCCTTGTTTAGATTCAGAAGACGAACAGCTTCGCCGATCTGTTCTACTGAGCATTGGGAGTAAGAGGAAAGCTGATGGTTTGTCTTTTCTTGCTCAGTTTGAAGCTAGGTGAATAACTGATGAACTTCGGCGGAAGTTGCATACCCTGAGTTTGCAGCTGACAAGGCTTGAAATTGTCCCTATAGGGAGTTGATATGTTGAACCATGGTTAGCTGGAGTTTAGCCAGCTTTGTTATGGACGCTTGCTTTGGTTGTTGGGCTTGGGTATTGATCATTACACTCAGCAAGTCTTTTAAACCTCGAACCTCGTTGAGAAGTTGAGTGACTTGTGAAAGCTGAGTGGACTTATTATCGGAAGACCCAGCAGCAGTGTCTGAAGTTTGATGAAGGTCTTGGATCAAGGCCTGAGCCGAGTTGATTATCCTTCTACCAGACTCAGTGGCAGTGAGGTAGTTGTATGAGTCTTCATTAGTTTGACCAGCTGGTGGAGGAGTGAGATTCAATGCATCATTTGTAGTGCCAGTGGGGTCAGTGACTGGTCTTAGTGTGTCAACCTGCACTTGTTTAGTAGAAGGGAGATGTGATTGTACAGCAGCATTGGATGCAGGTTCAGAGTCAGGCTGAAGCTGACTTTCTGTTGAAGGTTGGATAGGTTCAGTGCTGACTGGAGCAGGAATTTCCTTAGCCGGCAGAGGGCTAGGTTCAGCATCTGTATTGAGAATTGGCTCGGTGTTAGTTGGGTTCTCAGAAGCATCTAAATCGGCTTGTTTATGTGGAAGAGAAACAGAGGCTTGCTTTTCAGTGTGCTCTGGCAGAGTAGTAGAAGATTTCTTGAAGAATTTTAGCTTTATAGTCGATGGATCGGTGGTTGATCTTTTCTGCGTTAAGTCATTCACGACATCAAGCACAGTTGTTGGGTGTGCCTTGACAAGTCTTTTTCTTTTTCCCTGGGTCCTTGGAGGAGTGGGATCAGCGTGAATTGATTGAATTGAATGAGATGGAGAATTTACTCCTTCATCAGCATCCTACTGTTCAGTTTGCTCAGCTTCTTCTTCTGCAGTCAACTCAGTGTGAGTTGGCTCAGCATCTTCTTCACTAGCTGTCTCCTCAGTGTCATCCTGACCAATCTCTTCTCCTTCTCCTTCTTGCTTATCATCCTGATCTTCCTCATCTAATTCTTCTTCCAACTGTTCAATGAACTGATCATCCAGTTCAACTTCATGGTTCTGTTGCTCAGCGGCAATACCTTGACTCTGAGCATAGTGAGAGTCGTCGGGAACAAAGAAGCCAGTAGGAATGGCATCGAGTGGACTCAACTCTGAAGAGTTCTTCTGCTTCTTACTCAGAGGTTCTTCACCAACGTTTTCCCTTTCATCTGCCTCAGGCTCATCTTGCCTAGGTCTTTTCTCAGCCGACTTGGGCTCAGCTTGTGCAGTCGTTCCTTTGGACACAATCTTTATCTTCTTAGGAGCGGGAACAACTTCCTTAGAGGTGCCATGCACAACTTTCCTCTTCCTGTCAGCAGGGGCCTTAGTTCTTTTGCCCTTTTTGATTACCGTCCCCTCAGCGTTTGGGTCAGCAACACCTTTTGCTTTCTTGATTGGCTGATCAAACTTTAGGGCGAATAGAGCAGCAGCAGTTATTTCTGATCCTCGGCCCTTGGTTTCCTTGGATAGGTCCACTCAGTGGTCCAAGACGATTTTGGTGATGAGTGAGCCCAGCCTTAGAGTTCCAGTGCTCCTTTGAAAACCAGCTATCAAGAATACTGGTATGTTGATGGGCTTGTATGTCAGCATATGCCATATGAAGCATTGCTCAAAGTTTGTTACTGAGCTGGTGCAATTTATCTTAGGGTAGATGTAATTGGTCAGCAGGTAGTGTGCCATCTTTTGGTGTTGGCCCATTGAAGTACTGGAGATTTCTCCAGCGTGGCCAGTAGGTTTGCAGAACGTAGTGGAATACCCAATGACGTCCTGATCTCCAGACTTCCTAAGAATGGCTCCTTCATTCTTGAGTTTCAGAAGGCTGGCTAGGTAGGTGGGATTGATGAAGATGGTTTTGTCCTTCACCTTGGTGACTAAGTGATCCTGGTTGTCATCAGCGACACGCAGGTTGTGGTAGAACTCCCTTACCAAGTCAGGGTAGGTATTGTAGCTTATTGAGAACAGCTCGGTCTAGCCATTCTTCGAAATCCACTCACAGAATGGTTGCTTTCTTTCCACAAATTCTTTCGAGAACCACCTTGAGTAGTCAATCTTGTATTCCCTGACGTTTTCATAAACCCTGGTATATGTTCGTTGCTTAGGTTTCTTTCCCTTGGAGGAGGTACCTTGCTCAGTTTGGGTTTTCTTGCTCGGTGTGGTAGCTTTGGTTTGATCATGCTGGGTAGGAGACTTAGGGTTTCCAGCAGGTTGGTGACCGGCATCGGAGATGTTTACAGAATCGTTTGTCATTTTCGCAGAGAAGATATGAATGATTTGAAGTTTTTGAGAGAGGAAATATTTATGCCAAAGAATTCTGTAGGCGTAAAGAGATAAAAATGGGGATTTGCCCATTATTTATAGATGTGAGAGATGGATCTTATCGAATCCATGTGTCAATTTTGCCCTTGGGATATTCAACCGACAAGAATCTTGGCATTTATGACACATTCGGCGCATACGTCATCCTAGGTGGCTATACGCGTGCTTTTGCATTCAATGCAACGGATCAATTTACTCAGTGTGAGAATCCTAATCGTTCTATATTCTGAGTAGTTAGTTTTATACAAACGGATGGTTTAAGTAATTGGTTGCTCAGTTTGATATAACTACTCAGTGCGCATATTTGCTCAGTATGTGATATTCATTCAATTAGCATTAAACACTCAGCACACATCTATTCACTCAGCAAATAATAGTATAGATCATTCAGCATGTCAATTAACTCAGCATGAATCTATATTTGGAATTGGAATTTACTGAAGAGGATTAAACATACAAATGGCTTCTCTCAGTATGCTGAACTGCTCACGAGCCAGTGGCTTCGTGAAGATATCCGCAAGCTGCTCATCCGTTGGGACATAGGTCAGCTTGATCTCACCTTTGAGTACATGGTCTCTAATGAAGTGATGTCTGATGCTGACATGCTTCATCCTGCTGTGTTGAATTGGGTTCTTTGATAGATCAATTGCACTTTTGTTGTCACATTTGACCTCAATTGTCTTTGTTTGAACACCATAGTCTTCAAGCTGTTGCTTAATCCATAGGACTTGAGCAACACAGTGTCCAACATCAATGTACTCAGCTTCAGTGGGGATCAGCTCAAGGTAGTTAAACCGAGTGCTGTTTTCAGCCATAGTGGGGATCAGCTCAAGGTAGTTAAACCTTTCACAATGAGCTTTTAAGCTCTGATACCACTTGTTGGTCCCTTATAACGTAACAGGTTAGTTCCAAGGGGGGGGGGGATAGGAACTATTTAAAATTTTAGTACGTTGAGGCTGACTTCTTTTACTTTGAAAAAGAGTTACACAGCGCGCTGAGTGAAGTAAGACACTGGCTTAATCAACTGGTGACTAAGTCAACTTCTTTCTTTGAGTCAGGAGATAGCACTTGAGTCTATTCCTGAACTCAGATACTCAATGCACACAACTCAACGTGACCTCTTTACTTGGTCAGTTTTGTTTAAGCAAGCAATATATGTATTAAAGGAGTTTAAGGTTAGAACGATGTTACTCAGCAGATTTATCCAGGTTCGGCCTCTGTGCCTACGTCCTGTCCCCGGAACACGTTCCGAGCTTTCGAATTCTCTACTGAGCTCTTTAACGGTAGAGCATCAAACCTTTTACAACAAGAAGCTGAGTATAACAATAGTACCTTCCTCTATACCTCTACTCACTCTTATTCTATTGCTGAGTACTATAACCGAGTACTCAGCCTCTCCTTTTTAATTCTAGAAATGATAATAAGTTTGTCCTAAACAACAATTGCTAAGACACTTTAGATGATTGGATAATCACTCTAGACTTTTACACAGTAATATGGAAATTGGTGTAAGTATTTGCTTTGCTTTTTCACACAGATTCTTCAAGTAGAAATTTGGTCAGCGTAATGGCTTGGTGAAGATCTGCATCGAATGAAGCAACTGAAAGGCCTATTTATAGTGACACTTGAGGTATCGGTTATTTCAAATTTCGAAATAACCGTTGGAGGGAAACGGCTTGATGTCGTTGTCACTCAGTACACGCTCAGTGCCGTTGGCCAATCAGATTATTATATCTTCTGTCTTCGGTCAGTGCTGAGCAGCTTTTAGACAGACAGGCAAAATGTTTCGCCTTTTATGGCAAAGTCTTCCAGACATCTTTCTGTGTCTTCTGAACTTTACCCAAAGTAGAAATACTTTGTCTTGAAGTTGTTCCTTGCTCAGCTGCTGTCTTGTACTCTTTGTCGTCCAACTCAGCAGCTTCGTTCCGAAGTAGATAAAGAAAGTCTTCCAGATCCTTCTTCATGCTGAGCTGCGTTTTGTCCACAACGACAGCGTTTTGTTTACACGGGCCGAGTTGTCTTGGGCCTTTGACTTTCCTTTGGGCCTTTAGCCTTTTAGTCTTTATGTCTTATAAACAATTTAACTCAACATTGAACAAACACATTAGTGTAATAAATCAAAGCATTTAAACTTAGTGTGTTTCAGAACATATATTCAAATAATTTTGTCAAATCAAAATCATGTGGAAAGGTGTTTCAACACAAATCACTTGGCTAATTTTGAATTTATGAAAAAAGCCCAACCTTAATCTTCAATCTGAACAGGATTGGGTTGGTGTGGTGTGGACTCTATATTTTTTATTGAAAAAATAATATTATTTTTAATAATTCAGATTTAATTTTTTTTATTTTAATTAAATTTATTTTTTCCTAACGTTTCTTCAATGGTCATGGTTAATGGACATAGTCAATGGTCATGGTCAATGATCAATATTCAATAAGGAGTAACCTTCCCCGATTTAATAAGAAGTAACATTTACTGATTTCTCTCACTCTTTATTCTCCATTAAATCAGAGCATAACTGCTCTTTTTATTGTATAAATAGCCGTTGAGACTGTCATTCCAAAATAAGAGAATTACAATACAATTTTCTTTGAGTAATTCTAAACTGAGCATTTATAGAGTGTAGATAGGAACGAATTCGTATGGTGCAATACGAATTCGTATACGAGAGAGCTGTTTTATCCTGGATAGCGAATGTCTTAAAGAAAGCGACTTAGAGGGTGTTTGTTTCAGCTTTTCGGAGGAGCGTTTAGCGTTTCATTCCAAACCGTAGGAAATATAGTGTTTGGTTAGGTTTATATAACCGCAGCGTTTAACATTTTCTCTGGAAACTGCAACGTTCTGGAGCGTTTCACGAAAAGCTCATATTTGGAGCTTTTCATAAACAGTTGTTTGTAGTTATTTGTTATTGAAAAAATTATTCTTCTTATTTCCATAAAATATGTTTATTCTTTAACATTATTTATATTTCTACAACATAATTACCGGAACAACAATGTTTTGTTGCGTTCAATAATTTTTTTTATTTTTTATATAGATGATTTTTATTAATTTGTGTAACATATTTTTTTTTATTTTTAATAGGATACAACAACAACAACAACAATAACAAAGCCTTAGTCCCGAAATGATTCGGGGTCGGCTAACATGAACCATCATATAAAACCGTGAAATCAAGTCGTGTCAGCGACACAAATTCGCTCCCTCCACTCCATCCTATACACTACCATATTTTCCTCAATTCCCAGTAAACTCATATCACTCTCGATCACCCTCCTCCAAGTTTGCTTAGGTCTTCCCCTACCCCTCACCACTACATCCCTTTGCCACTCTTCGGTTCTCCTAACCGGCGCATCAAGCGCTCTATGTCTCACATGGCCAAACCACCTTAGTCGGTTTTCTCTCATTTTATTCTCAATAGATGTGACCCTTACTTTTGTCCTAATTATTTCATTACTCACCCGATCATTTCTCGTATGACCACACATCCATCTCAACATACGCATCTCCGCCACCGATATCTTATGGATGTGGCAGTGTTTCACTGCCCAACACTCCGTACCATATAACAATGCTGGCCTAATTGCCGTTCGGTAGAATTTCCCCTTCAATCTATTAGACATGTCGGGGTCACAAAGGAAACCCGTAGCACTCTTCCACTTCGACCAACCAGCTTTAATCCTATGAGCAACATCTCCATCTACTTCTCCATTTGTTTGGATAATAGATCCTAAATACCGAAAGCAATCCGAGGCCTGAACAACTCTCCCATCTAGGGTGATTGTCCCTGCCTCCCTACTCATATGGCCGCTAAACTTACACTCCAAATATTCTGTCTTACTTCGGCTCAACTTAAAGCCTCTAGATTCTAGAGTTTGTCTCCATAGTTCCAACTTCCTCTCCACTCCTTCTTTCGTCTCATCAACCAACAAAATATCATCTGCAAACAGCATGCACCATGGTATACCATCTTGAAGTGAACTTGTTAGTTCATCCATAACGATGGCAAAAAGAAATGGGCTTAGTGCGGAACCTTGATGCACTCCAATCGTAATAGGAAACTCTTCAGTCTTTCCAACACTAGTACGTACACTCGTGCATGCTCCCTCATACATGTCCTTTATGATGTCAATATATTTCCGCGAAATGCCTTTCCTTATCAAGGCCCACCAAAGTACTTCCCTTGGTACCTTATCATATGCTTTCTCCAATATTTATAGGATAAGGTGAAAAAATGCCCCTAATATTTATAGTCATTAGCAATTTTACTCTTAACGTCTAAAATTGTGCAATTATACCCCTAATGTTGGCAGCCAAAAACAAATTTATGCCTAACAATTGCAAAATTTTAGACGTTAAGTGTGAAATTATTCATAGTTGTAAACGTTATGACAATTTTTTCACATTTTCCCTTTTATAATTTAATAATTGATTAATTTAAGACATGTCCATTTTAGACATTTTAAATCTAAATAGCACCAGTTCTATATAATTTTACCAAATACTAGTAATTAAACAGCTAATAAAAACAGCTAACAGCAACAGTTAACAGCTTACAGCAACTGCAAACAGCTAACAGCAACCGCAACAGCTATTAGCTAACAGCTGAACTAAACAGGCCCTTAGTCTGCGACTCTGCCCATTATTTTGTTCGGTGAATTTTGGGTTTTCTAGTCCTGGTTACAACAATATTCAACAACAATATACTATCAAATTATATCACTAAACAAAAGAAAACTTATTAATTTTTTTTAGGAAGAACTAATCCTTCTTTGTATTTTCGTGCCATTCGAAAAATACTGAATAAGAACTAATCCTTCTTCTCTCATTGTTAATGCTATCTTTCTAATTTACCTTTATCGATACTGTCTCATTGTTCGAATTTAATAGCAAATAAGTTTTATCTTTCATAAATTCTTGAAATTCTAGACTGTCTGTATCACAAAGTTAACTTTGAATTTTGCCTCTTCAACCTTCTATGAAATCTAGCTTTAACCTTCTATAAATTTTGGAAAACAATAATAATAAAAGAATTCTAAAGAGAAATAATAAAAGAATTCTAAAAATAAAAGAATACTAAGAGTTATGTTAGGATTAAATTTTGCGAAGAGTTCAGTTTAACTGATCAAATTAATCGGGATTGAATTAGTATTTTACCTTTAAATCGGGGTGAGTGGTTTTCTGTACCCCTGATTTTATTTGTAATATGCTTGTTCTTGATTCTTCATATATGCTTCATTGGTTGTCAAAAAAAAAAAAACATTGACACATGTTGAGCGGGACATGGGAGGGACACCAAAACTAGGGGTAAATTTTATTTCTGGAATGGAAACATCAATCCTTGATTTCAGCAAACTTGATACAGTAAAGAAAATGTCGTGCATTTCATAATTAAAGGTAACATGGGCCCGTAAATCATTAGGCCCATAACCTACACCGATGGTCCACTACAGCTTATATATGGGCCAGCGGGCCCACTGTTTTTATTTTTCTTCTTTTTTTGGATAATAGAAAAACGAAACGACAAACCAATCAAAATAGCTAACGCATCATCTGATTACAACAAACACGAATCATCAATATCTCAAAGTAAAATTGCAAAATAAATATATAATCATAATCTACTAATTTTATCACGCGCGGTAATTTCCGTGGAGCACACTGCCCAATTAGATTTGTGGCTCTCAAAAGTGCTTCCGCACTAGGGGAATTTTGAACGCGCCTAACTAAGCGCGTGTTTATAACTGCATTTTGGGGAGTGGACTTTGCCCTAATCGCCTGCGAGCGGGACCTGGCTCTCTTATCGTGATCAAGAGAAGACGCAAATCATGCCCTTCTCGGATAAATCCATATATCCACCATGCCCCTTCTCCTCGTTCCTTGCTTGATTTCTTCTGAAACTACGCCGATCGTGAATCGCTTGACTCGTTTTCTCCGGCCGTAGGTTCCCGCGTTTCGATTTGGTGAGTTGAATCTCTCGTTTTTTTTTCCCCCATTTGTGGGTTTCAGATCTGTTGAGTTTTGGTCGAAGAGATGCATGTATAAATTTATATATATTGTTTTTCGTATTATATGCATACACATGAAATTTTGCTTTTTATTTTTTAGGTTTTGAATATAAAAGATGGAACCCATGGATATTGTTGGTAAATCGAAAGAAGATGCCTCTCTTCCTAAAGGTAAGAAAATTTTATTGGTTATGTTATTTGTCGTTTTTACTTATTTGGTTAATTTTGTGGATTTGTTCCCCCTCGTATTGTTGTGTTAGGGTTTGTTTTTCTACTGATGTTAGTTTTAGTAGGGTTTTTTTGTTTTGTTTTGAGTATTTGATATTTTGAACTGTTTGTTGAGTTCTACGATGTCAATCTGTAGAGGAGAGGAATCTAAAATATAGTTTGAATTATGTTCTTGATATTGATGTTATTGTTGTTGTTTTTGAACTTGAACATGCTTAATTAGTATGCTTTGGCATCTTCATGCAAAGTTATTTTAAGCATGTTTCCTAGCACCCAAAAAATGAGGCTCAAGAATTTGTAATGTGACTAAACTTGATATTATTCATCTATTGCTTATGCAATCTCTTGGTACATGCCCTTGCTTGTCTTAACTTATTTAAGACTATGGTCCTGATTATCTATTCGTTCTTGTGCCTCAGTTGCCTTATATAGACCATCTTATTAACCGTTGCACTTGTACACAATTATATTCTTACCCCTCATCAATTTATGTAAGAATATAAATTGTTGACTCTGTTAGCTTAAGACTGCATATTAAATTGCCTATTTTGTATATGTTGCAGCTGGAAGAACTATAATTTAGTTATGGGGTTTATAGTAAAGTAAGATATGCCATAGAAATACAAATTTCTGATTTTTAGGGGTTTGTTCTGTTAGTTTAGGCTTTTTGATCCACGCGTCTCTTATTTGGTAGCGGTTCACCAATATCCCTTCCACTGCATAGGTACATGGTTGTGACCACCGTCATGGTACCTATATTGTTTTTGTTGTTAATATGATGTGCTATAACTTGGTTCTGAACTATTTTTGAAACAGATTATATTGTGAATAATGCTCCTTATTTTTTAACTTCAATTGATTGTTTAATATGAATTTATTTTCCTTTTCAGCAACCATGACCAAAATTATTAAAGAGATGTTACCCCCTGATGTGCGTGTTGCAAGAGATGCTCAAGATCTTTTAATAGAGTGTTGTGTAGGTGAGTTTTATAACTGAATTTATGCATTTACCTAATAATCAGAATGTTTCTGTCTATTTATTTCTGGTTTGGATGTAGTTTTGAATGGTAATATAATCTACTTCATGTTCTTCATGATATTTAAGAAAAGCCCCGTTACTGGGTTGTCAATTATTATTATAGATGATATTTAATTTTGAGTGGAGAAAAAAATACCGAATTTCCAAAGTCCTTCATGTAACGAAATCCTCAAATTTGGGTTTAAACTCTCGCTTTTTAGTTGGTAGTTGCTAAATCCCTCAATTTTATCAGATGAATTATTACATTTAAAATTTTCACTTTTAATTACAAAAATTCCCTCATGAGTTTGAGTTTGATTTGTGTAGACCCATTGGCTGTTCAAATTCATGGAATAATTAACCAACCGGGTTTATGAGTACATGGATTTAGTGGACCTCAATTAATATGCAAGCTGAGATTAACTTTTCAGATTTGGTAACATTGGAATGGAAAGGAAGAGACAAATTGCAACTTTTATCTAATTTTTCTCCATTACCATTATCTTTTTAGAAAGCACATCGTGGACAATATAATTTTTTACCACTTGGGTCTTTGACATTCCACTGAGAAAATGTTTTTGCATTTTGAATATAATAAATTCAACTGTTATATGGTACTGAAGATCACAATTAGTAAGAAATTGTGTGATTAGCAATTTCATTTATATTTTTTACTTTCAGGGTTAATGAGCTGTTGATGTATTTATATATTTGTGGCTACCTGTTTATATATATATATATATATATATATATATATATCTTCTATATAATTTCTATTTCCTCCGTAGTCTTTATCATTGGTGGTTTATATTATTTCCTTTGAAGACTAAGCTGTGTCGAGTTTTAATTTTTATTTTTTATCTGAAGTGGAAGGTGTGTTTTACTAACTGATGGAATTTACTCCTCTTAGAGTTCATAAATCTCGTATCATCAGAGTCCAATGAAGTATGCAATAGAGAGGAGAAGCGGACTATTGCGCCTGAGCATGTCCTCAAGGCTTTAGAGGTTTGACTAATCTATTTTATTCTTGAACACTACTCTTCCTCTTTATTCTCTGGGACAGGGCCCTTGAAGTCTTGGATTTGGCATATGTTCTATGTTTAAGCTCTTATATCCATGTTGCATAATGCATATTGATATTTATTGTAGAATTTCCTGTTTTAAATTTTAGACTTGTGCTAAAATGCTTCTGTTTTGTATTTCTTTCCTGCTTCCTGATTGTAACAGAATTCCATATATTTTCTTTGTTATTGGTTGTTAGTACCTATTCAAGATATTATTACAACCCTGCTATCCTATGATTTTTTTTTTTGCCCTTTGGATTGCAGATGTATAGCTCTAATTGTTAAAAATGTCTCTTTGGTTTGTTCTTTATATTCTTTACACGTTTCGGTTTCTTTCTTTCTTGAATCATGTACTAATCAGCACCAACTGCCATATGTTTTGAGATTTACCAAATGCTATTTTGCAATCTATGTTAAGAATATACAAATTGTCATCCTGTTGTTGATGTTCTTGTGAACTATCAGGTTCTTGGATTTGGAGAGTACATTGAGGAAGTTTATTCAGCATACGAGCAACACAAACTTGAGACAATGGTAATTCATAATTTTTTTGTGTTCCTTATCTTTCATTCATCATATGGAAGTATTTTGGGAACTGGTAATGAAAAACTTCAAGCTTTGTCTGGGTGGTCTCTGACGAAGTTCTTTATTTTATCTCCATTCAGCCATTTGAAAATTAAAAATTAGAAGTGCAAAATGAGATAAATTCCTGACAATCAATATATTTTTGGTTGCCTTCCAGCAGGACTCTTTAAAAGGTGGTAAATGGAGCAACGGAGCGGAGATGACTGAAGAAGAAGCAGTAGCAGAGCAACAAAGGATGTTTGCTGAGGCAAGAGCAAGAATGAATGGAGGGGCCATTCCGCCTAAGCAACCCGATACAGACCGAAGTTTAGAGAGCTAACCTTAGGGATTTTATTTTTTAGTTTATTGAAGCATAGGCAAGCATTATCCTTGACTCTTTCATTTTGTGCATCTAATCTCCTCCTCTCTTATATAGTGTAAAAAAGTCAATTGGCAAGTGCAACTCTCCCTATTATGTGGATATGCACTTCAATTTGTACTTCCAGCTTATGGATCATGTTTATAACTTAATGTAATTAGTGCAAGTTCCCTCCAAATCATTGTCCCTTTCACAAACATTATTATTATTATTATAAATTCCTATTATTCTACCATAAAATGCATCTACTTAAGCAA
Source organism: Euphorbia lathyris (assembly GCF_963576675.1). Lineage (NCBI taxonomy): Eukaryota > Viridiplantae > Streptophyta > Magnoliopsida > Malpighiales > Euphorbiaceae > Euphorbia > Euphorbia lathyris. The sequence continues at coordinate 40,661,742 of NC_088911.1, forward strand.
CAGTAATACAATTTATAAAGAAAGATAATCCGCTTGATATGGCTTGTTTGACACTAATAACATGGATTATGGCATGATAATCATTTATACGTCATAGACAGCAGGTGAGTGATGTGCCCAATAATTTAATGAAAGCGAAAGGGAATGGAATGTAGTGTGTATCTTTGTTCCTACTTCCGAGGTTGGTGAAATGTAGACTCATCAACACAGTTTGTGTCTTGAACCCAACATACATTAAGCACGTTTTAACCTTATTAAGCAAAGACAAACAAGGAAAGAAGAAAATGGTTCTTCTGTTAACATGTCCTAGCATGAGACGAGAGTGTGTTTGGGGATTGGGTTTTAATTTTGGCATTCTTTACTGCTTTTGAATTCAGGTCAAAAAGAGTCAGTCAAGCTAAATCCCTATCTCTCTCTGCCCCACAAGAAAGTGAAACTACAATCTCATTGTCCCCCTTTGATTCCTTTCTTTTCTTTTTCTATTCTAAATCAGTTTTGTGGGACAATCTATGTTTCTTTTGTCAGGATTCTCTTCCTCCGCACCTACAACTGCTACAAACAAACAATTCCTCTCAAGCCCCACAAATCAATATTAAGGGCACCCAAGGCTTGGTTTCTCAAACTCAGATCATTTACTCATGGCAAAAACCTCAGACTCCTCCTCCTCCTCATTCTCCTCTAAGAGACACTTTCACTGGACTAAAAAGATTGGAACTGAAAATGATGAAGTTCCAACCTTTAAGTCCTCTGATGATCAAGAGAAGAAAGAAAAACATTCTGCTCCCTTAACTCCAAAGAAGAAGCTACCAGCAGTTGCAGTAGCTAGGCTACGCTCTGTCCTCTCCGCATTTGGCAAGAACCGGTCTAGTCTACCATCAGGCCTTGGACCAAGAGTGGTAGGTACTCTTTTCGGATACCGGCGAGGGCATGTTCATTTTGCATTCCAGAGAGATTCAACTTCCCCTCCTGCTTTCCTTATAGAACTTGCTACTCCAATTAGTGGCTTGGTTAGAGAAATGGCATCTGGTTTGGTCAGGATTGCATTGGAATGTGATAAAGAGAAACAAGAGGAAGTTAAGAAAGGTGTTAGTAGTGTTAGATTACTTGAAGAACCAGTGTGGAGAACTTACTGTAATGGGAAGAAATGTGGTTTTGCAACAAGAAGAGAATGTGGTGCTAAAGAGTTGAAGATTTTGAAAGCTGTTGAACCTATTTCAATGGGAGCTGGTGTTTTACCAGGAAATGGAGGTAATGATGAAGTCATGTATATGAGAGCTAAGTTTGAAAGGATTGTTGGGTCTAGAGATTCTGAAGCTTTTTACATGATGAATCCTGATAGCAATGGTGCTCCTGAGCTTAGTGTCTATTTGCTTAGAGTTTAATGTTTCAACTCTCTCTCTCTGGATACTTTTCCAAATTTTCTGTTTGTTTCTTGAGAAAAAGTTGAGGGGTTGCTTTGTAATTTTGATAGTTGTAGGTGGAGGGGGGAAATACAGTAGAAAATGGGGGATAGATGGGGTCATGAAGGTGTATATGTATATTTTTTTATCCTTTGTTCTTTAATCCTTTTGTAAGTGATGAGACCAAAAGGTTTATGCAATCATCAATGTCATCTCATTTTGTTTATTATCTTTCGATTTTAATGTTATCTCCTTGGAATCTAATCAATTTGGTTGATCATTACACTTGAAATGTAGGCTATTAGTAACAAAGAGTGTACTAGATTTGCCTAATACCATATAACCGTTTTGTAAAATGTATCTTAGTTTATAACTTTCAAACGCATTGACATATTTGACCGTTCATATCTACTGTTTGATGTTACTGTTAACCATTATTGGTAACGGATTATATTCTGAAATAGTAACAGTTGTTTATTTTGAGAATTTGGTAAAGAATTTTTTTTTTTATAAAAATAGATAAAGTGCAATATGTTAGCATGATTGGGTTTGATGCAAAAATTCTGTGTGGAATGATCCCAATAAATGTTATTAAGGGCTAATCATAGAAGTCATAAAAAAGAAAAGTGTAAAGAAGGAAGAGATAAAATAAAATTCCCTGACAGATGAAATAAGGCTTTTGTCATTTGTTGACTGCTTTTTTATAGCTAAATCTTAAAGCTTGACTGTTAAGCTCTTCATGTCTGAATGCCGTTTAAACCTCAACCAAAGTAGAACAACTGCATACCCTTTTCACATTCATGTTTTTGGTTTAGTTTTTAAAAGTTCATTAGTCAATTTTCTCTTTAAATAATTGGTAAAAATTTAAGGATAAGAGAGATATCTCCAGTCTAAAGTTAAAAAAAACCTTTACCGAGGAGTTACATATTACCCCACCTATAGGGATTCCAACAACGACAGTAGGAATAGAACATAAATAGTCTATTTGAGATAGAGTACTACAAGAGTCACTTTCTTACTGTTGAATCCACCCTATAAAGATGGTTGATTAGTAATACTTAAGAATATTGAGTGATTAGTCTAAAGCTTGATGTAGTAGGCTTACGAGTCTTCTCGAGTTACATATACTCCACCTATAGAGATTTCAACAACGACAGTAAGAATCGAACGCAGATAGTCTATTTGACATAGAGTACCACAAGAGTCACTTTCTTACCGTTGAATTCACCCTTATAAGGTGGTTGATTAGTCATTATTTAAGAGTATAAAACCTTAGTCTAAAGGTTGACGGAGTAGGCTAAAGAGTTTTCTCGAGTTATATACTGTTCACGCATCTCATATTTTACTAACGTGAAATTTCCAATAGCAGTACATTCTCTCTTAGGTGTGGTTACTTTTGCTGTTAATGAATATGAGTAAAAATGAAAGTTTGATGTCTTTCTCTGAACAAAAGTTTGGTTTGAACTAGTTAGGAATTACCAGACATAAACAAAAGAAATAGTTAGGAGTCAATGAGACTGTTTGTGTACTTAGCTCTTTTTTGTCCAACTTTGAAGGCTTTAATCACCCCTTCTTTACTTATCAACTCAAGAAAAAAAGAATGGAATACAGCAAGGACAAAAAACAATCCGTTACACAGAATTCGAGGTCTTATTTTTGCATCATCTACTCATAATTCTTTAAAAAAAAAAAAGCAAAATGGTCACACACACACCTGCTTTTAATTTATACAATAATTACTCAAATGAATGGAAACTTTAAATGGGGTTAATGCCTAAAAGTTGCCTCATAAATAGCTATGCTCTTAATGATTTCCACCCCCACTTCAAAATGGAAAAAATTAAAAAATAATCCCCACTGGAAAACAAATATGGGTCTCTTAAGAATAGTAAATTGAATGAAAATCATTATCTAATTATGGTCTGTTTTTCTTTTTGCTTATATTATTTTGGTTAAATTAAAGGTCATTTCATTTCTCTGGATTTGTTTGTTTAGTGAGATAATCAAAATAAATTAAAATCAAAATAAATAAAAATAATATAAAGGAGAGTATGACACAATAAAAGGGGAAAGCATGGTAAGTTAAGGCTGCATGCATAAGAGTACAAAAGATTATGGTAAGATATGTTGTGAGAAATTCACTTTTACCAGAAATGGACATTCTGTCAGGAGTTAATTTAAAAGTAATTTTCATGTTTCAAAAGAATAATTAACAGACATTGCTAGTTTTTACTTTCCAACAATTACCAAGAAATTTCTGAGCCATGATCTTATATAGATTTTTGGGTGAAACACAAGGAAAAGTAATCATGTAGAAACATATATTCACCCATGAAAACAAAAAGCAGAATTTGGAGTGAGAAAGCAGTCCTATTAAAATATCCATATAGAGGTGAGGTAAGTAGGTTTTAATCTAATTACAAGCTATAAATGAAGAGCGTCGCGTAATCTTAATCCTAAATGAGAAACTTTAGAAGTAGTGACACTCATTCCAAGCAAAATCCTAGCAGTTCCGTCCACCAGATTTCTTACGTGTGCTCTTAGTTCGTGAAATCATCACATCTCTTCTCGAATCAATTTGGCGTAGGATTTGTTTAACCGGTGATAATAAACAAATAAATGAGCACGCTACCAAATGACTAATGAATATGTTCGAATCAAACGTAATGATGGAAGATAATCACCTTAAACACGTGGACCAATAGAAAGTTGCATCATTTCCAAAGAGATGTCATTCCGAGATATACGATTTACAGTTGGTACATGACAAATCTTAGGATATACTCCCTTTCATGTCATTATACGTGTTCGTAGCGTCAACTAGGGCACAGAACCGATATCTCCCCAAGTTGTCCTTCAACATCTTATAAATAAAAAAACATGATTGCGCACTTGAGGTCTCTCATCACTAAATCCTAGAATTCTCTTATTCCTCATCTCCATCCTTTCAAGCTCTGTTAACTTATACATCAAAGTGAGATGGCCGGTTCTCGATCTCTCATTTGATTCATTTTCTGTCTTACTGCAAGAGATTATTACAAACCTTATCATAGGAGTTCCATTTCAAGATTTTCCACGTTAAATTGGTGCGGTGAGTATGGATCAAACATCACATCTATGGCTCACATAAAGAAACCAAGAGCTCAAACTAGCCTTTTCATTTCCATAACCCCGAAAAAGAACCTCTCCCTAGATCCAAAACCCCCTCAGAACCCAAAACACCTTTAATTGTAGTGGAAACCCTGTCAATACCATAACTTTTACGCTAGATCAACACTTGAACGATTGTTTGGGTTTTGTAGATCAAGAAAGGAAGAAGTTCATCGACAGTCTTGCTAATAAGTTGGTCTATAATGTAGATATGGTCCAGGAAAACATGAACTAGATGAGGCGAGATGGAGTGCCTTAAAACCCATCTCCAAGTGCTTGAAGCAGCAATCAACTATTCTAACAAAGAGGGTTATTGATGGGGCGGCGCGTAGGGTAGAGCTTCTACGACGAAATGTGTATTATGATGAGTGCGTTACGACTATGGATGTGATCTTTCTAAATGCTCTATCTCTACTGGACGCCACTACTTAGGGGCAAGTGTACCCCGTCGTATCAAGTAATAATCCGGTTAAGACCGGGTATCGAATCCACGGGATTTATAACTACAAGTATTAAACGACTCGATTTTATATGTTATCTAAGCGGTGAATACTTTGAGTTGATTCGGGGAACAACTACAAACTACTCCTAAATAAGGTTGAGACAGATTTATATAACAAAAACTCTACGAAATGATGCGGATGGCGATAAGTTATAAATATGACAAACAATGACTCCCACTATATATATACGATTAACGGTTTACTCTTGCAATGACAACTACGTGTAGTGTGACCGACCCGTGAAGTACTTAGACTACGTGGTTCCTAGTCAAGGCGTGTCTAATGTTTGGGACCAGAAATTAGGGCCCATAAGTTTCGTGGCTTGTCAATTCCTACGGTTTCCGGAGCGTCACTTCCGGTAAGGTAACACCTATATGAATCCCTAAAGATAGCCCGAATGGCGTCGGAAATCGTGTTCTCCTACACAATAATCAATTACGAGTATCAAAACAAGCAATAAACATCAACACGTGTATAGAAACGGAAATTGCAAATCATATATTATAAATATGGAAAATGTAAATACGGAATACAACCAAGCCTAGTACATAGGAAGAGTGCAAGCTAGTTAGCAAGTAAAAAGGGAAGAATCCACCCTCGGAACTAGCTAACCGGACTCAAGGCCGTCTCTTAGGACTTGGAGGTGGAGCTTTCGAGCTTGGTGAGCAGAGATGGAGCGGAACTTTGATGGAACGCCGGAATCAACGAACAAGCTCTCAAGGTGGAAGAGTTTTGCTCTACAAATACAATCTCAAACAAAAATAACAAGAGCTTTAAAGCAAAATTGTATATCTAAGGTGTAAGGTCTAAGGTCTCTAAATGAGTGCTAGTCACTCCTATTTATACACATCAAGCTAGGGTAGGTTTGTAATTTCACAAGATACAAGTATGGAGGAACATTATTTTCTGCAGAATTCCCATGATACGCTTCGCGTATGGTGGAGTACGCCTCGCGTAGTTGCCCATTCCGTCAGAAATCTCCTACATGTGGACCAAATCCAGATCTTGTTGTCTCAACCACGTCCTGCATAGACTTGGGTGCGCCTCGCGTGGTTGAGTTTCTGAGATTTTATTGCTTGAATTAGGTCATTTATGCCTCGCGTAGCTGAAGCACGCCCCGCGTAAATGAGTTTCTGAGCTTTTTTGGTTTGAAGAACGTCCTTACATGCCCCGCGTGTAAGGTGGTACGTCCCGCGTAGGGTAGTTGACTCAGGGAGACCATGCAGTCTGACTTTCAGGATTAGGCTTATCATTTCTGACACATGTTCCATGCCTCGCGTGGTTGTTGGTACGCCCCGCGTATTGGTGACTAGATCCCACGTGGTGCCTGTGGATTGAACAATTATTTCTGACCAAGTGTTCCACACCCCGCGTATGTCAAAGGATTTTTGCTCATTGCTCGTACCTGAAATACAATTCTCGAGAGTCGACTTAGCTTGACGTTTTATTTTCTAAATTAATAAAAAATAAGGAAAATTAACCGAAAGTACAGAATTTATTTTTATTTCGTTATTTTATTAAAAACACTCTATTTTTGCAATTAAACTTATTTATTTCTCTTAAAATTAATCCGTAAATCACGCTAAAAGATAGGGACGAAACGCCCCTATCAAACCTCCTCGGACTTTAAAGTTTTACTTGTCCTCAAGTAAAAGAAATCGAAAGACAAGGGATTGAGATTATTAAGAAACAAACCGTCGGTTGGTTTTACCAAGTGCGTGATTCCGAAGCTAAAGTTTTATGCAAAGTTTTCGGCAAGTACCTACGCAAACAAATGAGTGACCAAAACTTGTTTGAAACCTCCATGATCAAATTTAATAGGCAATATTAACGGGGGTCGATTATCTTTTGAGAACCCGATAGTACCTCACCAAGGGATTTCACTCTTACGCTCAAATTTTGGTGGGTCGGTGTTTTTGCACTCTCTTTGCACTTACTCGAAGTCACTTTGAGTTCGCATTTTCATCTGGGTTTTTCCTCCTATGTTATGGTCTAGGCAATATTAAAAATGAACCCGGAGGGGGGTTTGTAATGTGGGTGGCTTTTCTAGTGGTTAATTTTTGGAAACTCGAGTTTAAACACCATTTTGATGATCGCACCGTATTTTTATTTTGGCATTGGCAAGTTTGTAAAATATAACTCGAAATTGCTCGGGTGGATCTTGAGAATGCCTTTTTCTCTTTATTGTGTTTTTCTTTTTCTTTTTGTTTTGAGAGCGACACAAAAACGATTTCGAAAGCTTATGGTGCTTACTTATCAAGGCATTGGCTTATTTCGGGTGCGATTTAATTTTGTTGGTATTTAAACAAGAGGAAAAAGGGTTAATTGTTAAAAGGGTATTAACAAGAAAAGTTGGTTAATAGGCTCGAGGGGGTTTCCTAGAGGTTGATGAAAACGAGAAAAAATAATTTAACAAAAGAATTAGACTAAGTGGGTCCGTTTTATCATCTATTGCCATTTTAACCAAAATAAGTGTACTTAACCTGGTATTAGGTGCAAACTCTATGAGTCGAGTGAAGTCAAAGCTCTCGAAAAATTGTGAAAGAAATAGAGTTCTCGTATGAACTCTTTTAGGCTCAAAAATATCTCACAAAATTTCGGGTTAAATTGTGTACGTTCAAGTTCTCGTCAAATTTTCAACTATCCCGTTTTTATTGCCTTTTTGAATTACATTATGGAGATGATCTGTGGGTTAGGACTCAATGCTTTTGTTTAGTACGAACCTAGGCTTTGCATAAATTCTAAAGCTTCAGAATAAAGACTAAAATTTCTTACTAAAACCGATCCTTTGTGTCAACGTCTTTCATTTAAGAACAAATAACGGAACTTTTAATTAATTTCCGAGGGGGTAGTGTGTCGGGAAAAATTAAAGAATCAATAAATTAGTTTAATTATTTTGTTGTTTATTTGATTTTTATTTTTGTTTTTGTTAGTGCAAAACAAATGGTGAGTGCGGGGTTGCACGACCCTCCGCGTTATTAAAATGATGTCTATTCCAAGGACGTCGCAAAAGAGAAGAAAAACAAAAATAAAGATGGAATTTAAATTAAAAATAGGACCCTTGAAGGTCAGGTCCTACGCAAGGCGTGCCCAGGGGGGCGCCCCGCGTAGGAGGTACGTTTTAAGTGCATTTTAACCAGAAACTCAAATACGCGGGGCGCACTACGAGGGACGTCCTGCGTGTTTGAGTTTCTGAGATTTTTATGTAAGAAAAAAGACTATCACGCGGGGCGTAAAAGGGAATACGCCCTGCGTGAAGGTCATTAATGGTGCATAAACAATGAAAAATGATCGCGAAAAGAGAAAAGTAAATAAAACGAGACATAAAGGAAAATAGGAAATATATTAAAAGAACAAAAGAAAGTACAATAAAGACACAAAAAGAAAACAAAAACAACAAAAGAAAGACGAACTAAACTAAACACAAAATAAAGGAAAACATAAAAACAAAAAATGGAAACTACGGTTGAGGCGGAGGAGGATTTTCGTGGATGTTGAAGTAGGAGGCGAAGGAGTTGGTGAGGGCGTCGAAGCGAGCATCGAGATGGGCCCGATCCTCACGCCTTTGAACCTCGGAGGCATCGAGGCGAGCATCGATGGCATCGAAGCGGGAGTTGAAGTGAGCCCGATCTCGGCGTTGGTTGTCCTCCAAAATATCCAACCGGGCATAGAGGGAGTTGAAGTCGTGGAGGGGTGGTGGACTGAAATTGAGGCCCATGTCTGAGTCCGAGCCCTCCTCCTCGTTTGAGTGAGCCGCCCCCAAAGTTTCACCCGGGCCGGAGGTAGGGCGCTTGAGAGATTTGAAAGCATTTTTCTCCAAGGGCCGAGGCTCAAGACTTGGAAGGCGATCAAGGGCAGCTTCGCCAAGAGCAGAGGTGGTGAAGATGGTGATGAGATGGCCCAACCCGATTCTCCCACGTTTTCGGGTGGGCATGTGGTGGAGTTGGACGGCCACGAGGTAGGAAAGGTCGTAGGTGAGGCCGTTTGCACAACAATAAAGGGCCAAAAGCTCATGCTTATTGACCTTGGTGGACTCGGACTTCCCCGAGAAGTAGAAGGAGATGAAGCGGTGGAGAAGTTTGAGGATTGGATCACGGATGCATGCCGGGCGGAGGTTGGAGATATCGTAATCATCAGACCCGGTGATGGAGGTCTAAAAATCACGAGGGGAGACACCCTCGGGCCAATGTGCAATGCCCGCCTCTGCTTGTTTGGTGAAATTATTGCGGAGCCATTGGGTGTCAATGGTGAAAGGTTGGTTGTGAAGGCGGAAGTTGAAGAGGGCGGCTCCCGGAACATTGTTGGATTCTAGGGAGGTGTAGAACTCCATGACCAACGAAGAGTAGACGTGGTGGCGTGCCCGATAGTGATCGAGCCAATTTAGAGCACGGAGGCGGTCCTCGAAGGCACCTCCAACGTTGTAGCGGTCAAGAACGCTACGTTCAATGTATAGGAGCTCCATCACGTGGGCGGCAGAGAGTGTTTGGTAGGATTGGGCTTCCTCTTTGGTGAGAAGATGGAAAGGAGCCCGGTATTGGCGGGTGAGTGGCGGTGTTTCCTCCCGTTCGGGGGGTGGTGGTGATTGGCGTAGTTGGGTACGAGAGGTACGGGCCCGAGTGGACCGTGGGGGGCGTATGTCGGCAACCTGTTTTTGCCTTACCATAGTGTGAGTGAGGGAGAGAGAGTGTGTGTAGGAAGGTTGTGGGAAGTGAGAATGAGTTGTGAGGAAGAAGAAGGAAAAGGGGAAGTATTTATAGGGGAGGAGTGGGGAATCCAAGTAAAACTCGGATTCCCAGGGGGGTACGCGAGGCGTGAAGGGGCCACGCCACGCGTATCCCACCTCCTGAGCTTATTTTACACAAGAAAGGAGCTCATACGCGGGGCGTGCCTGGTAGTATGCCTCGCGTATATCGTCTCCTGGCCAAATTTGGTGGGAGAAAAGTGAGGACGCGGGGCGTACATAGGGGTACGCCCCGCGTAGAAGACAAAAGTTGAAATAATTGTTTTCGGTTTTTGATTTTTCTGATTTTTAATTTGGTGGTTTAGGGTTTTATTAATGAGTATTCAATGATTTTATGATTTTTTAAGTTTAATTAAGGAGGTGGTTTAAATAGAATTAATGTGGAAGGAAGGTGAAGGGATTTGAATTTGAAAGGAGGTGATGTGATTGGGGGTGAGAGGAGGTGGAGTGTGGAAGTGGGAAAGATATATGGGGAAGAGGGAAGAGTGATGGGAGAGGTGGAAGATGGAAAAACTGTCATGGGGAGTTGCAATTCGCAGCTCCCCGAGGATACGCGGGGCGTGCCCTATAAGGCGCCCCGTGTGTCCCAACACGTGGCGTTTATTTCGGGGCAACTAATTGCCGGACGTTACGCGGGGCGTGGAAGGGTAAACGCCTCGCGTAACATGCCTTCAACTGCGAGCAAAGGGGTCAGAGACGCAGATGCGCGGGGCGTAAAGAAGTATACGCCCCGCGTGGCTTATTTTCTTTAGATTAAAAGTGGGATTTGTTTTTTCTTTTGATTTATGAAAAATAAAAATAAAAATAAAAGTAAAAATAAAAATAGAAATAGAATTAAAAACAAAAATAACTGAAGGGAGAAAACTAGAAATAACATAAAAGAGAGAACAAATAAAAATGAATAAAAATAAGTTTAGAGTCGAAGTAGCTCGACTTTCTCATGTGGCGGCTTACTGTAGGTTGTCCGAGTTGGAACTCGACGGGTCCGAACTTCTACTATTTAGGAGCGTTATCGCCTGTCCGGACTCCCTATTTTTGCCCCACGGGTTCTGCTCGGTGTTCGTCGGGAGGGTTCCTAATGGCCTCTTATGTTGCTGACGATTCAAATGGGCTACCTGGCGGCTAAGGTCCCTGTAAAACACCTCACTATCGGAAAGACGGGTTAAGATATCCTTTAACAAGGATGGTACGGACTGGCCATGCACATTATCGGGAGGTGGAGCGTTTCGATTACCGGGCATGGCTTGTCATTGCGCTAACCCATTTTCCCGATATTCTTGATCAAAGTCGGATGGGGGCCTCAGTACATTGTTATTATTTCCATAAGACAAGTTAGGGTGTTGGTACCGAGGCCTCCACCCGCTGTTATTATTATTGTGGTGATGTGAATAGGAGTTCGGGTTAGGATTGTACCTTGGATTGCCTCCTATGTAACTTACATTTTCGGTGTCGTCGGCGAAAGGGCTGCCGGCTTGGCAATTAAGTCCGTCATGGTCTCCACCACAATGATTGCACATCAGGACCTGTGCAACTTTGTTGAGGCTCAACTGGGCTATCAAAGCGTCAAGTTTTTTATTCATTTCCGCCATGGAACTTTTCGGAGCCTCTTTCTCCACGGCGAACGTTTGATGTCGCGAAGGTCCGGCAAGCCGATCTTCTTGCCATTGTACGCTTTTCCTTGCGAGCTCGTGAATGAGCTCATATGCTTCACTGGCCGACTTCCTAAATAGGTCCCCACCTGCTGTGGAATCCATGGTGGCACGATTAGTAGGTGTTAATCCGTGATAAAAAGTGCTTACCAAATCGTGCTTGGGGATATCGTGGTGCGGGCAGCTTCGTAGCAACTTTCGAAATCTTGCCCAAGACGTATGAAGGGCTTCGTGTTCGAGCTGCCGAAAGGTAGTGATGTCGTTCCTCAACTTGACTGTTTTGGAAGGTGGGAAGTAGTAAGAAAGGAACTCCTTCTCAAGTTTCGCCCATGATGTAATCGAACCCGCCTCCAGCGAGTGCAACCACTCCAACGCTTGTCCTGTCAAAGAGAAAGGAAACGACTTTAGTCGGACGGCCTCAACCGGTACACCGTTTTACCGAGAAGTTTCGGCACATATAAGAAATTTATCCAAATGTTCGTTAGGGTTTTCATGAGGTTCTCCTCCGAACTGGCCGAGCTGCTGGATGAGTTGGATCATGCTAGTTTTGATTTCGTATGTGTTGGCCGGAATGGTGGGGGCAACGATTCTGTTGCAGTTTTGAGGACGATGCGGAGCAAGAATCTCCATCATCGAGCGCATGTCTCCACCATTGCGGTTGTTATTCACGGGTTGCACCGGCGGCCTTTGGTTGACCTCGGGCTGGTTAGCTTCATTGTTGAGGTTTGCCATTTTCTCTCTCCGAATCCTACAAAGAGTACGTTCAATTTCAAGATCAATAGGAACGAGAGAATCACTCCGAGATCGGGTGTGCATAAAATAAATAGATAAAGTGAATTATAAACAAGAAAGAACGTTGTTAGTACAAAATATATATATAAAAAGTATATATAAACAATTTATACAAAAATAATGCTTAGACTAACAATAAAACGTTTTTGTCTAATATTGCAAGAAATTATAAATCCCCGGCAACGGCGCCAAAAACTTGATGGGGCGGCGCGTACGATAGAGCTTCTACGACGAAATGTGTATTATGATGAGTGCGTTACGACTATGGATGTGATCTTTCTAAATGCTCTATCTCTACTAGACGCCACTACTTAGGGGCAAGTGTACCCCGTCGTATCAAGTAATAATCTGGTTAAGGCCGGGTATCGAATCCACGGGATTTATAACTACAAGTATTAAATGACTCGGTTTTATATGTTATCTAAGCGGTGAATACTTTGAGTTGATTCGGAGAACAACTACAAACTACTCCTAAATAAGGTTGAGACAGATTTATATAACAAAAACTCTACGAAATGATGCGGATGGCGATAAGTTATAAATATGACAAACAATGACTCCCACTATATATATACGGTTAACGGTTTACTCTTGCAATGACGACTACGTGTAGTGTGACCGACCCGTGAAGTACTTAGACTACGTGGTTCCTAGTCAAGGCGTGTCTAATGCTTGGGACCAGAAATTAGGGCCCGTAAGTTCCGTGGCTTGTCAATTCCTACGGTTTCCGGAGCGTCACTTCCGGTAAGGCAACACCTATATGAATTACTAAAGATAGCCCGAATGGCGTCGGAAATCGTGTTCTCCTACACAATAATCAATTACGAGTATCAAAACAAGCAATAAACATCAACACGTATATAGAAACGGAAATTGCAAATCATATATTATAAATATGGAAAATGTAAATACGGAATACAACCAAGCCTAGTACATAGGAAGAGTGCAAGCTAGTTAGTAAGTAAAAAGGGAATAATCCACCCTCGGAACTAGCTAACCGGACTCAAGGCCGTCTCTTAGGACTTGGAGGTGGAGCTTTCGAGCTTGGTGAGCGGAGATGGAGCGGAACTTTGATGGAACGCCGGAATCAACGAACAAGCTCTCAAGGTGGAAGAGTTTTGCTCTACAAATACAATCTCAAACAAAAATAACAAGAGCTTTAAAGCAAAATTGTATATCTAAGGTGTAAGGTCTAAGGTCTCTAAATGAGTGCTAATCACTCCTATTTATACACATCAAGCTAGGGTAGGTTTGTAATTTCACAAGATACAAGTATGGAGGAACATTATTTTCTGCAGAATTCCCATGATACGCCTCGCGTATGGTGGAGTACGCCTCGCGTAGTTGCCCATTCCGTCAGAAATCTCCTGCATGTGGACCAAATCCAGATCTTGTTGTCTCAACCACGTCCTGCGTAGACTTGGGTGCGCCTCGCGTGGTTGAGTTTCTGAGATTTTATTGCTTAAATTGGGTCATTTACGCCTCGCCTAGCTGAAGCACGCCCCGCGTAAATGAGTTTCTGAGCTTTTTTGGTTTGAAGAACTTCCTTACACGCCCCGCGTGTAAGGTGGTACGTCCCGCGTAGGGTAGTTGACTCAGGGAGACCATGCAGTGTGACTTTCAGGATTAGGCTTATCATTTCTAACACATGTTCCACGCCTTGTGTGGTTGTTAGTACGCCCCACGTATTGGTGACTAGATCCCACGTGGTGCTTGTGAATTGAACAATTATTTCTGACCAAGTGTTCCACGCCCCACGTGAGGGGTGATACGCCCCGCGTATGTCAAAGGATTTTTGCTCATTGCTCATACCTGAAATACAATTCTCGAGAGCTGAGTTAGCTTGACGTTTTATTTTCTAAATTAATCAAAAATAAGGAAAATTAACCGAAAGTATGAAATTTATTTTTATTTCGTTATTTTATTAAAAACACTCTATTTTTGCAATTAAACTTATTTATTTCTCTTAAAATTAATCCATAAATCACGCTAAAAGATAGGGACAAAATGCCCCTATCAGTTATGTAGCCTATTCTAATGGACATCACATCTTTCGAAGATGCTTGAGGCGAAAGGAAGTCTCACATACATCCAAACATGCAAAATTGGCAAAGAAACCCAGGGAATGAGAGCACAATCCGCATAAACATTGAGGTCATCTCTTTAAATCAGTCCAAGCAAAAATACTTGGAAGGAAATATCAAAGGAAGTACACTCCATTTGAAGAAACTCTATCGAGCCTAGATCTCATCGAGATCGACGTTCATAGTGAAGAAAATTTATCGAGCTAAGATCTCATCAAGGTCAAAGTTCCCCTGTAAGAAGATTCCTTCCAAAACCACACAAACTCGCAAGTATCAATACAAAAGGAAAATATGTACAACCTTATTAGTGAATAGGTTAATTGGAGGCTGAAAACTACTATAGTGGATGCTGTAATTGACGCTCAGATCCCAGATGTCAAAAACACCACCTCCCCTATCTATGTATGCATATTGAAGGAGCCAATGCCTCGTGGTTTTAATTATCTAGCGCTCAAGTAAATATAATGGGTTGGGAGATCCATTATACATGTCAAGAACTTAAGAAGGTTTCTAGAAACAACGACAACCACTAATGATGTCATGTGTTGGTTGTTCCCCACCAATCTCAAAGAGGCAATGATATATTATTATGAGCAACTCCCCATAGGTTCCATCTAGACATTTAATCAAATGGCAACATAGTTCATTCAGCATTTCATCACCTCCATAGTAGAGCATAAAACCATGCATGATCTGAACTACACGGTTCAAAGTAGAATGGAACTCTTTAAGAATGGGTTGAGAGATTCTAAAAGACAACTATATAGCTCCGACATCTCAATATGGATGCGTCAGTTGATTTCATGGCTACGAACAGTCGAAGAAAAGATCTTTCTAAAGAGCTTACCACCCGATGACCCCGGTCTTTCCCAAAACTCATGCGACGAGCCAGAGACTTTGTGAGAAAGGACAAACACAAGCTTAAACCATTACTAAAGGATAGACAATAGTAAAAAACATCAATATCATATCGAAGAATAAAGAGGCTGAAAGAGACCTTGGGAGAAACTAGAGCGCGGTTTTGCAGCAGTCAATGCACCTAAAAAATAAGTTTTATACTAGGTCGAGAAGAACTAATAAGCCATAAAAAATCCTCCTAAGCTCACATGCTCTAGAAGAAGAAACAACATAACCTATTGCAAGTTTTACAAGAGTGAGGGACACGATACAAAGGAATATCGACAACTAGCCCTACAGGTAGAAAAAATGGCTTGCTAGAACGCTTCCTTAAGAGGTCAGGCAAGACGTATGCTCAAGAATGCAAGACCCCTCAACCTCTGGCTTTCACCCCTCAAGGAAGTGAGAAAGGTGATTTCCAAAAGGCCGATAGAAGATAAACCAATAAAGAGAAAGAGGGTATATGGAGTCACTCTAAATGAAGCACATGGAGCCAAAGATTTTAGAAGAAGAGAGAGAAAAGGCCAAACTGGTGGGCAAGTTAAAAATAGTGTGGTTGGTCAAAGGAAAGTCAGTCGAGATGGCAACAAAACTCTCGGTAGAAGCAAAGATAGATATAAGTGAAACATCAAAGTAGAACATACATAGATCCACTTGGACCCCATGATATGTTATTAACGTCTCACTAGATGTCATGACTCACATGCTAGTCATAAATCCATAAGTCAGAACAATAAATCCAAAAAAGAGGAATCACGGAGCAGAGAGGCAAAAGGAAATTAAGATTCAGATTAAAAAACTCCTAAACTTTTGGCACATCAGGGAGATGCACTACCTGAAATAGGTATCCAATGTTGTGCTTATGAAAAAAACTAACAACAAGTGTAGGTTGTTGTTGACTTCATATCTCTCAACAAGGCTTGTCCTAAAGATAACTAACTTTTTCCCTACATCGACATGCTGATTAAATTTACAATAGGGCATTGCCATTTACTATTTGATAGATGAGACAACCGGATATCACCACATTCCAATGGCTCTCGAAGACATGGCAAAGACAAGATTTTTCACACACGAAGAGACGTACTACTAAACTTTCATGCCCTTCAGCCTCAAAAACACTACAACCACATGCTAGAGGTTAGTGAATTTTTATTTTATAGAAATCACTGGGGGAAAAATTAAGATACATGTGGATGATATTTTCAAGAGTAAAACAGTTGAGGAGTATGCGATCGAGCTTGAAATGGTCTTCAAGGCTCTTCGGGCATTTTGAGCTAAAACTTAGTCAGAAAAAGTGTGCCTTTGGAGTAAGCTTGGGTAAATTCCTTAGATTTATGATCTCCTAAAGAGGGATTATGGCCAAGCCGGATAAGATTCAGACCATCATTAAATTTCTCCTCCAAATACTATGAACAGTGTCTAGAAGTTCAATAGAAAGATAAATTTCCACGGCCGGTTCATATTTTGTTCACCCAAGTGATGCATGCATGTCTACAAGAGCCTTAAGGGTGTTAAAGACTTCAAATTGAAGGTGGAATGACAAACATCCTTCGATAAGCTTAAATAGTTCTTGGCCTCTCCACCCTTGCTCAGTAGACCCATTCGCGAATCTCTTTACTTGTATATAACTGTAGCCTTTAAATTTATGGGTATAGTCTTGATTAGAGAAGAACGCATAGAGAAGTTCCCTATGTACTATGTGAGTTGAGTCTTAAGAGATGTAGAAACTTGGTATTTGAAGCTTCAAATGCTGGCCCATAGAGTAGTTATAGCTTCCCAAAATCTTCGACATTAAAGTCATTCCATATTGGTGCGTATAGACACTGCTGCGCAAGATAATTCCACAACCTAAAATGTTAGGAAGGCTAACCGTGTAGGCCCTGTGTTTAACATAATTTGACATTAAATTCGAACTAAGAAAAGCTTTCAAAACCCCATCGCTGATCAATATTTTGGTAAAGATATCAGAGTGTGAATTGGATAGTCCTTCTTCATAGGATGTTTGTGAGGTATTCATGGATGGAAGCTTGAACAAGGATGGTGTTGGAATTGAAATATTCATCAAAGGTTCTGAAAATATTACCTTCAACTATGCCATATGTTAAGCCCAAAATATACCTAAAATATCATCAATAATTATATCAATATTGCTACGAATTTATGCTATTTATAACTGTTTAGAAAGCTTTTACTCTCGAATATGTTTCTTTCTTGTAAGGTACATAAATATTTGGTAAAATCCAAATAGGAACAAAAAGAGCTCAAAAACAGAAGAAAAACTCTACAAAAGGAGTCAAAAACGACAAAGATCAATTACACCTAAACGAGGACAAAGACGAAGTCAGAAACAGAAGAAAATGTCAATTCTCGGCAGGGAATCCAAATACTCGGTAGAGAATTTTGGGGCCGCGATCGAGAATCCCAAATTCTCGGTCGCGACACGCGTCGCCAGTCACCTTCCCCCTTTCGTCCGAAGGCTGAAAAATCAATTCTCCATTCTCGGCAGAGAATTTCCATTCTCGGTAAGAGCAGAAATTCTGCCAAGTACAATGAACACATGTTTAATTCCAAGAAACGCGTTCGTTCAAGCGGATAGAAACGTCTCTTCACAGCGGACACGACCCTCCACAACGGACACGACACTTCAATCAAGACTCTTCAACATCTATAAATAAAGAGTTGATGGAGAGTTGAAAGATATGAATATTGAGAGAGTTAGATTAGTGCAGAGTTTATGCAGAAACTCTGACTCAGAAATGAGTCAGAGATTAGAAGTTTTATTCTGTTCAAAACAATATGATGTACACACATTGTTTATTCAATAATAACAAGTTTAGTAGCGTTTAGTCATTGTTCCAGTTTAGTTTTCATTTTGGTAGTAGACCGACCCAGTCTCTATTACGAAGATTCAACGAGAAGATTGAGTAGAGGATCCGCCCCTGAGCCTGACAAACTCTAACGAAACTCAAGGAAAGGATTGATCAACCCGTTCACTTGCAAGCCGTCGAATGTTTCCATGCTCCATGTTCTCTGTAAACTTGTATCAATTTATATTTCATCTAATAAAGTCCGTTCTATTCGATGGATTTTTATGCAGCACTTATGGTAACCAATCCACTAAAGTGACTGCTGGTGTTTTCATTAAAACGTATTTAATCCAAAATCTTTACAAGGAAACTTTGTTGAACACTTAGGCAAATTATTATCTCGAAAGAGTTTTAATTTGATTAAGGGCAACTATCCCGAAAGGGTTTTGTCATGTTCAAAGCCAATTAATTAGAGGTTCCGTCATTTATTTCATCTTTATAATTCGTACAAAGTTTAAAGTTGTTTTCTTTGCTTAATGCAAACGAATACATTCGTTTAGTTTTCTAAAAAGTACTAAAAGTTCCTATCTTGCAAATTCATTCTTAAATCAGAATATTTTCTAACATTTTCATAATCTAACCTAATTCTCATTCTAGAAATTTCAAAACCAAAACCGAGTAAACGATTTTTCCATAGTATAAACCTTAAAGTAAATTTAACCGATTGTAAATAAGTTTTGTTAAAAAACTTTCCCTGTGGGATCGATATCTTTTATTACTACAAGCGTATACCGTGCACTTGCGGAAATCGCTCAACAAGTTTTTGGCGCCGTTGCCGGGGAACGCCAAATTTTTAACAAAAATTTATGTTTTTCGTGTTTTATTTCGCACCTTAGTTTATAATATATGTATTTATTTATTTTTATAGTTTTTTTTTTTGAGGATGGTCACTAGGACTAAATCCTCGTTGTTATTTAACGTTTGCAATTAGATGTTTGCAGATAAAAAATTCAAGTTTTTTCAAAGATAACTTGGAGATTTGATTATCAATGAAATTCACAGAAGGAGTCTACAGAAAAGAAATTAAGCCTGCAGTTACATCAGAAGGAAAAGAAAATTTTATGAAACAGGATGTCAGACGTGACAGATGATTTTTCCAGAAAATTTACCTCTTCCCAAACACATTTACCTCTTTTCTATAAACTTAGTCCTTCACCAAAACATCATATCTCTTTGTTAAGAAGATATCAATTCCTACACTAAACCAAAATAATTTCCTTTTTATCATTTCCTTAAACGCCTACATCTTTTCAGACAAGATATATCAGAAGTAGGATGAAATTACCTTATCCGCGAGGAAGGAATTGTATACTTTTAATATAGTTTTAAAAGTTTCGGTTCATGTGCGTAGTTTTTGTTCGTGGCCAGAACTAGAAGTTCAGGCATTTAACCGAAATCACTAGATCCTTAAATTGAGAAAACGCTAAAAAAAAGAAAGCGCTTAAAAAAAAAGAAAAAAAATATACAATAATAATTTAAAGTTGGGGGTATAGTTCTACTTTTTTTATTCCCACTTGAAATTATTTCCAGGTAAGTTAAAATGGACAAGTCCATATTTAGTTGATAAAAATATTTTGAATAAGAATGAGCTCCAATTCAAGCAATTGAATTTGCGAACAAGTTCTTTGAAAATTAATTCGCTTAGTTTTTACATTTAGATTTTCGTACTTCTTATCTCTTGTTCATAATTTTTATGTTTATTTGTTTTTAGTTTAATTTATTTTTGTTTTATTTTTATTTCATAAGTTTGATTTCTGTATAAACAAGTTTTATCCAAAAAAAATTCTTTAAAGTCATGTTTCTAAATGTTTTGCAAAAAAAAAAAATTTTTTTTTGAACTTACTGAGAATGTGAATTCTCAGTTGAGAATCTTACTTTCTCTGCCTTGAAAATTTCTGAACTTACTGAGAATATGAATTCTCAGTAGAGAATTCAGGATTTCCAAGGAAATGAAGAGAAAAAATTTCTGAACTTACCGAGAATCGAAATTCTCGGTAACTTCAGCGAAACCACAAAAAAAAAAAATTCGCGACCGAGAATCGTCATTCACGGTCGCGACACGGGATGTATCAGACCTGTATCTCCTCTTTCTTCTTCAGTTCATGCACGATTGCTGAATATTTCGAAAAATTAAGTTTCTTCATATTCAAATGGTGTGAATTTACACCTTTTTAATCCCAACAGACACCTTGATTTGTCCTGGATTGATTATAAATAATTGGAAAAGATCAGATTTTTGTTACTTACATTTTCTATTTATCTCTATCAGACAAAATCTGATTTATTCTCAGTTATCACACATTTAAAAAAAAATACAAAGTTACAGAAATTTTTTCTTACTTTCGAAACCACCAACAGACATTTTAAGTCATCATAACATCGTTAAATAATTAGAGAAGATCAGATTTCCATACTTTTTCATTTCTTTCAGACAAAATCTGATATTCTTCTCCAATTATTCAAACCTTTCAAAAAGTTCCAGAGACTTTTTCCTATTTCCAACTCATGATTACCAAGCATAAATGAAGATTACTGTTGCACACAACAACAACAAGCATCCTGATTTATCAGAATGCTACGGTGCATCGTTTCCCATTCACACACATGATGAAGAACGAAGATATTATAAAACAAGTTTTTGTAATTTGTAAATAGGTTTATTTTCATTTTTCTATATGTATGTTCTTTGTGTTCTTATATATATGTGTTTTTCTAATTTTAATAAAACAATCAAGTTTGATTCTTTGATTCTTTTTGCTTAATATATGTTAACCATACCAGTTATACGAATACATCCGAATCAAAGTTTAAATGAAACAGTATACCTTTTAACATAAATCTGTAATTATTTTTCATGAATCTGTATTCATTTCAGAAATGTTTCTGAACATCTGACTTTACATATTAATAAGTTATAATCATTAATATTGAACAAGTTCATGCACATTCATTTTATATGATAATTCTAAGTTCTATTATGTCCATATGTTTTTCAATTTTGATAGCATATCAATTTTGATTCTTTGGTTATTTTTTTTAGTATATGTTAACTATGCAAGTTATTAAAATGAATCTCTATATCATTTCATTAATCTGCATAAGTTTCAATGTTTCAGATTTAATATGAATACGTGATTAATAACTTGATTTGCTTAATTTTCATTTGATTTGTTTAATTTTCATTTGTTTGTTTTTGTATATAGGATCGTTTTTAATTTTTCTAGTACATATGTTCTTGTTCATTTATGTACACATGTGTTATGCAATAAAACTTCATTTGATTTCATACTTTTAATTTTTTATGTCTGTTCAGATTTCTACACTATTCTCACATGAATCTGTATGAATCACTTTAATGCTAATAAGTTATTCACTATTGAACATGATAATATATTTTCATTTTCGTGCAACCATTGAGTTTAATTTTAATTATGAACTTATATCGTGTTGACTATTATATATATCCGTATGAACTTCTTAAAATAAAACATACAATTTTTCATATGAATATGTATCAATTCGAATAAGGTTAATGTTTCAGGTTAAATGTTTCATTATCTGAATGCTTATTTAATTTGAATAAAGCTCATGTTTAAGTTTTAAGCATGAATAAATACCTACATAAACTTACGTTCATTATTTTTTTTAGAAGAACTCTAATTAGGAATTTAATGTCTCATTACTAAAAATTTAATACGGATAAACCCTTGGTTTTCCTTGCATTTAATGTTTTTCAATTAAGTTCTTCAGTGCAGGTACAGTTTATATTAAGTTCAGGAGACAATTAATCAATTAAATCACACAAACCTAGTCAAAATGCACCTAAACAGACGTCTATGACCAATTCTCTACCGAGAATTAAAAATTCTCGGTAAGTCCAGCGAAAACAGGCCAAAATCAGAGTGAAAAATTCTCTGAATTTCACGTGCCGCGACCGCGGCTAGACAATTCTCGATCGCGACACGCGACCTGTAGGCGGGGTTTGGCTCGAATTTGAACAAATTTTTACCTTTTTCTATTCTTAACCCCTAACTTCATACCTCTATTAGCCTATCCCTTATACACACATTCCATAAACTCTATTTCAAACACATTTTCTTTTTCACAACTCAATTCCACACCATATCCCCTTTAATTTTTTTACCAATTTTTACTTCTCCAAAATACATCTTTCCCAAACACCACATCCATAACCTCACCCTTTTACACACTGCCTAAACATCAGCAGGTTACTAACCAGGTTTCCTCTACATCTAATAATTGTTTGCATGTTGAATATGGATCCATTCAGCATTATTTCAGATGGGGTTGGGCACATGGTACAAGCACTATTATGGACATCGTACATAGTGAAACAGACATTATTGTATTGTTTACTCTTTTCTACTTTAAAATGGAATGAGAGGATTACATTTAGGGATTTCGGTTAATATATGAAGTTGGGGATGACAAGATGAGTATTTGGTTTGGATATCATACAAAAATAATTTATTGTTAAGCCATCAATTTTCAAACCAATCCGGTTTGGACATATTTTGCCTAGTTTAGATGAATTTAATTCCAAGTACACTTTTAGCAAGCTCATTAAGGATCATAGTCATTTCTATTTTCAATAAATTTTTATTCTATTTTCTTTTTGGGCATATTAAAAAGGGTAAAGGATTTGAAGTTAAGATTTATTTGTTTATTCTGGATTACATCTTCAAGAATTTCGTGTCCTTTGATTATGGGTATTGTTTTGGATGCTACGAGTATTATGGAATTCGATATTGGTACTTGAAGTTCACATGGTAATAGTATTAAAGAGGATAGTAATGCGAAGACACATTTTTGTGAGGATGACGATATGCATTATGATGATGAAGAAGAAGGTGAGAAAGATGAGCATGTTGATGCCTAAGCACAAGCCCAAGGGCATGTTAGTAATGAGCACAATGTCAATGATCACGTTAATTTGCAACAAATTTTGAACCACATGCATGCACAGAATCGGCAAATGACTTTGCGGTTTGATGATATTATGGAGAACAATCAAGAGCTGAGTTCACAATTAAACACGGTGGATGCCTATATACATAATTTACGGAGCAAGCATACGTCAACATGACGCCAGTTATTATCATTTTTCCGTCGTCAAGGCGTAGTGACCACACCGTCTCCACCGGGCTCCCCTTCACAAGAATAGGTTTTATCTTATCTTTTCTCCACTCATTTATATTTTATGTTATGTTTTTGATTACGTTTATTACAATTTCAATTTCTATTTTTGTTGGATAAAATCCATTTCATATTTCTATATTTCGTACAATTTTGCTTTATTTCGTACAATTTTTCGTATTTTATCAATTTTTGCACCAATGAGGACATGGTCCAATTTCAGTGTGGGAGGAGACATACATATGTCAATTTCTATACGAATACGAATAAATTCAACGAAGATATTATTTAGCAAAACGAAAAAAATGCAACGAATATTAATTTTTATGCAAATGCAACATATATTGCAACACAATTTATTTTAATATTATTTTTCATAACTTTACATTTTTATATGTTTAAAATATTTTAACCTATGATTATTTTTAGGTTATCATTTTCGTTAGAAAGAATATTTCTATACGTATACGGGTAATATTTTTCAAATTTTTTTCAAATCTCCGATACGATTTTAAGTAAAATTGTCTCGAGTGAATGTATTTAAGTAATAAATTCTTTATTTTCAATCTCTATTTTATATCATGAAATTCATGATACGATAAATCTTATTTTAAGTTTTCAATTAGGTTTATAGGCATTAAATTGAACTAACAATTTTAGCTCGGTTTGATTTCATCTTACATTAACACCAATTGAAGTTTTTAAGGAAACTTTAGCCATAATACATGTTGAATTTTAAGTCAATATAGGATGAATGTGCTATCTTTCTTTTTCCCAATTTATAATTCATATTAATTAATCAATTAGTTGAATTCTTAACTTTTGGCCACGATTGAGACCAACCTTATCACAATCGAGGTATGAAAGGGAAGAAAATTAAGTACCGTTTACTTTTGGCCACGGTTGCGACCACCCTTATCACAATCGAGGTATGGAAGGAACGTTTAAAGCAAAAATTATAAGCGTGTATAAGTTTAAAGTAACGATTGCGTCCACCCATGGCATGGTCGGTACCTCTTAAGCAAACACAAAGCAATAAAATACGTATAAGGTTACGATCAAGACCACCCTTATCTCGGGCGTAACTAAGTAAATAATTAACCCAAGTACTTATTTAAATTTAATATATCTCACATATTAGTTTAGGTTTGGGAAAAGAAATTTTGTGCTTTGAAATGCCTTGAGACGAAAGACTCAAAAACATGCGTGCTTATATCGTCCCGAATGCTTCAATTCAAAATTGGAAATACAAGACAAATGATATATCGTATATTATACTAAGTTAGTTTGATGTTTTGCGTATAAATTTGCCATGCGAATTAAGTCTTTTCGGCTTAACTAATTCAAAAGGTAATACAGAGATATATGTTTTATTTTTATAAAGAGATTAGTTAGAGAATAAATTCAGTGAAATTTTGCTCGGGACTAGCAAAAGATTAAGTGTGGAGATTTGTTAAGCCCAAAATATACCTAAAATATCATCAATAATTATATCAATATTGCTACGAATTTATGCTATTTATAACTGTTTAGAAAGCTTTTACTCTCGAATATGTTTCTTTCTTGTAAGGTACATAAATATTTGGTAAAATCCAAATAGGAACAAAAAGAGCTCAAAAACAGAAGAAAAACTCTACAAAAGGAGTCAAAAACGACAAAGATCAATTACACCTAAACGAGGACAAAGACGAAGTCAGAAACAGAAGAAAATGTCAATTCTCGGCAGGGAATCCAAATACTCGGTAGAGAATTTTGGGGCCGCGACCGAGAATTCCAAATTCTCGGTCGCGACACGCGTCGCCAGTCACCTTCCCCCTTTCGTCCGAAGGCTGAAAAATCAATTCTCCATTCTCGGCAGAGAATTTCCATTCTCGGTAAGAGCAGAAATTCTGCCAAGTACAATGAACACATGTTTAATTCCAAGAAACGCGTTCGTTCAAGCGGATAGAAACGTCTCTTCACAGCGGACACGACCCTCCACAACGGACACGACACTTCAATCAAGACTCTTCAACATCTATAAATAAAGAGTTGATGGAGAGTTGAAAGATATGAATATTGAGAGAGTTAGATTAGTGCAGAGTTTATGCAGAAACTCTGACTCAGAAATGAGTCAGAGATTAGAAGTTTTATTCTGTTCAAAACAATATGATGTACACACATTGTTTATTCAATAATAACAAGTTTAGTAGCGTTTAGTCATTGTTCCAGTTTAGTTTTCATTTTGGTAGTAGACCGACCCAGTCTCTATTACGAAGATTCAACGAGAAGATTGAGTAGAGGATCCGCCCCTGAGCCTGACAAACTCTAACGAAACCCAAGGAAAGGATTGATCAACCCGTTCACTTGCAAGCCGTCGAATGTTTCCATGCTCCATGTTCTCTGTAAACTTGTATCAATTTATATTTCATCTAATAAAGTCCGTTCTATTCGATAGATTTTTATGCAGCACTTATGGTAACCAATCCACTAAAGTGACTGCTGGTGTTTTCATTAAAACGTATTTAATCCAAAATCTTTACAAGGAAACTTTGTTGAACACTTAAGCAAATTATTATCTCGAAAGAGTTTTAATTTGATTAAGGGCAACTATCCCGAAAGAGTTTTATCATGTTCAAAGCCAATTAATTAGAGGTTCCGTCATTTATTTCATCTTTATAATTCGTACAAAGTTTAAAGTTGTTTTCTTTGCTTAATGCAAACGAATACATTCGTTTAGTTTTCTAAAAAGTACTAAAGGTTCCTATCTTGCAAATTCATTCTTAAATCAGAATATTTTCTAACATTTTCATAATCTAACCTAATTCTCATTCTAGAAATTTCAAAACCAAAACCGATTAAACGATTTTTCCATAGTATAAACCTTAAAGTAAATTTAACCGATTGTAAATAAGTTTTGTTAAAAAACGTTCCATGTGGGATCGATATCTTTTATTACTACAAGCGTATACCGTGCACTTGCGGAAATCGCTCAACACCATATCACTCCAGTTTCTAGATTGCAATAATGTGGCAAAGTATGAAGCTATCCTCATAGGGACCCGAATAGTCAACATCATAAAGTTGGATCACGTTGTACTTAAAAGTGACTCCAAGTTGGTGGTCAGTCAACTTTCCAATAACTATGAAGCCAAAGAGACCACCATGAATAAATACCTAACCCCGATTAAACATTTGATGCGGTAAGAATAAAATTAGAGGTGGAACACATTATGAGAAGAAAACAGTGAAGCTAACCACCTGAAAAAAAACATTCTTTGACCTTAGACGGGCCACGAACTTCCTTGTGCCGAATTGAAGTCATCCCGCAATACGCTTGAGGTATTGGTCCTAGATTATAGTAAAGAATGGTTTTACTGTCATCTTCTCATATCTAACAAACAAAATTAAGCAAGTTAAGATCATAAAAAAAAGCTAAATTGGTTAAATCGGTTAAATCAATCCGGCTTTATGATGTCATCCGGTAACCAATCTGAATTAACCGGATGAACTTATGATTCATGATATAGTTGTCAGTCCAGTTCGATTTGATTCTTAAAACATTGTTTTTTTTTTTTCAATAAAGCATCCAAATGTTCAATTTTGAAGCATGAGAATGTAATTGATTTTTTTAATGTATAGATTAGGGTCCAAATTGGACAAAACCATCTTTAACAATAGCATAAAGTTCATTCATGTATATCCAAAAATTATAAACATGCTTTCTAATAATATTTTCAGTATATTTTTGCAAAAAAGGAAATATATAAAAAATAAAAAATGAATGATATATATATTTTTAATAAAATGTCAGTATAGATGTTGTTAGAATTTTGGTGGTATTGAATAGTTACATTATGATATTACATCCTTTACCATTTAGGGTTGAAATCCTTAATTTTATTTATTAGATTAATTCTAACACATAGTAGAATAAACATGTGCTATACATACTTCAAACTTAATTATATGCTTAGATCGATTGGAGATAAAAAAAAAAAAGCTGCTTTTGCAGCACCTTTAGGGATGCAAGTGGGGCGTATTCCCATCGGTGATCCGCTCCGATAGAGATGGGGAATCACCGATAAGAATCCCATGAGACGGGAATGAGATAATTTTATCCCCGTGATAG
Organism: Euphorbia lathyris; assembly: GCF_963576675.1. Lineage (NCBI taxonomy): Eukaryota > Viridiplantae > Streptophyta > Magnoliopsida > Malpighiales > Euphorbiaceae > Euphorbia > Euphorbia lathyris. Next base: position 40,689,096 of record NC_088911.1, read on the forward strand.
GAATGAGACGGGGATGGAAAGTGCAAGTCTTATTATATATGTCCACGAAATGCAAGTTCTATTAAGATTCCAACTAATAACAAGACTTGCATTTCTTTATTGTCAAGAAACCCCGGTTTAGTATTAAATATGAATTCGGAGGAGAATTAGGAATTCAGTATTAATCGAATCGAATCGTTTTTAAAAGAAAACAAGGTTAATTCCCTTCTTATATATTCAAAAGAAAGACAAGAAAAAGAGAGAAGAAAGAAGATAAACAACAAGTAGGCATTATTTAAATGACAATTGAAATGAATGGTAAGGGAAGGTGCATGGTTCAGACAAGTAGCCGAAAGATGTAGGCAGGCAGACTTGCACTACCAAAGTGCATAAACGTTTGGCATGATTGGAAGCTGCAGATGAATAGTCTGCTCATTTTTGGAAATTTAAATGTCTCCGTGTATCACTTTAGATCGCTTCATCATAATATATGCTTCCTAAGGTTTAGCTAATTTCAAACCCCTAATATCATCTCTAATATACTTTTACTCTTTAAAAATAATATCCCACCTGATCCACAATACATGTCTTTTAAGTTTAAGACACAAAAATTAAGAAATGTAATTAATTTTAACTAAAAGACGTTATTACCTTTATATTAATTGTATCCACTGATTAATTTTTTTTTTATCTATTCTCAAAGTAAAAAAACAACTTAAATAAGGATATATTTGGTAAAAATCAATTAATGTGCATTTGTTGAATCAAAATGACATGTATTATGAAGCAAAAAAAAAAAAAATCTCTAGAAAGACATATATTGTGGAACGGAAGGAGTATAAACAATTGATTCTTAGTGGTTTGAGGAATGACTAAGACCTATTATCTCCAACAATACTCCTCATATTCGATCATTATTTATTATTTTTATAATTAAAATTATTAATTATTGTTATATTTACCAATAACGAGAGAAGAAAGACTACTCAATAATAAATTATTAATAAAAAAATGAAATAAGGAGGCACTAGGAGCTCCTCAATAACAGAGAGGATGAAGATACTTAGTGATTTGGGGAGCCACTAAAAGGTTGTTGGAGTTGGTTTTTAACTCTCTCTCCTCAAATTTTAACTTAAGAGTCAAACTAAGAAGCTATTGGAGATGCTCTAAGAGCATCTCCAAGAGACTCTTAGTACATTATCTAAAATAATATAAATAATTGACCCCTATGATTTAAGAGTGACTAATATATATCAACTCCAACAATACTACTCATATTCACTCTGTATTTATTACTTTATCATTAAAATTATTAATTATCATTATATTTACTAATACCAAGAGGAGAAAGACTCCACAATAATAAATTATTAATAAAAAATAAAATAAATAAGCACCAAGAGGTGGAGAAAGGCTCTCTATTAACAGAGAGGGTAAAGAGACTCTTAGTGATTTGAGAAGTTACTAAAAGGCTGGAAGTAAGTTTTTTTCTAAAAGGGCCATTTAGATCTGCTTGAGGCTGACTCGGACAGCTTGGAGCCGTCCAGATGGCTAAAAATCGGAAAACCAATTTATACCATTCGCCATGAGGGGCAGTGTAACATCCCTAAAACCCTAACATATGAGTCTTCCCACATTTATATATGTTTTCATAATTGAATACATACATTTTAGATTCATCTCATTGTCAGTAGAAGTTTCATATGCATAATGCGATTAGTAGACGATTAGTGTATCGTTAAGATGTATCGATTGGTTAATTGAGTTAGGACTTAAATGAATGAATGAATGAATTCATATGTCCTAAATTGATTAACTTACACTTTAGGAGGGCTGAATTTGAGATTTGTGAGCAAGCACGAAGTGTCACCCAATATGTAAGACAAATTATGCCTCTTCATTTTCAAAAGGATGTATATAACTCACTACTTATCCTTTGCTGCCCAAATTTCGACCGTTATCTTCAGCAAACATTCCTTTTTCATACCCTAACATCCTCCAAAGAAAAATCTTCCAATTTCTTCCATTTTCAAGCCAAACAAGTCAAGTTAGGAAGCATACTAGGTGATAGACACAAGTTGAAGGTTAGTATGTTGTTTTAGCTTGTTTTCTATGAGTTTGAGATTCTGAAATACTTAGGTATGATCATAGGATTTGTTGTGGATGAGTTTTGATTGAGTTTGTTGAGTTTTGGTGTTGTTTGAATTGGTTTTAGGCTGTCCAAATGAAAGATATGTATCAAGTGCCCTAAACAGAAATCTAGGGTACTGCTTTCAGTCATCTTGGAGCATGTTTTTCATCTTGATATTGTTCGAATTTGAAGATACATAAAGAATAAACTATGTTCCTATATGTGTTATGAAACCCTCTGTAAAATATGGGACTTTAATTTCCATATATAGATGAAGAAAACCTAGATGGAACATGACTGCCTCGAAATTGAATGTCATATGAGGAAGCCATGTTGATGTAGAATTTTGATGACCTTAGAGTAATAATTTGGGAAAGTTTATTTATACAAAAGTGTTCCTAACTACTTGAAGTATATGTCTGTAAAAGGATTTGACAATCCATTGTGTTTAGTGTGAGATAGGTTGAGTGAATTATGGTAGATGCAAATCTGGATAGTCTGTTTCTTGGCTGGAAATAGGACAGAATCATTTTGCATGTCATATATTGTGTAGAAGTGATCTTAGTATGAATTTTGGATATGTTATACCCATATATGTCTAGTTTCAGTAGGTTCAAGAAATAGGGCATTTGGATTCATATAGAGAAAGTTATGGCAGAATGTGTGCAAGTAGGTCATGTGATGATCTAAGACAAAAGGATTAGATTGCATGAACTTTGTGGAGTTAGTGTCTTGTAAATCATATAGCATTCATTAGTTTATATTTTCATTAAGTTTATGTTATGGCTAATTGTATAAATTTTATGTGACATTAGGAGGACAAGGTTCAATTGAACGAACACCCGATCGTGTAGAATAGATCGAACTGAGTGCGACGGTAAGCATATTGTTTATATATGTGTATGAATGTATTGTGGCTTATGACTTGTTGAGTGTGAGATGTGGTTGAATCTGATGTGAATTATGTGAATAATGTTTGAGTGTTTGTGATATGTTATGATTGATAAGAAAGTGATATGACTGAGTATGTTGCAGTGTTATGAGTAAATACGACATGTTGAGCCTTGTGCACATACTGGAACTGAATAATGGTTGGATAAGATATGAATATGAGCTTGCTTATATGGATATGTGAAATGATCCAAGTTGAGAGTGCTATCCGAATATTGTGAGCCAGAAGCACATGTGTTGAGATATATGAGTACGTGAGTAGAGTTTACTCATCCGTAGCACAGATGATTGTATTCCGAATGTAGTGAGCCGGAATACAGATTGGGCCCAAAGACCATTTTATATATATTGTCTAAGTATAGCAAGGCCTTTCTAAAATAAGTATTACTATACTAAGTGAAACAAGTGAATATCTTTCTATTGAAAATTCTAACTTGGTACTGATGACATATTTTGATTTGTGTTCTTTACATTACTTTTGTATATACATATATGTGTAATATGTTTATTGAGTAGGCAGCTCACCCCTTGCCAACAGATTTTACAGGTTAGATGGAGTTCTTCTTGCTTAAGGTCGCACCGGCAGTGTCAGTCCATTCTCATCTAGGCATTTTGGAGTCTTGTGATGTACTTTTGTTTTTTAAATCCTCTATGTAGGATAATGACTTAAACGTGTATTGTAAATTGTAAATGCTTTCTCTTATGTATAATATGTAAAGTTTATATGAGATTGAAGTTTATATGATTGAGAATTGAAAGCATGTCTATAACTGATATTGTGTGAGATATCATGTGATCCTAGTGAGGGGGTTACATTTAGTGGTATCAGAGCGGGTCTACTTTCCTAGGGATTAGGCTGTGTATGACTTGGTTTGGATTCCTAGGTTAAGACCACATAATCATGTTTTCTTATTCTAAAGCATGTTGACATGGTCATATTTCATGTAGGGTTATAGAGTCTGATGGTGAGAATGGACAATCCGGTAATGTGTCTAGTCATGGTTCAGTTGGTCATGTTCATGTGTCTGGGAGCTCAGAACATATAGGATCTTCAGGACATGCAAGTTATCCTCAGGGTTACAACCAGTTTGAACAGATGATGGGAATCTATTTGGCTCAAGGTTAGCCTCAGCCACGTGTTCAAGCTCGTCGAGATGCGCCGGTCTTTGATAAAAATTTGGAGAGACTTAAAAAGATTGGTGCAACAGAGTTTGAGGGTAGTACAGATCTTGATATAGCTGATAAATGGTGGGCTAAGATTGAAGATGTACTTGAGAACACAGAATGTCGACTAGACTCAATGGTCAAATATGTTTCTAATCTTTTCACTGGTGAAGCTTTAGAATGGTGGAGATCTATAAAAAGGACAAGAATTAGAACTGAAATAACATGGGATATTTTCAAGAAGTTGTTCACTAATAAATACATGCCAATGATATATAAAGATAGGAAACAAATAGAGTTTTTAACCCTTATGCAGGAGGATATGTCTGTGGCTGAATACGAGCTTAAGTTTAACACTTATGCACCTGAAAATGTGGCTACAGAAGAAGCAAAATGTCGTAGGTTTGAACATGGTCTACACCCAGATGTTAGAATGGGGATTCATGCACATGAAACTAGCTTTAGATTGTTAGTAGAATCTGCACTCAGAGCTGAGGAAATTGTGAAAGATAGAAAACAACTTTTTGTAACCAAAAGGGCTAGATTTGATACAGAGGGCCAGTCTAGCAGGCCATCAAAGAGAAGTGGATTCTCAGTTTCTTCTAGAGGCTATTCTCTACAATTTAGAGGTAGTAGTAGTATCCATTGTGGTGGGACTAGATCACGAGGCGGATTTGGAGATGTTTTGAGTAGTGCTCAATCTGTTGGTAGGAACAGATTTTCAGGTGGTCGGTTTAATAGTGGGTATAAAGGAGGAGCGAGAGCAACATCTTTTCCAGCTTGTCAGACATATGGACGGGTACACAGAGGTGAGTGTTGGGGACCTTCCCTGGTTTGTGGCAGATGTGGCCGATCTCACATAGGAGAGTGTTATGGTTCATTTAAAAAGGGTACATGTTTTGAGTGTGGAGAAACAGGCCATTATCGTAATGATTGTCTCTTATTAGTTGATAAAGGAGAGAGAGTTCAACCTCAATCTAATATAGCAGGTGGTGCATCTGGGGTGGATAGAGGTAGAGGCAGAGGTCGAGGAGGAGGTAGAGGGGGTAGACATGATGCTCATATGGGTGGACAGACACAAAATTTACCAAGAAATAGAGCCTTCAATATGACGAGGGGTGAAGCTCAAATAGCACCAGAGGTTATATCCGGTACAATTTCTATCCTTGATACCTTAGCTTTTGTTTTGATTGACCCTGGATCCACTCATTCATACATAACACCTGAGTTTATATTGAAAATAAATGGGAAGGTAGAACCATTAGGATATGATGTGGGAGTTATCCTACCAGTTGGGAATAATGTTATTGTAAATCAGGTTTTGAGAGATTGTCCTATCCCTATCGATTTAGTAGTTATGGGGTTTAGAGAATTTGATATAATTTTAGGGATGGATTGGCTGTGTAAATATGAAGCTAAAGTTGATTGTTGTTCAAAGGAAGTTGTGTTACATTTTAATTCAGAATCAACTGTGTTATTTGTTGGGGAGAGAAAGGTTGTGCCATCTTGTTTAATATCTGCAATTCAAGCAATCAGATGGATTAGAAATGGGTGTGAGGCATATTTAGCTCATGTTGTGGACACTAGGGAGGATGGAGGCAAATTGGAGAATATTCCAGTGGTGAGAGATTTTGCAGATATATTCGTAGATGAACTACCAGGATTACCACCTCATAGGGAGATTGATTTTCCTATTGAGACCATGCCAGGAGTATCTCCTATATCAATTGCTCCATATAGAATGGCTCCAATGGAATTACAAGAATTGAAGAAACAAATAGAATAACTACTTGAGAAGGGGTTTATACGACCTAGTACTTCACCGTGGGGAGCACCTGTATTATTTGTGAAAAAGAAAGATGGTAGTATGCGACTGTGTATCGATTACAGACAATTAAACAGGATGACAGTGAAAAACAAGTATCCATTGCCTCAGATTGATGATTTGTTAGATCAACTTAGAGGAGCTCGTCATTTTTCAAAGATTGACCTAAGATCGGGCTATTGGCAGTTGAGAGTTGCAGAAGCTGACATACATAAAACTGCTTTTCGCACAAGGTATGGTCATTTTGAGTTTCTTGTGATGCCTTTTGGCTTGACTAATGCTCTTACAGCTTTCATGGCATTAATGAACAAGACTTTTCAGCCATATCTAGATAAGTTTGTTGTGGTATTCATTGATGATATCCTAGTGTATTCAAGGACTGTGGGTGAGCATGAACAACATTTGAGAATTGTTTTGAAAATTTTAAGAGATAATCAGATGTATGCAAAGCTGAGCAAATGTGAATTTTGGATGGATGAAGTTGTATTCCTTGGTCATGTGGTGTCAGGTGAAGGGGTTCAACCCGACCCTTCCAAAATTAAAGCTATTGATGAGTGGGAACCACCAAAGAACGTTACAGAGCTTAGGAGTTTTCTTGGGTTAGCTGGTTATTATAGGAGATTTGTAGAGGGTTTTTCTCTGATTGCAGGCCCATTAACTAAATTGCTAAGAAAAGGAGTTGTATTCCAATGGAATGATAAATGTCACCAAAGCTTTGAGGAACTAAAGAAAAGATTGACTTCTGCACCAGTGTTAATGTTACCTTCTAAAGGTGGTGGCTTTATTGTTTATACAGATGCCTCAGGACAAGGTTTGGGATGTGTTCTAATGCAAAATGGAAAGTCATTGCATATGCTTCTAGGCAACTGAGACCTCATGAGATGAATTACCCACACACGACTTAGAGTTGGCAGCAATCATCCATGCATTGAAGGTATGGAGACATTACCTATATAGGGAGACATTTCAGATTCTCACTGATCACAAGAGTTTGAAGTACATCTTTACACAAAAGGAGTTGAACCTAAGACAAAGGAGATGGATTGAGCTATTAAAGATTATGATTGTACAATAGATTACCATCCAGGAAAGGCTAATGTGGTTGCAGATGCTTTAAGTAGAAAGAGTGTTGATATTGTGGCTAGTATGAAGAGTTATAGTTTGAATTCACTAGTGGAGATGCGAGCCATGGATGTGCAGTTAGAAGTAAATGAAGTAACATGTTTGATGGCTACACTACGGGTAAAACCAGATTTGAAAGAAAGGATCCAAGAAGCACAATGGCATGATCCTTATTTACAGAAAATGCGAGATCGTGTACAACAAGGTAAAAGACCTGATATTTCTGTGGAAGATGATGGAACTATGATGATAGGTGGTCGATTATGTGTTCCAGATGTAGCAGAGTTAAGATCAGAAATTCTACAGGAAGCACATATTCTCCTTATGCTATGCACCCAGGAATGACAAAGATGTACAGAAATTTGAGACCTTTTTACTGGTGGCCTACAATGAAGAAAGATGTATCTGATTTTGTTTCCAAATGTTTGACATGTCAACAGGTTAAAGCTGAACATCAAGCTCCCGTGGGAAAACTAAAACCTTTAACCATACCAGAGTGGAAATGGGAGAGGATCACTATGGATTTTGTGATGGGATTACCAAGAACAAGGCGTAGACACGATAGTATATGGGTGATAGTAGATAGACTTACGAAATCTGCTCACTTTCTACCGGTTCAACAGATAGACTCGATGGATAAATTGGCTAGACTTTATGTGGAACAAATTGTGAGATTGCATGGAGTACCTATATCTATTGTTTCAGATCATGATCCTAGATTTACATCTAGATTTTGGGGCAGTTTACAACACTCATTGGGAACAAAATTGCATTTCAGTACAGCTTTTCATCCACAGACAGATGGACAATCAGAAAGAACTATTCAGACCTTAGAGGATATGATGAGAGCTTGTGTTCTTAATTTCCAAGGTGAGTGGGATATACATTTACCTCTTATGGAGTTTGCTTATAATAATGGTTCTCATTCGAGTATAGGCATGGCACCTTATGAGGCATTATATGGAAGACCGTGTAGAAGCCCTATATGTTGGGATGTTGAAGGAATGAGGCAATTAGAAGGACCTGAGTTAGTCCAGAAAACGGTTGAGAAGATCAATGTCATAAAGAAGTATTTAAAAGCTGCACAGGAACGTCAGAAAGCTTATGTGGATCAGCACCGAAGGGAGATGGAATATAAAGTTGGAGATAAAGTATTTTTAAAAATATCCCCATGGAAAGGAATAGTTCGTTTTGGCAGAAAAGGGAAGTTGAATCCAAGATACATCGGGCATTGTGAGATTATTGAGAGAGTTGGACCATTGGCTTATAGGTTAGCTTTATCACCAGAATTGTCTTTAATACATGATGTATTTCACGTTTCAGTATTAAGAAGATATAGATCAGACCCAAGTCATATGATTCCTGAACCTGAGATTGCAATAGTGAACACATACTTGACTATTCGTGAGCAACCTTTAGAGATTTTGGGACGAGAAATGAAACGACTCAGAAACCATGAAATTCCGATGGTTAAGGTGAGATGGAGTCATAATCAAACATTTGATGAGGCAACTTGGGAGGTAGAAGAAAATATGAGGACACAATATCCTTACCTATTTGAAGCTTCTGGTAAGTGAATTTCGGGGACGAAATTCTTTAAAGGGGGAAGAACTGTAACATCCTTAAAACCCTAACATATGAGTCTTCCCACATTCATATATGTTTTCATAATTGAATACATACATTTTAGATTCATCTCATTGTCAGTAGAAGTTTCATATCCATAATGCGATTAGTAGACGATTAGTGTATCATTAAGATGTAACGATTGGTTAATTGAGTTAGGACTTAAATGAATGAATGAATGAATTTATATGTCCTAAATTGATTAACTTACACTTTAGGAAGGCTGAATTTGAGATTTGTGAGCAAGCACGAGGTGTCACCCAATATGTAAGACAAATTATGCCTCTTCATTTTCAAAAGGATGTATATAACTCACTACTTATCCTTTGCTGCCCAAATTTCGACCATTATCTTCAGCAAACATTCCTTTTTCATACCCTAACATCCTCCAAAGAAAAATCTTCCAATTTCTTCCATTTTCAAGCCAAACAAGTCAAGTTAGGAAGCATACTAGGTGATAGACACAAGTTGAAGGTTAGTATGTTGTTTTAGCTTGTTTTCTATGAGTTTGAGATTCTTAAATACTTAGGTATGATCATAGGATTTGTTGTGGATGAGTTGTGATTGATTTTGTTGAGTTTTGGTGTTGTATGAATTGGTTTTAGGCTGTCCAAATAAAAGATATGTATCAAGTGCCCTAAACAGAAATCTAGGGTACTGCTTTCAGTCATCTTGGAGCATGTTTTTCATCTTGATATTGTTCGAATTTGAAGATACATAAAGAATAAACTATGTTCCTATATGTGTTATGAAACCCTCTGTAAAATATGGGACTTTAATTTCCATATATAGATGAAGAAAACCTAGATGGAACATGACTGCCTCGAAATTGAATGTCATGTGAGGAAGCCATGTTGATGTAGCATTTTGATGACCTTAGAGTAATAATTTGGGAAAGTGTATTTATACAAAAGTGTTACTAACTACTTTAAGTATATGTTTGTAAAAGGATTTGACAATCCATTATGTTTAGTGTGAGCTAGGTTGAGTGAATTACGGTAGATGCAAATCTGGATAGTCTGTTTCTTGGCTGGAAACAGGACAAAATCATTTTGCATGCCATATATTATGTAGAAGTGATCTTAATATGAATTTTGGATATGTTATACCCATATATGTTTAGTTTCAGTAGGTTCAAGAAACAGGGCATTTGGATTCACATAGAGAAAGTTATGGCAGAATGTGTGCAAGTAGGTCATGTGATGATCTAAGACAAAAGGATTAGATTGCATGAACTTTGTGGAGTTAGTGTCTTGTAAATCATATAGCATTCATTAGTTTATATTTTCATTAAGTTTATGTTATGGCTAATTGTATAAATGTTATGTGACATTAGGAGGACAAGGTGCAATTGAACGCACATCCGATCGTGTAGAATAGATCGAACTGAGTGCGACGGTAAGCATATTGTTTATATATGTGTATGAATGTATTGTGGCTTATGAATTTTTGAGTGTGAGATGTGGTTGAATATGATGTGAATGATGTGAATAATGTTTGAGTGTTTGTGATATGTTATGATTGATAAGAAAGTGATATGACTGATAGGGTTGTAATCGAGCCGAGCCGAGCCGAGCCGAGCTTTGGCCTGTTCAAGCTCGGCTCGCTATAAAATTAACGAGCTCGAGCCCGAGCCGAGCTTGCTATAAAATTAACGAGCCGAGCTTTAGCTTGCTCAACAAGCTTCGAGCTTGTTTCGAGCCCAAAATCCTTTTTTGAACTTGGTTCATTAAGAAAATTATCTAACCATGAATTGTTTGTGAGTAAATTGTTAATTATATTTGTAAAGTTTGCATGCAAATAACTCTTTAATTGTGTACATAAACAAGATGCTTACAAATAGTTCGTGAATAAATAAACAAGATGCTTACAAATAGTTCGTCTATTACTTATTTATTATGTTTGTGAACGAACTCATCTAATAGCAAATGAAATAGTATTAAGTTTAGATATTTGTGAACTAACACAAAGCCATATAGTTTTCTACAAAACTAAATTTTTTTCATAAATGTTCTAATCGAGCCTGCTCGGGAGCTTTCGAGCCGAGCTTTGGCCTGTTCAAGCTTGGCTCATTTACAGACCGAGCCAGTAAATCGTGTTCACGAGTGGCTCGTTTACAAATCGAGCCGAGTCGAGCCGAGCTTTTATCGAGCCGATCACCGAGCTGCTCATGAGCGGCTCTGTTCATTTACAACCCTAATAACTGAGTATGTTGCAGTGTTATGAGTAAATATGGCATGTTGAGCCTTGTGCACATACTGGAACTGAATAATGGTTGGATAAGATATGAATATGAGCTTGCTTAGATGGATATGTGAAATGGTCCAAGTTGAGAGTGTTATCCGAATATTGTGAGCCGGAAGCACATGTGTTGAGATATATGAGTACGTGAGTTGAGTTTACTCCTTCGTAGCATAGATGATTGTATTCCGAATTTAGTGAGCCGGAATACAGATTGGGCCCAAGGACCATTTTATATATATTGTCTAAGTATAGTAAGGCCTTTCTAAAATAAGTATTACTATATTAAGTGAAAAAAGTGAATATCTTTCTATTGAAAATTCTAACTTGGTACTGATGACATATTTTGATTTGTGCTCTTTACATTACTTTTGTATATACATATATGTGTAATATGTTTATTGAGTAGGCAGCTTACCCCTTGCCAACATATTTTATAGGTTAGGTGGAGTTCTTCTTGCTTAAGGTCGCACCGGCAGTGTCAGTCCATTCTCATCTAGGCATTTTGGAGTCTTGTGATGTACTTTTGTTTTGTAAATCCTCTATGTAGGATAATGACTTAAACGTGTATTGTAAATTGTAAATGCTTTCTCTTATGTATAATATGTAAAGTTTATATGAGATTGAAGTTTATATGATTGAGAATTGAAAGCATGTCTATAACTGATATTGTGTGAGATATTATGTGATCCTAGTGAGGGGGTTACAGGCAATGTTCTAAAAATCCCTATATAGAAGACTGCCTGGACCAATATATATATATTTGTGGACAAAATCGGATGAAACATCCTACAAGTCCAAACAATTAACATGAGCAAGTCGTTTTGTTATTATAATTTTTTTTATCCTTGATCTTTTCACTTTTAGTTATTTATTTCTGATAATGGGTCTTTTTTATAAAAAGATCGGGTTCAATATTGTATATGATAATATGAGGAGGTTCAATATTGTATATGATAATATGAGTGAGTTTACTACATGATAACATACATATATCACTTTGTATAGTAGTTAAAGAAAATCTTGACCGGATGTTAAAAAGCCTTACATAGGATTTTAGATAAGGGAAAATGAGCGACCACCAAAGATTCTCACATTCGGACCTTATACATACGACTAAGAGTCAATACAAAACTGCTCTAAATCTTTTGATAGCCTGAGATGGAAATAAGGGTTGGTATTGATAGTGGAAAGACATGGATTCACATGGCATAAATTTAGAGAATGTTAGTGTGAATGTAAATAAAGAAAATGCAAGTTACATGGAGGCTTCTTATTGGGACAACACGATCTCCCAGTAAGAAGTTGACACCTCAAAACCCTAACACGAGCCATAACAACCTATAAATAGAGCATTATTCCTCCCTTAAGCTCACCCACCTTCCCGCTAAATCCAAACTAGCATCAATGGCTGAGGGAACTCAGTCCTAGGAACTTAAGAAGATCGAAGATAACCTCAAATTAGTGGTGAAAAGAAGTTTATTGAAGATAACTCCCTATTAGAGTACATGGAGACCTTTATGTTTGCTCTCACAAGATAAATCTCTCTAAAGATAATGTGTTTATTGAAAATAAATCAGGTATCCCCTCCAAATGTTAGGTCCTAAAACTTTTCAAGAAGCTTATGCTCTTGATTGAATGCAAAATATTTACCTAAATGCTACTAAGCCTAGCAGAGCTGGCTACAATACGACTCTCTCAATATCTTCTACATCCCAGATCACTGAACCTTATAAACCTCTCATTCTTCCTATGCAATCTGCACGTAAACTACTAACCAACTATGCTTACCCAAACACAAGATCCCAAACTCAGGCTAACACTAAACCCCCAAACTTAATCAAGGGCTTGAAGGCTTTCTAAAGCAGAGCTAGAGACGAGAGCCAAAAACCTCTGTTTTTGGTGTGATGAGAAGTTCGTTTTAGGGCACTAGTTTAAGAAGAAGTACTTGCACACAATCTGGATGCAGGAATGCCCGAGGGATGAGGTAGAAGAGGAGATAAGGACTATTGCCGACTAAACTAAAATTCCAGAAATTTCGAGAATCTCACTATGTGCCATGGGAGGTTACAGGAAAAATCCCCATAGACGGCGAGATTGATGGGAAGTGTTAAGAGGAAATTGTTACACATTTTGATAGATTTTAGTAGTACTCATAACTTCCTACACTTGACGGTGATCAAAAGTTTGGGATGCTCATTGAAGTCTATAGAACTTGTCAAGATAACAGTGGAAAATGGGCAAGAGGTGTTATGCTCAAATGTGTGTGAAGTTTTTCAATGGGTGATGCAAGGTCAAAATTTTGAGGCATATTCTTAGTCATATCTTTATAGGGATGTGAAATGGTTCTAGGATTTTAATGGCTGGTGACTTTAGGGGATATTACATGGAACTTTCACTCCTTAAGTATGACATTCCAGATTGGTTCCACTACTTGTCAATTACAAGGCCTAGATTACACTATTGTAGCAATTATTTCTAAAAGAAATATGTTAAGGATGCTTAATCACAGCTACTCAACATATCTAGATTAAGTTCAGCAGGCTTCAGGGTCGGTCACAAAGGATGCAACTCATCCTTAAGAGCTAGATTCACTCTTGGAAGAATACAACTTCTTATTTAATAAGATTACATCACTACCTCCCCATAGGTCTCACGACCATCGAATTCCCTTAGTTGAAGGATATTCTCCAGTTAACATTAAACCCTATAAGCATTCACCTCTTCAAAAGGATGTGATAGAAAAGATGAGAACTATTGGAAAATGACAATATACAACATAGTGTTAGTCCATACTTATATCTGGTGGTTTTGGTGAAGAAGAAGGACACCACTTGGTGAATGTGAATTGACTACATGGAATTTAATAACAAAACAATCAAGGACATCTTCTCATTCCCATCATTGAGGAACTGCTAGATGAATTGCATACTACCACCATTTTTTCCAAGATAAATCTCACCTCTAGCAATTATCAGATATGTATGCACTTAACTCACATATATAAAGTAACATTTAAAACACATGAAGGCCACTATAAATTTATTTTGATGCCATTTGGGCTCACTAATTCTCATTCTACCTTCTAAAGCTTGATGAATGAGATTTTCAAGCCTTATCTTAATAGGCCTATTATGGTGTTCTTCGATGACATCTTGGTCTATAGTGAGGACTTAGAAACTCATGATTAGCATCTTTAAAATGTTTTTTTTAAAGTTATAGGAGCATAACTTACTGGCTAGTGGACTAATTGTGTGTTTGGAAGTAGATCAGTGGAATATCTACGACATGTGATCTAAGATGGGGTTGTCTCTAGTGATCCCAGGAAAACTAAAGTTATTGCAAAAGGGTGTGAACCAACTAACCTTAAGCAAGTGAGAGGTTTATTGGGGTTGTTTGGCTACTACAAACAGTTTATTCAACAATACAAGATCATAAGCAAGCCATTGAAAAATTTGTTGAAAAATGATAACTTCAGTTGGAATGACAAGGCTTCAGTTGCTTTTCAAATTTTGAAACAAGCACTCATAAAAATGCTCTTCTTTTAGCCTTACCTATTCCACATAAGTAGTTTGTGATTGAGACTGATATCATGAAGTGGGCATAAGAGTTGTACTGATGCAAGAATCCCACCAATTTCTTATATTAGCAAAATCTTGGCTCCTAGGCATCAATCAATGTTTCTGTACGAGAATGAACTTTTGGCTGCTGTATATGCAATAAAACAACTGGGACACTATGGCACACAACTATTTCTTATTAAGACAAATCATAAAGAGCCTCTAGTTGTTATTGGAACAAAGAATCACCACATCTCACCAGCAGAAGTACATCGCCAAATTATTTGGATATGATTTCGAAATCACCTACAAGCAAAGCAAAGAAAAGGGTAGTTGATGCTTTGTCCAGACTACATGCAGCTGAATTTGTTGCTTTAACTGTTTCTACACCTATTGAAAGTCTTCTTCTAGAAATTCAAGATAGATGGAATAGATATCCACAACTGCAAAAGCTTATTGAAGACTTATAGGTGAATGCTACTCCTTCAAGACCATACACTTGGAAAGGCTCCTTACTTAGGAGGAAAGTGAGACTAGTGGTGGGAGATGACGAAGGTTTAAGGCTCGAATTACTACAACTACTACATGGTTCTTCATTGGGGGGGGGGGGGGGGGGGGGGGGGTGGGGTGGGACTCTGGCATCCAAGCCACCTATAAGCACTTAAAGTTGTTATTTTACTAGAAGGGAATAGGACGCGATGTGAGGAAATATGTTATGGGTTGCACAATATGTCAGCCTTGTAAATATGAAACTAATGGTGCTCTAGGCCTCTTTCAGACTTTTCCCACATCAGAGTGTTGAAACACGATTTCCACGGAGATTTTTTTATTATGAAAAAAATATTTAATATGAAATTAAATTCCCAAAAATAGTGTAAGTACAAAATATATATTGATTTATTTGTACTAACAAGCTTGTTAAGTGTTGTGACTAAAAATTAAAGAGAAAAAAAAAATCAAAGAAAGGCCTTAAGTGGAAGAAAGGCCCAAAGCCTTGTTTCTGGCCTAGAAGCTGGAACACTCTAGAAGCAAAGAAAGGCCTAGAAGCAATTCAGCCGGAAGACAATAAATGTTGGCATTGACTTTGGGTCTGACATAACGCGTCCCAAAGAGGAAAGGAGTACAAGCAACAAAAAGCTTGTCCCCTCCAACAACTTCGATTGTTTTCCATAAATGCATAAACCATCAGTCTGCCGAAGCAGAAGTCAGAAGTGTGCACGGTTCAAAGAGACAGAAGCATGTGCGTTCACAATGGTAACGTTTTTGTAGCAGAAGACAGAAGATGAAAGCGACAAAAGTCATTTTCCCTCTAACAGTCTTTTCGAATTTCAAAAGGCTCTATCTTCAAGCTTCACTATAAAAGCCCCAACAAAAAGCTCCTTTCATAACTTGATCGTTGACGCTGAAATTGATATATTCTTCAAGTGAAAAAGCAAAAAGCAAAAAAAAACTGATACACATTTCATTGTTGTAATTCATGTAATAACTTATAGAAAAATAGAACTTCATTTGTGTTCTAAGTTAGAACAAAATCATCTATAGTTAAAAAGATCAGAAGCACTTCTATTTACTTCGATTATAAGTAAACAAGTTGAGAGATAGATAGATAGATAGATAGATAGATAGCTGAGTATGGAGTGTAAAGAAATCTACTTTACAGAACATCTGTATCTATTGTAAAAGTTTGTGCTCTATAGCTGAAAAGAGTTCATCAATGGATTAAAACCCAGAAGAAGGTATTTTATAGACTGGATGTAGGCAGGAGGCCAAACCAGTATAAATCGCTGAGTAACTTTTCTCAAACCTTTTTTTCTTTACTTCTGATATTTGCTTGCTTTAAAAACAATACCATAAGTAGCGCTTCCGACTATTGTGCATCAATAGATCGCATAACCATTAGTGTGAGCTATCTTTTGTGTAGTAAGATTAGAAGCAGAATCATGCTTTGTTAACTGACTAACTCAGTAAATGAAACTTGCCTCTGATTCTGAGCTTGCCTCTATGTTGTACTATTGAATTAAAAGTGAGAAAAATTTATAAAATGCTAAATTAACTAAATAGTTCCATTCACCCCCTAGAACTAATTCTATCTCACTAGGGACCAACACAGAGGGCATTGGCTTTGACCCGAGAATGGATTTGATTAAGGGCTTACCAAATTCAAATGGTAAAGAAGTCATAATGGTGGTGGTCGATAGGCTTTACAAGTATGCTCATTTATAAGCTTAAGACACCCATATACATCTGTTTTAGTAGCTAAACTATTCTTGGACAACATATTTAAGCTCCATAGAATGCTTGCTTCTGTTGTCATCATTAGAGACCCTATTTTCCTTAACAATTTTTGGACAAAGTTGTTTAAATTATAGGGGTGGGATTGCTTAAATCAATTGCTTACCATCCGTAGATGGACATGTTAAGGTAGTCAATAAATGTTTGGAGATTTAGATGCGTTATATGTCAAACAGTAATACTAAGTTATGAGTAAAATGGTTGCCATTGGCAGAGCGGTGGTACAATAGCAGTTTTCACACTTCTAGACAATTGACTCCATTTGAAGTTGTATATGGAACTCCTCCACCTATGTGTAAGGAGGGATTTTGGTCATAGGCAAACTCAATCCCAAGCACATACAAGGCTACGAGGATTGGAGAATGGAACATAAAAACCATCCTTGATCGTGGAGGCCGAGTTGGTAATAAAGAAAACTATCGCGTTGGATCTCCGCCACCCTCTAGGTCAGTATTAGTACTGGTTTAAGCGGTCCACCGTAATCCATTGGGACTAGGAGAGTTGCGCATGTTGAAACACATTTCCACATGATTTTGATTTGACAAAATTATCTAAGTAAAATTAAATATATTCTAAACACACTAAGTTTAAATGCTTTGATTTATTTAACTAATGTGTTTGTTCAATGTTGAGTTAAATTGTTTATAAGACATAAAGACTAAAAGTCTTAAAGCCCAATACGGAAGTCAAAGCCCAAGTCAAACAGATCAAGACAACTCGGCCCGCGTGTGCAAAACGCTGTCGTTATGATCAAAACGCAACTCAGCAAGAGAAGGATCTAGAAGACCTTCATTGAACAACTTCGGAGTGAAGCTGCTGAGTTGAATCGACAAAGAGTACAAGACAGCAGCTGAGCAAGAACAACTTCCAGACAAAGTGTTTCCACTTTGGGTAAAGTTCAGAAGACACAAGACGCTGTCTAGTTGACCTTACCATAAATGGAGAGACATTCTGCCAAGCTGACTAAAAGCTGCTCTACACTGACCGAGGACAGAAGATACTCAAATCTGATTGGCCGAGAGCTCTGACCAAAACTGAGTGACAACGACATGAAGCCTTTTCCCTCCAACGGTTATTTTGAAATTCGAAATGACTGATGTCTCAGACGTCTCTATAAATAGTGCCCTTCAGATGCTTCATTGCAACACACAGAACATTATCAAGCCATTACGCTGACCAAAATTCTACTCAAGTTCTGTGAAGAAAAGCAAAAACAAATTCTTACACCAAATTATATATCTTTCGTGTAAAAGTCTAGAGTGATTATCTAATCATCTAAGGTGTCTTAGCAATTGTTGTTTAGGACAAATCTTTATCATTTCTAGAGATTAGAAAGGAGAGGCTGAGTACTCGGTTATAGTACTCAGCGAGAGATTAGGAGTGAGTAGAGGTATAGAGGAAGGTACTCTTGTTATACTCAGCTTCTAAGTTGTAAAAGGTTTGATGCTCTACCGTTAAAGAGCTCAGTAGAGAATTCTAAAGCTCGGAACGTGTTCCGGGGACAGGACGTAGGCTTAGAGGCCGAACCTGGATAAATCTGCTGAGTAACATCTTTCTAACCTTAAACTCCTTCATATATATATTGATTGCTTAAACAAAACTGACCAAGTAAAGAGGTCACGCTGAGTTGTGTGCATTGAGTATCTGAGTTCAGGAATAGACTCAAGTGCTATCTCCTGACTCAAAGAAAGAAGCTGACTTAGTCACCAGTTGACTAAGCTAGTGTCTTAATTAACTCAGCGCGCTGTGTAATCCTTTTTCAAAGAAAAAGAAGTCAGCCTCAACGTACTAAAATTTTAAATAGTTCCTATCCCCCCCGTTGGAACTAACTTGTTATGTTATAAGGGACCAACAAGTGGTATCAGAGCCTAAAAGCTCACTGTTAAAGGTTTAACTACCTTGAGCTGATCCTCACTATGGCTGAAAACAGCACTCGGTTTCTCCCAGGAAACTAGACAACTCAGATCTTACCTGAGGGGCTGTCCATTACTCGGCCTCCCCTATTCTTCGGGTCTAACTACACCTTCTGGAAGAATAGGATGAAAAACTTTATTCAGGCAACAAACATGAGTGCATGGCTTTCAATAGTCCAAGGCCCGTTTGTTCCTGTTGAAGTTGTGGCTGGCCAAACAGTTGTGAAAGCTGAGGCCAAATGGACAGAGGATGATCTCAAGAAGCTACAAAATCACGCTTCGGCTATAAATATGCTTCACTGTGCGCTTGATGCTGCAGAATATAATAAGATATCAGGTTGTGAGTCAGCGCAAGAGATCTGGAAGAAGCTGGAGGTCACCTACGAAGGAACCAACAAAGTGAAGGAGTCCAAGGTGAACCAGCAGATGAGACCGTACGAGCTGTTCGAAATGAACGATGATGAAGGAATATCTGACATGAATGCAAGGTTTACAAACATCATCAATGAGCTTAAGAGACTTGGGAAGATCTTCACTGAGGAAGAACAAGTCAAGAAGATTCTTAGAAGTCTTCCTAAAAACTGGCAAGCAAAGAAGACTGCTGTTGAGGAAGCTCAAGACTTAACCACCTACAAATATGATGAACACATCGGCTCATTGCTGACCCATGAGATCTCAATGAAGAATTTTGAGGTGAAGGAAAAGTCTGAAGACAAGAAGCAAAAATCTCTTGTCATGAAAGCTGACTCCACTGATGGGAGCTCAACAGATGATGAAGAGATGGCTATGTTCACAAGGAAGATGAAAAGGCTGTTTAGAAAGAATGACAAATATTCTAAGAAGCCTTACAGAAAGTTTGATAAGTATAAAGCTGAGTCCAGCGACAGCAAATACAAGAAGGACAACTCAAAGCCCATTACATGCTTTGAATGTCATCAAACTGGCCATATCAAGTCAAGCTGCCCCACGCTGAGGAAAGAAAGGAAGAACGGCAAAAAGGCAATGGTGGCAACGTGGAGCGACAGCGATGAGTCTTCATCATCTGAAGCTGATGCCACTGAGTCAGCAAAGATTTGTTTTATGGCTGACGAACTTGCTGAGCCGTGCATCTCTGAGCATGCTGACCCCTCCATCGCATCTGATGACGAGGAGCAATCGAATGAGGTAATATCACTACCCCAGCTCAGAAATGAAATGGTTAATTCCCTGAGTGATCTCTACACACTTGTCAAAAAGTGTAATAAGAAAGTTAGAGCACTCAGCAGGCGCTGTGACGAGGTTGAAGAGGTCAAGCTGAGTGACCTCAGATTCCTTCTTCAGGACAACTCAACTTTGCGTGATAACATGGAGATCATACATAAGTCTGTCTCTGAAGTCCAATCAGATTCTAAGAAACTGAGAAAGGACGTCACAACTATCCAGAACCAACTAAAGGTTCCAAACAAAAGAAATATTCCTCTGAATACTCAGTACCGAGGTACTGGTCAGCAGAGATGGAATCCTCAGCGGAATGTCCAGTGTGACTTTTGTGGGAAGAAAGGACACGCCACAAAGGTGTGCTGGCACGCTCAGCACTGGGGTGCTGACCAGTCAGTGAGAAATCCTAAACGGAAGGTCAGCTGTGACTTTTGTGGAAAGAATGGCCATACTGTCCAAGTATGCCGCCATAAAATTAAATATGATGCTTTACCTGTTGAACCTAACAAGCAAGGACCCAAAAAGAATTAGGTACCTAAGAGTAACTAGTTACATTGCAGGTAAGCCTGAGATGTGCTGAGAAGTCAAAGATGTGGTATATTGACAGCGCATGCTCGAGGCATATGACTGGTGATGAAACTCAGTTCATCACATTTGAGCGTAAACGAGGAGGAAGCGTAAGTTTTGGAGACAACAAAAAGGGTAAGATAGTAGGGTGAGGAACCGTTGGAGGTAATCCTACTATTGAGTCAGTCTCCTTAGTCAGCGGACTCAAATATAACTTACTCAGCGTAGCTCAGCTATGTGATAATGGGAGAAAAGTTATATTTGATGACACTGGATGTAAAATATACGAGGGTAAAACTAATGAGTTAATTTTAATTGCCCCTCGCATTGATAATGTCTTCATGCTGAACTTGGAGAAAAAGTTTTCAAAAACTGTATGCTTAGTTTCAAAGGAAGAAAATTCCTGGCTATGGCACAGGAAACTTGGTCATGTAAGCATGGACCTCCTGACCAAATTAGCAAGAAAGCAATTGGTTGAGGGACTGCCAGAACTTAAATTTGAAAAAGATCAACTATGCCACGCTTGCCAAGCTGGAAAACAAACCAAACAATCTTTTCATAGTAAAAATATTGTCTCAACTAAGCGTCCGTTAGAGTTACTACACTTGGATCTCTTCGGTCCAGTCCAGCCGCTGAGTCTGGGTGGAAGAAGATTTTCCTTGGTCATTGTAGATGACTTCTCTCGGTACACTTGGGTCATCTTGCTGAGTAGCAATGATGAGACCTTTGAGACATTTTCAAATTTGGTTAGAAAACTTGAAAATGATAAAGACCTAAAATTGGCTCACATCCGAAGTGATAATGGTGGAGAATTCAAAAACCAACAGTTTGTTGAATTCTGTGAAGCCAGCGGCATTGACCATAATTTTTCTGCTCCTAGGACGCCTCAACAAAATGGGGTTGTTGAAAGGAAGAACAGAACCTTGGTTGAAATAGCCAGGACAATGCTGAGTGAGCATAGGCTTCCAAAGTACTTTTGGGGAGAAGTTGTTAACACAGCGTGCTATATTCTTAATAGGGCTCTTGTTAGACCTATACTAAAGAAAACCCCCTATGAACTTTGGAAAGGACGAAAGCCCAATATTGGATACTTTCGTGCCTTTGGCTGTAAATGTTTTATTTTAAACACCAAAGATAGCCTAGCTAAGTTTGACTCAAAAGCTGATGAAGCTATCTTTTTAGGCTACTCAACAAACAGCAAAGCATACAGAGTTTTCAATAAACGAACTCAAGTTTTAGAAGAGTCAGTACATGTTGAGTTCGACGAAACTAACCCTGCAGGAAGATATCTGCTGCTGACCGAGGATGATCCACACTCAGTACCCGCTGATCAAGATACAGCCGCTGAGTCATTCCCTCAAGGGCTGACCAAAGGTAAAAGTGAACCTCAAATTGTTTTCACTGACCAATCTATACCTGCAGAGACTGTTAAAACACAGACAGCACAAGACATCAATCTACCAAAGGAGATAAGGATACCAAGAGGACACTCAGAGAGTGCCATTCTTGATGCCGCTGAGAATACCCTGATGACAAGAAATCAACTCAGGAGATACCTCAGCAACGTAGCCTTCGTCTTAGTTCAGGAACCTAAGAACTTTGCTGATGCTGAGGAAGATGAATTCTGGATGAGCGCAATGCAAGAGGAACTTGACCAATTCAGAAGAAACGATGTATGGGAGTTAGTGCCACATCCAAGGAGTCAGAAGACCATTGGAACAAGATGGGTCTTCCGCAACAAGTTGGATGAGCAAGGAAATGTAGTCAGGAACAAAGCAAGGCTTGTAGCTCAGGGCTAAAGTCAGCAAGAAGGTATTGACTACGGTGAGACCTTTGCCCCAGTGGCAAGGCTAGAGGCTATTAAAATTTTATGCGCTTATGCAAGTTATATGAACTTTAAACTGTTTCAAATGGATGTTAAGAGTGCATTCCTTAATGGAGTTATAAACGAGGAAGTTTATGTTAATCAACCTCCAGGGTTTGAGGATCCTAAGTTCCCAAACCACGTTTTTAAACTCAAAAAGGCTCTGTACGGCCTCAAACAAGCACCACGTGCTTGGTATGAGAGGCTGACCAGTTTCCTGCTGACTAGAAACTATGTCAGAGGCAAAGCTGATACAACCTTATTCATTAAGAGAAAGGGTAAAGACACCCTGCTGGCTCAAATATATGTTGATGATATTATTTTCGGTGCTACTAATGAGTCAATGTGCAAGGAATTTAGCAAGAAAATGCAGACTGAGTTTGAAATGTCAATGATGGGAGAACTCAACTTCTTCCTTGGACTTCAAATCAAACAAGGGAAAAATGGCATCTTCATCAGTCAAGCTAAATATGCCAAGGAGATATTGAAGAAATATGATCTTGAAAATTGCAAGCCAATATCTACTCCTATGGGTACTGACACTGTCCTCTGCGCTGACGAGAATGGTAAGTCGGTAGACAGCAAATTGTATCGAGGTATGATAGGCTCTCTACTTTACTTAACAGCAAGTAGACCGGACATTCAGTTCTCAGTATGCTACTGTGCTAGATATCAATCTAACCCTAAGGAATCTCATTACATAGCTGTAAAAAGAATCCTTAGATATTTGCAAAGCTCAGTGAATGCAGGTTTATGGTATCCCAACACTCATGGTTTCACACTCGTTGGATACACTGACGCTGACTACGGACGAGACAAGCTTGAACAAAAAAGCACCTCTGGAGGATGTCTCTTCTTAGGAAGCTGTCTTGTATCTTGGTTCAGCAAGAAGCAGGCGTCAGTAGCCTTATCTACCACTGAAGCTGAGTACATTGCTGTTGGACACTGTGTTGCTCAAGTCCTATGGATTAAGAAACAGCTTGAAGACTATGGTGTTCAAACAAAGACAATTGAGGTCAAATGTGACAACAAAAGTGCAATTGATCTATCCAAGAACCCAATTTAACACAGCAGGATGAAGCATGTCAGCATAAGACATCACTTCATTAGAGACCATGTACTCAAGGGTGAGATAAAGCTGACCTACGTCCCAACGGATGAGCAGCTTGCGGATATCTTCACAAAGCCACTGGCTCGTGAGCAGTTCATCATACTGAGAGAAGCCATTGGTATGTTTAATCCTCTTCAGTAAATTCCAGCTCTTAATATATATTCATGCTGAGTGAATTAAGATGCTGAGTGATCTATTATTTGCTGAGTGAATAGATGTATGCTGAGTGATTAATGCTGAATGAATGAATATCACATACTGAGCAAACATTGGCACCGAGTAGTTATCTCAAACTGAGAAATCATCCGTTTGTATAAAACTCACAACTCAGAATATAAAACGCTTAGTATTCTAAACGCTGAGTATAAGATCCGTTGCATTTAATGCTAGAGCACGCGAATAGCCACCTAGGATGACGTATGCACCGAATGTGTCATAAAAGCTAGGATCATTGTCGGTTGACAACCCCAAGGCAAAACTGACACATGGATTCGATAAGATCCACTTTTCACCGCTATAAATAATGGGTAAATCCCCATTGTTATCTCTTTACGCTTACCGAATTTTCTGGCATAAGCATTCTCTCTCTAAAAACTCTCAAAACTTCCCAATCTTTCTCTGAAACTATGACTAAGGTTTCCGTTAACATCTCTGGTGCCGGTCATCCTAAGACCAGTTCTGATGAACCTTCCAGGCAAACTACTTCGCCTGAAGCTACAAAGGTCACTACGCCGAGCAAAGGCAAAGCTGGTCAAGCCACCTCCTCTAAGGGAAAGCCGACCAAGGTCAGAACCTACACCAAAGTCTTCGCAGACGTTAGAGAGTGGAAAATAGACTTCTCACGATGGTTCTCTGAGGCCTTCGTAACAACCGAGCAACCATTCTTTGAATGGATATCGAAGAATGACTGGACCGAGCTGTTCTCCATTAGAGATCCCACTTACCCTGACCTAGTAAGGGAATTCTACCATAACTTACGGGTTGCTAACGATAACTGATAGGGGTCAAAAACCCCTATCTTTGGGTACGGTTTTAGGACGGTTTTTAGAGTTATTTGGCTAATAAGCGAGCAATTCTCGCATTTAAATGCTTTTGTGTGAGTTAGTTAGGAATTGAGAACATTCTATTTACTTTTCGTCGTTTAGGCTCGTTTTGTAATCAATTTAGGCAAATACGGCCGAAATAGCATGCGTATTAGAGTTCCGTTATCTTTTGAAGCTAATTGGTCCATCAAAAGTCGCACCAAACGAAGCGTTTGCTCAAAATAAGCGATTGACGGATCAATTTGGCTTTTGGACTAATGTTTTCTGGAGTTTTTATGCATGTGCAGGTGTGAAGTCGGACGAAAAAGGTCGCGGAACTCATCAAGCTTGGATCGAGCACGCTTCGGGTGAAAACGCTCGGCGAGCAGGGCCCCACGGGCCATTTCTGCTCGCCGAGCAGGCCCCTGGTGGCCTGCTCGCCGAGCAGCCTTTCCTGCTCGGCGAGCAGCCCTGCGGGAATTGGTCAAAAAGACCAATTCCGCCCCCACGAAGCCACGTTCGGCCCCACGTCTTCCTACACCAACTAGGACACGAAAATAGGTCAAAACGAGGCCCGAGACGCGTCTATAAATAGGAATTTTCAATTGTAAATTAAATATCTTTTACTTTTGTAATTAGCTTAGCTTCCACCTTGAGAAATCCTCTCCACCTCCTCCATATCCTTCAAACCTCCATTGAAGATACCTTCGAAGCTCCGTTCACCGAGGATTACTCAAGCTCCATCCTTAAATCCTAGAAAGACGCCTGCATTGGTAGACAGGTTCCCTGAAAGGGATTTTTCTTCTTTTATATTCTGTCTAGCCTCTGATACATGCTATGAATTCTAGGTTTATTGTAACTTCGTGACAATACATTCATCTTTGATATATAATATAGTTTTTGTTCATTCAATTGTTTTGATGTTTTAATCTTTGTCTCGCGCTTTGTCTGATTGGTTTAACTCATTCGATAATCTCAAAATTAGGTTGGCACATATTGCGAGCTGAATCTGACCTAGTCAGTGCCTATAGGATTGACGACCCTATAGAAGATTAAGCCCAAATTACTGAGCCTTAGAGCTAGTTTTGACCTTACAAGGGAATCACGAACTAGGGACTTTAGGAGGATAGGTCGGGTTAATCGCCTTGGACACAAGCGACTTAGTTTCAATTCAATTGCTTAAACATTCTATCGTTGTTATCATCGTATTCCTTCATGTTCATTCAGTTAATTGCTTTGGTAAAAGATCAATTAGGGGTAGAGTAACTTAGTTAGGCGTAGAATAACTTAGATAATTTAGTTAGAATTAGATAACTTAGCTAGGATTAGTATAATTCAACCTAGGAGTAGATTAATTAAACAAACCAAAATCAAAACCCCCTAAGCCTAGATAACATCCGAGACCGAGTAGCTTGGTACTTGCAGAAATAAATCCTGTGGACGATAACCTGGACTTAAACCAGAAATTTATTACTTGATAACGACGGGGTACACTTATCCCTCAGTGAGGATTCTCCGGAATCCGCATCAATAACCAGGACTTCCTAGTAACCGTGGTAAAGGAGAAAACAATCTTCATCAACCCTACCTACCTTGCCAATTTGCTTAAATTGAAAAATGAGGGAACAAAGATGAGGAGAACTGGTGATCATGAAGGAACTGGGTATGTAGCCACCTTCTGCAAACCCCCTAGCCATTCTGGAGAAATCTCAAGTTCATCAATGGGCCAGCACCAAAAGATGGCACACTATCTGCTGACCAATTACATCTACCCCAAGATTAATTGCACTAGCTCTGCGACAAATTTCGAGCAATGCTTCATATGGCATATGCTGACCTACAAGCCCATCAATATGCCAGTTTTCTTAATTGCTGGCTTCTAGAGGAGCACTGGAACTCTTAGGCTGGGCTCACTCATAACCAGAATCCTCAAAGACCATCAGGTTGACCTGTTCGAGGAAACTGAGGCCCAAGGCTCTGAGATCATAGCTGCTGCGCTGCGTGCCTTGAAATATGACCAACCAATTAAGAAAGGCAAAAATGCTGATGAAGCTGATGAGGAGACAACTGTCTCAAAGAAGGGCAAAAGGACAAAGGCTCCAGCTGCCCGAAAGAGGAAAGCTGTTGGGACTCCTTCAAAGAAAGTTGAGCCTCAGGCCAAGAAGCCTAAGTCAGTTGCTCAAAAAGGTCAGGAGAGACCTAAGTCAGCTGAGAAGAGAAGCAGGCAAGATGAGCCTGATACAGAGGAAAGACTGGATGCTGAGCAACCTCTGAAGAAGAAGAAGTCTTCAGAGCTGACCCCAATTGATGCTATCCCCACTGACATCATTGTTCCTGGTGATTCTCACTTCACACAGTGTCAAGGAACTGAAGCTGAGCATCAAGAAGATGATGTGGAACTGGATGATCACTTCATCACTCAGGTGGAAGAAGAATTAGATAACTCAGATCAGGATGATGAGGAAGAAGAAGACAACGATCAGGATGACGCTGAGGAAACAGCGAGTGAAGAGGAAGCTGCTGACCCAACTAACACTGAGTTGGATGCAGATAAAGTACAAGTACAAGCTAATCAGCCCGATGCTGATCAAGAAGAAACCTCTCCTTCTCACTCAGGAGAATCTATCCAAGCTGATCCCACTCCTCCTCGTAGAAGAAGATTAGTAAAGGCAAGTCAGAAAACAGTCATCGATCTCCCTGTTCAAAAGCCGACTAAAGATCCTAACCTGAGTAGTTTATATATGATGCTGAGTATTTAATTATTATGTATCTTCAATTACATCAACTGTGTTTACTGTCTATAATACTTGTTGATTGTATCCCATGCTGATCAAATGTTTGACATTGACCTGTATGCTTATAAAACACTGTCTAATAAGACCCATTGAACAAAACAATTACTCAGCGCTCTCTGAATGATAAACCTTCCGCTTAATACTGGGTAAAATAGAATATGTTCCATGAGCTGACCTATATCTGAAAACTGACCTTAGACCTACTCGATTAAACCTTAGAATGTTTAGAGTTAAAACTAAGTCAGTAGCTCAACCCTGATGGGGGAGTTTGCTAAGTAATAATAGGTCAACTATCATGGGGGAGCTCAATACTGAGTTCCTCGCTGAATAGTTTTGCCAACATCAAAATGGGGGAATTTGTTGAAACACCTTTCCACATGATTTTGATTTGACAAAATTATCTAAGTAAAATTAAATATATTCTAAACACACTAAGTTTAAATGCTTTGATTTATTTAACTAATATGTTTGTTCAATGTTGAGTTAAATTGTTTATAAGACATAAAGACTAAAAGTCTTAAAGCCCAATACGGAAGTCAAAGCCCAAGTCAAATAGATGAAGACAACTCGGCCCGCGTGTGCAAAACGATGTCGTTATGATCAAAACGCAACTCAGCAAGAGAAGGATCTAGAAGACCTTCATTGAACAACTTCAGAGTGAAGCTGCTGAGTTGAATCGACAAAGAGTACAAGACAGCAGCTGAGCAAGAACAACTTCCAGACAAAGTGTTTCCACTTTGGGTAAAGTTCAGAAGACACAGGACGCTGTCTAGTTGACCTTACCATAAATGGAGAGACATTCTGCCAAGCTGACTAAAAGCTCCTCTACACTGACCGATGACAGAAGATACTGAAATCTGATTAGCCGAGAGCTCTGAGCAAAACTGAGTGACAACGACAGGAAGCCGTTTCCCTCCAACGGTTATTTTGAAATTCGAAATGACTGATGTCTCAGACGTCTCTATAAATAGTGCCCTTCATATGCTTCATTGTAACACACAGAACATTATCAAGCCATTACGCTGACCAAAATTCTACTCAAGTTCTGTGAAGAAAAGCAAAAGCAAATTCTTACACCAAATTATATATCTTTCGTGTAAAAGTCTAGAGTGATTATCTAATCATCTAAGGTGTCTTAGCAATTGTTGTTTAGGACAAATCTTTATCATTTCTAGAGATTAGAAAGGAGAGGCTGAGTACTCGGTTATAGTACTCAGCGAGAGATTAGGAGTGAGTAGAGCTATAGAGGAAGGTACTCTTGTTATACTCAGCTTCTAAGTTGTAAAAGGTTTGATGCTCTACCGTTAAAGAGCTCAGTAGAGAATTCTAAAGCTCGGAACGTGTTCCGGGGACAGGACGTAGGCTTAGAGGCCGAACCTGGATAAATCTGCTGAGTAACATCTTTCTAACCTTAAACTCCTTCATATATATATTGATTGCTTAAACAAAACTGACCAAGTAAAGAGGTCACGCTGAGTTGTGTGCATTGAGTATCTGAGTTCAGGAATAGACTCAAGTTCTATCTCCTGACTCAAAGAAAGAAGCTGACTTAGTCACCAGTTGACTAAGCTAGTGTCTTAATTAACTCAGCGCGCTGTGTAATCCTTTTTCAAAGAAAAAGAAGTCAGCCTTAACGTACTAAAATTTTAAATAGTTCATATCCCCCCCTTGGAACTAACTTGTTACGTTATAAGGGACCAACAACGCATTCGACCTTCTTGAAGAGAGGTGAATGTCTTCCTAAGGGTGGAACCTTATGAACACTTTGGGATTCGAGATAGCCTGTAGTGTGTGCCCCTTATATGTAGAGGTTTGATATACATAGGGACCTTTCGGGGCGGATTACCGACAAACGCATCGATAGGTCGCGTATAAAGGGATAGACCCCTTCGATATCGGTTGGCTCTGTATATCCCTTAATTTCCTGGTGATTCTACAATTGAATTTATGGATCAACTCTTGAGGGACAAGGAATTGGCCCTTTAATTTATGAAGTTTTAGCTATTGAGGGCTCATCCTAGGATGAAGCAACAGACAGACTCTCACAGAGTTGACAAGCAGTTTAGTATTAGTGACTGGCTATTTGTCAAGCTACAACCTTACAAGCAGCATATCATAGTCCAACATTCTAGTGAAAAATCATCTCCCTTGTTTTATGGCCCCTAACATGTGGAAGATAAGGTGGGTCAAGCAACTTACAGACTCGTATTACCTTCAAGCTTCTTTATCCATCATGTGTTTCATGTCTCCCAACTCAAGAAGAAGGTTTCAATCAAGTTGTAGGGTTTTAACACTTTTGCATGGCCCTGAGGTGCATCTGCCAACTCCTATTGTTGTGCTGGATATAAAAATGGTGAAACAAGGAAATCAAGCCGGTACTAAATTGTTGATTCAATGGTTGGGGGAGGGGAAGACCAGAAAATGCTACTTGGGAGTTTGCCTTTGACATCAAGAAGTGGTTTCCTACCGTGAACCTTGATGTCAATATTTTAAGGGGTATAAATTGATATGTATTAGATTTTATAATTGTCATTTTGCTTATTAGAGCTACATTTTGTTATTTTTGTTAGTTAGCTAGTAGTGACTAGGAAGCTAACTATCTTAATCCTCCTTGCTTTCTCCCTATAGTTTCTAAAACTCAAGTTGGTATCATAAGTCTAGCTCTGCTACTACTAATAATGACTCATTTATTCTTTTTAACTTACTTATAGCTACTACTAATAATGACTTATTTATTCTTTTTAACTTACTTAAAATGACATTAGCTCTTCGAATTGCATAAAGAAATGCATGTTTCAATTTATTTAAATATTTCACTTGCTCCGTCACATAGGACCAATTAGTCAATTTAAAAATTGGATGAGTTATTAGAATCTTTTGAACAAATACAAAGGCTAACAATATATTAGGCCCAATCATATATTTCATATTGGAATTTTATTCTATTAATTGTATCATACAAGCCCACCATTGAAACATGACCTGGAAAACACAACATTTTACAGTGAAATGCAAATAACAAATATGCAACATTAAACATTACTAACATTAGCATTTTGTTCATATCTCCTTAGCATAAAATAAACTAACAAGATCCAGAATAATAATTAACTTTGCAATGAATGGAAAAATGAATAACAAACTAAACAGAAGCTGCTGAGCTTTTCAGAAGTGAATCAAAACTCACTTGAACTTGCCAAAGATAGCACAAGTCACATTGAGCTAAACATAGTTTTACATCCAATACTCAATAGTTTTACAGCAGGTGGAAGAAGCATAAGTTCCAAACAATTAAACTAATACTCTAAGATAGTTCTGCAACAAGAAATTTAAATTTGATAAAAATCCATGGGATGCTTGACCTTTTGATGGATGATTACAAGTTCTCAGTGAATAGCATAAAGTCGGTCTCAAGGGAACTGATAAGAAACATGGTCCAGGAATCAATTTCCCAAAATCAACAAGTTAGACCTATCTACAATGGCAATAAAAATCAACTTATGGACTGAAAATTGCAAAGGAACTGGTAAGGAACATAGCTCAGAAACCTGAAACCATATGAATAAACCCCTGAAGGAAGGAAAAATAAGCATTAAACATATGTTGTGTTAGTGGAGCTTCTCAATAGCAAGATCAAATTACAGAAGACAAAATGAATGAATAAATACCCATTGTTGTGAAATATGTACTAATGAATGGAACAAGTCAATTTCAGGAAAAGAAATCAACATAACAACTGTAAATCAGCTGTAACAGAAGCATGTCTCAGGAAGGATTAGAAAAAAAACCCTGAAGGACACTGTTATCTATCTTTGTCTTTTTACTCTCTTTTTTTTAATCTCTTTTGCATTGCTAACTCTTCTTGCCTACTTCAAAGTTTGAGGGTCTTTGACGAGCAAAACCTGGCTGAATTATGTAATCAAAGATGGACGCATCAGTCGCAAAACAGAAGATAGAAACAAAATGATATGAAC
The DNA here is from genome assembly GCF_963576675.1 of Euphorbia lathyris. Taxonomy (NCBI): domain Eukaryota; kingdom Viridiplantae; phylum Streptophyta; class Magnoliopsida; order Malpighiales; family Euphorbiaceae; genus Euphorbia; species Euphorbia lathyris. Next base: position 40,720,430 of record NC_088911.1, read on the forward strand.
ATTAGAGAGAAAAGGTGAGTTTACCTGAAGAAGCATGGAGGGAGCAGCAACAGCAGCCTCTGCAGCTACATGGCTTCTGGTTTTTCTAACTGTAGCAGCTGAAGGGCTGTTGGCTGTTGTTATGTCCCAAAAGCTTCGTTTCTTTGCAGTTGCAGCTGGTGACTTAAACCGGTGACTCGGACTCTTCAATTCACCAACATTTGACTCCTTTGGTCTAATGTTAGATCTAGCCACCACTCTCTTTGCTCCTTCTACTGCAACTACTTGTAACCCTTTCTCACTCTTTCGTGAAAGTTCACGAATTCGGTCATCTTTCTGCTTTATTTGCGAAGCATGATCCTTCTTCATTCTCTCAATCTCGGCCTCTAATGCCTTCACTGTCCGCTGAAGCTCTTTAACTACTTCATCTCCTTCCTTTCTCCTGGATTCAGGCGTGAAACAATTCCTACCTAAGAAGGAAGTCTTTGTTTTTCTTTTTTCATTTGGTTGGCCAGATGTTGGAGGAGTCAATAGAGACGAAACAGAAGGTGGCGTAGGGGAAGCATGTGCAGCCATGGCTTGTGCTTGGACTGTTAGTAGTTTCTGCTGCTGACGAGCTAATTGTACTCTCAGTTCACGGTTCTCTTTCTGGAGTTCAAGTACTAGTTTGGCCTGTTCTACATCAGGTTCTGGTAATTGTACTTCCACGTTAGCTTCACAGGCCTGCAAAAATCAATTCCCATATGAATACTACAACAATGGCTACAAAAACTCTCAAATAAGAAGCTAAAAAAGTTTCCACCTTTGTCCTGATTTCCTTGGCTCTATCAGCCCAATGCAAGGTGTTTTGAGTTTCACCAAATGAGAGATTGCTTGGACTGATATTAGCTATCATTACAGTGTTGCAAACGCCTCCTAACGAGTCCTTGAGCAGCTGAGTAAGCTTCGAGTTCCGGTATGGTATATGCTTTTTACCTTCTACAAGGGCATTAATGCAGCTGCTCAATGCAAGTAGTGACCGGTTTATGTTGGCACCCTCAAGTGATCTAAGTGTCCTCTGATCAGTTGCTAAGGCTCTTTCTGACCCTGCAAGATCAATCAGTGAGAGCTTCCCTATTCTATTCTCAACACTTTGGAAAGCATCCTTAACTCGGTATTCGACAACAACCTGAAACAACAATAACATATCTTTCAAGAACTAAAACCATTGTGCAAATAGATTTTCTTACATCAATGATAAGGAAGAGAACCATTACCTGTAGAATAGCATGTGATCTTGAAGAGGTTTCATTGGCACGCGTTGGCTCAGTGGTTCGGTTTTGATTACCTCTTTGCAGCAATGCCATTACCTGACACAACACAGATTAAAATGTCACTACTTCCTTATCAAAACATTAATAACATTCAAATTTAGCATTTGTGGAAGTGGGGAATTACTTCATCAGTAGAATAAGCTCTGTACTGAGTGAGGCCAGCTGCTATAATTCCCTGTTACATTGAAGTTATTGTCATTATACATCAACTCTATATAGAACTATAATCCCTCTCTTCTACAAGGGAAAGAAGCAAAAGCAACAGAAATTTTGAGGAATTAAATGAATGTTGAGTAGAACTATCAATTTCTGAGACAACTCGACTTACACGACCTATTTGACACAATAATCATGTTTGTTCCATTTATATCATATACAATAGTTTGGAATATATAGATCATATAACATGATAATGAAACGACTAAAGTAGAGAAGAGGCGGACCTGTTTATCCTCTCTAAGCACTAGAGGCCTTCCAGGAGAGAGCAAATCTCTGACAGTTTCGTTGTAAACCTCGAGATAACAAAGATGAACCACGTGATTTCCATCAAAGCTTCTCTGTCTAACCTTGCTGAAAAGATCCTTAATGGCCAAAACCATCACTCCAGGATTCTCTAATGTGCCAAGCATTGTATAAGTTTTACCAGCACCTGTAGCACCATAGCAGAACACTGATCCATTCCTTCCTTGCATCACTGCTTCCACAAGTTCTGCTGTCCTGAAATTCATTTCATTTGCCAATATTTAACATCAATATTCTACTGGAAAATGCTATACATCATAATTCACATAGCTAGTCAGTGACTACATTATTAAAACATCAATTTCTCATCAACCAAACACATCATCAACCAAATTGCAACATAATGAAAAATTACAGCACAACAATTAAAAATATATGCAAATTAAAACATAATTCATAGAGACTCACGTGGTAGAGTAAACTTCATGTTGAGAAGTAGAATCTGGAAATGAAGCATCAAAAGTGAAATGGCGGCCCCGGAGCCTTTTTAGCCTGAGATAATCATTCTCAGTGGCAAACTCAGACAAATAGACATCTTTCCTATTCACAATCCTCACACAGCATCGCGAACCAGACTCCTTCTCCTTCTTCGAAATTGGCCTAAGTCTAACAAATACTGAAATCCGGCTTCCACTAACCTCATTTTTCTCCGAAACAGCCTGCAATTTTTCTATTTCTTGCACATTTTTACTCCCAAGAAACCCTCTTGGCTCCGTTTGTGGCACTCCATTTCCCAATGAAAGCTTTCTCGCAACCGTGGTGGAAATGCTCGTCCTTCTCGCACATGAGGCAATCCCGATTACACGATCTGGACCCATCAAATGATTCTCCTTAGCATCATCAATAGATGGCTGAGGCAGCACATATGTTTTTGTGACAGTACAATTAGGCTTCAAATTGGTGTTCTCTCTCATTACATTTTCTTGCTCTGAGCAATTAGTTTCTTTGATTGCTTTATTGCACGAACTGAGAAGATCCACGCTTGGATGAGAGGAAAATCGATTGTCCTCGGATTTTGGGGACGAGTGCCTCAGAGCTAAAGAAGCTTTCTTTTGCTGCTCATATAATTGAGTTAAAGCTTTCATCCGCTCTTTCAATCCGTGATGAGGGTTTCTGAATTGAGTGCTAGGGTTTCTTTCTTCTTGACCTGATCTTGTTCTTGTGGCTTGCTCTGGATTTGGGCCATTGTGTTCTTGATTGTTGACTTTGGACCTGGTTGATACTGGCATTCTAAAATTTTCTCGCTATCCAAACATGCCCAGAAGGTTATAATATTTTTTCTCTCCAACCCAGTGGGAGTGACTTCTCAAACTTCGAAAAAGTTCTAAAAAAAATTCAAACTTCGAACTATGAAGAGAAGGAAGACGAAGATTGGGACTTTGGAATTTAATTGAGAGATAAACTGAGCTGCTGGATTTGGAGGCAGATCTGACGGTTGGTAGTGAAGCAGGGAAGGGAAGGTCCTATTTTGAAGTAAAGATTCTATTGTCAATGCACTCTTTGCTTCTGGCACTCTGCTAAAATCGAATTCGCGAGTCAAAGAGATTCAAATCTCATATTGAAGAGACTGGAAAAAGTAATTGTTGGAGCGCTGATAGTGTTAATTTTTGAAACGAGGGTTTTGAAAATAGTTGTTTACAACGGTCAAATTCTTGTCAGCCAATAAACTATTGGCTAAAGGATGCTGTGGGGTCCATAAAAATTCATTTTAATAATGTCAAATTAAAGTAAGATCCTTTAAATTCTCTAAATTTATAAAGTGTCTTTTAATTTTTTTTTTTTTTTTCCCGACTTAAGTAAGGTTTTATTCCTTACTTTTCTTGTTGTACATGATGTTTTCGTATCTATAAAATGATGTATGCATTTTTATATATAAAAAACTTATTTAAAATATTCTATTTGTTATTTGAATTTTCTTAAGGTGATTTTTTTTATAGGATCTTAAGATGATTTATTGACAGTACTGAACTTGTTTAAAACGTATAAATTTCAATTTTTTATACCAAAATTTAAAATTTAAAAATCTAATTCATGAAATTATTAAAATAAATTAATTTTCTATCTTTTATATATTTTTTTATATTTTTATAAATTTAAAAACTTAATCATTATATTTTAAATAAATTTATATAGTAAATGAAACACAATAAATTAAAAGAGTCAATTAAATTTTTTGAATTTTGATTAAATTTAAGGTCAACTAATGTATTAAACCTCAAAGTTAAATAGAAAAGGAATGTAGTGAAAACGAGTGAAGTGATTCTAGACCGTTGACAACATAATAATCACACAAATCATGTGATTTCGGAATCCCGTGGTATTATTAATTGGCTCATTTCCAAAAAATGAAATGGTAGTATAAAATAGGATAATTTCTCATGTCATATGGATCGGTAATTAATAATTAGTAAATTGAATGCTTTTGCTTTACTTTCACTTAAAAATAATAATAATAATAAGGTAAGTTGTGAATGATGACAAGCATTAGTTTGACGCCATCAAACAAATTTTTTCTCACTTTTTCCTAAAAGAGCCCGGGCTGTTTGGTAATTGATTTCATGAGCTTGATTAGCTTTTTACTTAAAACGGACGAATGTTAGGTGTTTGGTTAGTGATCTTCTGTTTATCTTTTACCTCTGAAAAGTAATCTTTTATAAAAGTATAGAATCTATGTCTTTTTCGGAAAAACAATGGGATTGGAAGATTAAAGAATGATATGGGGGGTTGGGCTACGGGTGATGATCAGATTGCGGATGTTGTAATAAAGTACTATAAAGAGTTGTTTTCCAGTGGTGTCCAAAGAGGGATTGATAGTTTCATTCAAGCGGTTGACAGTAAGATACAGGCCCCCCCATGCTGAGATGCTAGTTGGCCCGATTACAGACGAGGAGATTCGGAATGCTGCTTTCCAGATACATCCAGATAAAGCTCCTGGACCTGACGGTATGCCCTCACTTTTCTATCAATCTTTTTGGGATATTGTTGGGAATGATGTGATTAAACTGACAAAAAGCTTTTTCAATACGGGAATGATGCCCTTGAATTTAAACCACACCTTTGTAACTCTTATCCCAAAAGTAAACAAACCGGAGAGGGTGCAGGACCTTAGACCAATCAGCTTGTGCAATGTTCTGTATAAAATCCTGGCTAAGATCTTTGCAAATCGGCTCAAGCTGTGTCTGGATGATGTCATCAATGAAGTACAAAGTGCTTTTGTCCCGGGTAGAGCAATCACCGATAATGCTTTAATTGCGTTTGAGGTCTTTCACTCAATGAAGCACCGCATCAGAGGTAAAAAAGGGGCGTTTGCATTCAAACTTGACATGAGTAAGGCTTATGACAGGATTGAATGGAGGTACTTGCAGTGTATTATGACCCAGATGGGATTTTTGAACCAATTTATTGATTGGATTATGGCTTGTGTTACATCAGTTTCGTTTACCTTTCTCATTAATGGCCAACCAAAAGGGATGTTAAAACCTAGTAGGGGGTTAAGATAGGGAGATCCGCTATCCCCATACCTATTTCTCCTTTGTGCTGAAGGGCTTTCTGCCAGGATAAGACTTGAAGAGTCAAGAGGTAAACTGCATGGTATTTGTATGGGTCCTAATTACCCTAGGGTAAGTCATTTACTATTTGCGGATGACTCGATCATCTTTGGGAGGGCTAACCATAATGAACTGAATGTGGTTAAGAGGGTCCTTATTGAGTATGAGGAAGCCTCAGGGCAGAAGGTGAATCTTGATAAATCAGAAATCTCCTTCAGCAGAGGCGTTGTTGATAGCCGAAAAGATGAATTACTGCAAGTGATTGGCGCGAAAGACGGGGGCCACTTACCAAAATATTTGGGTATGCCAACTTTGATTGGCCGATCTAAAAAGGCTATTTTCCAATTCCTCCTGGAAAGGCTTTCCAAAAAACTTCAGGGTTGGGGTGAGAAGTTGCTCTCCAGTGGGGGAAAGGAAATTCTTATCAAAGCCGTGGCTCAATCGATTCCGCAATATATTATGAGCTGCTTTTTGGTTCCCCAAAATGTCTGTAAGGAACTCCAAGCTCTTATGAGAAGATTCTGGTGGGGTGGTTCGGATCAGAAATGGTCAATGCATTGGCTGTCATGGGATGTATTATGCAAAGCTAAAGCGGATGGTGACATAGGTTTCAGATGGCTAGAATCATTTAATTTAGCTATAATTGCCGAGCAAGCTTGGAAATTGATTAAACAGCCGGAATCCCTCTGTGTTCGTATTTTTAAGGCTAAGTACTTCCACACCTCATCGTTTTGGAGGATTGGAGATGGCGAATTGGTGGACATTTAGGCATCAAATTGGGTGCCAACACTACAATACAAAAAGCCTATCACAAGGTTACTCACCTTGGACAACACATGTGTTTCTAACTTAATTAATTTTGATACAGGCACCTGGAGAACTGATGTACTCAATGGCACCTTTAGTACTGATGAGGCAAAGGAAATCCTAAAAATTCCTCTGAGCAGAAGATTCCCACCTGATGTACTGTACTGGCCGCGACTCGGGATGGTGTCTTCTTCGTGAGAATAGCATATTACCTTGCGGAGCAAAACCGACGGTCGTCTCGGGATATGGCGTCATCATCGTCACAAAGCCGGGACCGGTGTGCGTGGATATGAAAGCTGAACCTCCCTCTCAAAGTGAAACATTTCATCTGGAGAGCTGGTAAAAACACTCTTCCCACCTATAATAACTTGCGAAGTCGGGGAATTGATGCACCATCGATCTGCCCTCGTTGTAAATGGTTCCTTGAAGACATCCTTCATGCCCTGCGAGATTTTAAGGTTGTAAAAGATACATGGAAATCGTTCTTTGGTGATGATTGGAGATGGAAGACGAAAGACACCGATTTTCTAAATTGGTTGATGGGCATTAAGCAAAAAATGGAAGATCTGAATTTCAATTTAGTGCTGATCATTTGCTAGTTTATTTGGTTCAGCAGGAACCAGTTACTTCATGAGGATATATGGTGGCCGGTTGATAAGATCATTCAAGCTGTAGGTGACTGGTTATCTTCGTGGTAGGCAACAAATCGAAAGGAAAAACCTGTAAATTATTCAAATGATAGCAGCCTTGCAATTTGGAAAGGCCCTCCTATTGGCTGGTTCAAAGTAAATGTTGATGCCACTTGGTCAAAGAATGAAGCGGGCGGTGTCGGTGCGGTAATTCGTGACTCCTATGGTGAAGCAGCGTTCATCGCGGCGGCACCGTATCAACCTCTGAACTCAGTTGAAATGGCAGAAATGCAAGCAATGATTTTAGGATTGGAGACAGCTTGGAATGGCGGATGCAGGAGGGTGGTTGTGGAAACTGATAATCAAGTTGTGGCTAACGCTAACAATGGATCGGGTTCTGTTGAGTTTTGCGGGTCAATTATGCTAGAAGATATCAGGATCTGGTTAAATAATTTTGATGCTTGGTCTGTTAATCATATTCGAAGAGTGGCAAATGTGGTTGCTCATGAGACTGCAAAGTGGGGAGCTGCACAGTAAAACCAGATCATTTTTATTGAAGAAGTTCCTAGGTTTTTAACTAGTTTGATTATGGCGGAAAAATGCAATTTCACTGCTTGATGTACTGGTTTTTGTGCTGTTTGTTTTATTTGAAGCTGTTTTCCATAAAAAAAAAAAAAGAATCACCGTCTTTTGGAAAAACAGTTTTTTCTAACAGCAAACAGTAGGTAAAACAAACAGGCCCTAAGAAACATAACTTAATCAAACGACAGACCCTATGCATATCAAACTTATCTAGTAGTGTTGACAATAGATGAATTTGGTTATTTATCATCAAAATTTAGATTTAATATATTAGTTTTTTCTTGAAGCTGTTCAAAAAACTTAATTGACCTTCTGAACTTACATAATATCTCAATATCCTTTTAAACTTGCTTAAAATGTTATGACTAAGTCCCTAAATCTATAAAAATGTCATAAAAGTGTAAAAAAAAAATAGAAAGTTAGTTTGTTTTAAAGAATTAGAATCGCAAATAAGCTTTTATTTTTTAAGTTTTGAATTTTTTTACAAGTTTAGACAAATTAAAATGTATGGATTGCTATAAACAAGTTTAGAGGAGTCAATATGTCACTTTAAAAAAATATATGTGGCAAATATGTTATTTTAAGCAAGTTGAGGCGACTAAAGTGACACTTTGTAAGTTTAGAGGGACAATAAAACTTTTAGGTGAAGTTCAGGAGGCTCTTGATGTATTAAGCATAAATCCAAGTCTTAGGGTGTTGGCATACAATGTACTCATCAATGTTCCTAGTTAGAGTGTTGACATATACACGAGAAAAGATTGTCTTTCCCGATCGCAGGGTTATAGTCGAACTGTTTCGAGAAATTCTAACACCCCTATCTCACAGTCTGCTCATGAACAACCACACAACCTTTCTGTAGTTCTTCTTATGAGTTTTCCATGTTGCATCTAAGGTTCTCTGAAGCTTGTCATGTTGTAACGATTCGCTGAGTCACTTGAATAGGGTATACTCGTTACACCCTCCAGATAAATCACCTGTCCAAATGCACTATTGCATCTGAGTATGCAATGTTTCCATGTGGCTTATTATAGCCTCAACATCATTCCATATGATATGTTTACCTAAGCGACACCTTCTAATATTTCTCTCCATTTGTCTCACTCCAATCCGATGGCTTCAAGAGTTTGGGCTTTGGGGGGTTTTCGGGATCTCTAAGTTCGATGATGTGGTTGGTTTGAGGTTTTGGTGACTCAAACTTAGCGAAATAATACAAATCGACCCTTAATTGCGTGCGTTAAATCGTTAAAACGTGCCAGAAATTTCCAACAGCCACAGGACGAATTTCAGCAGACCATAATAATCTCGAGATACACGTAGATATGAGACACGACACGACTCGACCAAGCATGCATATATTCAATCAAACAAATAAAAAAATATATAAACATACAAAAAGGGTTCCTAACAGATGGAACACAGAGTTAAAGGGCTCTGATACCAATGAAGGCTCTACTGGCCATAGTGAATTTCTCTAACCTCAAAGGGACGGATAATGAACCCGAATCTATCAATAAATAAATCAATATATCAATCAATAAATTTAGACTTACCTCTTGTAGTGTGTCGCGAAAGTAATCAACATTGGCTCCGTATAACCGATCTAGGAGGTTGCTACATCAGATGAGCAATTTCCGTTGTTCCACGAACTAAGAGCGCCTTTTGAGTACAGAAGGGGCGACAACTACATGGAGAGGGAACAGAGGAATATACGATGAAAATGTTATTGGTTTTTTTATTATTTTTTATTTTCATAATTATTTTTTTATATAATTTAATATTAATTCTAATTTTAAGTAATCCAATTAATTTAATAATTTGAATAATTTACTAAAAAATAATAAATTTATTAATAATAAATCTTTTATATCAAAATATTAATTTAATCACATAATTTGAAAGTTGTATGAATTGTAAAATAATTACAGGATGATGGGATATATTTAAAAGTGAAATTTTAAATAATGGTAGGATGCAAATACTCTAATCTAACAAATTAATAATGGAACGAATAAGAAAGAGAAGTGGAATATAAATTTAATTTCATATATTAATTTGGCGATGATTAAAGTTAATGTAGGACTATATACAATGCCTTCGAAGGGAGGCCTATTAATTAATTGAGTGTCGATATATATGTGTTTGTTTATCATCATATTCTTTTTTTTTAAAGAATACTCAATTTATTAGACTGATCACTGTTAGAAGGATTCGATGTTGATGAGTGAGAGAGAGAGTCGAATGAGAGAGAGATTGAATGAATTAATTTCCTTGATTAGGGTTCGTATTGATCTCTTGTATTTATATTACAGATATATGAATCTATAGTAATTAGGTTTTGCTAAACCCTAATTAGTTGTATAGTTTAAATACACCTCTAAGACCTAATTCTAGATAGACTAGAATCTTATCTCTGCACACTCAATAGACTTGTGAATAGATTACAATTCTATTTAGTGAGCGGATAATTGTCTGTAGAGATAATACTAATATTATCTCTAACACCCCCCTTCAAGCAGATGCCGTGGAGAAACCAACAGTCTGGAGCGTAGCTGTGTGAAGCGTAGACTAGGTAGCGGCTTGGTTAAAACGTCTGCTACTTGATCATCAGTAGGAATGAATCTGACATTGAGAAAGCCATTTGTGACTTGTTCACGAACAAAGTGATAATCCAGCTCAATGTGTTTTGTGCGAGCATGAAATACAGGATTTGAAGTGAGGTAAATGGCACCTACATTGTCACACCATAGTTGAACGGGGGTGGGATGTGAAATCCCAGATCTTTCAGCAATGACTTTAGCCAGAGTAATTCCGTTGCTGCATTTGCAACTGCTTTGTACTCACTTTCAGTGGACGATCTTGCAATGGTGGGTTGTTTTCTTGTTTGCCACGACACAATGCTATTCCCAATGTAGACACAGAAAGCTCCCGTTGATCGTCTGTCATCCGGGCATCCTCCCCAATCACTGTCCGAGTAGCAATGCATATGCGAAATATGTTTGGGTGACATAAGTATGCCATATTCAAGAGTTCCTTGAAGATACCGGAGTACCCGCTTTACACTCTTCCAGTGTTCATCCGTGGGACAGTGAAGAAACTGACAAAGCTTGTTGACTGCGAATGGAATGTCAGGGCGAGTGAGAAGAAGGTATTGAAGAGCTCCCACAATGCTCCGATATTCATCTCCTGATGCAAGCGGAGTGCCAAGGCTTTTTGATAATGTGGGAGTGGTGCTCATGGGTGTCGTGATTGGTTTGGCATCCGCCATGTTGACACGATCAAGAATGTCAGCCGCATATTTTGCTTGACACAGGTGAATTCCATCTTTTGAATACTGAATCTCAATGCCCAAGAAATATTCCGCACGTCCCAGATTGCGAATAGGAAATTCAGTTTCAATGGAAGAGATTACACGGACAATGTGAGCTGGTGAATTACCTGTGATAAGGATATCATCCACATAACATAAGATGTATGTTTGAATTTGTCCATTTGTGTGAACAAAGAGGGAGTTGTCAGCCAATGACATTTTGAATCCAAGAGAGACAAGGAAGTTTCGTAGTCGAGTGAACCATTCTCGCGGAGCCTGTTTTAACCCGTATAAGCTCTTCTGAAGTAAGCACACATGGTCAGCTTGATCTGGATCACGAAACCCTTGCGGTTGTTCCATATAGATTGTTTCAGTGAGATTTCCGTGGAGAAACGCATTCGACACGTCAAGCTGATTAATGAACCACCGTTTGGATGCAGCAATGGCCAAAACTGTGCGCATGGTGGTTGCCTTTACCACCGGACTGAACATTTCTTTGTAATCAATGCCAGATTTTTGAGTGAATCCTCGTGCCACTAGTCGCGCTTTGTATCTTTCAATGGATCCATCCGACTTTCTCTTTGTGCGGAAGAGCCAGCGAGATGTAATGATATGTCTTCCTTGGGGCCGTGGGACCAATTTCCAAGTTTCGTTGTCAAGTAGGGCTTTTATTTCTTCGGACATAGCTTGTCTCCATTCAGGTAATTTGTTCGCTTTGCTAAAACACGTGGGATCGATCACTCCATTTTCATGTGTTGCAAGTAGTGCCGCGAATTTACCACGAGAGTGCAGCGTTGTTTGCCGAAGTTGCATTGTGTGGCGTCTTGCAGCGTCGGATTCAATATTTGCAGACGGTGCTTGCGGTGATGGCGTTCGCACAGGCACCATTGGGGCAGTTGCAATGTTCTCTTGTTCGATAAGTTGAGAATTTTCTGCTCTTGGATCCGCGCACTGCTCTTGTGCCGTATCATGACAGTTTTCCGCTGTTGAGACGCCAGACGGCGAGGCGTGTCGGCTGGTGCTGGTTGGATCAGCCCGCGAGACCCCCATCACGTCGTCGCGATGATGTGTTGCCGCACTGATAGTTGCCGGACTGTCTGATGTGGTAGCGCCGCTGTTTTCAGTTCGCGGTTCCAATGCCGCATACTTCTGATCTTCGAAAGACAAATTTGCAACTGACGGAGCCAGATTTGTATGGTCATCCTTAACAATAGAGTTTGTGTGGCCAACCATGGGTTCCACAGGGATATGCGAGGGTAATGAATGAGGGACAGAGTTAATGGATCGAGGAATACTTGGATACGGTCCGAGGAGTGAAGGTAGTTCTAGTGTTGTTGCTTCCAACCCTGCGCTAGTAGAGAGAGGCGGATGAACCGATTGAGCTGCCGGGAAGACCCCTTCATCATGCTTGACAAATTTACAGATGTAAATTCTTCCTGTGGATATGTCTAAACATAACTCGCCCGAGTGATTGGACGACGGTCCAAGATAAACACAGAGTTTGGAACGAAAATCAAATTTGTTTTTGTTATAGGGTCGTAGAAGCGGATAAATGCCACTACCAAATATTCGAAGGAACGAGTAAGCAGGTTGCTTGCGAAACAACATAAAGAAAGGAGAGCGATTCCTAAGTGGTTTGGTAGGAAGAATATTGATCATGCGTACACTATGAACCATGGCATAATTCCAGAATTTAAGAGGTAAGTTAGCATTGGCTAACATGGTGAGACACGTGTCTACTACATGTCGAATTTTTCGTCCAGCGATGCCATTTTGAGCATGTGTGTGAGGACATGCAATCTTGTGTACAATTCCATTTGCATGGAGAAAAGGCTGGAGTTTTTGAAACTCACCCCCAAAATCGGAGTAGAAGTTTTTAACTTTGGCATCATACTGATTTCTAATCATTGCAAGAAAGTTTTGAAATATTTGAGCTACTTCACTTTTATTTTTTAGACAAAATAACCAACTAAAGCGAGTAAATTCATCAATGATAATCAAAAAATAACGATGTCCATTAAAGGAGAGAACAGGGGCAGGGCCCCAAACATCCAAATGTAAATTTTCAAATTGAAAAGTACTAGAATGAACAATTGAAGGTAAAAAAGTTTGAGATAATTTTCCTAAAGGACAAAAAGAGCAATTATTGGTAGGTGCAGAAGATAATAAATTATTGTCTTTTAGAATTCTACTGACTGTCTAATTCTGACAGTGACCAAGCCGTGCATGCCACCGCTCGAAGGAAACCTTCTCTCCGACTAGCGCCTCTTTCAAGTTGGGTGGAAGCACATAGAGCCCATCCTTACTCGGACCGCGCAACAAGATTTCCCCAGTAGTTTGATCCTTCACAAGAAAATGGTTAGGCCAAAATTCAAAGAAACAGGCATTATCACGAGTGAATTTCTGAACCGACAATAATGATTTAGTAAGCTTGGGTACCAATAAAATATCAGAGATTTTAAGATGTTTGATATGAGATTGACCAAGATGAGAGATTTTCAAACCTTGCCCATTTCCAAATTGAACCGTATCATTGCCAGGATAAGGATGCATTTGTTGTAGTTGACTTGGCTGAGCCGTCATGTGATTGGTGGCGCCCGTGTCCGGATACCAGGGTTGCGGCGGCCCACTGAACGGGTCCATGGGGTTGTGCCATGCAACATGTGCTTGAGCATTGGATTGCGATTGGTGTGTTGCAAATCCTTTTGGCCTCTTGCATTTGTCTGCCCAATGATCAAGATCACCACAGTTAAAGCATTTGCCGCTTCTTCTCTTTTTTGTTTTGGATTTTGCATTCATAGAAGAGGAGACGGAGGACACATTTGCTTCATGCGAACTCAATTGTGGTGCCGAAAGTGTGAAAGCAGATTTTTTTGTGGAGTTAATCATCCCTTCAACAGTTTTCAGCTTGCTCAACAATTGGTAGTAATCAATATGGATCCCCTTCTGAGTCACTAAATTCTGAATGCATGATTTGAAAGGATCCCCAACATTCTTGTAAAGTAATGACGGTAAAAGATGCATGGGATATGGATTGCCAGATGCAGCCAGATCATCAAGAATAGCTTTGAGTTTTTGCATATATTCACCAATGGGTAACTCATTTTGTTCAAACTCATGTAACTGAATGCTTAATTGGAACTGTTTATCATCAGTAATGACGCCATACGCGTTTTCAAGTGCAACCCATATGTCATGTGAATAATGAAAATAAGTAATAATTTCATAAACTTCCTCTGTAATTGAATGTAATAGCAGGGACATCACAGCATTTTCTAACTCATCCCACACAGTGTAGGCTGGATTGAGTATAACATCATCATTATTTGACAGAAAACCTCCCCTAGATAGAAATTTGGGTGGTGGTGGTGTATTGCTTGTGATGTGATCAAAATAATGATGAAATTTGAGGGTAGACACAATGGCCATCCTCCATGCTTTATAATTGTTTGGTGTTAGTTTTATGTGAGTCTGTGTATGCATGGGTTGGGGACGGGGTTGATTAACAGACTCACTACTCGGTGTGGAATATGTTTGGTAATTGGGGGCACCAATGTGATTTGAGGGGCGGGTTGGAGGTGGATGCACAGAATTGATCATTAGATTGAGTGCAAAAGGTAGAGGGCAATTGAGAACTGTGATAGGACGGGGGAGGTCCAAAGCCAGGTCTGGTAGAAGGTTGTGAAAAATTACCTGGAGGAGGAAACAATGGCGGATGTAGCTGCTGTACAGTGACCCGCGGTGTCTGTTCTTGTTGCCGTGATCGAGGAAAATTTCCTCCATCATGATTTTCGAACAGGTATGTGGAGGTGACTGTCGACATTGGCACCGTGGTGAACGGGGAATCGAACCTCCAGCCAGAAGACGGCTGAAGAGACGACGCAGACGCCGTATCCACGGTGTATTCCGTGGCAAAGCTCCGGTTTGAGTTCGACCGAGCCGCCGCTGTGACTGGTGGCGGAGTGACGAAGCTCGCGGCTTCTCCTGTTTCTGCAATTGACATAATCGCGGTCGGGGATGCCACCGTATGCTGATTATTTACCGATATTGGTTCTGAATCGGACAAAAAAATTGACGACATCGGTTGAGACAGTGATGTCGATTGATTAAGGGAATGGAGAGGGATTGATGCGGAAGCCGAGCCAGACGGAGTGGAACCGTTTCCTGCTCGTGATACCATGTTAGAAGGATTCGATGTTGATGAGTGAGAGAGAGAGAGAGAGAGAGAGAGTCGAATGAGAGAGAGAGAGAGAGAGATTGAATGAATTAATTCCCTTGATTAGGGTTCGTATTGATCTCTTGTATTTATATTACAGACATATGAATCTATAGTAATTAGGTTTTGCTAAACCCTAATTAGTTGTATAGTTTAAATACACCTCTAAGACCTAATTCTAGATAGACTAGAATCTTATCTCTGCACACTCAATAGACTTGTGAATAGATTACAATTCTATTTAGTGAGCGGATAATTGTCTGTAGAGATAATACTAATATTATCTCTAACAATCACATCATACAAAGAAAGAGCGGGGAACGCCGAGCCATTCACCTCTACGGGTTGTATCACGTACTTCCCTAGCGATGGAATGGGCAATGGTATTCGCCGATGTAATATCCCAAATCATATATATTTAAGTGATTTGCTAAAATGAATTAGTTAGAAAGAGTTAAAGTTAAAATATAATTACTTTTGGGCAATTTTTAAAAGATATTATAAATATAGAACTAATATGAAAATTTGGCTTTTTTTTAAGAAAGAATCTGCGATGATCGCAGATCATCTTCTTCCATAAACATCCAAAGTTTCATTTTCATTCTCATCCTTCATATACCTCAATCTTTCTCATTTCTTCATCGTTTTTGGTGTTCTTTATATTGAAACGAAGCTCTCAACTCCAGCTACAAGTGCATAAAGTTTTATGGTGAGATTTTGAGTTTTTAAAAATCGTTTAGAGAGAGAAAATTCGCCACTTTTGCTATTCTCTCTATTTCCCGGTCCTATGTTCATTATTTTGCAATTCTAACACCAAAAATGGACTCAAGGGGTCGATTTACCTATGGATACACTAGATTTTGATGCATGCAATGAGTTTTGAGGTGTAATCGGAGCTACACCGAAAAAAGTAAGAAATCTAACCAAAGTTTAATTTTCCGGTCGATTTTGGATGTTTTGAGAGTGATTCTAGACTCTTGGAATCATAAGAAACAAAGTGGTATAATTAGTTTCTCAAAACAATCAACTTTAATTTTTCCGATAGGCGGATCCCGAACACCGGTGATATTTTCCGGTGACATACGAAATAAGTGCAGAAAAATTATTTGATTAACTTCATAATGTTCTAAATATTATTTGGAGCAACATTAATTCTTGGACTTTGGCCAAATTCCTTACCGTTTAATCTCTATACATTATGAAAGTATATAGTTGGGTGAAATTAAGAAAAATAATTAAGTTGGGTTAAAAATAATTGTTGGATCCTCATTTAAATAAAAAAATCAGAATATATAATTTTAAAAATAAAGGTTGAAGGGAGATTGAACTAAGCATAATTAATTAATTATGTTCTTAAGATTATTGGTTAGTTAATTTGGTTGATATAGATATTATGAAAATGGATTATAAGTATATATGTTTATATGTTGTTTGATGATGAGTAATTTTGGGAGTAAAGTATTGGAATTACTGACAGTTATGGAACTGTCGGATGATTGATGTCCAACCGGGTTGATAAATTGCAGTCTATGGAGTATCAGTTTGGACTTTGGATATTTTTAAATATAGAAGTGTATTTTATTGCAGGGTTGACCCTAGTTATTACTAGGAGGATGTTCGTTTTATAGGGGAGACTTTGCCGAATTTTCGGTAGACAGTCTATAAAATGAGACAAAATACATTTTAATATTTTCCTAAACATATATAAAATCTAATAATAATATTATCTCTTTTAGATACTCAACCGGTAGGAGGAGCAGCAGTACCTGAAAATTAGGACAGTCGGCTAGGAGAAATTTGTGAGTTAATTATATGTTTTGCATTTTTAATTTAACACTTGCATTCATAATAAATGATTTCATGATATTTCAATTAAAGTATTATTTTTACTGATAAAAGTGTCTTATTGTTTATAATAATTTATACGTAATTATTTGTGAATAAATACGTGTTATGGACATGTTTCCTGGTGAGCGGCATCAGGACCTTGTGCGCACAGGTACTATCGGGTTATTGGATATTGATGATACTAATATTATGAATGTTGTGATATATAGATAAGCTCGGTTGAGATATTCTCGGGCTATATGATATGTGGATTTTTAGATTTGGTATTGAGGTTTAGGGTCCAACACACGTATTAAACCACCTATCTATTTATTTATAAGACATTTTATGAAAAGTATATTATGTGATCATTTATATTATTATATATTATATATTATTATTATTATTATTATTGTGTGTGACATAAATATTAAATTACTCATGCATTGCATATAATTAATTCACTATGGTTGGTTTGACTCCTTTAATTTTTCAGGTGACTAGAAGTCTGTTGCAGCCCACAACCTTTCTTCGGGCAGCACATCTATCTTGTTATGTACGGATATTTAAGAATTATGTTAAAAATTTATATTCTAGACCGCAGTGCCAGCTTGAGGATTATGTTGTGTGTTTCTTTTTGAAGGTTTTAATATTAAATTATATTAAGGCTTGCTACGGGTTCCGGTAGCTTGAGCTTACCCGTTTTCTAGCGCCGATCACGGTCCGTGGGATGGGTCGTGACAGCCGATCTCCTAATAAAATGAATAGAGCAATTACATAACTCTTGAAGAAGGAAAATGCAATCATTAACTATGATATTGAAAGGTGAGGTCGCCTCCAATATGCGGGCCATTGGTTGAACAACAACTTGAGCATCTGATTCGATGATCACACAGCTCAAGCCATGCAATTTTATCCAGCTTAAAGCCTCTCTAACTGCCATCACTTCAAGCAAAGAAGCATCCGGAGAGTCGATTAGCAGCCCGTTCGCAGCAACTACAAAAACTCCTTCTGCATTTCTCAAAATACAGCCAAAACCAGCAGACTCGGACTCTTCAAAACTCGCTGCGTCGACATTAAGCTTTGTAAAACCTACTAGAGGAGGCTTCCAAATCAACGGCGCTCCCCTCGTATCCTCTGCTGTCGATGACTGACAGACCTGTGCCGACTTCTAACTGTTCAAGAATTGTGTCGTTGCAGTAAACATTCACCTGGGGTTTGCTGTTACATTATTCCATACGCCTGCATTCTGGCCATCCCAAATGTGCCAGTATAATGTAGCCGATAGCTCGATGATCCTGCTTGATTTCGAGAGAATAAAATTATCACACCCGACCCTAAACGACCTCAATCGGCATCGGGCGTGAAATAGAAAGATCACAATCAACACTTACTAGTCTCTAAATTATCCAAATATCATAAATATCACACTTTTCAAAAATTCCTCTTAGATATATTATAGAATAACTCCATATTTCTACTATATTCAAGTCCCAAATTATTACCCAATACAATCAATTCTCCAAATAAGAAGCAATATCCTAACTAAAGACAAAACCAATGACTTGATACTTCAACCTTCTCTATCCATCCGAAACTTCTCTTATACTGTGCTCTTTCTCGCCTAAAACATTAAAACATTTAAAAACGGTGAGACAAAAATCTCAGTAAGCAATTATCAACTACATAAAGTACTTATACTCAAAATAGCTATATATATATATATATATATATTAATTTTCAAAATGCATCATATAAAATTCATATCCTTAAAAATGAACACTTTATGGATTAAACCATAGTAAAATACTCAAAGTTGTACTTTTAACCAAATATGCATTTTCAAATATCATAAGCTTGCTATCATTTCTCAAAATACCACACATAGTCAAAACGTAAATCACTGTATTAAAACACTTAATATAAAACTCATATCCAAAATAGCTATATATATTTTATTTGTTTAAAATCTCAACTATACAAAATAAATAGGTTCGTAATTAACCATTTACTCAAATCAACCGTAAATCAATAAATACTTCATAAATCGTATTTCGATAAATATTTCATAAACTGTATATCGACAAATACTTCATAAACTGTATCTTAATAAAAGCTCCATCAACTGTATCTCAATAGATACCTCACAAATCGTATGTCAATAATTACTTCACAAATCGTATATTAATTAATACTTCGCAAACCGTATCCATCCGAGAGATAATCCCCGTATGTATCAATCCCCACAATATAATAGAATCGAGATATCTCATAATTTTGCCTAACCCTGCATGGTCTTACTCAACACTTCTTTGCCATGCCCTATTAGGTCTTAACTGTGTACACAGGCCGTATTTCTCACTAAATACGGACTTGAATTAAAGCCACCTATTCGGATTACTCTTGATGGATACTAAAAATATTATAATTTCATAATATAATTTAAAAACAGAAATATATATATATATATATATATATATCAAAATATATATATAACTCATAAACAAACATCATAAAGTTTTATCAACACCTTTACTCAATCAATTTCCAAAATATTCCATCATAAATCATTATTGTACTAAAATCATCAATAAATAATTTAAAAATATACTTTATTTCAATAAATCATAAATTCATCAAAATTGCAACTTTAACAATCTTTAATTAAAACTAAAATTTACTTTGAGAAATAAATTTATAGAAAATCACTTAATATATAAATATACCATTGTTCATAAATCAGTTATCAATAAAGTTTCTCAACAAACTTTTCTTTGAAGTTTAACTCTTCAAAATATCAAATCTTACACAAATATTAATCAAATATACTAAGTACATCAAAACCAAACTTTAATCATATATACATAAACATATATCATAGGTTGAAATTGACATGCAAATACATATATAATTACTTGAACTTAACTTTAAGCTCATGTTAACAACTAAATCATAAAAACTCCAATTAATCAAATGCATGTCAAAAATCACCACAAAAATTTAAATTCTGGAAAAATATAGAGTTATACATACATATATATACATAAAAACTCAAAAGGGTAGTTGATAATTACTTACTTTAGCACTAATTGAGAGAATTAGCACATTAAACCTTAAATTTGCCCCTCTAATCAGTGTAGGTCGAATCCATCATAGAAAATTCCAAATCCAAATCACACCGGCCACAATGTGTATTAGGATGTCTAGAATCTACTGTAAAAAAATCGGCTCAATCGGACCATGGAAACTCCAGATATCATAAGATTACTGAAATTGGGTATAATTAAGAATTTGAAGGAGCAAATAAGAAGATGAAGAAGGATGAAAATGTTTAAATGAATATTTCATTTTTCCTACTCCTTGATATCCGAATTCAAGGTCTTGAATGTTGGGATTTAGATTCCCAATGATGGAAAATATCTCCTCTGGCCCCTCTAAAATTTAACTTATTTTAAAACTTACCCTAAACTTTTAATTTTACACTTAAAACATGAAATTAGCATCCAATCTATATCCATAATATTCAATTAACTCTCCAATCAATATACAACTATAATATAACCTTATATTAGGGTATAATAACTAAATTTAGGGACACGGATGTGACAATTCTCCCCACCTTAAAAAAATTTCGTCCTCGAAATCTATATTCTTTAATCTATTTAAGTTTTTTTTTTCCTCAACTGTCTTCAAAATCATAATATTTCAACTCGCTAAGATTCATCATAATAATTATTGAATCATAAACTCTAATATTTCATCTCACTTCCTTTATCATTCGTCGTCATTGACATCTCTGTATCAATCATTTATACATAACTCTAAGTAACTCTAAACTTCATCCTAGTTAATTTCATCACCACAATATATCCACAATAAAACTTCAAATATCATATATTCAATTTTATATAATATGATGCACTTTATATTCATATCCTCCTAGCATTAAACCAAATCTCACTTTAATGAATCTAAATCACAATTGATTTCATCCATTACATACATATCAAATATATTTCAGCTATCTCCAAGTTATATATACTTCTAAAAAATTTACTTTTGAACCACTAATATGTACGATATTATATTTTTCTTAAACTTCCAAATAATTCCAACCAATAAACTCCATCAACATATAATCATATTTCATCATAGACGACCTCAATCGGCATCGGGCGTGAAATAAAAAGATCATAATCAATACTTAGGAGTCTCCAATTTAACCAAATATCATTATATTATAATTAAATACTAAAGTTCTAACCATAATTCTAACAATAAGCAGCCAACTTCCAAACTTCACCTAAACGGTCGGTAACCTTCTCTATATCCTGTACTTTCTCACCTAAAAACATTAAAACATTTAAAAACGTGAGACAAAAATCTCAGTAAGAAACTATCAGATATAAAAACCAACTTTATTTAACATAGCTACATATATACATTTATAAAGATTTAATCAAAACCTTATAGAATATACTCAAAACTGAAGTTCATAATATAGTCAAGGTATTAAATCAAAAACCAAAAATATATAATCTTATATCCATTCTTGAGTTCATCCCCTTATAATTCAAATCACAATTCACAACATATATGAGACGTCTCTTAACATTGCCTATCCCATATGGTCTTACCCAACACTTCATTGCCATACCCAATAGGTCTTCAGACTGTGTACACGGGCCATATTTCTCACTAAATATGGTCTTTAAAATTAAATCCACCAGACCGGACTACTCTCAATGGATACCAAACATTTTATTCCATATATATATATATATATATATATATATATATATATATAGGTTGAAACAAAAAACATATATGTATACATGTATATACTTCACTTGATCATAATCAAGCTCACAAGTATTCAATTCTCCAAAATATCAATCTTTAATCAAATAAAATTCCAAAGTTAATCACCCAACGAAACCTCAAATCAATATAACCCAGTAAAATCTGTAATTCACATATAAACATAGTCAGTAGTTCATTTGAACTATAATTTCACAATAAAAAGCAAAATCATGAAAAACCCCAATTTATAAAATTCCTGTATAATCCTAAAATATCAATTTCTGA
This sequence comes from Euphorbia lathyris, assembly GCF_963576675.1. Taxonomy (NCBI): domain Eukaryota; kingdom Viridiplantae; phylum Streptophyta; class Magnoliopsida; order Malpighiales; family Euphorbiaceae; genus Euphorbia; species Euphorbia lathyris. Next base: position 40,742,248 of record NC_088911.1, read on the forward strand.
AAATTCTTTGATTATATATATATATCTATATTCATAAAACACAAAATATAGTTGATAGTTACTTATCTTAGCTGCTAATTGAAGAAAATACACCCGTTCAATTCTCATCTAAATCCTGTCTAAGACGTTTTCCCTCCAAACGCTTCCGAAACTCAAAAACTCTTTGGTTAGGACTTAGATCTATACTTAAGGATGCTATAGTTTAAGTTTCAAGTGATTTGGACGGTTGAATCTCCGTAAATCAAAGAAACGGTGGAGAAACGGTCGAAAAACGATTTGATAACGATGAAAGAAAAAGAAACAGAAAAGAAAGATGATGATGGTGGATCGTACCGGAACATTTGGGATTTTTATCCCAAATTTCTCAAATATCCCTTTTGGTCCTCCATCTTTATATAATCTTTTAATAATTACCCTAAACTTTTAATTTACATCTAAACCCATCGAATTAACTCCAAACTTTTCCTATAGCACCAAATAATAATCATACACCCAATAATTATAATATATATTAATATCTAGGTATAAATTCTAGAAATTTAGACACGGACGTGACACAGAGTGGCTTCCAAAAAAGAACATTCAGGGAAATAGCAGGCTTTATATATTTTGGCTGCTAGAGAGGACTGATTCGTGATCATACGCCATCATTGCTTGGCAAGAAGTGCCAAATTAAACTGGTGGAGCTTCTTAAACCCTATTCCCCCAAACTTCTTCGGTTGACACAGTCTATCCCAGCTCTTCCATATTATTCCACCCGATTCGTTTCCACTCGAACCCCACCAAAACACGTTCATCTGTCTTTCTAAATCAATGCATAGCTGTTCCAGGATTAAAAATAAGCTCATAGCATATGCAGGCAATGACTGTTGAAACACCTTTCTACATAATTTTGATTTGACAAAATTGTTAAAATACATATTCTAAACACACTAAGTTTAAATGCTTTGATTTATTCTACTAATGTGTTTGTTCAAATGTTGAGTATAAATGTTATAAGTCATAAGGATTGGAAGGCCCAAGCCCAATACGGAAGCCAAGGCCCAAGTCAAACAACTCAGTACACTCGGCCTGCGTATATCAAGACGTTGCCGTTTTGTTCAAAACGCAACTCAGCAATCGGAAGGATCTAGAAGACCTTCGGGAACAACTTCAAGATGAAGCTGCTGAGTAGTCTCGACAAAGCGTACAAGACAGCAGCTGGCAAAGGAAAACTTCCAGACAAAGTGTTTCCTCTTTTGGCAAAGTTCAGACGACACAGTATGCTGTCCAGTTGACTTTACCATAAAAGGAGAGACCATCTGATGTGCTGACCGAGGACAGAAGATACACAATTGTGATTGGCCGAGAGCTCTGTGCAAGTCAGGATGACAACGACACATAGCCGTTTCCCTCCGACGGTTATTTCGAAATTCGAAATGACCGAATGACCAGACGTCTCTATAAATAGTGCCATCACAAGCTTCACAACACACAGAACTTGATCAAGCCATTACGCTGACCAAATCTCTACAAGTTCTGCAAGCTAGAAGCAAAGCAAAATTCTTACACTACATTTTCATATCTGTGTAAAAGTCTAGAGTGATTGTAAATCGTCTAAAGTGTCTCAGCACATCTTTGTATTAGGACAAAAACACTTATCATTTCTAGAGATAGAAAGGAGAGGCTGAGTACTCGGTTTTAAGTACTCAGCGGAGAGATTAGGATTGAGTAGAAGTATAGAGGAAGGTACTCTTGTCATACTCAATTGCTGATATTGTAAAGGTTTGAGGCTCTACCTTTAAAGAGCTCAGTAGAGGATTTGAAATCTCGGACGTGTTCCGGGGACAGGACGTAGGCTTAGAAGAAGCCGAACCTGGATAAATCTGCTGAGTGAAGTATTTCTAAACCTTTGACTCCTTATTTATATTGCTTGCTGAAACAATCAAAACTGAGCAAGTCAAGAGGTCAAGTTGAGTTGTGCGCATTAAAACGTAAGAGCTCAGGAATAGACTCTAAGTGCCATCTCCTGACTCAAGCTAAGAAACTGACCTAGTCACCTGTTGACTAAGCCAGTATCTTGTTGTTTACTCAGCGCCGATGTTCAAACATTTTCTTTAGTAAAAGAAGTCTGCCTAAGTTTGGAAAAAGTTTAAATAGTTCCTAAGCCCCCCCTTTGGAACTATACTTGCAACTAAATAAGGGACCAACAAGTGGTATCAGAGCCTAAAAGCTCACTGTAAAAGGTCTAACAACCTTGAGCTGATCCCTACCATGGGCGAAAATAGCACTCGGTTTCTCCCTGGAAACCAAACAACTCAAATACTGCCTGCGGGGCTGTCCATTACTAGGCCTCCCCTATTCTTCGGGTCAAACTATACCTTCTGGAAGAATAGGATGAAAAACTTCATTCAGGCTACAAACATGAGTGCCTGGCTATCTATAGTCCAAGGGCCGTTTGTACCTGTTGAGGTTGTGGCTGGCCAAACAGTTATAAAAGCTGAGGCCAAATGGACAGAGGATGATCTCAAGAAGCTTCAAAACCATGCTTCGGCTATCAATATGCTTCACTGTGCGCTCGATGCTGCAGAATATAACAAAATCTTAGGTTGTGAGTCGGCACAAGAGATCTGGAAGAAGCTGGAAGTCACCTACGAGGGAATAAACAAAGTAAAAGAATCCAAGGTGAATCAGCAGATGAGACTGTACGAGCTGTTCGAGATGAACAATGATGAGGGCATTTCAGACATGAACGCAAGGTTCACCAACATCATTAATGAGCTCAAGAGACTTGGGAAAATCTTCACTGAGGAAGAACAAGTCAAAAAGATACTCAGGAGTCTTCCAAAAAACTGACAAGCAAAGAAGACAGCAGTTGAGGAAGCTCAGGATTTAACCACCTACAAATATGACGAACTCATCGGTTCATTGCTGACCCATGAGATATCCATGAAAAACTTTGAGGTGAAGGAAAAATCTGATGACAAGAAGCAGAAGTCACTTGTCATGAAGGCTGACTCCACTGACGGGAGTTCAACTAATGATGAGGAGATGGCCATGTTCACAAGAAAGATGAAGAGGCTGTTCAGGAAGAACGACAAATATTCTAAAAAGCCTTACAAAAAGTTTGATAAGTATAAGGCTGACTCAAGCGACAGTAAATATAGAAAGGACAGCTCAAAGCCCATTACATGCTTTGAGTGCCATCAAGCTGGCCATATTAAGTCGAACTGCCCCACGCTGAGGAAAGACAAGAAGAGTGGGAAGAAGGCAATGGTGGCTACTTGGAGTGACAGTGATGAATCTTCATCAACAGAAACTGAGGCCACCGAGTCAGCAAAGATATGCTTTATGGCTGATGAACTTGCTGAGCCATGCGTCTCTGAGCATGCTGACCCATCCATCGCATCAGATAATGAAGAGCAATCAAATGAGGTAATTTCTCTTCCCCAGCTCAGAAATGATATGGTTAATGCCCTGAGTGATCTCTATACACTTGTTAAGAAGTGTAATAAAAAGGTTAGAGCACTCAGCAGGCGCTGTGACGAAGTGGAAGAGGTCAAACTAAGTGACCTCAGATACCTTCTTCAGGACAATTCGACTCTGCATGATAACATGAAGATCATGCATGAGTATGTGTCTGAAGTCCAGTCAGTTTCAAAGAAATTGAGGAAGGACGTCACAACCATCCAGAACCAACTAGAGGTTCCTAAGAAAAATAACATTCCTCTGAGAACTCAGTACCAAGGTACTCAGCAAAGATGGAATCCCCAGCGAAAAGTCCAGTGTGACTTTTGTGGGAAGTTAGGACACACTACTAAAGTGTGCTGGCACGCTCAGCACTGGGGTGCTGACAAGTCAGTAAAAAATCCTAAACAGAAGGTCAGTTGTGACTTCTGTGGAAAGAATGGCCATACTATCCATGTATGTCGCCATAAAATAAAATATGATGCTATACCTGTCGCACCTAACAAGTCAGGACCCAAAAAGAATTGGGTACCTAAAAGTAACTAGCTACAATGCAGGTAAGCCTGAGATGTGCCGAGAAGTCAAAGATGTGGTATATTGACAGCGCATGCTCAAGGCATATGACGGGTGATGAAACTCAGTTCATCACGTTTGAACGTAAACGAGGAGGGAGTGTAAGTTTTGGAGACAATAAGAAGGGTAAGATAGTAGGCTCAGGAACCATCGGAGGTAATCCTACTATTGAATCTGTCTCCCTAGTCAGCGGACTCAAATATAACTTACTCAGCGTAGCTCAGCTATGTGACAATGGGAGAAAAGTTATATTTGATGCTACTGGATGTAAAATATACGAGGGTAAAACTAATGAGTTAATTTTAACTGCCCCTCGGATAGATAATGTCTTTATGCTAGACTTAGAGAAAAAGTTTTCAAAAACTGTATGCTTAGTAACAAAGGAAGAAAATTCCTGGCTATGGCACAGGAGACTTGGTCATGTAAGCATGGACCTCCTGGCCAAACTAGCAAGAAAGCAATTGGTTGAGGGACTGCCTGAACTTAAATTTCAAAAAGATCAATTATGCCACGCTTGCCAAGCTGGAAAACAAACCAAACAATCTTTTCACAGTAAAAACATTGTCTCAACTAAACGTCCGTTAGAATTACTACACTTGGATCTCTTTGGACCAGTCCAGCCGCTGAGTCTGGGTGGAAGAAGATTTTCCTTGGTCATTGTAGATGATTTCTCTCGGTATATGTGGGTTATCTTGCTGACCAGCAAGGATGAGACCTTTGAGACATTTTCAAATTTGGTTAGGAAAATTGAAAATGAAAAAGACCTAAAATTAGCTCATATCCGTAGTGATAATGGTGGAGAATTCAAAAACCAAAAGTTTGTTGAATTCTGTGAAGCCAGCGGCATTGACCACAATTTTTCTGCTCCTAGAACACCTCAGCAAAATGGGGTTGTAGAAAGGAAGAACGGAACTCTGGTTGAAATAGCCAGGACAATGCTGGATGAGCATAGGCTTCCAAAGTATTTTTGGAGAGAGGTTGTTAACACAGCATGCTACATTCTTAATAGGGCTCTAGTTAGACCTATACTCAAGAAAACCCCCTATGAACTCTGGAAAGGACGGAAGCCCAACATTGGATACTTTCGTGCCTTTGGCTGTAGATGTTTTATTTTAAATACCAAAGATAGCTTAGCAAAGTTTGATTCAAAAGCTGATGAAGCTATCTTTCTGGGCTACTCAACAAACAACAAAGCATACAGAGTTTTTAATAAGCGAACTCAAGTTTTAGAAGAGTCAATACATGTAGAGTTTGATGAATCTGACCCTGCAGGTAGATACCAGCTGCTGACCGAAGATGATCCAAACTCAGTAACCATCGCTGACTCAGAACCAGCTACTGAGTCATTCACGAAAAGGCTGGCCAAGAGTAAGAGTGAACCTAAGATTACTTTTACTGACCCATCTACTTCTGCAGAGATTGTTGAAACAGGAACAGCACAAGACATGAATCTACCCAAAGAAATAAGGATTCCAAGAGGGCACTCCGAAAGTGCAATCCTTGATTCTGCTAGGAATACCCTGATGACGAGGAATCAACTCAGGAAGTACCTCAGCAATGTTGCCTTCGTCTCAGTACAAGAACCGAAGAATTTCGCTGAAGCTGAGTACGATGAATTCTGGATGAACGCAATGCAAGAGGAGCTCGATCAATTTCGAAGAAATGATGTATGGGAGTTAGTGCCTCATCCAAAGAGTCAAAAGACCATCGGAACAAGATGGGTCTTCAGGAACAAGATGGACGAACAAGGAAACATAGTCAGGAACAAAGCAAGGCTTGTAGCTCAGGGCTACAGTCAGCAAGAAGGTATAGACTACGGTGAGACCTTTGCCCCAGTGGCGAGGCTAGAGGCAATTAGAATATTATGTGCATATGCATCTTACATGAATTTTAAATTATTCCAAATGGATGTCAAAAGTGCATTTCTTAATGGAGTTATAAACGAGGAGGTTTATGTAAATCAACCTCTAGGTTTTGAGGACCCTAAGTTCCCAAACCATGTTTACAAACTCAAAAAGGCTCTGTACGGCCTCAAACAAGCACCACGTGCTTGGTATGAGAGGCTGACCAGTTTCCTGCTGACTAGAAATTACGTCAGGGGCAAAGCTGATACAACCTTATTCATTAAGAAAAAGGGTAAAGATACCCTGCTGGCCCAAATTTATGTTGATGATATAATATTTGGTGCAACTAACGAATCAATGTGCAAGGAGTTTAGCAAACAAATGCAGACTGAGTTTGAAATGTCTATGATGGGAGAACTCAACTTCTTCCTCGGTCTTCAAATTAAACAAGGAAACAATGGCATCTTCATCCGTCAAGCCAAATATGCCAAAGAGATCTTAAAGAAATATGACTTGGAAAATTGCAAGCCAATATCCACTCCTATGGGCACTGACACTATCCTCTGCGCTGATGAGAATGGTAAGTCAGTAGACAGCAAGTTATATCGAGGTATGATAGGCTCTCTACTTTACTTAATAGCCAGTAGACCGGACATTCAGTTTTTAGTATGCTACTGTGCTAGATATTAATCTAACCCTAAGGAATCTTATTACATTGCTGTAAAAAAAATCCTTAGATATTTGCAAAGCTCAGTGAACGCAGGTTTGTGGTATCCAAATACTCATGATTTTACACTTATCGGATACACTGACGCTGACTATGGACGAGATAAGCTGGAACGTAAAAGCACCTCTAGAGGATGCCACTTCTTAGGAAGCTGTCTTGTATCCTGGTTCAGCAAAAAGCAGGCGTCAGTAGCCTTGTCCACCACTGAAGCTGAGTACATTGCTGCTGGTCATTGTGTTGCTCAAGTCTTGTGGATCAAGCAACAACTTGAAGATTATGGTGTTCAAACGAAGACAATTGAGGTCAAATGTGACAACAAAAGTGCAATTGATCTGTCCAAGAACCCAATTCAACACAGCAGAATGAAACATGTCAGCATCAGACATCACTTCATTAGAGACCATGTACTCAAGGGTGAGATCAAGCTGACCTTTGTCCCAATGGACGAACAGCTTGCAGATATCTTTACGAAGCCACTGGCTCGTGAGCAGTTCAGCATACTGAGAGAAGCAATTGGTATGTTTAATCCTCTTCAGTGAATTCCTGTGCTAAATGAATATGAATGCCGAGTGAATTACATACTGAATGATTTATTGTTTACTGAGTTACTCATCGGAACTGTCTGAATATACAATAACTGAGTAAAACTTGCATACTGAGTAAATTAGTTTAGAACTTGAACTTAAAATCATCCTTAAATACTGCACTGACCACTCAGAATATCAAACGCTTGACATTCTAAATACTGAGTGATTAATCCGTTAGCATAAATGCAAAGCACGCGTATAGCCTAGGATGACGTATTCGCCGTAATGTGTCATAAATGCCAGGATCATTGTCGGTACATGATCCCAAGGCAAAACTGACACATGGATTCGATTAAGATCCACACCGTTCATTTCGTCTATAAATTATGGGTATTTCCCCATCTTTTACTCTTTACGCTTAATCAATTCTTAAGGCAAAGAAATCACTTAGAACTTCATTTCTCTCAAATTCCTCCATATTCGAAGAATGACTAAGTTGTCTTTCAACGTCTCCGGTGCCGGCCACCAAAAGTCCAGCTCCGATGAACCTTCACGAAACCCTTCTACACCAAGCAAGGGTAAAACTGGCCAAACTTCTGGCCAAGGGAAAGCTGTTAAGATCAGGACCTACTCTAAGGTCTTCGACAATGTACGAGAATGGAAGGTAGAACCCTCCAGATGGGTTTCAGAGCACTTTGTACAGAACGAACAGCCATTTGCTGAGTGGATTTCCAAGAACGAATGGACTGGGCTGTTCTCGGTCAGGGATGAGACATATCCTGACCTAGTGAGGGAATTTTACCACAACCTCAAGGTTGCCAGTGACTCCGCCGACTACCTGAGCACTGAAGTAAAAGGGAAAACCATCTTCATCAACCCTCTGTACATAGGAAATCTCCTCCAGCTCAAAACTGAGGGAGTAAGGCTGAGGAAGTCAGGAGATCAGGACAAAACTGACTACGTCCATACCTTCTGCAAACCTGAGGGTCACTCAGGAGAGATCTCAGCATCTTCGATGGGACAGCATCAGAAGATGGCTCACTACCTTCTGAGCTACTTCATTTACCCAAAGATCAACTGCACTACATCAGCAACCAACTTTGAACAGTGCTTCATATGGCACATGCTGACGTACACCCCCATCAACATGCCAGTTTTCTTAGTTGCTGGGTTCCTACGCAGCACGGGTACAATGAGGTTGGGATCAATTATCACCAGGATCCTCATCGACCACAAGATTGACCTCGAAGGTGAGGAATCTTTCAGAGGAACCGAAATCACAGCTGCCTCGCTGAGGGCACTTAAATTTGGACATCCCTTGAAGAAAGGAAAAGCTGCTGCTGCTGCTGGCCAAGCTGATCAGACTGAGGAAACTATTGCTGAGCCTAAGAAAGGGCGAAGAACTAAGGCCCCAGTTTCTCGCAAGAGAAAATCTGCTGAGACACCTAATGTTGTGTCTCCAGCAAAGAGGCAGAGGTCGCTGGAAAGTCAGATGAGAAGAGAAGCAGGCAAGATGAGCCTGACACTGAGGAAGCTGCTGAGCTACCTCAGAAGAAGCAGAAGTCTTCAACACTGGCACCTCTCGACGTCATGCCGACAGATTTTATTGTACCGGGTGATTCTCATTTCACTCAATGCCAAGGTGCTGATGCTGAGGAACCTGAGGTCCAGTTAGATGACCACTTCATCTCCCAAGTTGAGGAAGAACTTGATGGAGATAATACTGAGGGGGAAGAAGAAGACGATGAAACCAGCGGTCAGGATGACGCTGAGGAGTCTGAAGAGTATGACAGTGAAATTGAAGCTGAGGACGCTAACACTGGGTTAGCTGGTGGAGCTGTGCAGACTGACACTGAGTTAGCTGCTGGAGTTGAGCAAGTTGATCAAGCTGACCAGACCCATACTGAGGAAAAGGAACCTACTCCTACTCACTCCGAAGAACCTGCTCATCATACCACTCCACCACGTAGAAGGCAAAAGCTGGTTAAGGCCAGTGAGAAAATGGTCAGTGAACCCCCTGTGCAATCACCATCTATTCCTGAACTTGTCCTCTCCAAGACAACAAAGGATCCTTCTACCGTCCAATTAAATTTTTCAAACGGCCCTCAACTTCCTCTACTACAACGCCGTTGAAAAAACAAGCCTCTGTTTCTTCTCAACAGGAACATGCCGAGCATACCACTTCCACCACTTCAACAAGTCAGGTTGAACCAAGCACTGTCCATGCTGTTTCCTCAAGCATGGTGCTGACTCCTCATCCTTCTGCCGTCAGCACAGAAAGTGTTCGGGTTATGACTTCCATCACCAACCTCTCTGCTGATCAATCAACCTTACCTCCAACTCAAGTGCAGATTGAGCCAAGTCATCCAGTCACTGACCAGGGTACTCCTTTCACTCCACTTTTTTCTGGTCATACTGATGTACATCGAGATGCCACTGAGTCCGGGAAAAAGCTCATTGACTCAGTGCAAGCACTCATCCACGATCTTTAACATTCCGCTTCACCTGCTGCTGGATCTTCGATTCCTGAGACAACTCAGCTCTCCCAGGTCACTCTACTTCTCAACGAAGTCAAGGGACTCAAGGATCTGCTGAATGTAGTCTTGTCATTCCAAGCCCAGCAAGCTAAGCAGGATTCACTTGCCAAGTTGGCAGAGATACAACTATCAACAATTCAACATCTGAACTCTCTCCATCAGCAAGTTCAGAAGTTATCTGCTGTGAACACTGACTATGCCACTTCCTCAGAACTCAAGATGCTTTTTGCTCAGCTTCATACTGAGCAACTTAAGACAAATGAGCAAATGGTGTCCTATAGTCAGTGCTCAGTCGAGCAAATCGGTGAGGCCATCAGGCTACTTAATCTCAACAAACAAGAGATGGATACTAACGCGTTGAAACAGAATGAGTTGCTATCTCTCGCACAGCAATCCTTCAATCACATCCGTCATAATAATATCCAGCGTCATCATTATGACTCAGCTCTCTTAAAAACCTTCCACCAAGTCTTTGCTGGCCTCTCTGAAGCTCTCATCTGGCAAGCCAAAGCTCAAGCTTTCAGTGTAAATATGCTCAGTGCTGCTGATCTTCATATACCAGTAGAAGTATCAGCTGATGGAGTTGCCATTTTTGATGGCGTAAACGAAAGTGCTGACAAACTCAAAGAGCTTTCCCAAGAACTTTCTCGTGCTGTCTTAACCGATGCATTCAAGCTCCCTGAAGTTGACAAAACGGGGGAGAAAGCGCAAGCTGCCAGAGCTCAGCATGAGCGATGTCAGTATGAGCGAAGTCAGTCACAGGGCAAGAAAAAGAAATAGATAGACTAGGTCTTAACATTTGTAATCTATGTTGTTTATTTCTTTTGCCGTGTAACTGCTGACTTCTTTCAACTTATATATCATACTTACTTTTCTTATTCAAATACTGAGTTATGATATATGCTAATAAGTACTGAGTTATTATGTATCTTCATTTATATCAGCTTTGTTTAACACTTACAATATTTGACTAAAAGATATGCTGATAACATGTTTGACATGAACCTATACACTTACTCAGCGCGCTCTATATGTCTAAAAACTTCCGCCTAACACTGAGTAAATAGAATATGTGATATAGCTGACCTATATCTGAAAACTGACCTTAGACTTATTCATTTAAATCCTTAAATGTCTTAAGAAAAACTAAGTCAGTAGCTCAACCCTTATGGGGGAGTTTGCTTAATTATACTAGGTCAACTATCATGGGGGAGCTCATACTGAGTTCCTTGCTGCACAGTTTTGCCAACATCAAAATGGGGGAGTTTGTTGAAACACCTTTCTACATAATTTTGATTTGACAAAATTGTTAAAATACATATTCTAAACACACTAAGTTTAAATGCTTTGATTTATTCTACTAATGTGTTTGTTCAAATGTTGAGTATAAATGTTATAAGTCATAAGGATTGGAAGGCCCAAGCCCAATACGGAAGCCAAGGCCCAAGTCAAACAACTCAGTACACTCGGCCTGCGTATATCAAGACGTTGCCGTTTTGTTCAAAACGCAACTCAGCAATCGGAAGGATCTAGAAGACCTTCGGGAACAACTTCAAGATGAAGCTGCTGAGTAGTCTTGACAAAGCGTACAAGACAGCAGCTGGCAAAGGAAAACTTCCAGACAAAGTGTTTCCTCTTTTGGCAAAGTTCAGACGACACAGTATGCTGTCTAGTTGACTTTACCATAAAAGGAGAGACCATCTGATGTGCTGACCGAGGACAGAAGATACACAATTGTGATTGGCCGAGAGCTCTGTGCAAGTCAGGATGACAACGACACATAGCCGTTTCCCTCCAACGGTTATTTCGAAATTCGAAATGACCGAATGACCAGACGTCTCTATAAATAGTGCCATCACAAGCTTCACAACACACAGAACTTGATCAAGCCATTACGCTGACCAAATCTCTACAAGTTCTGCAAGCTAGAAGCAAAGCAAAATTCTTACACTACATTTTCATATCTGTGTAAAAGTCTAGAGTGATTGTAAATCGTCTAAAGTGTCTCAGCACATCTTTGTATTAGGACAAAAACACTTATCATTTCTAGAGATAGAAATGAGAGGCTGAGTACTCGGTTTTAAGTACTCAGCGGAGAGATTAGGATTGAGTAGAAGTATAGAGGAAGGTACTCTTGTCATACTCAATTGCTGATATTGTAAAAGGTTTGAGGCTCTACCTTTAAAGAGCTCAGTAGAGTATTTGAAATCTCGGACGTGTTCCGGGGACAGGACGTAGGTTTAGAAGAAGCCGAACCTGGATAAATCTGCTGAGTGAAGTATTTCTAAACCTTTGACTCCTTATTTATATTGCTTGCTGAAACAATCAAAACTGACCAAGTCAAGAGGTCAAGTTGAGTTGTGCGCATTAAAACGTAAGAGCTCAGGAATAGACTCTAAGTGCTATCTCCTGACTCAAGCTAAGAAACTGACCTAGTCACCTGTTGACTAAGCCAGTATCTTGCTGTTTACTCAGCGTCGCTGTTCAAACCCTTTCTTTAGTAAAAGAAGTCTGCCTAAGTTTGGAAAAAGTTTAAATAGTTCCTAACCCCCCCCCCCCTTTGGAACTATACTTGCAACTAAATAAGGGACCAACAATGACTGAAGGACTGATTTGATCATGACTTCCTTTCCAGCTCGTGATAAAAATCTAGATTTCCAGTTCCTCAACCGAGAGCCGATCATGTTTGCAATATATCCAAACACTTGTCTTTTATTTCTCCCTATCACAGAAGGTAGACCAAGATATTTCCCCAAGGTGATTGCCTGAGGTACACCCAAATTTGTACTTGTCAAATCTCGAACTAAGATTGGACAACGCTTGCTAAAAGAGACTAAGGATTTGTTGAAATTTACTTCTGACCCGAAGCCCTCTCATAGACGTTCAGACATTGTTTAATTGATGATGCTTCGGCCTGGTTTGCCTTAAAAAATAAATAGCTATCATCAGCAAAAAACAAATGCGAGATAGACACATCCTGACGAGCCACTCTACACCCGTGAATCAGCCCCCTCACCTCTAGATCGGATAGTGCAAATGACAGGCCTTCTACGCAGATGATAAAATGGTAGGGAGAGAGCGGGTCCCCCTGACGAAGCCCCCGCTGAGGAATAATCGGACCTACAGAGTGACCCTCATTGATAATAATGTACTGAGCTTTGCCTACACATTGCATAATTAAGGATACCCATCTGCTATCGAAGTCCAACTTTAGCATCATTTGCTTCAGTAACTCCCATTCAATCCGGTCATATGTGTTGAGCGATTTCCGCAAGTGCACGGTATACGCTTGTAGTAATAAAAGATATCGAACCCACAGGGAACGCTTTTTAACTAAAAACTTATTTAATTCAGTTTTATTCACGTCTTTAGGTTTAACTAAAGAAAATCTTTTAATTGATTGTATTGGTTTGGATAAATTAGGATTAGATAAGAATATTCTATTGAACTTAGAGAACAATTCTGTCTTGAGATTTTGATTACAAGACAGATGCTTCCGTAGTTGGAATAAATAAAAGGTATAAAACTTATTTTCATTAAGTAAGGAAAGCAACTATAACTTTGGTAAGATTATGAATATGTAGTAATACAAGAATTTATGCAATTAAATGGCTTTGAACCGTAGAAATCTCTCTGGATCGGAGCCGATTTCTACCTTAATCAAATCAGTATTTTATATCCGATAAGCCGCGCTAACGATCATATCATCCATAAAAACTAATTCTTTCAAGTGTTCAACAAAGTTTCTATATAAATATGATTGTATAAAACGTTTTAATAAAAACACCAATTTATCATTTTGAAAATCATTTTGTCAAAACAATATCAAAATAATCAATAGGAAGAATGTATTGAATAAAATAAATATATCATTAATGAATTGTGAATCTTCACAAGTTAACAGAGAAGAAGAAACATGGATAGCATTTTAACGAAAACTTTGAGATCCGGGTTGTCAATCTTTCCTTCAAACTCCGTAGGCTTGTCAGACCTCTTTGCGCTTCAGCTGTTAGTTCTTCTCGCTGAATCTTCGGAATAGAGACCGCTAGATCCACTACCAGAATGAAAACTTGTCTCTGATCAACCTTTGAAACTAAACTAATACTACTGTGTTTATAACTAATCTAATAACAACTTGTGTACATCAAGTTTGTTTACACAGAAATGAAATCTAACTTTCTGACTCTTTCTGAATCAGAAACTCAACATAATAACTCTCTGATTTCTCTAACTTTTCTAACTTAGCCAACTCTGATTTCTTGAAATGAATCACTTATTTATAGTTGGTGAAGGGTTGTAATTGATGGGTCGTGTCCGTTGGTGAAGGGTCGCTTTTATCCAAACGAACAGACGCGTTTCTTGGAATTAAACATGTGAAATCTGTGCAGAATTCTTCGCTGTCTCATATGAGATTCCGAGAATCTCAGTCGTGACAGGGGGTGAAGGGGCGAGCTGAAGACTTTGAATTTCCAACGACTGGTGATCGTATGTCGCGACTGAGATTCTGAAAATCTCAGTCGCGACAGGGGCTTCCTTCCCCATCTTTCGGCTGCTTCTTGTCTCCTTGAGTCGGTCTCCTGATTGATACGTATTCTTGGTACGTAATTTAGGTTTTTCCTCCGTTTTAGCTCCGTATTGGATTTAACCAAATAATTAAGTACCTTGCATCAAAGAAGTAAATAAAGACGTAAAAATATTCTAAATGAATATAATTAGCACGATTTCAATGTAAATTTAACGTATTTATATATGATATTTTAGGTATATTTTGGGCTTAACAAACTCCCACACTTAAGCTTTTGCTAGTCCCGAGCAAAATTTCACTGAATTTATTCTTTAATCAATCTTTTTATAAATAGAACATATATCCATATATTCCTGTTTAAATTAGTTAAACCGAAAGATAAACTTTCATAGTAAATTTATACGCAAAGTATCCAACTAGCTAGTGTAAAAGAGATAGATCACTCGTCTTGTATCTCAATTTTTATATTGAAGCATTCGGGATGGTGTAAGCACGCATGTTTTTGAATCTTTCGTCTCAAGGCATTTAAAAGCACAAAATTTTCTTTCCCAAACCTAAACTATTCCAAATATAGATTTATTAAGGACTTAGGTTTAATATATTTGCTTAGTCACGCCCGTGATAAGGGTGGTCTCGTCCGTGACTTTATATGAATTAATTCGCTTTTATGTTCGTTTAAGAGGTACCGACCATGCCATGGGTGGACGCAATCGTTACTTAAAACTTTAAACACGTTTAATTTTACTTTAATTTCTAACGTTCCTTTCATACCTCGACCGTGATAAGGGTGGTCACAATCGTGGCCAAAAGTAAACGGTACTTAATGTTCTTCCCTTTCATACCTCGATTGTGATAAGGTTGGTCTCAATTGTGGCCAAAAGTTAAGAATACGACTACTTGATTTAATTAACATGAGTTATAAAAATTAAAATTATAAATTGGGAAAAGAAAAATAGCACATTCATCCTATATTGACTTGAAATTCAACATGCATTATGGCTAAAGTTTCCTTAAAAAACTTCAATTGGTTTTTAATGTAAGACGAAAATCATACCGAGCTAAAAAGCTAAAGTTGTTAGTTCGATTTATGCCTATAAACCTAATTGAAAATTGAAAATAAGATTTATATTTATCATGAATTCATGATATAAAATAGAGATTTGAAACTAAAGAAATTTTATTTATATACATTCACTCGAGACGTTTTTGATAAAATCGTATCGGAGATTTGTAAAAATATGTGTAAAAATATTGCCCGTATAGAAATATTATTTCTAACAATAATGATAACCTTAAAATATGTTTAACATTAATTTTGAAAGTTAAATTGTTTAAAATATACGAAGTATATAGTTAACAAAAAATTTACGTTTATGAAAAATTGCCATTATTTTGGAAAAATGTTGCACTTTATATAAAACTGTTGCAATTGTTTTTGAAAAATGTTGCATATTATACTTTACTTAAAATTGAATAACAATATGCATTTATACTTAAATAAATAACATTCATTCTCATTCGTTGCATTCATTCGTACTTAAAATTAAAACGAATATGAAATATCTCCTCCCACAATTAATTTGGACCATGTCCTCATTGGTGCAAAAAGCGATAAAACACAAAAAATAGTACGAAGTAAACCATACGAATTAGAATTGAAAAATATAGTACGATAACATTCAAACAGAATAATAAAAATAATTGTACCAAACATAATTAAAAATATTGTACCAAACCGAATAAAACATAATAACGAAAATGAGGTAAAAGATAGAACGGATAAAACCTATCAAGGTGAACTCGGTGGAGAAGGCGTAGTCTCAACTCCTTGGCATCGGAAGAAAGATAGCAACCGGCGACGAGTAGATTTGTGCTCACGTCTTAAATTAGTGATATTGGCATCCACCATGTTTATCCTCGAACTCATTTCGGTATTGTTGGCAACGACTTCATCTAACTGCAAATTCATGTGACGGTTATGCTCGTTCATTTGTGTCAAAACACGTTGCCATCCAACTTGGTCATCAACATTTGGTTCTTCATTTGCTTGCTCTTGTGCATTGGCATCAACATTCTCCTCCTCCTCTTCTTCATCAAATTCCTCATCATGCTCTTCATCATCAGCTTGGGCACCTAAACCTTGAGAACTTGAAGCTTCACCACCCAAGGTAGCAAAAACACGTCTTGTACGATCGTCATAGGAGATAAAGGCGGGTGGTCCCAATTTCTTCAATAAATTGGCTCTTTGAAGTGCCGTGATATCGAAGGAAGGTAAACCAACATGAGGCATATTTTGATAATCCGCTAATTCACCCCGAGCACCCAAAACAATGCCAGTAATTAAATTACCCATTGGCACTTGCTTATTGGCGGGACTTGGAAGCTCGAACCAAATTAGTAAATATCATCTCAATACTATCAACGGTCAAATTCTTAAAAATACTGTCCAACACAAACAAATCACAGACTTGCACCTTTGAAATTTCAACCCGACCAAATAAAGAAAAGGATAAAAACTTGTGAAAGAAAAAGATACAATTATCCTTAAGTAACTTACTAGAAGTGTTCTTCGGATGAAAAACATCTAGGCCGGTTAAAGTGTGCCAAACCGTGTGTGCATTAAAAGTCTTTGGTTTGGAATAAAAATTCCGAGTAGGAAAACCAAACCATCGGTTCATTGCCGCATACCCGACTTCAAAACGAATCCCATTATTTCGAAAAGAGATAATACCTTTCTTCTTATCATAAGTTAGAGTGACCAAAAATTCCAAAATATGCGATTTATTACTAGGAAAACGCGTACTAGCAAATCTTGTCCAACCAAGAACAGAGAGATATTCATCAATATGGTCGGTAAAAGAAAATATGTTTACCGTTTTGGTGTCAAGGAAAGGCATGTCGACGAACACCACTTCGCTATTAGAAAAACGGTGAAATTTTCGTCCTTCGGCCTCCGTCGCAATATCGAACGGTGCTCCATACTGAACGCGTAATCTAGTGATCTCGGAGGCTTTGGTTTTGTTAGCAATGGTCTTTTGTCTAGGCATTTTTGTTTGTGAAATTTGGTGAAAGAGATGAAGAAATTTGAAAGAATGAAAGGAAGAGTAAAAGATAATGGCGGTGAGTTAGGGAAGAAGAAGATGAATAGGGTAAAGATTTATGGGGAAGGTGAGTGAATCTTTGTGTTGGGAAGAGTAAAAGATGAGTGATTGGTGAAAATAGAGGTGATATAAATAGGTGTAAGTAACAGGTATTGATTAGGATAGAGTAATAGGTAGTGAATTAGAGTAGGAATAGGATTAAATGCAAAAAACCATCCAAATCCCGTCACTCAAGTCGCGACAGCAAGCTTGGAAGGGGGCAGATTTTTGCTGAAAAATCGCTCTTTCGCTGTCTCAACTGAGATTTCAGAATCTCAACTGAGATTTTGGAATTTCTGGGTAAAAATTAGACTATTTTTGACAATTTGAACATGACTAATTCAATTCCTCTTGTAATTAAGTGACATTAATGCAAAGTTTAATTCCTGAAACTGAGATAAACAAAACTGAAACATTAAATTAAAGGAAACCCAAAGGTTGTTCCTTAAATAAAAGAAATTAAGGAAAGAATTAATGCACTTTTATTAATCATAATCAAAGGAAATACAATAAAATACCTTATTACATATATACATAAAAACAGCTATGCATAAAAACAACAAACATATATACACTATTTACAAACAAACTATATAAACTCAAATTGTATCCCTATGAATTGGAATACGATGAACAGTGGCCCGGTCAATCTTCGCTTGAATGAAGATTTCTCTTTCTAGAGGAGAAAGAAATTTTGGACCAGAACGAAACTCTCTCTTTACAAGTCCCTCATTTTCCAGAAACTCGTAATTCATTATGGGAAATGGTTCCTTATCAGTCCAAGGAACAGAAACTGATCCCTTGGTTCCTAGGATTATTCCACATATAATATTCCCAAACCCTATTGTTCGATTCTTCGAACGGGAAGCGGCAACTAATCCCTCCATCAAAATCTTTGAGGAATTAACCGTGTTACCTTGGAAAATATCACCTAGCACATATAAATCGGTATCCTGGACGACACTGCTTCTGACTCGACCAAATAGACTATGACAGAGAAATTTGTGCAGAAATAGCATGGAGTTAGAATTTATTGATTTGTTGTAGGCAAGTCGTGGATTGAATCGCCAAAATCCTATCAACATTCTCCATATATCTATAGAAGTCATATCTCTGCCAGGATGATGTGGAGTGGTGTCCCGTGGTGGAAAACCAAACCAATTATGAAGTTCAGGATATCCAAAAGTGAACATCTTCCCTTAACAACGAAAACTGAGACGGACACGCCTCTTATTAACGAACCGAACGGTAGACAGAAACTCTAGAACCCAATTCCCAATTATAGGAAACTTCATGGAAGCAAACTTGGTCCATCCCAAATTTGACAAATAGCGATTCATGTCATCGCTTATCCCGAGTTCTTCGTTCAGGAACTCATCCAGATACAGCATGCCACAGAATTGTGCATAACTAAACTGCAAATAACACTTCCCTTCGTCATGATTGTAGATTTGAAACCATGCTCCATAGCGAGAAGAGATATCAACTCTCTTGCTTCGAGTAGAAGTGTTCTTCCTAACATTTTTTAGAGATTTGGTCATGTTTGTGAGATAAGATGGTGTCTGTAGGATTTAAGAATTGAAGAAAGAAATTTAGAAATCTAAAAGATGAAATGAAATGGAATAATTCTGAGCCTACAGGAATATATAATATACATAAGTGAAAGGTTGTGTCTGTTTAAAAATAAAAGATGTCAAAATGATACCTCTTGGATTTAACTGACAGAATTTTTGAAATCAGATGTCTGTAATCCCTTACAGTTATTTCAAAATGTTAAAATACAGAAAATCTCAACTGAGATTTCCGGAATCTCAACTGAGATTTTCCAAATCCTGAAACATGGAGAATCTCAACTGAGATTTCTGGATATATATTGTCAAAAACACTTAACACTTAATGAAAATTTTCAATACATGACTAGATTAGAATTTAAATTTACAAAACTTATTTGTACACAAATTCAAAAATAAAAGTAAATAAAAATAAAAAAAATAAAAACAAAAATAAATTAACCTAAAAATTAAAAGAAAAATAAAAAGAAAGAAAAATAAAAATTATGAACATATAATAAGAAAAACTAAAAATTTAAAAATATGAAAACTAAATAAATTAATTTTCATAGAATTCGTCCACGAATTCAATTGCTTGAATTGGAGCTCCTTCGTAATAAATTTTGCATCGATTACCATTAACCTTAAATCGATCGCCATTAGACTTTTCTAGCTCTAAAGCTCCATAATCAAATGTTTTAACAACCAAATATGGTCCACTCCATCTAGACTTGAGCTTACCTGGAAATAACTTTAATCTGGAATTAAAAAGTAAAACTTTATCCCCAACATTAAAGCTTTTAATTTTGAGTCTGGCATCATGCCACTTTTTAACTTTCTCCTTATAAACTCTTGCATTTTCGTAGGACAAATAGAGTAATTCATCCAACTCGTTTAAGTCGAACAAACGCTTCTTTCCTGCGCTTTGCAAATCATAATTAATGGTTTTTATAGCCCAATATGCTTTATGTTCTAACTCTACCGGCAAATGACAAGCTTTACCATAGACTAATCTATAAGGTGTCATTCCTATAGGTGTTTTAAATACAGTACGGTATGCCCATAACACATCGTTAAGTTTATGTGCCCAGTCTCTTCTAGAAGACGAAACTGTTTTCTCAAGTATCCATTTGAGCTCTCTATTTGATATTTCCGCTTGACCATTCGTTTGAGGATGGTATGGCGTAGATACACGGTGGTGTACTCCGTATTTTCTCATAAGTGACTCAAAGCTTCTATTTACGAAATGAGTACCTCCATCGCTTACCATAACTCTAGGGACTCCAAATCGACAGAATATTGCATTTAAAAACTTAACAACTACCTTAGAATCATTTGTCGGGGTTGCAATTGCTTCAACCCACTTTGAAACATAATCTACGGCTGCTAATATATAATTTTTGCAAAAAGAAGTAGGAAAAGGACCCATGAAATCGATTCCCCACACGTCGAAGATTTCAACTTCCAACATGTTCGTGAGAGGCATCTCATCTTTCCTTCCTAAATTCCCGGTTCTTTGACACTTATCACAACAGATAATAAATGAACGGACGTCTTTAAACAGAGTAGGCCAAAAGAATCCGCATTCTAATATTCTAGCTACTGTTTTGCTTACGCTGTTATGACCTCCATAAGCGCTTGCATGACATTCCAATATTATAGAGTCATATTCAAACTCACTAACACATCTCCTAAGCATTCCATCGCCGCATGTTTTGAACAAAAATGGATCTTCCCAAAAATATTTCTTAACTTCCGAAAAGAATTTCTTCCTTTGGTGAGAATTTAATCCATCTGGCACAACATGTGCAGCTAAGTAATTGGCAATATCCGCATACCATGGTGCTATGACACTTTGTACTTGCATGAGATATTCATCGGGGAAATCATCTCGAATGCCTAATGTTTCACTGATGGGACCGTTTTCATCTTCAAGTCTTGATAGATGATCGGCGACAAGGTTTTCAACTCCCTTTTTATCTTTAATCTCTATGTCAAATTCTTGCAATAATAAGACCCATCTAATAAGACGCGGTTTTGCATCTTTCTCAGCAAATAAATATCTTAAAGCTGCATGATTTGTATAAATGATGACTTTAGATCCTAACAGGTATGATCTAAACTTATCACATGCAAAAACTACCGCTAACATTTCTTTTTCAGTTGTGGTGTAATTTAACTGTGCACCGGACAATGTGTGACTCGCATAGTATATAACATGAAGTTTCTTATCCTTCCTTTGACCTAATACACATCCTACAGCTAAATCACTTGCATCGCACATAATTTCGAAAGGTAAATTCCAATCGGGTTTCGATATTATAGGTGTACTGACTAAAGATGTTTTCAATGTATTGAACGCTTGTAAACAATCCTCATTAAATTCAAAAGTTGAATCTTTCATAAGAAAATTAGTAAGTGGTTTGGAGATTACAGAAAAGTTCTTTATAAACCTTCTGTAAAAACCTGCATGACCTAAAAATGATCTTACTCCCTTAACAGTAGTTGGTGGGGGTAGTTTTTCTATAACTGAAGTCTTTGCTCTATCCACTTCTAAACCTTTTTCAGATATCTTATGACCTAAAACAATTCCTTCGTCTACCATGAAATGACATTTTTCCCAATTTAATACTAAATTCGTTTCTTCACATCTAGACAATACTTTATCTAAGTTCTGTAAACATGCATCGAAAGAATCTCCATAAACTGAAAATTCATCCATGAAAACCTCCATTATATCTTCAATGAAATCATTAAATATTGTTGTCATACATCGTTGAAACGTTGCTGGTGCATTACATAGACCAAAGGGCATTCTCCTATATGCAAATGTTCCATAAGGACACGTGAAGGTTGTTTTGTCTTGGTCATCCGGGTAAATGTAAATTTGAAAGAATTCGGAATAACCGTCTAGGAAACAATAAAATGCATGACCGGCTATCCTTTCGATCATCTGATCAATGAAAGGTAGAGGAAAATGATCTTTCCTAGTTGCTTTGTTTAGGTTCCTATAGTCTATACAAACCCTCCAACCGGTGGTGGTTCGTGTAGGTATCAATTCACCTTCGTCATTCCTTACAACAGTTATGCCTCCCTTTTTAGGTACACAATGGATTGGACTAACCCATTCACTATCTGAGATCGGATAAATGATTCCATTGTCTAAAAGTTTAGTAATCTCATTTTTTACTACTTCTTTCATGTTCGGATTTAAGCGTCTTTGCCTATCTGCTTTAGGTGGCTTATCTTCTTCTAAGTGAATTCTATGCATTACGATACTAGGATTAATTCCTTTTAAGTCTGAAATTTGTCATCCCATACTTCCTATCCTATTTCTAACAACTTCTTTCAATTTTTCTTCTTGATCATTCGTTAATTTGTTAGAGATAATTATAGGTAGAGAATCGCCTTCGCCTAAGAAAGCGTACCTCAAATGACTGGGTAATTCTTTAAGTTCTAATTTAGGGGGTATTACAATCGAAGGCGAAACTGGTCCATCTTCTCGAATCAAAGGCTCTGGGTCCTTATCTTCTAATTCCTCACCCATTATAGGTTCTATTATTTCTTCTCTTTGAATAACGTCATTGACACATTCTTCAACTAAATCAAGTTTCATACAAGCGAATTCCTCCATAGGATATTTCATCGCTTTGTTCATATTAAACTCGATCTTATCTTCTCCTATCCTCAAAACTACTTTCCCTTCCGACACATCTACTAGAGCACGTCCTGTGTTCATAAACGGTCTACCAAAAATTAGTAGACAATTAACGTCATATGCAAAATCTAATATAACAAAATCGGTAGGAAAAATAAATTTACCGACTTTGACTAAAACATCTTCAATTATACCATATGGTCTCTTAGTGGTTTGATCCTCTAATTGCAAAACTATATTGGTACGTTTGATATCTTCTTCTAAACCTAACTTGTTAAAAATAGACAACGGCATTAAGTTTATACTTGCTCCTAAATCACAAAGACAACTTGGGAATTCAATATCTCCTAATTTACACGGAATAGTAAAACATCCGGGATCTTTGAGTTTAGCGGGTAAATTACTTGACACTATTGAACTACAATCTTCAGTTAACGAAATGGATGAAATTCCTTCCCAACTGATTTTCTTTGAAATTAAATCCTTTAAAAACTTACCATAGTTAGGAATTTGCGTAATTGCATCCATGAACGTCAAATTAATGTGCAAATTTTTAAGTTTATCTAAAAACGTTAAAAGTTGTTTGTCATAGTCCTTATTTCGGACTTTGTGCGGAAAAGGTGGTTTGGGTACAAATGGTTTTGTACCTAAGTCAATTGGTGAACTTTTTGTGTTTAAGATATCTTCTTTGGACTTTGGTAAATCAGTTCCTGGTAATGTTGCATCTCCGGGCATTTTCGGACCTAGATAATTTTTCCATGAACGAAGAGTGATAGCCTTTACCCGCTCTTTCAGATTTTCTTCCGTATGGATGGGAAGACTTCCCTCTTTTCGGGATGGAATTGATTTAGCAAGTTGACCAATTTGGACCTCCAAATTATGGATGCTAGATGAGTGGTTTTTAATAAGCTGGTCGAATTTATTTTCGATCCGTTTAAAACCATCGTCGTGATTACTTATTTTTCCACTGATAGCATCTATGAATATGTCGATTTTAGAAGATAAAGTGCTAATCGTATCTCTTAACTGATTTTGATAATTACTAGTACGATTTTGATTAGCACTATTATTATTATCTTTCCAGTTAAAGTTAGGATGATTCCTCCATCCAGAATTATAAGTAGTAGAATAAGGATTATTAGTTTGGTTTTGCCCTTGGACAAAATTTACCTGTTCGATCTCACTCATATTTTCATAATCCACATCCGTTTGGATTGGATTACCATTGGTATCGCATGATGCCATAAA
Organism: Euphorbia lathyris; assembly: GCF_963576675.1. Lineage (NCBI taxonomy): Eukaryota > Viridiplantae > Streptophyta > Magnoliopsida > Malpighiales > Euphorbiaceae > Euphorbia > Euphorbia lathyris. The sequence continues at coordinate 40,766,024 of NC_088911.1, forward strand.
CCTATCAATTTTGTGTGATAAGGCAGAAAATTGGGCTTGTAACATTGCGACTGGATCAAGTTCCACTATACCTTTAACTGATGGTATGGTTGAGGATGATGGTTTCGCCACCGGTATATGTCCACGTTCCGCGGGCCACATACTGCTGTTGATTGCCATTTCCTCCAAAAGTTCTCTTGCTTGGGCTGATGTTTTCTTCATAAATAGCTCTCCCGATATAGCATCTAATGAGCTTCTAGTTGTAGGATTTAGTCCATTGTAAAATGTTCGCATTAAAAGTTCAGCGGGTAATTGGTGGTGTGGGCATAAACGTTGAAGTTCTTTAAAACGTTCACAAGTCTTATAAAGAGTCTCATTATCATTTTGAGAAAAAGATGTTAACTCTTTTATGACTCTTGCGGTTTTTGCTAAAGGAAAATATTTTGATAAAAAGGCTTGGGCTAATTGTTCCCAAGTTTCAAAAGTTGCGGCTGGCATTGAAGTTAACCACTCTTTGGCTCTATCCTTCAAAGTGAAAGGAAAAAGGTGAAGTTTGATTGCTTCGGCAGTCACATCTGGGATTTTAAAAGTGTCACAAATTTCAAGGAAATTTGTCAAATGGGTTTTAGGATTTTCGTTAGGTAACCCGTAAAATGTTACATTATTTTGCAACATATTAAGCAAAGCTGGCTTAATTTCAAATTGGTTTGTGGTGATTCTGGGTCTAACTACACTATTGGTTACACCGGCCACACCTGGCCTAACGTAATCCATAAGTGTTGGTGGGTTTGCCATTTTTTCCGGCTCGGTATGTGTTTTTACTGGAGTCTTATTTTTGTTTTTCTTGTTTTTCTTGTTCTTTCTAATGGTTTTTTCAATTTCTGGGTCTATAGGGTCGGGTATAATGCCTGAACTTCGAGAACTGCGCATGAACCTGAAATCTTGCACGAACCGAAACTACCTACAAAACAGAATTTGAAAAATAAATAAATTAGTAAATTAAAACTAATAAATTATAAAAGTTAAAATAAGTATGTTTAAACCTAGATTCGAAATAAAACATGAAAAATCTAAAATTTTGTTAAAAAATTTGGCGTTTCCCGGCAACGGCGCCAAAAACTTGTTGAGCGATTTCCGTAAGTGCCCGGTACACGCTTGTAGTAATAAAAGATATCGAACCCACATGGAAAGCTTTTTAACTAAAAACTTATTTAATTCAGTTTTATTCACGTCTTTAGGTTTAACTAAAGAAAATCGTTTAATTGATTGTATTGGTTTGGATAAATTAGGATTAGATAAGAATATTATATTGAACTTAGAGAACAATTCTGTCTTGAGATTTTGATTACAAGACAGATTCTTCCGTAGTTGGAATAAATAGAAGGTATAAAACTTATTTTCATTAGGTAAGGAAAGCAACTATAACTTTGGTAAGATTATGAACATGTAATAATACAAGAATTTATGCAATTAAATGGCTTTGAACCGTAGAAATCTCTTTGGATCAGAGCAGATTTCTACCTTAATCAAATCAAATTTAACGTATTTATATATGATATTTTAGGTATATTTTGGGCTTAACAATATGCTTTTGCCATATCCAATTTAAGAGCAGCTATTCCCGTCTTTCGGTTCGATTTTTTGTGTAAATAATGATTAACCTCATGTGCATTCATCACATTGTCCGAGATTAACCTCCCAGGAATAAAAGCACTCTGCGACTCAGAGATAACGAGCTGTAGAACATGCTTAAGGCGATTCGCCAATATCTTCGATATTATCTTGTAGATAACATTACACAGTGCTATAGGCCTTAAGTCATACACTTTTTCCGGATTTGCTATCTTAGGAATGAGGACAATGTTCGTGTTATGAATATTATCAGGGAGGATGCCACTATGTAACCACGCCACACAGGAAGCAGTGATATGCTCGCCTACAATATCCTAGTATCTTTGGTAAAAGCCCGGGTTAAAGCCGTCCGGCCTCGGGCTTTTATCGGGATGCATAGAAAAAATTGCAGAGCGTACCTCTTTAGCAGTGAAGTCGCAAAGCAGATCTTGATTGTTGTTCGTTGTCAATATAGGCCTGACAAGCTGTAGGATTGGGTCTGGGTCACACCCTGATGAAGAAAAAAGCTGCTGAAAGTATCCAGATATCACTTCGCTCAACCCTGTCGACCAGTCACACCACTTGCCTGAATCATTCTGAAGCTTCTCAATACTATTTTGACACCGTCGATTAGAAGCAGCTGCGTGGAAAAACCTGGAATTCCGGTCTCCACCCGCGAGCCAAAGCTTCTTTGATCGTTGTTTCCAATATGTCTCTTGTTGTTGTAGTAGCCCTTCAAGCTTATCACGACACAAGAGGAGCTAACGCTGTGCTTCTATATCCGAACAGCTCCGCAAGCGGTGGACCTCCTGCTGGCAACCAGCCAAATCACTATAGAAACGACCTCTGATCTGTTCGCCCCATAAGCGAGCTGCTCCCCACATTTTTGATGTCGGGTTATAACGTCAAGCCCAACTCCACTTAGCCATGCTGCAGATACCTTTTCTCGACTTTCCGCCTCGCGAAGCCAGGCCATATGGTTGGACGAATACGCAGATGCAAGGCCGTATGGTCGGAGAAATAAGCTTCTTCATTTAACACTGAGGCATTAGGAAACAGGTTAAGCCAGCTAGAAGAAGCCAGTACTTGGTCTAGCTTTTCCTCAACACAATTAACTGAGCCCATACTCTTTTCCCAAGTATATCGGTGGCCCACCATCGGAACTTCAAACAAACCACAAACTCTTATTGTATTAGAAAAGCCTTGTAACAGGCTAGGAGGGTGTCGTCTTCCACCTCTCGTGTCCTCCTGACACATCATATCATTAAAATCACCTAACAGAACCCATGGTAGACTATTGCTTGCAGCTAACGAGTGGATTAAGTGCCACAACTCAGACCTACGGGAACATTCAGGGAACCCATAAAAAGCGGTTAATCGATACTCCGGCAAACCTTGAAGAGAAACTTTGATATCAATGAAATTTCGTGAGAAACCGAGAAGGCTGGCCACCCCCTCCGACTTCCAAAAAAGGGCAAGCCCCCCAGCTTCCTTTTGATTAACTCAACTTTAGATCTTTGGCATTTAACTTCCATTAAAAACACGAACTCAAGGTGAAATTTTGAAACCAAGGACGACAGCATTCGAACTGTACGCGGGTTGCCCATGCCCCAACAGTTCCAACTCAGCACACTCATATATCAGGGCGGGTCTGGACACCAGACCCCGCCTTTTTTTCAGTCACACCGCCACCTGTGCTATCCATTGCCCTCTGATCACACTCCATCTGCTTTTGAACATTGGTGTCAGATTCCTGTCGACGTCGTTTTACCTTAGAAATAACCAGCTCCTCATCATCATTACCTTGTCCTCCTGCTGCACCCTATGCACTGTTCTATAATGAGTAGTTAGCAGGCCCTATAGGGGGTTGCACCTGCTTATCGATTGAAATCCCTAAGGCCAAATGAGATGTTTCTGCATTAGACCGACCATCGCTAGAAGATGCCGTGGGCATTTGAGTTTGTCGCTGGCCTTTGTTTACCTGATCAGCCTCATGAGGAGCCGAAGCCTGTTTTGGTGCCGACGGAGCGTCCAACAACCCGCGGGATTGCGGGATTGCAAGCATCCTGCGAGTTGGGGCTCGTAGAAAGGTACCGTAAAGTCTCACTTCCTGTGCCGGATTAGGATGATCGAGTAGTGAGGAGCAAAATTTGTCAGCATGCCCTACCATGCCACAGAAGAAATAGAACGTAGGGAGCCTTTCGTATTTAAACAAAATCCATGAGAACACCCCACCTGCCATACCGATCTTGATTCGCCTCTTTAATGGTTGGAGCATATCGATAGATGCGCGGATTCTCATATATGATCGGCTACCTCCAGTAAAGTTGTTGGCATCTGATTCTATAAACTTCCCAACGAAGTTACCACTGCTTTGGGCCACACGTTCTCACATAAGTCCAGCGGGGATGTCGTACACCTGTATCTAGAATTCCGCCTGGGATAATGGCTCATCGCAACGCATCTGTCCATCTGCTAGTTTTTTAGTGAGTAATAGATGCTGATCAAACGTCCATGGTCCCCCGCTGACAACCCTATCCCGTTCTAGAGGGTGAAAGAAATCAAAGAGAAACAGATTAGGGCCTAATACATCCACACACACAAGCCTTTTGATGGACGCCAGAGCTCGACCATAGTATTTTTCATGAACGAAATTTTAATCTGTCTATCCGTCAAAAAACACCCGATTAAACTCCATGTTGGTGGCTGCTGCTTATCTTCCATGTCAGCGGCCTACACAATTAATCCTGTGGTGTTTTCCTCCTCCAGGGCTAAAGCTGATGTTCCTTCGATCACTGATTCCATGGCGGCGGCCGCAAAACTGAGATATCGTATTCGGGACAAACACGTGGAAACCCTCATTAATAGCGAGACATTCTTTATTCTACATACATGATGAATAAGGCTTTTTCTGGCATTCATCATATTCCTTATTCTTTAATTAATTCTTCTTTGATTTATATGTTTTTAATTTGGAGTGTTTTCTTTATTATAATAAAATAGTAGGTGATGCATTGTATTATTGCTTAAATTTTATAAAGAAATAAAGGTAATGATTGTGAGAAATGATAGCAGACAGTATCAATTGCCTAAATTTCCAAACAAAAATTAGGAAAGTCATATTAAAATGCAATAAACAACACGCGCATACACAGTTTAGTTTCGTGTTTTTTTTTCTCAGTGATAAAAATAAATAAATAAATATATATATATAAATAAATCATTTGGTTTGATCAAATTGGAAAGATAGTCCACGTGTGTAAACATAAATTTATGAGTCGATTTTTAAAAAACATATGCATACACCCCTCAACAAAATGGAGCTGTTGAGAGAAGGTATGGAAGTCTGTTGGTTATAGCTGGATCATAATTAAAATAAGCATAATTGCCTTTTAAGTTTGGGGGAGAAGCAATTTTACAGGCTACAATTTTAATCAATGTTTATCCTATTACAGTTTTGAGTTATAAATCACCCTATCAGTTACTATATAACCACGAACCAGATTTCAGTAATTTGATGATAGGTCTCATAAATGCATTTATCTAGGTCATTCCCAAGAGAAAATGGTTGGAAACTTTATAATGTTCATACACACAAGATATGCGTATCTAGAGATTTTGTTGAGTCTCAATTTTTCTACACTAATCCTAGCACTTCTAACGTGGAAACATCAGATTCCCCTTTACCTACAGTATTTCCAGTTCCCATGTCAAACAATTTTAGTTGTCCTCCTACTTCTTCTATTCCAATCATAGAAGTTTCCAATTCAGAAACTTATGTTACATCCCCAATGGCAGTCAACGAAACTCAAGTTTCAAATGATCAAACATCGGGAACATTTCATCCTTCTAATTCATCTCTATGCATGTTTCATCTCCAACTCCAATTAGGAGATCAACTAGATAGAGTTCATCAAGCACCCAAATTGAGTCATTACTTTGCCACTAATTATGTGTACTACTACTGCCAAAAATCAATTAACCATTTTACCTGGATATACTAATCAATATTATGCTTTTCTTAACAATTTGACTAGTATTCCAGAACCATCAACATATCAAGCAACTAGTACTAATTCACATTGGGTCAATACTATGGAAATGGAATTAAAGCATTGGAGAATAATGGCACTTGGGAATTAACTAGTTTACCAAAAAAGAAGAAGCTTATTACATCTATATGGATTTTCAAGGTAAAGTACAAGGCTGATGGTAGCCTGGATAAGTATAAAGTCAGGTTAGTAGCCAAGGGTTACAACCAGCAATGAGGTATAGACTATCATGGCAGTTTTCCCCAGTAGCTAAAGTGGTGACATTGAGATTGTTTTTAGCATTGGCACCTTATTTTGCTTGGGATATATATCAAGTGGATGTGAACAATGCTGATTTGCATGGTTTCATTGAGGAGGAACTGTATATGACACCACCAAAAGGATATACTAAGGCTAAGGAATGACAAGTTTATAAGTTGGTGAAGTCCTTATATGGCCTTAAGTAGGCAAAGAGACAATGGAATAAAGAATTCACTAATGTGTTGATCAATATGGGTTTTGAACTATCTGTGCATGATTATTGTTTGTTCACAAGGACACAAAGAGGGGAATTATAGCCTTAATTGTCTATGTAGATGATTGTTGACTGGAATTTCATTTCAACAAATTGCAGATATCAAACAACAATTGCATTTGATTTTTACTATTAAGGATCTAGGAATTGCCAAGTATTTCCTAGGTATTAAGCTAACTAGGTCAGCATAGGGGTTGATTTATCTCAGCATAAATATATTACAGATATGCTCAAAGAAGCTGGTTTGCAGGATGCTACAGCTGCAACAAGTCCTTTTCTTGCATGAATAGATCTAATGGCTGATAGTCCTGAGCTCAAACATAGTGATCAATATAGAAGGATCATTGTGAAATTGCTATATACTTGGGCTTTACTACACCAAATTTTTCTTATAGCACTTAACAGCTAAATCAATTTTTACAAAAACCAACACAATTACACATGGAGGCAGCTAATGTCCTCAAGTTCCTTAAAAGGACTGCAATAATGAGATTTTTTTTATCCTACCCGAACAAAGTTACAACTTTAAGCATTTTGCAAGAATGATTTTCAGGCATAGGATGACATGATGAAGGTAGCAGCAATGTTGACTGGGCAAGATGTAAACAAACTAGAAAGTATATACAAATATTGCATTTTTTAGGGGATCCTTTAATTTCATGGAAAGGAAAAAAAACAAACAACCATAAACAAATCTTTTGCTGAAGTAGAATATAAATCCACGGCAACAACTACATGTGAGTTGAAGTGGTTAACTTTTTTTGTTAAAAGATTAGTACAGAAGCTTATATCATTGTTGTGCTATAACAAGGATGCTATACATATTGTTGCGGACCTAGTGTTCCACAAAAGAACTAAACATCTAGATATAAATTGCTACATGGTTTGAGAACATTTGCAAACAAGATTGATCACTACTATACTATATTCACTAAGCCCTTATACAATCAAATGGCTCTTACATTGAAGAAAATGGTTTGGTTTTCTTACATATAATTCCATAAATTTAGCAGTTGTTTCTCATGTGAGGAGGGGGCGATAAAAATGATGCACGTGAGTCATTCATTAATGAACTAGTTTGTTAGAGTTAGTTTATAATTGTAATATAATAGCAAAACCAGATCCATAAAGAAAATGAATCCTGAATACAAATTAACATATAGAAACATAAACCGTAGGCACAGCAGAATTGTTAGAATTGTAAGAAGAAAATAATAATTTAGCATAACAATCCTAATTACGAAATGATTACATACTAATTAATCAAAAAGTACCAAAATGACAACAACAATTAAAGAACAAGCAATCCCAGAAATGAGAAGGTAAGCAGGACGATGAAAGTTAGCGAAATGGGAAGAGTTTTGAACGACACATTTTTCTTATTTGCAGGATTATCAGATTCAGGTTTTGGCTCTGGTTCCAACACTTTGATGATCATCTTCTGCCCTCTCTCGCAGTGTCCATTGATTCCACTAATGAAGTACAATAAACCAGGTTTATCCACAACGAAAGCAGTATCACCATTGTTGGAGAAGAATAAAGGATGAACACCTTTGCATTTCTTGTACTCATCTTCACTCACCACCATTACTGAGTCTTTCTTGTACTTGAAATCTGATTACCAGTTAATTAATGTCAATAAATGTTTATGATTAACGCTTCTAATTGAATTAAGAAATTAAAGAATGAAGAACTCACAGAGAGTGTCGTTGAGATTGAACCTGTGATTGGAGGCCCAGAGATTGTAAAATTGAGAATCTTTCTTGGGGATAGTCCAGCCATTCTCACCACCAACAATGTGATCAACGGAAGCTACGAGCTGAATGCAGGAGAAGAAAAGCAGGAAGAAAGATGGAGTTTTCATTTTGAGTAATTGGGAAGTGAAACGTAGGAGAGAGTGGTTTAAATGGTAGCAGATATATAACCGCCTCAGTTAGTGGGTGCCTTCTTTTGTTTAATTTAGATAAATTGTCATCTTTTGGAAAATAATTATAATTAATTTAACCATTTAATGGACCAATTGAACACCCGATCCGATTGGTGTTGATTTGAGAAGTGATTTTTAATATGGATATGGCTAAAATAAATAAGGTAAGAGATTTATATGTATACACCGTGGTTGTTAGAATCAGACTGAGATCAATAGTTAAAAATTCAACAGAGTTTAATCAAGATTCACAAAATCAAGTAAAATACAATAGTTTTATTCACATTTAAGTAAAATATTTTATTTTTTTAAAAAATAATAAAATATTAACATTATTATAAAAAAAAGGGCAAAGTACGACAAAAAAAAATGCTTGTGGTTTACCTTATTTGCAAATAGAAGTTCGTGGTTTAAAAGTTTACAAATAGAGATGTTTGATATTTTTTTTTTTTTTACAAAATAAGGTATTTAAAATTAAACTTTTAAGTTGTTAAAAAAAATTAAACTTTTAAATAATCGATGACAATAAGAGCATTTTTTATTTTTTTTTTCAATTACATTTAAACTTTTGCAAATTGCAACTGTGTAAAATGAATTTAAATATTCATTTAATTCATAAACCGTCAGATTAGTAAAAAAACATAAAATTCCACCATACTATTTATTGTTTCGATTTAAAAAATTATTTTTTTTGGATTATGTTTTGTTGATATGTAAGTATAATTTTTGTTAAGATAAAAATATTTTTGTTTATAATTAGAACTTAAATGTGTAATTGTAATACTTTGTTTTGTAAATAAAACATACTATAGACCTTTATTTGTGAACTTTTAAACCACATGTCTCTATTTGCTAATTGGACAAACCACATGCATTTTTTTCATACTTTTTCCTATAAAAAATATACTAATAAAAATATTTATTTAATATCAATTTTATAAATTAAAAATATAATCCAATACACATAACATTTTAAAAATATAAAATATATGCTTTTTAAACTAAACAATTATTATTAATAGTAATTATATGTAAATATAATTAAATGCGGTTGCTGATTCTCTTGCCTCTTTTGATCGTATGGTAGATCATTCATATTGGTGGGATTCAATCCCAAATTTCTGTTGCTCGACTTTTTTGCATGATCTTGAGGGGCGTGGTTCTTATCGCTTCTCTTGACATGTTTTTTTTTGTAGTTTTGTTTTGTAATTTTACTTTTCTTCTTTAATAAAATCGATTCGGGTTTGCTGTGATTAAAATAGGAGTGCCAGCATAGCTGGGATGTCTGTGTTTTGTACTCTCTCGTTAACCAGCCTTTAATAAAAAAAATGTAAATATAATTAAATAGTAGATTATATATTTTATAATTTAATTTAAATTATATAATTTGATAGATTTTTAAATTTTATTTTGTATAAATATGTAAAGTTTAAAAACTTTATTAATATTAAAAAATAAAATAATTTTTGTATAATAACGATCAAAACATAAAATAGAAATAGTATTAAATGATGTTTCACATATTTAAGTTGTAAATATGATTATATATTCATTAATTGTTGATAAATATTATAAATTGTATAAATTTTTTTTTTCTATTAAATAGCAACCCAAAAGATTACTTTGTCAGACCTGTTCGAGCGGTTCTGACCGGTTTTCAGCTATATTAAAATATAGCTCTCTTCAGACTAGAATACAGATTGGTTCTAATTGAACCGAATCGAACTGATCGGGTTAGTTCTGGTTGGACCAGATCGAACTGGTCGGTTCAGTTCGATTCTTGCAACCTTGGTATACACTAATAAATTAGTATAGACTTTTCTATATACTTACACAAAAAAAAAAATTACACAACTGTTTAAAGTGTTATAATTATTGGCTAAAAGAGAAACAAACCCACATAGAGTGATTAAGAACGTCCTTTTGACGAGTTAGTAGTCGTCGGAATCAATAAGTACTCTAAGTTGGAACTGCTGAGAAATGGATAATCTTCGATCAGTTCGCATGTTGATAGATTTGATTGCCAAATTTAAGCCTTCGTTTGTTTTATTTTTATGGAAATTAAATGTAATCATAATTGAAGTAATAAAAAGAAAGATTGGTTATATGAGTTTGTTTATTATTGATCCTATTAATGATGGTGGAGGTCTTGCTTTGTTGTGGCGTCTGCTTGGTTACTCTCAATTGATGTCATTGTTATTTTCGATAATGTGCAATCTTAGCATTTAATTGGTTTTTAAATTAATTAAAGCAATTGGTTGCTTCTGAGCCAAATAAACGAAATCAGTAAAAAGACCTTTAGTAAAATAAAGGCCCAGCCAGAAGCCAAAACCAAGCCTATAAGCAAAGCCCAGTCTCCACACTTAGAACAAGACAACATCGTCGTCTTTCCAAGGCTTGCGTATTCTGGTAAAATGCAGAAGATAGTAATCTTTACATCAACAACCCATCTCTCTTGATATACACCAAAATAGAAACGCTCTAGCCCGCAAATATTAAAAACCAGAGAAGATCATTAGATGAAGCTTCTTAACGGTCAATGGTCTTCTGAGTCTCAAACGACTAATTTCCTTATTTGGCAACACGACAAAAAAACTAAAAATCCTAGAGAAGAACAAAGGATGTTTCTTCTCAACAGATATCTTCTAGATTCAAACGACTAGTTTGAATCTCTGCCTATATAAGCAAGCTCAAGAACAAAGTTAAAAAGATCAATTTTAGCGCATAAAGTTATATACGAGATATATTGCAAAAAGCTAAAAACAGAGCAAAATGTAAAACGCAAATCAAGCTCATATATGTGTAATTTTCAGAGAGATATTAGTTCGATACATTTATTATCTAAAGAGATTGTAATGTTTTGATTGTAATCAGTAGTTATTTGTTGCTTCGGTTATAAGCAGCAAAGAGTGAATTAGTTGAGTGTTGACTGAAGGAAGGTACTTCATTAAAGCTCATAAGAAGGTATCATGAGGACTGGACGTAGGCAAGGGGCCGAACCAGTATAAATCTGTTGACAACTTTTTGCCCTGCTGTTGCCTTTTACTTCTACTGAATTATTTTATGCTATGAACTTTATCTCACACATTAACACTCTAAACACTCTTTAAACTGTGCATACATTTACATGTCTTCAGAACCTCTGATAAAGAGTCATTTTCTAAGTTGGAAATTTCTAGAAGCTGAAGCAATCTTAAACGGTACCAATTTAGGCCTCAATAACGGAACGAGACACGTCATTGATATTATCTCGTTAAATTCTATCAATTGTACGTGGAGGGAGAAATCAGAACTTAACGGAGTAATAGGAATGACATGTCCAATTCGTTCTCGATGCCTAAATTGATACCCTTTTTCAAACGTTTAGCTAAATTGATACTTTTCCAAAAGCCATAGGCCTATTTTGGTACCTTATCCCCATAATTTATAATTGAAATAAACTTTATTGTAAATATAATGCTTCAATACATCTTTAATTATTTATTTCAATATGTCTGCAACTTCAATGAACCACTATTGTGTGAAACTTTATATCTATTCCTAACAAAATGCATAAAAATAAAAGATGCAATCAATATCAGTTAGAGAAACCCAAATTAAAAAAAAGGGTAAATTAAAAAAAAAACTCCTGTGGTTTCACTTATTTCCGAAAAAAACCCTGTGGTTTGTTATTAAAAAAAAGGACTGTGTTATACGCTGTTACCCGAAAAACGGAAAATGGTTTAACATTGTTAAAAGTGATGACGTGGCAAAGAGTAAAATGGGCAGAATTAAAATAAAAAATAAAATTAACAAAAAATAAAATTAAAATTAAAATAAAAAAGAAATCCCCAACCTCCTCCTTCTTCTCCTTCTTCTTCTTCCCCAATTTCCTCAAATCTCGACTTCTTCTTCTTCTCAACTTTTTCACAGTTCATTTCCACATTGAATCAAGTAAAAACGGCGATTTCAGTTACAAATGTAATCAAGGAAAAGAAATTCCCTTACATTTTCACTTTCTTCGTCTTGTTCGTCTGTGCTACAATCGTTCTCTACACTAACGATTCTCCTTTTCCTTCTTTCTCCATCGCCGATCTTCAAAAGCAATCGAATCCATCATTCCCACCGCCTCCAGTTTCCACTCGAATTACCGCAAGAAGAAGAAGAACTATCTAGAAGAAGAAGACGAAGAAGAAGAATTACCCAGAACACCGGAAGTTGGGAAGTGTGAATTAACGGCTCCTCGACTGATAATTGAGAAATTTGGGATAAATGCTAACGGAGAATCAACTGCGGTGAATTGAGTTAAAATCGTTGCTTTTCTCCGTAAAGCCCAATCGAGAGAAGTGATTTTGCTTCCGTGTGCGATGTTTAAAGTCCAAACTCCGTCGTAGCCATGGTGGAAGCAAAATCCCGGCCGTTCAACGACAAAGTTTGAGATTTTTTGAGGTTAAAAGCATAAAATTGAGAAGGACTAGATAGTGAGTTAACCAATAGGGACTCGCTATTATAGAATTTCGACTCAGCGATCAAATCTTTGAGATCGAAAGCTTTAGCCTTTGACGGCAAATTTCCAGTTATCAACAGAGATAGAAGAACAGAGAACAGAGAAGAAGAAGAAGGTTGAAGATCTTTTTTATTTTAATTTTATTTTTTTTTATTTTAATTTTGCCCATTTTACCCTTTGCCACGTCATCACTTTTAACACTGTTAAGTCATTTTCCGTTTTTCGGGTAACGACGTATAACACAGTCTTTTTTTTTTGTAATAACAAATCGCAGGGGTTATTTCCGAAATTGAAGAAACCACAGGTTTTTTTTTTTGGAATTTACCCTTAAAAAATTAGTGCATTTCACCAGGTTCTGAATTTGTAAAATTAATTTAACTTCTATTAAACCTAACAGTCTTGATCACATGCACCTTAATGAGCAAGTGAATTTGCTCATTCACTATTAGATATAGGCTGATTAAATCTAAGTTTCAGGATGCTTTGAATCCCCATCTCAGGATTCTAATAAGCCTAGATCTAACGGTGAATGAGCAAATTCTACATGCTCATTAAGGTGCATGTGATTAAGACTGTAAACCTAATAGTTAAGTTCATATAAAGTCGAAAATCTAAATTTTAGTTAGAGTTTCAATCGAAATAATTACACCAAGCAAAAAATCTAATAATTACCTTTAGAAACATAAGGATTTCCTATAATTTTTGATACATTTGTGTTTTCCGATTTTAGTTGTCCATGCATTTTTTATTTCTATCAGATTTCTTCAATTGGAGATATCAAAGTTTGAATTTTCCAAATTCTTGAAGAAAATGCTATTAAATAATTTATTCGTGGAAACCACTTCTAAATAGATCTGAATCTCTTAATGAAGTAAGAACAAAATTATAAGACTGTGTTATTTAAAATAAGAACAAAATTATAAATCTATATTATAACAGTATAAAAGAACAAAAATAATACATTATCAAAAATTGTTAGATGCGATTAACCAAGAAACAAATCGAAAATAGAAAAACATACAAACAATAAAACTAGAAATTAAAAAGAAAGAGTTAGACAAATCTGAGGCTTGTATTAGCAGTTTCTTTAAAACAGATGTCGTCGCTATTGACGATCGTCTTCTAGGGTACAACAGATTACGCAAGCGAACTCAAACCGTGTGTAGGCTCGTTATCACCGGAGTAGAAAAACAAGACACTATGAACAGACAGAGAGCAAGAAAAATTTCAGAGAATATTTTTTCCAACAGTCAAGAATCTAGTCATTGAATTTGACAATTCCATTCTATATAAATAGAACTCAAAGGATATGTCTTTTGAAGAAACGAACACGATTATACACAGACAGATACGACTGTTCACGATGGACACGAATGTTCATGAAAGGAGATGTTTGTTGGTATTTAAATTAATATATAATTTTATTCAAAATTTTCCAACAATCCCCACATGAATAAAATTGGAAACGAGACGATTATGACGTGGTGATAAGTTTCTACAATCGATATCTGTATAGGATAGGTAGCTAATGTGCCTTGAACCTTCCATTGTGAAAGTATATTTACTTTACTAGCTGACTAGTAGACGAGATGTCTTTGAACTCTTCTGTCGTTTGTGTAAACGATGATATATCCCACACAGATACCAATATAACATAGTATATGTTCTCATGGTTATATTCGTTATGGTCATGAACATCGCCTGGTTCTGCGAGAGTATAAGAGAATTAGGCCCCACTAGTCTCATTCGAAGCGACCCCACTTCACTCTAACATAGATGATTTATTTGCTCATAATAATGACGCACAATGTAACATTAAAAGCATATAGCTTTACCTTTTTCTCGTTTTTGTCACTGTTTACATCTAGGAATGGACTTGGGTTTAACCCCCCACAGTGAACGCACAAGGTTTATGCAATTAGGTTGTCCATTTGAACCAAGATCTTGGGATCTGTAGTCAACAAGGTATGGTTTTCCTTCGCATAACGCCTTTTATAATGGGCTTTAGTCCCATTCCTTTTGATGTCTTTTCAATTTGATCTCGGTTTAACCTCTAGGTTAGCGGATCCGCCGTGTTAACCTTTGATTCTAAAAAATCAACAAGGACGACACTCGTTGAGATCAATTTGACTAACGATGTTATCACACGAAAGCTTTTCTACCCGAGTTTATCATTCAGAAGCTTTTTGTATCGTATATTCACCAATTGATATGATATTTTTGCTTCACACTAACTCGGTTAGATAACATCACCGTTCAGATTTTTCAATTCGTAACATTTCAGATTTCTAATGTAAACCAACCCCTACACGTGAGAATGTCAAATATGGAATTTTCGCATATGGTCAAGTCTTAAAATTTATACCAATGAATTTTTCTAGACTTTTGTTGTGGCTTTTACATTGTCATTGGTAAAAATGGGCTTAAAGCCTCTGAAGTGACCGTGTTTATAAAACCTCATCCATCTTCAATTAACGTACATCACAATAATTAACAACAAAAAAGTATATCGTTTATATATTTTTATATTGTACAATTTGTCTAAACTTGTGTACTTTTTTTATTTTTGTTTTTTCTTTAAATCAAAACAAAAAACCTCTATCACAAATTTCATATATATGTATATATATACTGAGAGTACAGCTTAGGAAATACCTCATCTTTCTCCATGATTTCACACACCTGGTAACTAATTTTACTTCTCAAATTCAACTTTAAAGACAATAAACCAGATAAGCTCATTTTGATTGTTTTTCTGTTATGCATACATCATTAATGAGTATAATACACTTTAAATAAATTCACCTTCAACTGGTAAAAACAATAAATTCCACAATGATATAATTAACAAAAGAAATTAAATACACAATTATATATGCATATCTTCAATTATAAAAAGCGGCCTGATAATATCCGTAATTGGAGGATTGCTGATGTGGTGAATTCTGAGGGGGATTGGATTTGGTCTAAATTTGACTCTTTTTTCAGTCTTGATACGCTCCTGAGGATTAGAGGGGTTAAGATAAGCAATAAGGAGGAAGATAAGGATAGTCATTGTTGGGCGTTGACAAATAACGAGGCTAATACCTGTAAGTCTGCCTTTGAGGCCTTCAATCAAAATGGGGCGGGTTCCCACTCTGAAGTCTGGAAGCTTATTTGGGCTTTAAAAATTCCCTACCGTATCAGGAGCTTTCTATGGCTTGGTGTCAAGGATAGGTTGCTTACTAATTCAGATAGAAATAGACGGCATCTGGTGGATAATGGTGCTTGTAGCAGATGCAGAGTGTTGGTCCCTTATAACGTAACAGGTATAGTTCCAAGGGGGGGATATGAACTATTTAAAATTTTGTCCGTTAAGGCTGACTTCTTTTCTTTATGAAAAGGGTTACACAGCGCGCTGAGTGAATCTAAGACACTAGCTTAGTCAACTGGTGACTAAGTCAGTTTCTTTCCTTGAGTCAGGAGATAGCACTTGAGTCTATTCCTGAACTCAGATACTCAATGCACACTACTCGGCGTGACTTCCTTACTTAGTCAGTTTTCAAGCAAACAATATATATCAAAGGAGTTTAAGGGTTAGAAAGATATTACTCAGCAGATTTATCCAGGTTCGGCCTCTCCGCCTACGTCCTGTCCTCGGAACACTTTCCGAGCTTTTTGAATTATCTACTGAGCTCTTTAAAGGTAGAGCACCAAACCTTTTACAAAGAGAAGTTGAGTATAACAAGAGTACCTTCCTCTATACCTCTACTCACTCCTATATCTACGCTGAGTACTATAACCGAGTACTCAACCTCTCCTTTCTATTCTTCTAGAAATGATAATGAGATTGTCCTAAACAACGATTGCTAAGACACTTTAGATGATTGAAAATCACTCTAGACTTTTACACAAAATATGGGAATTGGTGTAAGGTATTTGCTTTGCTTTTCTCACAGAATCTTCGAGTATGAATTTGGTCAGCGTTTCGACAACTTGAAGTTCTGTATGGATTGAAGCATATGGATGGCCTTTATATAGTGACACTTGAGGCACCTGTTCATTTCGAATTTCGAAATAACCGTTGGAGGAAAACGGCTTCCTGTCGTTGTCACTCTGGGCGTGCTCAGCGTCGTTGGCCAATACAATTCTTGCATCTTCTGTCTTCGTCAGTCTTCGGCAGAATGTTTCGCCATTTAAGGAAAAGTCCACGAGACAGCATTCTGCGCCTTCTGAACTTTTCCCAAAGTAGAAATACTTTGTCTAGAAGTTGAACATTGCCTGCCGCTGTCCAGACTGCTTTGTCGTCCAACTCAGCAGCTTCTTCTTGAAGCTTTTGCCACGAAGGCTTCTCGATCCTTCTCTTGCTGAGTCGTCGTT
This sequence comes from Euphorbia lathyris, assembly GCF_963576675.1. Taxonomy (NCBI): domain Eukaryota; kingdom Viridiplantae; phylum Streptophyta; class Magnoliopsida; order Malpighiales; family Euphorbiaceae; genus Euphorbia; species Euphorbia lathyris. The sequence goes on from NC_088911.1 coordinate 40,782,952, forward strand.
TTGGTTGATACGGCTTCGTTTTGAACTTTTAAGCCGAATGGTGTTGATGTGTTGACTTGGGCTTGACTTCCACTTTATGGGCCTTTGGGCTTTTTAATCTCAATGTCTTATACACAATTAAACTCAACATTGAACAAACACATTAGTGTAAATAAATCAAAGCATTATAAATTTAATGTGTTAGAATATTTTTTATCATTACTTAAATAATTTTGTCAAATCAAAATCATGTGGAAAGGTGTTTCAACACAGAGGGCATGTAGAAACAATTTGCCATGCTCTTAGGGTCCGTTTGGTATGCCGTAATGCAATGTAATGTAATCAAGGTCGTAATGTAATCAAAGTTGTAATGTAATGGAATGGAATAGTGATTCTATTACCATGTTTGGTTGACAATTATGATGTATTGTAATAACCATTACAATACTTATATTTTCCTTATTAAATGCAATCATAAAATTTTATTTACATAATTAAAATCAACGAAAAATGTGAAAAATCGAATCGAAATCAAATACAAAATTAGATTAACCGAAATCAATAAATTAGTATATAGTTTTTCGCTTTTTCATATTTTTTTACATCTTTCTCGTTTCTTTTAATTTACATTTTCAACATTTTCACCGTTTTTCTATTTTGTCATTTCTCTGGTTTTCCATTTTTTTTTTCATTTTTCGCATTTTTTCGGTTTTTCATTTTTTTTCATTTTTTTGGCTTTCAATTTTCATGTTTTTCTACTTTTTGCATTTTTGACAAGAATGTGAGGTGAGATTTGAGAAATGGGAGGTTAGATAACAATGTAATGAGAATTCAAGTCATTTTTCTATGTAATGGGGATTACAAGGTTTCTTCAACAAAATTTAATTCAATGTTTTCTCATTCCATTACAATGAAATTGTAACATGCAACCAAACATGGTAATGAGCCTTCAATGTAATGGTCATTCCATTACGAAGGTCATTACATCTTACTAAACGGCACCTTAGGGATTGTACTAGGAGTAAAGAGGTGTGGATGAAAGTTCTCCCTAACCGCTTGCTTTCGACTTTTTTGACCCACTCTGATCTTGACTGGTTTGCAGATGGAGTTAGTGGGAAGTTGTTGGCCGACCTTGAGCATGGTGATATTTTCTTTGCTATTGTCTGTCACCAGATTTGGAATTGGAGGAATGAGGAGATTTTTGAAAGGAAAACTGTTATTCTTCCTAATTTGGGAGAGTTCTTCTCGGGAAAATTATCTAATATTATTGATAGCTTCAAAGGAGATGCTCTTGCTAGATCTACCCAAAAGAAGATTTTTCACCTCCTTGGCTGGTGTAGGCCTAGGGAAGGGGTGGTGAAATTAAATACGGATGGTTCTTTCCTTAAAGACGGTAAAATTTCTGCAGGAGGTGTTCTAAGGGATGATGGGGGTGCTTGGCTGTCTGGGTTTGTTCAGAATCTGGGCTTGGGTTCATCCTTTTCGGTTGAGCTTTGGGGGATTTTTTCTGGCCTTAGACTAGCCAAGAGTCTGGGGTTGAAAAAGTTGCTTGTAGAATCTGACAACCTCGAGGCCATCAATATGATCTCCGATAAAAAAAAGCTATTTGTTTAAATAACCAAAATTTAATTAAAGGTATTAGAAGGCTTTGTTCTTCCTTTGACCTCATCAGTTTCAGCCATGTCTTCAGAGAGCAAAACCGGGTAGCGGATCGTTTGGCGGCTGCTGGGCACGAGAGGATGTTGGACGTCACATCCTTATCTTCTCCTCCTGATTATTTATCTTCTCTTCTTTTGGAAGATGTAGTGGGGGTTAGCTTCCTTAGGCTAATCCCGGGTTAATCTTTTGTTTTTGTTTTTTCTTTCGTGTTCCTACAAAATAATAATAATAATAATAACATTAAAATGAAATGGTTTTCCAACCTTTACCATCACTAAACAAATCAACTTCATAAAGTAGATAAACAAGTTACTGTCAATAATTTGAAGAACACCAAAAAAAAAAAAACGTTCCAACCAAAAAACATATCTAATTTTTTTTATTATTATTATATATAAACAGAAAAACCATCTTTGCTTTCTATATATTCACCAGTTTGAAACAAACTAGAACATCTGAAACTTAAAATTATAATTCACCATCATAATTTACCATCTTCAATCTAGTATCAGAGAAAAAGCTTCTTCTATTTTTCTGTGTATTTTTTGAAAATCACACAATAATAGAATATTAGATTCTTAAGAAATCAAAAATCTATCCTAAGAATGTTAGATTCTTAAAAAAAACAATAAATCTATCTTAAGAATGTTAGATGTGATTAACCAAGAAACAAATCGAACACAAAAACATACAAACAATAAAACTAGAAATTAAAAGGAAAAGGCTTAAAGCACTATTTGGTTCCTGATCTATCCAAAATTTTGGCATTTGGCCCCTGACCTATTATTTGGTCACATTTGGCCCCTGATGTATCCTAAATTAGTGAACTTTCACCCAATTTGGATTCTAACTTAATTGAATCATTATCTTATTGATAAGTAACGACATTTTGACACTTGAACTTAATAGATTTTAGTTTAGGATTTGTTTTTTGTTTTTTTTAATCTAATTAATTATTTCCACATAATGTGGAATTTTTTTTTTAAGAAATATCACGTTTCAAGTTTAAGTGTCAAAATATCGTTACTTATCAATGAGATAACGATTACGTTAAGTATTCATATAAATTGGGCGAAATTCACCAAATAGAATAGGTCAAGGGCCAAATGTGACCAAATAATAGATAAGGGGCCAAATGACATAATTTTGGACAGGTCAGGGGCCAAATAATGCTTTAAGCCAAAAGAAAAAGCTAGACAAATCTGAGACATATTAGTAGTTTCCTTAAAACAGATGTTGTCGCTATTGACGATCGTCTCCCAGGATACAACAGATTACGCAAACGAACTCAAACTACGTGTAGACTCACTATCATCGGAGTAGGAAAACAAAATACTATAAACGGACAGAGAGCAGGAAATTTTTTAGAGAATATTTTTTCCAACAGTCAAAGTCATTGAATTTGACAATTTCATTCTATATAAATAGAACTTAAAGGATATGTCTTTTCACGAACGAACACGACTGTACACGGACAGATACGGCTGTTCATATACGAACACAACTGTTCACGATGGACACAATTGTTCGTGAAAGGATGTGTTTGTTGGTATTTAAATTAATATGTAATTTTATTCAAAATTTTCCAACAAAATTAAAAGTCGATGAAGACTTTGGTTTTCGGTGGTCAATGAATATAATAATGAAAGTCTACCTATCATACTTTATAGATAGATTTATTTGTGATTTTTTTTGACTCTTTATGTTTTTTTTATCGTTCTATAATGTTTATTTTTTTAGGAAAAATTACAAAACTATGTCAAATGGGAAACCCATTTACATATTAAACTCATTTACTCAATCTACTACATATCTAGACTGTTTTGTGTAACTTTCCCATAATACCCCCAATCTTTCATCTTCCTCTTCCTCTTCCTTACGGTTTCCTCTTCACCCAAAATGGCTCATCCTCCTTCCACAGAGATCTAACCTGCAAAATCCGTTGTTGTTTGACGGCGTTCTCCAGCAACTTCTACTCCGGCGAGAGAAAAGGGAAGCGAACGGCGGTAGAGGAAAAACGAGAGGGCGATTTTAGGGCGAACGACGGTGAGAGAAGGTGAACGACGGTAGAAGAATGTGAACAGTGAGAGCAAAGAAGAGGAAGAATGCGAACATACGGTAGAAGAAGGTGAACAGTGAGAGAAAAGACGAGGAAGAAGGCGAACAACAGAGAAAATGGAAGAAAGAGGGCGATTTTAGAGCGAACGACAACCTCATTCCGTGAGGCGGAAGATTGGAAAACACAGATAAAATGCCTAATTCTATAAATCTCACTGAATTATTGTTGGTGTATTCATCTATGTTCTGATTGTTTTGTTAAATAATGTTAGAATCCGTTGTTATTTGCCATTTTTTGTTATATACCACTTAGCGAATTTTGTTAAAAACACATCCAGACTTCGCATATGCTAACTAAAATCGTCAACTAAACCAAACATTCGTTTCGCAGGCTTCGCATATGCTAACTAAAATCATCGCATATGCTAACTAAAATCATCAACTAAACCAAACAATCGTTTCGCAGGCTTCGCATATGCTAACTAAAATCATAAACTAAACCAAACATTAGCTTCGCAGACTTCGCAGGCTTCGCATATTTAGCTTCGCAGGGTTCGCATATGCTAACTAAAATCATCAACTAAACCAAACATTAGCTTCGCAGGGTTCGCAGGCTTCGCATATTTAGCTTCGCAAGGTTCGCATATGCTAACCTCTGCGAAGTCAGACGGGAGGAAGACAACCGCGCGTAAATATTGAGGGTATTATGGGAAAGTCACACAAAATCAGTCTAGATATGTAATAAGTTGAGTAAATGGGTTAAATATGTAAATGGGCTTCCCATTTGATCTAATTTTGTAATTTTCCTATTTTTTTATTACATTAATTAATGGATTAGTAATTGATAAATTTTTATTATTATTATAAATTATAAATATATTTAATTGACTTTTCAATTTTGACTTATGCTATTATTAATTAAACTTTTTTTTTAAATTTTAATTTTTTACAAAGGTTAACCACTGCCACTGGTAAAAGAAACAGACCTCTAAAACGCTTTTCCAAGTTTCTATCCATATAATATAGATTTACCCGCACAGGTCATGATCCCAGTCATCTCTAAGCTAATAGGAATTTGAAGGCCAAATTTCGAAGCTCTCATCTTTGCGCGGAAACAGAACTACTCGTGCAAAAGAAAATGGCGGAGGACCCTGAGAAGAGATTCCACTCGATCATGGACAAGCTATTTAGCTCTCCTAAATCCGTTTCCAGTCCTCCCAGGTTTCTATTTCCTTCATTTTTTCTGTTTGGTTGCCCAAAACGGAATTCGAGGTTTTTGCTCTGCTATGAGTACAATTTTCTCTTGAACTTTTCTTCAATTCACTGCTTATGATTTATTTACATGTTAAATTACCGATTTATAATCTTCTTATTATGTGCTTCAGTTTGGTTTAGGTTTTTCTTTATTTTAGATACTGTTCCTCGAATTCTTGTTCTCTTTTCAATTGATTTATGCATTTAGCTGAAGAGTTAGCAGTGTTTATTTTAGGGTCAAGGTACCAAGATAGGCCTATGGTTTGTTTTTGGGCAAGTGTGCACCTACAAAGTAGCACTGAAACAGGCTTAACCTTAAAAAAAAAAAAAAAAAATCAATTTAGGTCTCAAGAATGGATTGGACATGTCATTCCTATTACTCCCTTAAGTTTTGAGTTAAAACTTAAGAGAGTAATATCAATGGCCTGTCTCGTTCCATTATCGATATCTAAATTGGTACCTGTGTTAAAGGTTAAGCCTATATTGGTAGTATTTTGTACATGGAGCGTAAATCGATACTTCCCAAAAACAAACAGGCCTATTTTGGGTTGGTGCTGGTGGATGTTGAATTTAGTTATGAATGTTTACTTTCCATGATAGTTCATCTAGAGTGGAGTCATCAAGGGGGAAAAAGCGATCCAATCCAGAGTCTGCATTGGCATTAGTGGAACCAAAAACAAGAGGCGATGTGGTTGGGCTATCACAGCGTTCACTGGCTGCAGCTGTAGCTCCATTATGTAGACCTTGGGACAGAGGGGACCTCATGAGGAGGATGGCCACGTTTAAGTCAATGACATGGTTTGCTAAGCCCAAGGTCTTTTCTCTTTTTTTTTTTGTTGATTTTCGAAATCTAGGGATACATTATAGTTCTGAACTTCCATGTCTGTTATTAGTAGGGTTAGATATCACATTTGTTCAAATTAAGATGCTAGCTTGAAGGGAAATTCAATGAAGGCAAAATAGTTTTATTCCTATTTCTGAAGAGGATTAGTGACTATCTTGTCCTTGCTTATGTATTCTTTTGTTAAAAATGGATGCTAGCCATCTCGAGGATAAATAAACATAAAAAGAAGTGATAGTGGTCCAAGCAAGTTATCAATATCAACATCCTGAAGCTGGAAACTTTTTTTGTCTAATTGTGTTGTTAGTTGCTCATCCTTACATGGTTTTCCTTAATGTTTATGCTTGTATTTGTCCATGCTTCCTGAAGGTCACATTTCTTGGGATTTTTTTCTTCAGCATTCACATGTTTCAGACCTTCTTGATTTATTGATACTATGTTGTAGAAAATAGTAATTCTGCAATGCAAACTTTATCTTCTAGAAAATGTTGTAGCTAGTTGTTAACCTTGTATCAATCAGGAGTCCGGGAGAAATGCTATGGGACTCTCAGCATAAGTAGATTGTTAGTACATCTATGAAACAGCGTTCTTTTTTTTTTTTTTGCCAAATTTCCTTTCATGCATGGGTTGTGTCCTTATCAATTTTTGTCTTCCTCTCAAATTGTTCCATGCTCTTTTTTTAATAAATGAGTAATACATTCTAAAACCTCAACATCATTATTAGGTGGTGAGTGCTGTAAATTGTGCAAGAAGGGGATGGATCAATTTGGATGTGGATATTATAGGCTGTGAAGCCTGTGGATCTCGTCTCCTTTTCTCCGCTCCATCATCATGGACGCACCAACAAGGCACGTAATACTACTTTTCAACAGCAGGGATTGATAACTAATTCAGTGAATAATAACACTTTTGGTTATGGCATTTGGATTTGAAATATTTTGCCATGTTTACAGTTGAGAAGGCAGCCATGGTATTTAGCTTAAAGCTGGATAATGGACACAAATTACAGTGTCCTTGGATCAATAATGCTTGTGATGAAAGATTGGCAGATTTTCCTCCCACTCCGCATCCAGTTTTAGTTGATAAATTCAGAGAACGCTCTTCTTCTCTAATGCAACTTCTAGCCCTTCCGGTGATCTCATCTGCAGCCATGAAACACATGAAAAGTGCCCAGCTGGAAGAATTTCTTAGACTGTCAGAAATATTGGATTATGGCAATGGATCTATTAGTATATCTCAAGGAGAATCCTTTCAAAATGACAGTGAAGCTGATTCTGCTAGCGTGTATTACCAGGTTTAATTGCTGCTAACTTTTTGTTTGTTTGTTTGTTTTTGTGCGGGTGTGTATTGTCTCAGTTGGTCCAGAACATCTCTGTTTGGGTCTAAATATGTAGATTTTTTAATGCACTGCAGTGACATGTTCACTGCAATTACTTGTTCAAACAATGTGTCTTCTAGTGCTAATTTACTGTTCTGTATGTCCTCTAGAATTTTTTTTTGCTAGTTTCCTTTTCATCATCATGGGAATGATCATTTTAATCTTTTACAGGCACTAAAGCTCATAAGTTTATGCGGCTGGGAACCACGATCACTGCCTTATTTTGTTGATTGCAATAACAGAGCAAAGCAACTCATCCAGGATGCTGACACTTTGAGTAAATCGCATATAGTTAGTGCACAAAATACAAGCATCAGTTTTTATTCGTCCACTGCAAATGAGAATAGAGAGGCATCGGACGACTTCAATGGACTTACTGGACTCTGTGCGGATCCTCATTCTATGGTGTTAGATTGCAAACTTTGTGGTGCTATTGTGGGATTATGGACTTTCTCTACTGTCCCACGGCCTTTGGAGTTACTCAGATTGGCTGGTTTTGCAGAACCACATAGCAAAAAGAATTATGGCCAAGATTCAAGTAATGGAAATAAAGTTGATGAGAGGGTAGCTATTGTAAATTCTGCCTTGAATGGCACTTCATCTTGTATAGACAGACCATCAACTTTAGGTTTAACAATTGCTGGGGGTCCTCCACCGACTAAACAAAACTTTAGAGCAACAATTTCACTGCCTATTATAGGGCGGAATTTAAGGGCCAGGTTTTCTTATGACTCTGATTTTAGAGATCGTATATTCAATGTCCAGGAACCCCAGTCTGAAATTCAAAACAAGAACCTATATTTGGAAGAAAATAGTGCCGGATCCACTGTGGGCAAACAAGTTTCTCAGCCAGAAATTGAGGGTAATTTAAAGAGTAAAACAATTGATCAAGGACAATGCAGTAATGCCATTGGTGAACAATCATCTTCTTTGAATCTTGAAAGTGGTGAAAAAGGTTGTGCTCTCAGAAAGGAGGGCGGTATCTACACATCATTGGAAGGTACAGATATCTCTAGAGAAGGAAATCATGATTCGATTATGGAATTCCCAAAAGAGAGCATACAAGAAATGACACAAGGTTTTGATGAAAGTAGTACATTTTCTGAAAATGCACAGAATGTTGGTTTCCCTAATCCACCAGCCCAAAGTTTTGGTAGGTCTCAAGTTACAATATTGGACCCTAGTGTTAATATCATCAATGGGAACAAGAGTAGTATATATGATTCAAATGCCCAGAACACATCAAACACACAAGAGAAAGGTGAGCAAGTAATGAATAACAGGGTGCATGATCCTCCGAGTTTTGCAATTGTAGCCACTGGTAAAGGTAAGCAATGATTGACTAGTCTTCTCTTCCTGCTCAATTATGATCATTCTTTCAATTTTCATATGATATGCATGGTTCAATGCAATAGAGTGTCATGGCTTCTCTTCTCCCTACTCTAGTTGTAGGCTGAAGGATACATGTATTGCTTGTTTGTTAGGATATTAAGCTTAAACTTTTTCAGCTTTTCTCTTTTTGTTTGGTCCATTAATGAATGGTGATTTGATTTTTTTTGTTCAAGTCTTTTCTATATTATATTTTATGTACTAAAACTTCTATTTTCAAACCTCATAGCATATCTATAAACTTACTTTAATTGCATATCTTTGTAACATGTGACCTTCTTGCTCATTTAGCAATAGCTATATGGGCTTTTGTTATCTTTAATACTCTTTCGACTCCTTGCTTCAAAGCTTTGTCTTGTTCAATTTAAACGTGAGATGTTGGTCTGTATCTGATAGATCCTCTATTTGAGCTTTATGCTATATGCTCCTTTTTGAGAACATTAGAGCTGTGAGGACTAACATAGACAAATATTGTTGATTTGACATGAATCCTTGATATAATTTAATTTTTATTAATGGTGTCTGTTGGCATTGATTGAAAGGGAAAAGTTGTTATGAGACCAATTATATTTGCCTGTCTCATTTGCATGTCATATTAGACATGTAATAACGTTTACTTTGTTTTAGTCAGAATACCAAAACCAAATTGAAATTATTGTGCGGAAGGATGTTCACCTCAATGTTGTATTACCCTTTAGGTTTGGCAGCTAGCATGATTTATTTTGACGAAAGTGATGAATACCTTCGGAACTTCATTGTGCGAGTGGCTTTATCTAACCCTTGAGGTGCTTTTGCTCCCAAAGTTGTTATGCGGTTTGATTTATATGTTTTTCACCATCATTGCCTTTGTGCACAGAATTGCACAACGTGCTTGTTTGCTTCTGGAGACCCATTCATCGTGATTTCCTGTTTTTATGTGCTTAGACAAAGTGGAAATTAAATTCCATTTTTATCATCAACCAACTTCCTTAGTACTCCCTCTATTCCTAGATATAGGACGTTTAATGATCTTTCATCAATATTAAGAAAACAATTAATATAGTACCAAAAGGATGAAAACAACCCTTGCTTCTCCTCTTTAAACACAGACATTGAACCTAACCTTTTATTCTTCTTAATTATTAAGGGCAACGTTGACAAATAATAACTAGAAAACTACAAACGTCAAATATTTAGGAACAAATTACAAACATTTAAACGACTTATATTTAAGAATGGAGGGAGTATATTTTATTATCCTTGCTCCATATCAAATTAACTGGATCTCAGTTAAGTACTTCAACTCCAATTTAAGGCCTCTTCTTTTCAATCTTACATCACCAATCATACATTTGTCGGAGATGGCATTACTTATTGCAATTGCTTGCTTTCAGAAATTTACTTGAATAATAAAGGGCGGCCCGGTCGCATTACGCGTCCCTGCTGAGCGAGGGTCCGGGGAGGGGTCCCACCACAAGGGTGTACTGGGGTGATTTTAGTTTCAAGTTTATATGGGCTGATTTTCCTTATCTGTTTCCGTTTCCATTACCTTTTCCTAGCTAATTTTTCTTAGAAATAAAGGGTAATATCAAAATCCCCTAAAGAGGAAATGTCCCCGCGATTATCTGAAATAATTTCACTAGGTTTGTTACTGTTAGTAGCACTGGTTCCTTTTCGTGCAAAAGTGGTAAATCAGATTGTTTAAGAAGCATTTTTCTGAACAGACAATAGGAAGCAGAGCTTAATATTCCATCTGTTGACTGGTACAGTAAAAAATAATTTCGTTAGCAGCATATCAGATATTATCTAAAATCTTTTGAAATAATGTTTCAGCTACAGGTAGATTAACTTACACGTGGAGATTTACAGGAGTTTGGCTACAGGATCATAACAAATCTTTTGTTAAAGTTCTGTTCTGTAGTTCATAATTTGAATGTTCTTTTTGTCATGCATTTGATGAATATGCTGTTTATGGCGAAATGCTCATCTTATTTTCATATGTCCAAAATAGACATTTGCCAACTCTGTTAGCCAAAATTTCCAGGAAGGGATCCCAAGAAAATATCAGATGAAGCAATGGAGTTTGATCCAATAAGACAGCATAGACATTTTTGCCCCTGGATTATATCGACAAATAGCGGAGCAGCTGGCTGGCAGCAGACACTATCGGCTTTATTTCGTCAGAAAGAACATTCTAGGCCTTCTGAAAAATCGCCTCCACCCACCTCTATGATTAAGGTATCAGAATATTATGCTTTTTGTTCTTGAAGAATTAGGGTTGGTTTGGTAAAACAATGTGTTTGAGATGGATGGTATAGGTGAAAAGCAATAATGTTGGAAGACTTTGCTCCTTGTTCCCCCCAACTGATATTCCACTCTAAACCACAAGTGAGGTTCAGACAGTTGAAATAAAATAGAGCACGATATAATAATTAGTTGATCATATGATGGTAATGCTGGTGATGAAGATGGAGTTTGTAAAATGGGCTTCAAAATCTCTGATCTTGTTAGTTATGTTATAAGTTGTGTTTAAATTATATCATTATACTGCTATATTAGGGGTTCCCTGTTACAATGCCTTAATTGTGCTATATTTTTATTTTATATAGCATGATTTCTGAGTTGTTATTTTTCATTTTATTAGGTGGATGATCCCATTACATCAGTGAGAAACCTCTTCAGGACTCCATCCGCTAAAAGAATGAAACCCACATGTGGATCAAGCTGAAGCATAAAGTTCGGCTCATTAACTCTCCTAAACCATTGTAATGCAGCAATCTCAGAGACGATGTATGGGTACTGTATTAATGATTGACTGTTGTATCATTTAGGTATGGCGAGTGGCCCCATAAATTTTACCGCCCAAGTACTTTGTCAATTACTCTGTAATTTTGGTGATAGGAAAGCATTCTTATTAAAAGAATGTTGTGAGATTTCGGCAGGATTGACAATAGAATTTTATTCTTGCATGAAATTGTTACTCTGTTTCATTAGGAGACAAAAAGAACCAGGAAAGAATTGCAATCAGCATTAGGTACTATTCCATCAAACCGCAATTTGTGACTGTCACCTTCGAATATGGTCTGTTAAAGCCTCTTTCTGCAACAACAGCTCTCTTGTCTCCAATGAGCTTGGCAACTCTGCACACCAGGTAAAAGAAAGTTATATTACTCATCAATTTATACAATGATATCTGCTGTTGAAATTTTTGTGCATGCTACACTTTCTTTAGGCAAAATAATAATTTTGGCCTTGTAGTTGGCCAAATTTTGCTAAAACTTTAATTTTCGGTTAGATTTAACCCTTGTGGACAAGAGGAGTTCATGGCGAATGGCGTTCAAGCATGATGGTTTTCGTCCACTGAGGGCTAAATCTGACAAAAGAATTGAAGTTAGGGACCGAAAATGTTTTCTTTTTTGGCCCTTTTATGTGGACAATGTTTTGTCAGAAAAGAAGCCAGCGTTGTTAACTCACTTAAAGTAAGGAGAACTAGTATTCTCTTGTACTGTCTTCACTTGACCAAGTCTCTCCACAACCTCCATCCCTTCCAGGACTCTTCCTATCACCAGATTTGAAGCATCAAGCTCTGGTGAATCCTTTGTAGCTATTACGAACTCTGTACCATTCGGATCAGTTCCAACTTGTTCTTCATCGATCTCCAGCTTTCCTCCCCTTGCTATCAACTTCATCTTTGGAGGCGGTTTTAACGGATCCCTCACAATTAGGCTAACAGTTCCAGCCAAATTCTTGATGCCTGCACACTTGCTCTCTCTTTCCCATTCGTTTATCAGCCTTTCAACTGCCAAATTACTTCCTGTTTTCTGGGCAAGCTCCGCATCCACACCAAAAGATCTGACTCCACCATGCTGCACGTAGTTAGGCATAATCTTGATGAACTCTTTTCTTCGGTAACTAATACCAGCAGCTCCACTTACAAGACCGCTAAACCTAGTTGCTCCAGCCGGAGCAGCCTCTCCATATACACCTATGACAATACGGCCTACGGGCTGTCGATCAATGGATATATCAAGAAATGCTCTTTTTGTTACGTATGTATTACTGCAATTTGGACTTGTAATTTTATTCTCTTCTTGTTGATCGTTTCTAGCAGTATCTGGGTAGCTTTCTTCTGCTCGTGCTTTGGGAATGAATGGTTCTACAACATTGGAGCTTAGCAGAAGAAGCAATGAAGAATTGCTCAAAATCGTAAGCTCTCTGCGGGAGAAGTTGCAGCATTGTGCGAGTTGTGGAGGAAGTATTGGTGGTAATTTTGGAGATGGGAGCTTAACGCAACAGGAGGTTTGAAGGATTTTGGGGTTTTGTAACATTTTTGCGTCAATTTATTGTTTTCAATTCGCGAGGCGGCTTTTCTTCTGCGTTATGTGTAGTGTTGGTTTTGTTTGAAGGCATTTTTTGAGGATAAGAAAGATACGAAGCAGAGCCAATAAATGAGATTTTGGTTTTCTATTCTATCTTAATAGTATGGTGTGGGGTAGCCATGACTTGTTTAAAACTTTCACTTTTTTTTTTTTTTTTTTTTTTTTTTTTTTTTTTTTTGAACCTAAGAAAAGGAAAGAGAACTTCTCTAATTTGTAGCAGATCTTCAATTAAAGGGTAAATTACCTCCATGGCTTCTGAATTTTGGTCATACTTTCATTATAGTTATTGAATATCTCCATGAATTTTGCACTTTACTAACATAATAATTTCTTTTGAAGTTAATCCCTTTTGAAGTTGATCAAAATGATCACTATTAGATAAATCTTGAATATAGAGTTGATGGAAAAGATATTCTAAGAAATTTTAATTCTTGAATTTTTTGGTTTTGATGTCATTTATTTGTTGCTTGATTAAGAGAGAGAAATTAGTTGTTTGGAGAGAGTATTGAAAACGGTGATTTGGAAGATTGAAAATGATGGTTTTATGAGAAATGTGGTTCTAAATAATTTTAATTCTTACACTATTCTATTTTAAGATAGTTGTTGGCTAGGTTATTTAGAAAGCGATGACTTTAAATAGCTTTATAAAACATAAATAAACTAAAAATAAGCGAAGTGATTATAAGCAAGAGACTAGGTTTAGATAAAAAATACTCTTTATTGCTTCTAATATCTAGGAATTATTAATAGACAGATTTATTTAAAAAAAAAAACTACCGTGACACAACAAAACTCTCCTCTAAACTAACCATGGTTGTAGAAATATACGAGTTTTTCGAACTGATCAAAGTTTCAACGGTTTTGTCATGATATCGACAATTTGCTTATTTATGCCCATAATATTCCATGTTACTTTAACCTTCACTTTTATAAGCTTTTTTAGAAAGTGAAATATGTTTACTTCTCCCATGAAATACTAGATTCTTTGCAAGCTTGATTAGACGAATTACCACGGAGAATTTTAGCAGAATCACTTTGTGCACCTTCAATTTGCTTCAGAACCCGCTACATCCAGACACTTTGACAAGCACATAAAGTAGTAGTAATATACTCTGCTTTTGTAGTTGATAGAGTTAAGACAAGCTGCTTCTTTCATGCCCAAGCTACTGCTCTTCCACTTAACACGAAAACATAGCCTGAAGTACCCTTTCGATCATTTATGTCACCATCGTAATCGATGTCTGTATATGCCATTAATTTAGTTGTGAAGCTCCTTTTATAAGAGATTTCAAAATCTGTAGTAGCTTGAATTTATCTTAAAACGCTTTTACCTGCTAACATGTGTGTCTCCATGGGATGCACTATACATCAAGTTTGGTCTTGTGATTGTCATGTATAATAAGCTTCTCACGATCTGTTTGAACAAAGTTCCATCTACTTGTGCACCTTCCTTATCTTCTTTTGATAATTTGTCTGTTGAAACTATTAGATTTCTGACCCATTGCAGTTTTTCATTCCCGAATTTTTCAAGCATTTCACTAACATATTTCTTTTGACTGATGAAAATGCCATTAACTCCTTGATCTAGCTCCACTCCTGAGAAATACTTCATCTCTCCTAGATCGGTCATCTCGAACTCATTCTTCATTGAGTTTTTGAAGTCTTGTGTCATGAGAAAATCATTGAGTGTGAAAATAAGATCATCAACATAAAGACTTATAATTAGAATTTTATTATTCTCATGTTTTTTTGACAAACCAAGTAGCATCACAACAACTTCTATCAAACCTTCTTTGATAATGTAACCCTCAATTTTAGTGAACCATTCCCTTGGGGCTTGTTTTAAGCCGTAGAGAGCTTTGTTCAGCTTATACACCTTATTCTCCTCTCCCTTAACTACGTGGTTGAGCGACATAAACATCTTCTTTGAGTTCTCCATGAAAAAAAAATGTGCTTTTGACATCTAGTTGAAATAGTCACCTTCACTCCCAAATGGCCTTTACAAGCTTCCAAGTATGATTCTTTTCTATTGCTTCGATTTCAAGGTTCATTGTATCCCTTAATCTATTTTATTTTGCTGTTTATTCATAAAAAAAGGGGTCAACATATTTATGCAAAGTTTTGTACCTCATCTTGATAGAGTCCTTCTCCATTTGTGTAATCTTCTAAATAGACATGAGCTCTTCGTTCTCTCACTAAAGAAGGTGAATTTGAGTAACTGCTGGGGCTGGAATTTAACGAATTTGGTATGTCGTTGGAGCTGGAATTTGCTGAGTTTGGGACATCGCTGCTAAAGCTAGAATTTTCTACATTATTGGAGATGTTGTCGTTGTCATCATCTGTTGTATTTTCTTCATTTAAATCTGATACTTCTTGACTTTCATCTCATTGATTGTAAGTTTCTTTATAATTTTCTCCCTATTCAAGTACATATTTTGTCTCCTCTTTTGTTTTTGTCCAATCCCATCTTTCATTTTCTTCAAAAATCACATCTCTGTTGATGGTTATCTTCTTTGTGGAGGGATTGATCATTTTATATCCTTTGGACTCTTCACTGTAGCCGACCAAGACTAAATTCTGGCTTTTGGCATCTAATTTTATATTTCCAATTCAACCAAAGACCCTGAAATATTCAACTTTAGGTTTCAATCCACTCTAACATTCTTTCAGAGTTTTATTTTTAAGTGACAAGTCCATTTGGCAACATCAGGCTAAAGCATTTTGGGCATCACATTTTCTTTGAGCAAGTATCGCACCATGGTGAGAATGGTACGGTTTTTACATTTCGTAACTCCATTTTGCTGACACGTATATATTGTAGTAAGATGTCTTTTGATGCCTTGTGTTTTGCAAACCTCTAAAAATTCATTAGAGTTGAATTCTCCTCTTCCATCTGTTCTCAAACGGCACAATGACAAACCATACTCGTTCTCCACCATTATTTTGAAATTTTTGAAGGTTACAAATATTTCATTCTTCTCGTTTAGAAAATAGACCCACAACTTTGGCTAAAATTATCTATGAAAGTTAACATGTACCTCTTTTGCCGTAGGTTGTTGGTGAGATATGACCACAAATGTCAGAGTGGGCGAGTTGTAATTTCTTTGTAGCTCACCATTTGCTTTTCTTTAGCATGACTTCTCTGTGTTGTTTTCCCAACAAACAACTTGTGCACCTTGTTGTTAGTGTTTCGATATTTAAGAGCCCTCAAACCATTTCTTTGTTGAATACAAGATTTTTGTGGCTTATGTACCCATATATTTTGCGCGAAATCTCACTAGGTTCTTCAACTTGTGTGTTAAAACAAGAAGATGATGCTGTGAGAATGTTTGTAATGTCTACAAGCATTCTATTTGCTGTCATTTTGCTCTCTATTATGACACCATGGGTCAGATGATACAACTTAGAAACTCTATGTTTGATCAGAATGGTGATTCCTCGGCCTTGTAATTGACTTATACTGAGTAAGTTGTTATGTAAACTAGACACAAAAAACACATCACTTATAGTTTGAGCTTGACCTCCAACTTCTAGCTTGATATTTTCTTTCCCATTGCCACTGGTGGAATCATTTCCAAGCTTTACAGAATGACTGAACTCTTCATCAAGTTGTGTAAACCACTCTTTGTTCCCAATCACCCGGTTTGAGCAACTAGAATCGAGAAACCAAATTCCTTCCCATTTGCTTTGTTTGAGGTCTACTTGTGCCACTAGAAGCATCTCATTTTCATCATTAATTTCAGCATAGTGAGCCCACTGATAATGCCTCAAGTTGTGACCCTTATAGTATTGCACCGCATCTCTATCAATGGGTTGTTTGCCCCTGTCTCTTCCGCGTCCCATACTCATACCTCTACCTCTTCCACTCGATTTTCATGCGTGACTTTCAAGGATTGTTCTTCTTCAACCGACCCTTTCATTTTCATGTATTAGAAGGTTACTTTGGAGTTCATCCACAATTAAAAGATCCACGTTATTTGATTCTTCAATTGAACATACCACATAATAGACAAGTTACTAGGTTTAGATAAAAACATATTCCATATTGCTACTAGTATCTAAAGATTATTAACAAACACAAAGACTTATTAAAAAAAGTAAACAAAATTGAGACACCATGCGCCGTAATTTATTTTCAATTAAATGCAAATCTTTCAAGCTTTTTTTTTTCTTTTTCTTTCTCTTTATTCAATTCTCACTTTCATGATTAAAGCTGGCTGATTCTGTCATTTTCCCTCCCCGTTCTTTTAGAATTTTCAAGTTAATTCAAAATTGAGGTAAATCTGTGAACATGATTTTTTTTATATAGTTTGTCCAAATTCTCGGTTCGATACTCGTCAGATATCCTTAAAGTGAACCATCTCTCAATTTAAACTTTCTGCATATATTAAGATTCGAACTTTAAGTGACTTGATATCATTAACTAGTAAAACCAACTTTAATTGGTAAACATAATTTTTTTTATTTTTTGGTAGGCAAAAGTTTAGGTAAGGACAGGTCTATCCCACTCCCAAGGTCATGGCAAACCACATATCATTTTCAAGTGTTCAAGAAAAAAAATTAAAATGAAATGTTTAGTATGTAAGATTTTAGCGATATTTAACTTTCTAAATACAGTAAATTGATCATATCGTTTATAATTTAAAATTAAAAAAATAAAATTAAAGAAATTAAAGAAGCTTATTTTGTGTTGGTACTCTGGGGTTTGGTTTGGAGTAGCCAAGTGCGGGTGGGTTTTTCCAGTTTTGTTTGTAGGGTTTAAGGATTTAAGCCTCTGAAACTTCAACTTCCAAATTCTGAGCTTTAATTCGCAATTTCATGGCTGCACTTTCACGAAGGCTTTGTCGTTCCCTTCTCTCCAAGTCCAAATTCTCTCATTATTCAGCGTCCTTTTCCTCGGGCAACCTCTCTTCTGATGAGGACCTCAACTTAAGCGAATCAGACATCGATTCCGTTCCAAGCTCAACCGCGGAATTCTCCACCCCTTCACCTGAACCAGCATCACCAGGATCGAGTGAGGAGCGACCTGTGTACAATCAACCGCTCGAGAACGGTCTGGATGTGGGCATTTATAAGGTGCTATTACATTCATTTTCACCGTAATTTTTTTTTTTTTCCTTTTGGCATTTTAGGGTCTTTGATTTTCTTTTATTTGGGATTGCATTGTTCAATATCTCATGGAAATAGCGTCTGAGTTTGAATTTCAGCACATCAATTAATTGTACATTGAGTAAAGTTTGCTAAGATTGATATCTTGAAATGCATTTGGTATTTTGACTGGTGCTTTCTTTTTGCGCGTTTTCTAGGCAATATTAGTGGGGCAGGTAGGGCAGAGACCGGTGCAGAAGAAGTTGAGGAGTGGGACTACCGTAACACTATTCTCACTAGGGACAGGTGGGATTCGCAATAATCGAAGGCCATTGCAGAATGAGGATCCAAAAGAATATGCAAATCGTTGTGCTGTTCAGTGGCACCGAGTTTCTGTTTACCCTGAAAGATTAGGGAACCTTGCTATGAAGAATGTTTTACCCGGGTAAGGTTTACATATTGCATCTTAAGATTTGTTGTTAGCTGATGCATTGGCTCGGTGGTGTGGTTTTTATTATCATCATGGAGTTTATGATCAAGATAGAAGCATTTGATGATAATTTGCCGTGAATAATTAGGTTTAGCCCTTCATTTGCTTATCTATTTTGTGTGGATAGATCATGGTATGTGTTATAACTTGGAAGTTATATGATCTGAAGTTTGATATTCATTGGCATGATTTGGGCGTAGATTGTTGTACTCATATGATCAGCAGTCAGCATCACATTGCATATATAGCAAGAAATAATTTCAATACGATGAATGTATTTCATATATATGTCCCAATTATCTATGGAAAGTTAGGTTTTTATTGTATGCATTCGATGTTTGAGGACTGTTGTTTTCTTTTCAAAGGGAACCTAAGTTTGTCAGATCTGAAAGCACTTTGTTTGAAAGTATTGGATTTATTCTTCCTTGCTAAAAAACGCAATATGACCAAGAAATTTAATGGGTTCTGACTTCTGGGTATACTTGAAATTGTCTGTAGATTTCCATTGCTGTATATTACAAGAAAAAGTATATTTTATTCTTTAGATTTCTTATGAGTAGATCTTATTTAGAATGAGAATTCCAAGTACAGAAAAAATTGGAAATTACATTTAGCTCATAATATGTTCTTAAGGCTCTTTGAATCACTAAAATTATTTAAAGAACTATTTCAAAGGTTTTTTTTTTTTGAGTTTTGCTTCTTGGGGATCTAAGGTGGTTTGGCCATGTGAGACGTAGAGCGCTTGATGCGCCGGTTAGGAGAACTGAAGAGTGGCAAAGGGATGTAGTGGTGAGGGGTAGGGGAAGACCTAAGCAAACTTGGAAGAGAGTGATCGAGAGTGATATGAGTTTACTGGGAATTGAGGAAAATATGGTAGTGGATAGGACGGAGTGGAGGGAGCGAATTTGTGTCGCTGACACGACTTGATTTCATGGTTTTATATGATGGTTCATGTTAGCCGACCCCGAATCATTTCGGGACTAAGGCTTTGTTGTTGTTGTTTGCTTCTTGGGGATTTTGTCATGCTCATGCAAGCTCTGGCGTGATGCCAATAGGGATTCTAAGTTTTGATGTGACCGTTAAACTCTCTCTCTCTCTCTCTCTATATATATATATATATCTTGGAGATGCAACCAGATCTATGTTCTGTTTAGATCTCGTATTTTTGTTTCAGGGATGTTTTCTAGTTGTTCGGTGTCAAATGGAAAATGCTAGACACATTTAAAGAAAAGAAAATGTTAAAATAAGTTACATGATGCCGGGCTTATTGTTATGCTAAAAAAGCTGAAAAAGGTAAATGAAGAATTCATGATTAAGCTGTCTTAGAATTAAATTAAGATAATCGTGAAGTGCCGATGAGAAAGAGCCACAGATAGACTTGGAATGAGTTGAAATGAGTAGCCTCAATTTTGCAGCAATATTTTTTATATTGATAAAATATGTTTCTTAGCTAATATTGCTTATGGATTTTGACCCTCGTTTGACCTTTCTCTTTTAACGCTTTCACATGTGTATATAATTGTGCAGTGAAGCTTTTTCACTAGCATGGGCTCTGTTTACATGTAATTGTTTTTAATTGAGCCCATTGAAGTGGTTCAACCTTGTCTTTAAAGGCTTCTTTTATTTCCCCTTCTACTTTTGACCTTGCACAATCATGCATATCGCCACAATTAGAGGTTCCTTTCTGCATTTGATCGTATCTTTGGAGAAGCTGCAGAGATAATGATAAGCAGAATGACTTCTTATACTTAATATGTATTCTTTTTTTAGTGTTAGTGTTATTATTTGTGGCTGGAGTTTATTTTGTTACAAACCTGAATATCTGAACTTCTACTTTTAGGAACTTTCTAGTGAGTTTTGTTATTGGTGTGGAATGATGATATTGGCTGCTGCTTTTCAGATAGCCCGGAGTCCGGACCTTTCCTTTTCCGCCACTGCTAATATTTATGCTTGATTTATAACACGAGTTCATGTATTCTGCAGCAATGTTTTGATTGTTCTCGTCTTTTGTAGCTCAATTTTGTATCTGGAGGGGAATCTAGAGACCAAGGTTTTCACTGATCCCATTACTGGTCTTGTTCGACGACTAAGAGAGGTTGCTATTCGTCGAAATGGTATATTAATTACATCCACTTTTTATCTATATACTTGATAGTTGATGGGAATGAAACTATACAAGCTTTATATGTTCATTTTTCTTGATGTTTCCATTCTCAGCCTGAGTAACTGGAAAATAAACGAGGGATCGATCATGTCCTTATTGTGTAGTAATTTCTAAATACTTGAGAGACCAATGGAATGGTTAAATTAGATTAACTTGGTAAGTGCAACTTTGCAGGTAGAATAGTGTTCTTGGGAAATGGTGGCGATGAGCAAAATGCAATGGCAGCTAGTGCAACAGAAGTGAGAGGTGCTGGATATTATTAATTCGGACTATATTACTGGGAACTGCCTGAGTATTTATTTCCATCATAGAGAGAGAGAGAATTTTCTTTTTTTTTCTTTTTTTTCTCTCTTGGGATTGTACTTGGAATTTTATTTGCCTGTTTTGGCATCATTCTGTGGAAGTGGAAGCAGGAAAAATTTGTAAAACAAAAAAATAATTTCTGATATGCATGCTTTTCAAACTCATAGGTTATCTAATCAATTAGGATACAAGGGTGAAAGTAAAAGGTTTTGTTAAGTATATATATTGGTAAATTCTATAGTTAAATAGCAATAGGTATCAATTAACATTAAGCATGCTGTATTATAATTATTATTTTTTAATTCTATGTATCGAAAGTTTAATTAAAATCTATGAATAATTTATGACAAAATTATTATGGGCAAGTTATTTTAAAAAAACTTTTTATGATTTTATATAAGCAAAAACATTATTATGCTTTGGAATTTACTTTACACTGGTGGGATATATAAAATGAGAAATACTCAGTTCAATTAAATAATGATATTTGTATATGTTTATTTTTTTTTAATACTAATCAGCTCAGAATTGGTATTAGTATTTTGATAGAAGTGTTTAAAATGTCATAAGTTTGAATGTTTTTTTTTAAGAAGTTAAAGGGATAATAACCGTTCAAAAAGAAGAAATTTTACTTAAAAAAAAAAAAAAGAAAGAAATTTTACAAGTGTTCTAAGACTATTTTCTTTAAGTAAAAGGTTGATTAGCAATGTATGCATGAACAAATAACCAAATATATTAAAACCAAAATCAAAACAAACAAAAATACATTAAAAAAAGAAGAAATTTTATAAGTGTTTTAAGACTATTTTCTTAAATAAAAGGTTGATTAGCAATGTGTACATCAACAAAGAACCTAATACATTAAAACCAAAATCAAAACAAACAAAAATGCATTAAAAGTAAAATCAAAACGAAGTACAAAAAATACAAATAGATGAACCTAATTAAACAAGCCTAAAATTGCTATGTTTTACAGAAATCTATAAATATAAGCCGAAAAGAATCCCTAACATGGCTAATCAAGCGAAACCGCGAACTTTTGAAGATAGTTACCAACAATATTACCTCTCAATAAATGTGAAAATATGATTCGAACCATATGACCATCCAATAGTTGAAGACAACCCAAACCAATCACTCGTACCAGTTAAACACAAACAGCTCATAAAACAATATAGATTGCATCTCTTAATTTTGCAAAGAAAGCATCTTTGCGTCCCATTAGAATAGCGAAACAAGCAATAGGAAAATCATGACAATTCCTAAAATTTTCTCATATGTCAAATCACCCAGACAACATGAATAATGGTGTGGTTCCAGTGGAACTAAAAGAAACTTGAGCAATCCACTAAATTAAATTTAATAAAATTTGAGGAACAACCAAACTGCGCTCCAAAAATACTTCCTATTGTAGTGTAAATGAGGCTCTTAATGTCAAAAATATGGCAGGCTGGGGTGGAGTTGTTGACATACAAGGTAGACTTATTGAAATTCACAAGCTGACCCGATAGAAATGTGTAGAAAAATATAATCCTCTACGTTAAAGAAAAGTAACCAAGAAAGCGGATTCCCTATCGAAGTCCACGAAAACAAGAGAAGTGCCTCTATCCTTGTTGTTCACAACAATAGAAATCCTTGTCGAAAGGAAAACCAAAAGCAGAGAGAAATTCCAATTAGAAATTCAAGTCCATCTTATTGAAGGCCTTTCTGATATCAATCCTAGCAGCTATATCTCTTCCAAAACAACATTTGCTAATAAACTTGATGTCTCCCTCGTCCACCATTAGACCAAGTGTAAATCGCCCCACAAGTGACCGTATTAGACAAAACCACAATCACCCAAGAAACTATTGAAATTCTGACAAAACACTGTTTAAAGGAGGCAAACCAGTCTCCGCACACGCACCACAAACCGCATTAAAGTCACTAATTAAACACCAAGATCCGAAAAAGGAATTTCTAATGGTCACTAATCGGACCAAATAACTCGTCTCAAAGAAGGAGCTACATGACTGTAAATGAAACTAACACGTTGAACAACATTGTTAGTAAAGTTCAGATTCTACTTAAGCTTTTAAGATTGTTTTGTTTCTCTTGCACTCTTGGCTTATTATCTGGAATCTTTTGTTGTTGCATAAGTAGATAGGTTTTTGAAAAGCTAAATAAGCTAAAAAATGTATATTATATATATATGATGAACATTATAAACATGGTTTAGATTGGATTTGCTGCTTTCCTAAATATTTACATGTTTTCTCTAACTAATTCAATTTCCTTTTTTTCTAGGAAATAAAACTGTCGCGACAACTGCCAGCAACATCGTCATCATCGTCATCTTCTTCATCGCTCGTCGAAGAGAAAGAGAATGACGGGACTCTGAGCAAGAAAGATGGTGCCGGTGGTCCAGAAGCGTCGGATGGTACCTTCAAAACATTTAGTAAGGACCAAAACTAGTTTGAGTACAAACAAATTCTAAAAAGATGCTATGGAAGCATGTATTGTTGTTCTAATTAAAAACACTATATATGTAGCTTTTAAAAACAAGAAGCTTCTAAATCTGCTTTTATCCTTAGGAGACAAATTGTTGAATATGTTTAGATGACTCATGAGCTTGTTCCTAATTATGCTATTAAATTTTTGGAAGAGATAGATTCTTTATCAACGAGTTTCTTTATTATGATCAATGAAAAGTAACAAGGTTTGTTCTTGGCTCTCAAGGATCTTCACTAGTTTCTAGTGTCATTGGGCATGTAAAAATTTGTTTTTATTATGCAAAGGGAATGCTGGTTTTGTTTTGGAAATGGTTGGTATCTAATAAAGTTTAAACAAACTATTTTGAGTTTAAAGGTCAATTACCTAGTAGAATTATTTCTTCTAGTGCTTTTATGGCTTAGAATGTTGTTTGTTATAAGAAAAGGGCTTATACGATCTTAAAAGTCCTTGCATAATAAACTCAAAAGACTTAGTTTTTAATGGCAATTGGAAGTAGTCTTGCATTCATAAGATTTCAAAGACCAGATCTTTTTGTATGGGAGATACTGATGATCCTAAAGATGCAAAGGTTTGGTGGTTTATGGTCTTGATCCTAGTGATGATATAACACTGAATGCTTGGCAAACTGTTGAGATTTTCTTGGAAGATGTATTTGGCTTGCTCTACAGAATGGATTACAACTGCTCAATGGAAAGGGTTATCAGATAAACTGTTTTTTCATGCAATTGTGCATATGAGACATTTGAACACTTGTTTTTTTTTTTAAAGTAAACATACTACTATATCTGGCACAGGCAGGATGTATCGTATGGAGCCACTGCTCGTCCAAGGGAAACTGCAAGACGGGACTGATGATCCCTCGCTCTGACCAACCACCGAGAAAGTTGACTTGAATGTGGGTGTCGGTGGATCAGATGAAGGTGCAATAACGGGGAAGCTAAATCCCATGCTATTATCAATGGCAATGTTAGGTAACATTGGCTTTGCACTGGAAGTTCTAGGCGGAATCTTCTGTTCCGAAGCAGATGCGTCGGATGGCACCTTCAAAACATCCTGTACCATAATTAGTCAAGATCAAAACTTTGAGTGTAAACAAATTCTAAAAGATGCTATACATAAATGATAAAACAAGAAATATAAACCTCATTGGTTCCCTTGTGTTGAGCTTTCTGGGTTTTTGTCAAATCCTGTGAAGGCCAAGCATAATTGCCATGTGTTAAAGCAGTGGCAACTTTTATATCCGAAGCTGAAGCTGAAGCTGTTGCCACTGCATTCACCTTATTACCAGACTCCTGCTGCTGTTTCTTCCATGACGAGGCTAACGGCAACTCAGCAGAAGCAGCAGATGCGTCCCATTGCACCTTCAAAACATCCTGTACCATAATTAGTCAGGATCAAAATTTGAGTACAAACAAATTCTAAGAGATACTATGCATAAATAATAAAACAGGAGATAAAAACCTCGCTGGCACCCTTGTGTTGAGCATTCTGGGTTTTTGTCAAATCTTGTGAAGGCCCAGCATAATCTCCATGTATTAAAGCAGTGGCAACTTTCATATCTGAAGCTGTTGCCACTGCATTCACCTTGTTACCAGGTTCCTGCTGCTGTTTCTTCCATGACCAGGCTATCCGCCGCAGCATAGCAGACTTATCTATATGAGTAGGTGGGTTTCTATTAAGGTGCTCTATTATTTTTCGAGCCACCCGACTAGATTGAGCAGGGACTCCTACAGTAAATAGTTCAGTGTTTTGTGGCTTAGTACACTGACTATCTATTCCTCCATTTTCCACATTTTGCTTTGGAGCAGAAAATAAGCCCTCTGAGTTACACCAGTACCCCCTTTTAGCACCGGTTATATTCACTGATCTTCTAGCGGGAGTTTCAACATTAAACTTGTGCCGCAGCCTTCGAATGGGTCCCACATATCTTTGGTAAGCATTTAATGCATTGGTCTTTGAATGTACCTATGCAGTACAACAAAGACTCGGACAATAAGAATCAACCCAGAAACTTGATCAACAAAATTTCATAACAGAAACAAAATTTACCTGTTTTAATGGAGTTGTAGTCTGCTCAAATGGATTTGTCATTATGCTAGGGTGCGTACCATGATTTCCCTGTAACTGGATCAACTGATGAGACAGAAGCACAAAACTATTAAGGATAAGAGCAATAATTCATTTTTAAAGCATCATAGCATAAAATGAAACCATAATCTCACATACCCTAAACTTGGTCGTCGAATGATTGGTTCTAGAATATGGGGTTCGGGGAAAATTATGAAACCCAAATCTCTTTCTCTGAGTTTTTGGGATCATATAACCATGCTGATCCTGCACTAAGGCACCGGGCACTAAGGCACCAGGCCAGCGTGGGGTAGACCTAAGTGCTTGCGATGGCTTTCCCACAAGCTCATTGCTATCTCTTGACATTGAGCTGGTAGTACCAAAGCCTACTCCTGATGTTCGATGTGCCATATAGGCTCTAGCAATTTCAATTGGTGAAGAGCCAATATCATCTTGCAGCTGTTGAAACAAAATGTAAATGGATAGAAAGTAGGTGAAAAAGAAACACCATTAAAATTGAATACATTTATCATCCATACAATACAATACATAAAAAATATATTACTACTTCTTTCACAAGCCCTCCAATCCAAACAAAGGAGAAACAGCAACATACAATATTAAGAAACTCCCAACTGAACCCAATTTGGTTCCCAACGTCAAGGTATTTATACATATTTTAGATTTTGAGGTACACATGCTGGATTGGATTTCTCACATACTAGGATTTGGCTAAAAAATAAGGTCAATTATATGTTCCATTCTTCAAGAATACAGAAAATATCAAGCCAGTGGCTTCAACATAAAAGTCTGATAATAGTGGTAATGACTGCAGGGCAGGATAGGGGTTGAGGATCTCCAACTAGGTTTGTTTGCTATACAGTGACAGTGAGATGAACTTTTTTCTTCTTCTAAGACTGATCTTAATCAAATACACAGAATAAACAGATGCAACTTGTTTAAAACAATCTTAGTAGAAGGTCAAATAGATAACACCTCCTAAACATAAATGAAAAATAGTAGAATCTTAAATGGGAGAATGGATATGTCACTACACTACACACCCATGAAACTTGCAAGAACAAGCTGTGTAGGCTAGAAACAGTTTTACACATTTAAACGAAGCCAGAAGGTATATATATCCAAATTACTGAAGCCAAAAGTTTGAAAAATTAGTAATCCCAGATTAGGGATTTTAAGCACAGAAAATAGGTTTGTCTCTATCTATTCGTTAATTAAACCAAAAGGAAAGAAGATATGGTAGCAAATTAACAGAAGTACATTTCAATCACACCAATGTGAGTTGTGAAATAGGCATAAAATGCAATTCAAAAACCTTCCTATGACAATTAGAATTTTCTGGTGGTGACTAATTATTACCACGGCATCCACAATAGGAGTAAGTTGTGGACTGAAACTCCCACCATGATTGAGATTGGTAGAAGATTGAGATTTGGAGAAGAAGGAACCGAATAGCAGGTTGGCTCCAGAGTAAGCAAGACGGAGAGCAGGATCCAAGAGCTTGGAGAGAAGACCACCACCACCACCGTAAGGAGTAGCAGGCGGTGTACAAGTACGTCTGTAATGCTGGGGTTTGGGTAGACAAGATATGATTCTGGGATCCTTAGTATCATCGTTTATCTGAATCAAGGACTTGAGTCCAATATCACAGTTTGAAATGAAACTGTGGCGGGCTTTTTGTTATTATTTGTATTCAAACTATTTTCAATTTCTGAATTTCTTCTCTTAGCCATTTTCAATTCAATACTAAAATAAATCATATAATTTTGTGAACAAATTATTCTTTATTTATAGACAGAAGAAACAACGAGATAAAAGGAAAGTTCAATTATAATAATGACGGTCCTAAATAAACGTTACAATATTAATTGTTGATTGCCCTAAATCATGCTATAATTTTAGGTAATTTACTTTTAATATTTATATGATATTGACTTAATAAACAAAATATTATTCCTATATTATAAATTTATAAAAGTTTTATGTTGGTTTTTATTTAAATTTGAATCTTTATAAAATTTGACTAAATATCTAAATTTCTTTCTATTTTTATATATCTATTAGAATTTCAAATACGATAAGATAAAATAAAATAAGTGTTAAAAATTTCACATAAAAAAACAATGAATTTTAATTTTAGATTTACTTATTCCTTATATCTAAGTAAAATTCATTTATTTATTATTTTAATATTATAAATTCATATCCATAAAATGCAACGCTATTTTGATAATTTAGAAAAAATATTTAATAATTACACATCTGTATATAATTCATTGTTTATCGTTGCAATTATATTATAGGAATTCTTATATTATAAAACTTCCATTTTTTAAATAATACATGTATATATAAGATCTATTTTCATTATTATAATATTATATATAGGAATATAAGATCTATTATTCATTATTATAATATTTTAAATTTACTTATTTCTTAAGTCTAAGTAAAATTAATTTATTTACTTTCTTTATATGATAAATTCTTATCCATATTTTGAAAATTTAGAAAGACCATTTAATAGTTACATGTCTCTATATAATTCAAACTTTGGAATCAAAATTAAAATCGAAATCGAAATTCAATTACTTTTATAAGTATTTGGTTCAAATTTTAGAATCAGAATCAGAATACAATAAAATTAAAATTAATTAGATAATAATAATATATTTAACAGATAAATAAAAATAAAAACATTAATAATTAATAAATCTGAAAAATTAAAATTAATTTGTGTGATATAAAATATTAAAAAGTCTAGTATTAATAAAATAATCCTTCACAATATATTAGTAATATAAATTTGTAGTGATATGATATCACATGGGAAATAGAAATAAGACTATATATATAAAAAAACCTAATTAACATATAAAATTAACATATAAAAAATGAATTAAATTAGAAAAAAAAACTCAATCACCATGTCCAGATCGTGGATGTCAAGAACAAAAAAAAAACTATTTGGCTCCTATCCATTTGTTAAAAAAACTCAAGGTTTGGTAATAACCACCAGAAAGATTTGTTCTTTCTTTGATTCCTTTAGCTTCGGCCATAGTTATAGGGAGCAAAATCGAGTGGCGGACCGTCTCGCGGCTGAAGGTCATGCCAGGATGTTGGGTCTCTCAACCTTTTCTTCTCCTCCGGATTTTCTGTCGTCTCTTATCCTGGATGACATGGTGGGAGTCAGCTTTCCCAGGCTGATTCCGGGTTAGACGGCTTTGTTTTTGTGTTTTTCTTTCCTTTCCTACCAAAAAAAAAAGAGATGAGTTTTTAAAAATTTTATGGGGTCAAAAAGTATTATTAATTATAAATAGGTACCAAAACTGTAGTTTACCACGTGCTGAATAAATAATTTGTCATATATGGTGACATGAAAACAACAGCCATAGATGGCGCCACGCCAGATCTTGCGCATCTAAGCCACGTGCCAAATCTGGCGCCATGTGTGGTTGTCAAACCTTTTGCATTTGGATTTGGCATAAAGCATTGTTTGGCCCTTGACGTATCCAAAATTGGTGTATTTGGCCCCTAACCTATTATTTGGTCACATTAGGCCCCTAACCTATCCAATTAGATAAAATCTCACTCATATTGGATGGAAAGTTAACTGTGTTGGAATCCGTTAATGATGTGACAACAGTCACCAATAAGAAAATGACACATGGCCTAACAAAAATCTAAATTTCACTTAGATCAAATAACAAGGAAACAATAAATTTACTAACACATTTTTTTTAAATAAATTGCTAACACATTAAAAATCTAAAAACTGGAAAATTTACTTCGACTTCTTCAACTCCATTCATCTTCCGCATACGATTCCTTCAACTATCTCCTCTAATTCCAAAGACTACGAAGTATTTTCCAACCCACAATCAACTCATACAACTCATACGATTTTCTTCCATCTAATTTCAAGGTTTCTCTGTTATTTAAAAACACCCTGGGTTAGTAAGTTTACTCCCTTGGACCGGATCCGGGAAGGCCGCCAGACTCCACCACCGCCTTCCTTAGTCTCGAGACAACCACAAAGAACCACCATTCAGCGTTAATCAATAGATCTGGAATGTTTCCTAGACCCTAAACGAAAAAAAAAGATAAGAATAGATGAAAAACCGAAAATTAAAAAGAAGAAATGAAAAAAAAAACTCACCGTCGTCGCTACCATGCCGAGGGAAGGAGTTCATCATCGTCACCGTCGCCGAAGGGAAGGAGAACGCCGGAATCTGTGGAAGAAGATGGAGGTCGAGAAGAAGGAAGCTGACGGAGAAGGGCGACGACCATGGAAGGAGGAGCTGCGTTTTTCATTTGAGGAGGAGCTACGTTTTTCTTTTGAGGAGGACTGAGTTAGTAATTAGTTTTTTTTATGTTGGTGTCTTATTATTTGATATAAGTGAAAATTAGATTTTTGTTGGGTGCCATGTGTTATTTTCTCATTGATGATTATTGCCACGTCATTAACGGATTTTAATATAGTTAACTCTCCATCTAATATGGGTGAGATTTTATCTAATTGGATAGGTCAGGGGCCTAATGTGACCAAATAATAGGTCGGGGTCAAATACATAAATTTTGTTATAACCACTTTAGTGGTTTGTTATGACCCCACATAGGATTATAACAACAAAAATCAATCCACTAGAGTTGGTCTTAGGAATCAATTTTGATTAACATATATTAAGATGGAACAAGTCATTCCCTTGTTTAGGGGAATCACATTTCCATTCCATAATTAAATTTGGTTAACCAAACACTCTAGATAGAAATAACTCATTCACATCCTTACATTTTTTTATGCTTTTTAACCCAACCAAACACTTTCTTATAAAACTTCCATTTTTTCAATACTACACCATCTATATAGAAACCATTGTTCATCATTATAATATTATATATAAAAATATAAGAATTCTCTTTTATTACAAAACTTTCTTTTTTATTTTCTTTTAACAAATGGATAGGAGCCAACTAATTATCAATTTCATTGTATTCATTCATCATTCTATTAAAAAAAAATTTATTAAACATTTTTTTTTTGTTTTACTTCCTGCGATGCCTGTTTTTTTTTTTATCGATTTCAATCAATTAATTCAATTTCGTTCAATTTAACATGAGGTTAAATTGGATGAATTTGGTATAAAAATACATTTAAACATGTTTAAATGTAATTGTAATTATAAGAGAATAGGAAAGACGTCAATATCCAATCCATAACATGCAAATGACTGGAATTATATAAAATTGGCTAAACTATTCTGAAATATTAACTTCAAAGTTTTGTAAAATTACATTTGAATGACTGAAATTAGATACACATAATATTATAATTGAAATATTAACTTCATGGTCTTTCTCTCTATATGGAATGGATGGTTGTGGTTTGTCTCCCTATATAAGTGTTATCATGTTTCCCTTTATAAAAAAAATATAAGCGTTTTGTCTATCATCACAAAGATCTGGCTCATTGAAAGATTATACAATCATTCCCTGAAGAAAAAGATTTTGAAGTCGATTCTGGATGGAGTTTTTTTTTTTTTTTAAATGAATAAATGAATTGAATTAATGCTAAGGAACAACTGCCAAAAGGCTTACAATCGAGCTAGGGGGTAAGTTGGTTACTGTCACTACTGGACTTGACAATCCTAATCTAGCAATTTCATGCGCAACCTGATTAGCAGCTCTACGCACAAAACGGAAAGAGCTCTGCGGGATTGAACTAACTAACTCACAACAGTCAGAAAGAACAAGGTCGAGATGAGAATTATCTTCGTTAGTTTCCTGAAGTAACGCCTGAATAATTATCTGTGCATCCCCTTCCACACATACTTCCGCTTCTCCTCTATTTTTGATCCAACTAAGCGCTTCTCTAAACGAGATGGCTTCCGCGACGGTTGGAGAGTATAGACCCATTATTTGTATGTACCTAGCTGCTATAAATCTCCCTCCGCTGTCTCAGATGCAAGCTCCAACTCCAATATATCCTGCGTTGCTAACAGCAGCATCGAAATTGACCTTCACTCCTGATACTGGGCTGATCCAATACTCAGCAGCAACTCGATTTTCTAGAGTGGCTCTGCTACCACCCATACTGTTCTCTGATTTCCACGCTTGCCAAATCTCCATAGCCTGACTTATCATTTGTTCAGGAGGAGTGCGTTTGCTGTCCCATAACCAGCTATTGCGACATGACCAGACAAACCACAAAATTGTTGCCCATCTGCTTGCAACCTCTTGATTAATGTTAATCAACGCCTCGCTCCACTAACTTGTCGTGTCGACATGATCAAGATTTCTGAGATTAAGCATCAATGGAGATTTCCATACATGAGCAAGGGGCGGACATTGGAAAAGGATGTGGATTAAAGATTCCGCATGGTTTTGACAAAAAGGGCACTTGATATCAATATCAACCCGACGATTGTATAAGGTTACCTTGGTTGGAACAATATTCCATGCAGCACGCCACATGAAGTTTTTCACCTTTGGGGGACAATCTAATTGCCAGAGCTTACTCCATGGGGCATTACACACCGAGTCCGGTGGTTTGGGAAATGCCTCAGATAGAGTGTAGTAAGCCGTTTTAACGCTGTAGATTCCTTTCTTATCCCTCCTCCAACATAAACGGTCCTCTCTTCCACAAGAAGAAATAGGGATCTGAAGTATAGCTTGTCTGTCTTCAATTGTGAAGAGATCCGTGAGTAACTCGACATTCCATTCATCGTCTTTGATAATTCTATCAACTGTCCAATTCTGATCTGAGCCTGACTGAACCATAACAGGCACCCTCGAGTCTGAACCAATCCATCTGTCTCCCCAAATATGAGTGTGTTGCCCATTTCCAATCCTCGATATCACCCCATTACGAAGCAGCTGTTACATCTGAAATATACTAGCCCAGATGAGGCTCGGGTTTGCTCCCAGACTCGCTTCACAGAAATCGGTCCTAGGGAAGTAGCGCACCTTAAACAGGTGGCTGGCCAATGAGAGAGGCTGGTTCATGAATTTCCACGCTTGCTTGCCCAGAAACGCCAGATTAAACTCGTGGAATCACCTAAAATTAAGCCCCCCGGTCTTTCCTCGTACACATAGTCTCCCAGGCTTTCCATTTAATCTCTCTACCCCACCAGTATACATTGAGGATGGTTTCTAGCTTATTGCAGATGGACTTTGACAGGAGGAAAACCTGAAAAACATAAGACGGGAGTGATTGTGCAACAACTTTTATCAGGATTTCTTTACCGCTTTGTGTTAACTGTCTATTCTGCCAACCTCGAACCCTTCTTATCATTTGATCCACTATATACCAAAAAGCAGCAATTTTATTGCGTCCAACCGCTGATGGTAGGCCAAGGTAGCTATCTTGTAGAGCGGCAGTTTCAACTTGTAACAGTGACGCTAATTCCGTCCTCCTT
Source organism: Euphorbia lathyris (assembly GCF_963576675.1). NCBI lineage: Eukaryota > Viridiplantae > Streptophyta > Magnoliopsida > Malpighiales > Euphorbiaceae > Euphorbia > Euphorbia lathyris. The sequence goes on from NC_088911.1 coordinate 40,815,912, forward strand.
TCCTAAGGGACTTTTGCACTGAATGAAATTTTGGATTTGTGGATGTTTACTTTCTAACCCGAGGTTGATTCATACTGATGAAATATCTCCTAGATTACCATACATTCTTCCACCGAAGCTCGAAAGAAAAAATAATTATCATCCTCGAATAAGAGGTGAGTAATCATAGGTGCGCCTCGACTAATCCGGCAGCCGTGAAGCTTTCCATCGACCTCGGTTTTCTGTAATAACGCTGAGAGTCCCTCGGTGCATAGAATAAAGAGATACGGCAAGATGGGGTCCTCTTGTCGAAGTCCTCTTGAAGGTTTGAAAACAGGGAACTCAGAGCTGTGATTAACAATTTGGTACTCAACCGAAGATACACAGCTCAATACTAGATCGATGAACTGACTGGGGAAGTCGAATTGAATCATAATAGCTTGTAGAAACGCCCACTCAACCCTATCATATGCCTTCGACATGTCAATTTTCAAAGCTGCATATCCTTTTTTGCCTCCTTTCCTCAATTTGAGAGCATGACCAACCTTATATGAAATCATAATATTATCTGTAGTGGAGCGTTTAGGGATAAAAGCGCTTTGGTTTGCAGAAATAATATGATTCAAGATGCCCTTTAACCTGTTAGCTATAACTTTCGTCATGATTCTGGATGGAGTTTGTTTCCTTCTATTGTCGCAAAAATAATTTCAAGCAATGCCTACCATTGCTTTATCACGATTTATGATATTGAAGATAAATATTCAAGCTCCTCTTACGTACTTCTGGATTGTATTTTTTAATTACTTATGTCAAGATGTAATATTTTTTATGAATAAAACATTTATATTTCTCTCTCTCTCTCTTTCTATATATATATATATATATATATATATGGAAGAGTTCTCAATGGTGAGTCTCCATCCATGGAGACTATTATATTTTGAATAGATGACCTGCTATAGCAGGTTACCAAAAAGTTATCAGGTTACTTAAATGTATATTTCTCTCTCTATAATAAATGATTGTCTACATTTATCAAAAATACTCTCTCTATAATAAATTCATAAAAATAATGTGTACATGAAATCATTTAAAATCATATACGAAAATCATTAAAAAAAACTAAAATTGTGTGAATTCTTCATCACTCCCATTTTCTTCTATCACAGCTGTTGTTCATCACCCCCCCCCCCCCCCCCCCCCTCTTCTATTCTCCATTCACACAGCTGTATTGGCAATTTTTAAAATTTTCTAATATTAATAACAGATTTTTAGATTCAATACCATTAATGTTATTATGCTTTTCAATTTTTTTTATGAACTATTAATTCCACTCATAGTTTCCATTATAAACATTCATAATAAATTAGGATAAAGTACCAAATTAGGCTTAAGGTTTTTGAAAAAGTACTAATTTAGGTTCAACGTTCAAAATAGCACCAATATAGGCTTAACGTTTACAACATAACATCAATTTAGGCTTAACATTTACAATATAGCATCAATTTAGGAATTACTAACAGAATGTGACACATCATCCGTTAAGTCTACCAATTCAGCGCCATGTCACATAAGGTACCAAAATAGGCCTAAGGTTTATAGAAAATATCAATTTAGGCCATGAGTCATGGAATCATTGATGAAAAACAAATATAAGATCTTAATGGGTAAGAATACTAATTAATTGTCTTATAATAAATATGAAAATAGAACTAAATAAAAAGATAACTTATAAAGTGAAAAGGGAAAGAATATAATATGATTAATTATGACGAGCTTAAATTGGATATATTTTATAAACGTTAAGCATAAATTCGTATTATTTTGTAAACGTTAAGCCTATATTGGTGCTATTTTGTACGTGAGACCTAAATTGATACTTTCTATAAACCTGATAACATCCAGATATTATCCGCGGGACCAAAAGGGTAATTGACCAAACGACCGCGTATCAAGACGATCGGGAAAGCTATGGCGTATCAAGCAAGTTACCCGGGCGGCGGATCACATGGATTCCTCCATACACTATCCATAGTCAAACCTATGGGAGACCCGCCATCTCACTTCGATCCGCCTTCAGAACGGTTGGGCCGATTCCCGATAAAAGCAACTAATAACCCATTAATGAGTTAATGGTCATACTTGAATGAGATCAGTAACCGCCATTAATGGAGCATTAATAGGGACTTTCTAGTTACCGAGGGTTACAGCTACAACAACAAATAACAACAACAACAAAGCCTTAGTCCCGAAATGATTCGGGGTCGGCTAACATGAACCATCATATAAAACCGTGAAATCAAGTCGAGTCAGCAACACAAATTTGCTCCCTCCACTCCGTCCTATCCACTACCATATTTTCCTCAATTCCTAGTAAACTCATATCACTCTCGATCACCCTCCTCCAAGTTTTCTTAGGTCTTCCCCTACCCCTCACCACTACATCCCTTTGCCACTCTTCGGTTCTCCTAACCGGCGCATCAAGCGCTCTACGTCTCACATGACCAAACCACCTTAGTCGGTTTTCTCTCATTTTATTCTCAATAGATGTGACTCCTACTTTTGTCCTAATTATTTCGTTACTCACCCGATCCTTTCTCGTATGACCACACATCCATCTCAACATACGCATCTCCGCCACCGACATCTTATGGATGTGGCAGTGTTTCACTGCCCAACACTCCGTACCATGGAACAATGCTGGTCTAATTGCCGTCCGATAGAATTTCCCCTTCAATCTATTAGGCATGTCGGGGTCACAAAGGAAACCCGTAGCACTCTTCCACTTCGACCAACCGGCTTTAATCCTATGAGCAACATCTCCATCTACTTCTCCATTCGTTTGGATAATAGATCCTAAATACCGGAAGCAATCCGAGGCCTGAACAACTCTCCCATCTAGGGTGATTGTCCCTACCTCCCTACTCCTATGGCCGCTAAACTTACACTCCAAATATTCTGTCTTGCTTCGGCTCAACTTAAAGCCTCTAGATTCTAGAGTTTGTCTCCATAGTTCCAACTTCCTCTCCACTCCTTCTTTCGTCTCATCAACCAACACAATATCATCTGCAAACAGTATGCACCATGGTATACCATCTTGAAGTGAACTTGTTAGTTCATCCATAACGATGGTAAAAAGAAATGGGCTTAGTGCGGAGCCTTGATGCACTCCAATCGTAATAGGGAACTCTTCAGTCTTCCCAACACTAGTACGTACACTCGTGCATGCTCCCTCATACATGTCCTTTATGATGTCAATATATTTCCGCGAAATGCCTTTCCTTATCAAGGCCCACCAAAGTACTTCCCTTGGTACCTTATCATATGCTTTCTCCAAGTCAATGAAAACCATATGCAAGTCTTTCTTCTTATTTCGATACTGCTCCATTAATTGTCTCATTAGATGGATGGCTTCCATAGTTGATCTTCCCGGCATAAAGCCAAACTGGTTTTTCGAGATCTTCACCGTCCTCCTTAGCCTTTGTTCGATCACTCGCTCCCAAAGTTTCATAGTGTGACTCATTAATTTGATTCCCCGATAGTTGGCACAATCTTGGACATCGCCTTTGTTCTTATACAAAGGGATTAAGATACTTTTCCTCCATTCTGATGGCATCTTATTGCTTCTCCAAATTTTGTTGAAGAACGTCGTCAACCATTCGATTCCTCTTTCTCCCAAACATCTCCAAATCTCAATAGGGATGCCATCAGGTCCTACTGCTTTCTTCAACTTCATCTTACTTAATGCCATTTTGACTTCACCTTTTTGAATTCTCCGCAGGCATTCATGATTTATCATATCGTGATGGATACTTATATCTCCCACATCTTGTCTGTGATCTCCATTAAATAAGTCATCAAAATAGGACCTCCATCGTTCCTTGATATCCTTATCTCCAACTAGGACTTGCTGGTCCACATCCTTCACACATTTAACTTTTCTGAGATCTCACGTCTTCCTATCTCTCATCCGAGCAATTCTATATATGTCTCTTTCCCCTTCTTTCATATCCAATCTGGTATACAGATCCCGATTCACCTTTGCTCTAGCATCTCGTATGACCTTTTTCACTTCCCTTTTAGCCTCTTTGTATTTTTCGTAGTTCTCGTCACTCCTACATTTCCCCAATATTTTATAAGATTCTCGCTTACTCTTTACTGCTTGTCGTACTTCTTCTGTCCACCAAGATGTGTCCTTACCCGGTGGCATGCTACCTTTAGATTCCCCTAGAACTTCCTTCGCTACTTCCCTTATACTATGCTCCATCTTAGTCCATATCGAATCTATATCTAAATCCATATTACAAGTCCAAACATCTTTTTTGGTCATCTCATCCACAAATTTTTGTTGATTATCTCCTTGCAATTTCCACCACTTAATCTTAGTCTCTACTTGTGGTGTTTGTTTTCTTATACATTTCCTACTTCGAAAATCAATCACCACTACTCTATGTTGGGTTGTCGTACTCTCACCAGGGATCACCTTACAATCAATATAACTCTTTCTCCAAGCACTCCTTACTAAGAAGAAGTCAATTTGGCTCGCATTACCGCCACTCCAATAAGTCACTAAGTGGGATGTTCTCTTCATAAACCATGTGTTCATGATACTCAAGTCATAGACTGATGCGAATTCCAAAATATCATTTCCTGCTTCATTCTTATCTCCAAAACCATACCCTCCATGAACACTCTCAAACCCATCTCGCCGAGAACCCACGTGTCCATTGAGATCACCCCTCAGTACCATTTTTTCATCCCTAGGAACCTGTTGCACCACTTCCTCTAAGTCCTCCCAAAAAGCTTGTCTTATAGAGACATCTAATCCTATTTATGGCGCATATGCACTAATGACATTCATAACCTCATCCCCTATCACTAGCTTGACACTCATAATTCTATCGCTCTTCCTAGACACCGCTACTACATCATCAATATACTCCCTATCAATAAGAATACCTACTCCATTTCTACCCTTATCCTTTCCTGAGTACCAAAGCTTATAACCCCAAGGAGCTATCTCTCTAGCCTTAGCTCCAACACACTTGGTTTCTTGTAGGCACATTATATTTATTCTCCTCCTCTTCATAACATCTACAATTTCAGCTAATCTTCCTGTCAAAGAACCTATGTTCCATGTCCCAAAGCGTAACCTACTACCCTTATCCCTTCCCCTACCCCTACCATTACCATGGACTAGCTTATTTACCCACAACCCTTGCATATTTGACACCACCCCCGGGTCCTGGGGTGGCGCGCCGCTTCGGGGCGACGACCTATCAACCCTTGCCCATTTATCACTACACCCGTCCGAGGGTTACAGCTACATGACTATAAATAGCTTGCATCCCAAGCTATTGAGGTACACATTCACGCTCTCCTAAACCCTACTTTGTGCTTATAGTTTATTCTATTACATTATACTGACTTTGGCATCGGAGCTTCCCCCCGTTGATCCTAATGGCGCCCCCCTGCAGGGAAGGACACCGATCGAGAATTCACCACCAGTTATCAATTGGTGCGGTGAAGGTGGAGGTTCTAATAAAAAAAAGGACTTAGTTCACGGTTGCAAAAATGGCAAGTGGAGGGTCAAACCCTCCTATTGGAACGACAACACCAATAGTACCCGCTTCAGTCAATCCCCAAACAAACACTGGCCATGTAGATCCTGATGCACCAATTGTCCATGATGAAAGAGGAATGTCACCCGAGTCTTTTTCGGAAATATGTGCAGACGTGGTGGGAACCCTATATGGACCAATCATGGCGGATAGATTAAGGGTTTCTCTGGCGAATCTCGTTGCAGATGGACCCACAATAGGAACTATTCCTCCTCTTAACCATCCCCTGCCACGGCCTCGGGCTTCAACATGGCATCCCGCCTTTGTTAGGCCAGAGGCTCGTCATGGATCAACATTTTTTCTCTCTCAACCCACAGATTCAGTGGTCACCAATCCTGAGTTAGGGAGTGCTTTACCGACGAATAGGAGACTGTTTGAGGAAATTCCAGAAGGAAGTCGGAGGAATGTTCAAGCTCCTCTAGGGAATACAACAAATCCAGGAATCACTATTGGCGGTCCTCGAATCCCTTCGGAGCATACTAGAACGTAGGCTGGTCAAGGGCAAACTAGTGAGGCCACGGATCATGGTCACCCGTGCGGCGGACGTGATGATCACAGACATAAAAGGCGGACCAGATCACGTGATAAAAAACGATCCAAATCACGTTCTCACCATAGACGCCAAGCTGGATCACCCCGTCGGGGAAGGTCACCACCACCCCTGGAACGAGGAGAGGGCGGACGCCGAGCTGGATCACCCCGCTAGGAGATACCGCTGTCGCCACTAGATCAAGGAGGAGGCAGACGTTCCCCACCAAGAGGCCGTGGAAGAGGTGGAAGAAGATCACCCTCGGATCCCTCATCAGAATCTAGCTCCTCCTCCTCTCAGCGGAGTAGATCTCATAGTAGGAGACGCCTAAGAAGGAATCAGGGCTCTATAGTTGAACAGATCAGGGAGGAAATACGTAGGCAGAATGAAGAGATGGTTCTTCTACTACCAAAATGTAAACTAATCTAAGAACATATCTTAATCTAAATCTAATTGCTACTATGTTTGTAATTAATTTAAGAACAATGTGTGTACATCAGATTGCTTTTACAAGAAAGAAATATAATCTCTGACTCATTTCTGAGTCAGAGTTTCTGCATAACTTCTGCACTAATCTTAATAATCTAACTCTCTCTATATATCACAACTCTGAAATCAACTCTTTATTTATAGATGTTGAAGAGTCATGTTTGAAAGGTCGTGTCCGTTGTGAAGAGTCGTATCCGCTACGAAGAGACGTTTCTATCCACCCGAACGAACGTGTTTCTTTGAATTAAAACATGTGAAGGATGTGCTGCCAGATTTTCTGATGTTACCGAGATCATGGAATCCCTGCCGAGATTAGGGGAGCAATTTTTTGGTCTTCAGAACGTAAAGGCGAAATGCCTGAAAAAGGCGTGTCGCAATCAAGATTTGGGAATCTCGGTCGCGATCTCTACTGAGATATGGGAATCTTAAGGATGTCACATTCGATAACATGACGTTACATTACGTTACGTTACGTTACGTTACGTTACGTTACGTTACATTACGTTACGTCACGTCATGCCACATTACGTTATGTTAATTTACATCATGCCATATTATATTACGTTACATCACGTCACGCCACATTATGTTATGTTAATTTACATCACGCAATATTACGTTACGTTATGTTTTAGTTTATTGATGTTTTAATTTAGTAATATTTCAGTTCAGTGATGTTTCAATTGAGTAATATTTTAGGTCAGTGATGTTTCAGTTCAGTGATATTTTAGTTTAGTAATGTTTTGAGTTTAGTGATGTTTTAGTTTAATAATGTTTCAGTTCGGTAATGTTTCAGTTTAGTAATGTTTCAGTTCAGTAATATTTCGGTTACAATCCTAAAATAGTGTAATTTTGCCCCTAACATTGGCAGTGAAGAGTGATTTTACCCCTAACATTAACAAATTTTTAAATTGAGCTTACAACCCTAAGGATTTAGATTGAGCTTATATTTATTACATTATGTTACGTTAGGGATTGTAAGCTAAATGATTTTTTGTAAATAAATGAAAGTTTAAAGAAATAAAAAAAACCCAAAGGATTTACAAATTGAGCTTATATTTCTAAGTATTTACAAATTGAGCTTACAATCCTAGAGATTTATAAATTGAGCTTACAATCCTAAGGATTTATAAATTAAGCTTACATTAAGTTACTTTATAACTTAGTTATGTTACGTTAAGTTCCGCTAAGTTGTAGTATGTTAAGTTTGGTTAAGTTACACTATGTTACGTTACGTTGTGTTAAGTTACGTTACGATAAGTTACACTAATTTAGGTTACGTTATGTTAAATTGCGCTAACTTTAGTTACGTTATGTTACGTTACACTAAGTTGAAAGCTTAAAGAAACAAAAAAACCTAAGGATTTATAAATTGAGCTTACAATCTTAAGGATTTTGAGTTCAATGATGTTTCAGTTCAGTAATATTTCAGTTCAGTGATGTTTCAGTTTAGTAACATTTCAGTTCAGTAATGTTTTAGTTCAGTAATATTTCAGTTTAGTAATAGTTCAGTTTAGTAATGTTTCAGTTCAGTGATGCTTCAGTTTAGTAATGTTTCAGTTCAGTGATATTTTAGTTCAGCGATGTTTTAGTTCAGTAATATTTCAGTTCAGTGATGTTTCGGTTTAGTGATATTTCAGTTCAGTAATATTCTAGTTAAGTAATGTTTCATTTTTGTGATGTTTCAGTTTAGTGATGTTTCAGTTCAGTAATATTTCAGTTCAGTGATGTTTTAGTTTAGTCATGTTTTAGTTCAGTGATGTTTTAGTTTAGTGATGTTTCAGTTCAGTATTGTTTCAGTTTAGTATTGTTTTAGTTCAGTAATATTTCGGTTCAGTGATGTTTCAGTCCAATGATGTTTCAGTTCAGTGTTGTTTCAGTTCAGTGATGTTTAAGTTCAGTAACGTTTCGGTTTCGTAATATTTCAGTTTAGTGATGTTTTAGTTTAGTGATGCTTCAGTTAAGTAATGTTTCAGTTCAATATTATTTCTGTTTAGTAATGTTTCAATTGAGTAATGTTTCAGTTTAGTGATGTTTCAGTTCAGTGATATTTTAGTTTAGTAATGTTTCAGTTCAGTGATGTTTAAGTTCAGCGATGTTTCAGTTTAGTATTGTTTCAGTTCAGTGATATTTTAGTTTATTAATATTTCAATTCAGTAATATTTGAGTTTAGTAATGTTTCAGTTTAGTGATGTTTCAGTTCAGTAATGTTTCAGTTCAGTGATGTTTCAGTTTAGTGATGTTTTAGTTCAGTAATGTTTCAGTTCAGTGACGTTTCAGTTCATGGGACTAACCAAATATTTAACTTAGTTTTTTTACGACTGAGTGATTAATTGATTAGATTTTACACAAGTTTAGGGGACTAATTGGATATTTTATGCATTAAGTTATATTATGTTACAGTATATTACGTTACTTTACATAACTTAACTTAATGTACCATAACTTAGCATAAAATAATGCAACTTAACATAACACAACTTCTCGTAGCGTAACATAATATAATGTAATGTAACAAAACGTTAAGTTACGTTACGTTATGTTACATTATGTTACATTACATTACGTTACGTTACTTATGTTACGACACATTACATTATATTAGGATACGTCACATTAGGTCACGTTACGTTACGTTACGTTACGTTATGTTACGTTGCGTTACGTTACGTTACGTTATGTTACGTTACGTTACGTTACGTTACGGTGATGTTTCAGTTTAGTGATGTTTCAGTTTAGTGATGTTTCGGTTCAATGATTTTTTAGTTCAGTGATGTTTTAGTTCAGTGACATTTCAGTTCAGTGATGTTGCGGTTTAGTGATGTTTTAGTTTAGTGATATTTCAGTTCAGTAATATTTCAGTTCAGTGATGGTTTAGTTCAGTAATATTTCAGTTCAGTGATATTTTAGTTCAGTAATATTTTAATTCAGTAATGTTTCAGTTCAGTAATGTTTCAGCTTAGTAGTGTTTCAATTTGATAATGTTTCAGTTTAGTGATTTTTTAGTTCAGTAATGTTTCCATTGAGTAAGATTTCAGTTTAGTAATGTTTCAGTTAAGTGATGTTTCAGTTAAGTGGTGTTTCAGATCAGTAATGTTTCAGTTCAGTAATGTTTTAGTTCAGTGATATTTCGTTTCAGTGATGTTTCAGTTCAGTGATGTTTTAGTTCAATGATGTTTTGATTCAGTGATATTCAGTTTAGTAATATTTCAGTTCAGTGATGTTTTAGTTTATTAATGTTTTAGTTTAGTAATATTTCAGTCTAGTGATGTTTCAGTTTAGTAACGTTCAGTTCAGTAATGTTTCAGTTCATTAATGTTTCAGTTGAATGATGTTTCAGTTTAGTAATGTTTCAATTTAGTAATGTTTTAGTTGAGTGATTTTTGAGTTTTGTTATGTTTGAGTTCAGTAATATTTCAGTCCAGTTATATTTGAGTTTAGTAATGTTTCAGTTTAGTAATCTTTTAGTTCAGTAATGTTTCAGTTTAGTGATGTTTCAGTTCAGTAATATTTCAGTTCATTGATGTTTTAGTTCATTAATATTTCATTTTAGTAATATTTCAGTTCAATGATGTTTTAGTTCAGTAATATTTCAGTTCAGTAATGTTTCAATTTAGTCATGTTTCAGTTCAGTAATGTTTCAGTTTAGTAATGTTTTTGGTTAGTAATGTTTCAGTTCAGTAATATTTCAGTTGAGTGATGTTTGAGTTCAATTATGTTTGAAGCCAGTGATATTTCAGTTCAGTAATATTTGAGTTTAGTAATGTTTCAGTTCAGTAATGTTTCAATTTAGTAATCTTTGAGTTCAGTGACGTTTCAGTTCAGTGATATTTCAGTTCAGTAATATTTCAGTCCAGTGATGTTTTAGTTCAGTAATATTTCAGTTCAGTAATATTTTAGTTCACTAATGTTTCAGTTTAGTAATCTTTTACTTAAGTAATGTTTCAATTTAATGATATTTCAGTTCAGTAATATTTCAGTTCAGTGATGTTTCAGTTCAATAATGTTTCAGTTCAGTGATGTTTCAGTTTAGTGATGTTTTAATTCAATCATATTTCAGTTTAGAAATGTTTCAATTCGGTATATTTCAGTTTAGTAATGTTTCAGTTGAGTAAGGTTTCAGTTTAGTAATATTTTAGTTAAGTGATGTTTAAGTTTAGTGATGTTTTAGTTCAGTGATATTTCAGTTCAGTGATGTTTTGGTTCAGTGATATTCAGTTTAGTAATATTTCAATTCAGTGGTATTTCAGTTTAGTAATATTTCAGTTGAGTGATGTTTCAGTTCAATGATGTTTCAGTTTAGTGATGTTTCAGTTCAGTAGTATTTTAGTCCAATGATGTTTTAGTTCAGTAATATTTGAGTTCAGGAATGTTTTTGTTTAGTAATGTTTCAATTCGATAATGTTTCAGTTTAGTGAGGTTTCAGCTCAGTAATATTTCAGTTGAGTAATGTTTATGTTTAGTAGTATTTCAGTTCAGTGATGCTTCAGTTCAGTAATATTTCAGTTGAGTGATGTTTTGGTTCAGTGATATTCAATTTAGTAATATTTAATTTTAGTGATATTTCAGTTGAGTAATGTTTCTGTTTAGTAGTATTTCAGTTTAGTGATGCTTCAGTCCAGTAATATTTTAGTTTAGTAATATTTCAGTTCGGTAATATTTCAGTTAAGTGATATTTTAGTTGAGTAATGTTTCAGTTTAGTGATATTTCAGTTCAGTAATGTTTCAGTTGAGTGATATTTCAGATCAGTAATGTTTTAGTTGAGTGATGTTTCAGTTCAGTAATGTTTTAGTTTAGTAACGTTTCAGCTCAGTAATGTTTGAGTTCAGAATGTTTCAGCTCAGTGATGTTTAAGTTTCGTGATGTTTCAGTTCAGTAATATTTGAGTTCAGTAATATTTCAGTTTAGTGATATTTTAGTTCAGTAATGTTTTAGTTTAGTAATGTTTCAGTTCAGTAATATTTCAGTTCAATGATGTTTCAGTTCAGTAATATTTCAGTTAAGTAATGTTTCAGTTCAGTGATGTTTGAGTTCCGTAAAGTTTTCTGTTCAGTGATATTTACATTACGTTACATTATGTTTGTGTGAGGATATAAATCAATTGCATGAAAGAAGTAGTATTTAATACAAAATCTAAATGGATGACATTAGACATTTATTATTGTTATTAGCGTGTCGTTAGAATATATGAATTATAGAGATTGCAAGTTTAATGATTGTTTATAAATAAATGAATGCTTAAAGAAATAAAAAAAAAAATTTAAGGATTTACAAATTGATCTTGGAATCCTATGGATTTACAAATTGAGCTTACAATCCTAGAAATTTATAAATTGAGCTTACAATTCTAAGGTAATAAATAGGGGGACAACACCATTAATTAGAACATCATTAATGTTGTATTTGGTTATCATAAATAATGCTGTACATTCTTAATGTCAAACATTTCGTGTTTCCAATGAATAGTCATTTATTAAGATTTAATGCATATAACATTGATTAGACGGATACAAAATTACTTAAAAGAAGACGTCTTCTTATGTAAAATAAAAACATGCGGAAAAAAAATTATTTCTTGAAAGTTGGTTATATCTTGAGGAAAGAGAAACGTTTTTCAAAGCATAATATTCTAAGTTACAACTGACATGTCATCAGGTAAACCAATTTTAATATTAAATCACAACTTAAATCATGGACCACTAGATCTTGATCCAATGGATATTAATCACTCACCACCCATGGAGATAATTTAGTGCTCACCATTGAAAACAACCATATATATATATATGTCACTGAAATATGTATGAAATTGTCTGAAACTATTTTGAAAAAATATTAACCCTAATGTTAGTGTAAATTACAAAAATAGGTCAAATGGGAGGCCCATTTACATATTTAACACATTTACTCAACCTACTACATATCTAGACTGTTTTTGTTTGACTTTCCCATAATACCCTCAATATTTACGCGCATCTGTCTCCCTCCCATCTGATTTCGCAGATTCGATCATATGCGAAGCTAATGTTTGGTTTATTTGATGAATTTAATTAGCATATGCGAAGCTTGGATGTGTTTTTAAGCTAATTCATGAAGTGGTATATAACAAAAAATGTCAAACAACAACGGATTCTAACATTAAAATCATAACATTATCAAAATTTATAACAAGATTGCCACAATTAGGGGTGTGCATCGGTACAAAACCGAACCGGACCGAAAAAACTGAATACCGAAATGATCAAAATAATTCACACCGACACCGAACCGAATAACAGGTAAAACCGAATTAAAACGGAACCGAAATATGCGGTTCGGTTCGGTTTAAACCGAACAAACCAAATTAAGTTAAAAATAACAAATAACAAATAAAAATCACTATATTTTCTCATTAAATTTACCTCAACAACAATAAAAATTGAAATATTTCCAAAATATATCTATATTGGGTTATTATCTCGACAATAATAATAAAAATTAAACTTATATAATCAAATATATGTGTGTATTTATATATAAAAATGTAAAATATGTGTAATTCGGTGCGGTTCGATTTTTTTGCATTTTCTGTCAAACCGAACCAAATACCGAAATACACATAAAATTAAAACCGATGCTGATAGGGGATTTCGTCCCTATCTTTTAGCGTGATTTACGGTTTAGTTTTAGATGAAATAAATAAGTTTAATTGCAAAAATAGAGTGTTTTAAATAAAATAACGAAATAAAAATAAATTCCGTACTTTCGGATAATTTTCCTTATTTTTGATTAATTTAGAAAATAAAACGTCAAGCTAACTCGGCTCTCGAGAATTGTATTTCAGGTACGAGCAAGGAGCAAAAATCCTTTGACATACGTGGGGCGTATCACCCTTCACGCGGGGCGTGGAACATTTGGTCAGAAATAATTGCTCAATCCAAAGGCATCACGTGGGATCTAGTCACCAATATGCGGGGCGTATCAACCACCACGCGAGGCGTGGAACATGTGTCAGAAATGATAAGCCTAATCCTGAAAGTCAGACTGCATGGTCTCCCTGAGTCAACTACCCTACACGGGACGTACCACCTTACATGCGGGGCGTGTAAGGAAGTTCTTCAATCCAAAAAGCTCATAAACTTATTTACGCGAAGAGTGCTTCAGCTACGCGGTGCGTAAAAGGCCCAATTCAAGTAATAAAATCTCAGAAACTCAAACACGCGAGGCGCACCCCAGTCTACGCGAGGCGTGATTGAGACAACAAGATCTGGATCTGGTCCACATGCAGGAGATTTCTGACGGAATGGGTAATTACGCAGGGCGTACTCCACTATACGCGAGGCGTGTCATGGGAAATCTGCAGAAAATTATGTTCCTCCATGCTTGTATCTTATGAAATTACAACTTTACCCTAGCTTGATGTGTATAAATAAGAGTGACTAGCACTCATTTAGACATCTCTTTTACCTTACACATCTTAGACTTTATATACACTTTTTGATTCTTAATATAGTTCTTGTTAGATAGTTTGAGATTTTAGTTTACATAGCAATTCTCTTCCACCTTGAGAGCTTGTTCGTTGATCCCGGTATTCCGTCAAAGTTCCGTTCCATCTCCGTTCACCAAGCTCGAAAGTTCCACCTCCAAGTCCTAAGAGACGGCCTTGAGTCCGGTTAGCTAGTTCCGAGGGTGGATTCTTCCCTTTTCACTTGCTAATTAGCTTGTACTCTTCCTATGTACTAGGCT